>NC_035443.2:22926244-24126244 GCF_002127325.2 Helianthus annuus | reverse complement strand
GTTCCATGGAAGGATGACCCGTCCGAGATCTCGATTGGATGAGTGGGAGTTCCCCTAGCAGGCTTAACGGGGTCTGTATCCTCGTCCATATCCACTGCATTATCTTCAGAAAAGTGATCCTCTGGTCCTAGAGGGTTATACCCTATAGGCTCTTGGACTTAATCCGTCGAGTTAAACTGTCCTACGAAGAAAGGTGATGGATCGCCGTAAGAATGGTGCGAAGCAGATCGCTGCGAAGCAGATCGCTGTAGAGGTAAAAAGGATGGTTGAGGGTTATTGGGATTGTTTTCCGAATCTGGTCCAAACGAATGGCGGTATGAGGGTGTTGAACTATGCGAGGTAGAATGTCTCACAGGTTCAAAAAGGTTTCTTCGTCTCTGTGGTTCTTCACTCCTTGTACTGGAAGGAGCTCGCGTGTTCGAAGGTCCAGCTTCGTGATCATGGTGAGTAATGATCGTTCCTCTGCCTCTTCCTCCTCTTCCTCGTCTGATTGCAGGCGGCATAATTCCTGCTTTCAAAACTTTAAATAACAATAACAATAAAAAGACAAACTTGGAATAGCAATTCGAATTTGTCCTATGTTCTTGTCTAGACTCAAGTATGTGCAATTGTGTAACTGAGATTAAACACAAAGGCTAGTGTTTAATTCACTCAGTGTTGGCTCTGATACCAACCTGTCACACCCCAATTTCCACGTGTCTCACCGGTGGGCCCGGTGGGGGATTACCGTGACGTAGTTGGCAACATTATAGTCAAACCACACAATATAAATGAATGCACAGCGGAAGCAATAAGATAATGTATTTCAACATTTAGTGTAATATCAGTGTATCACCATTGTTGAAATAATAATCCACAGGGGATCAAATAATAATATCAAAAATATTGTTCACCAGACTTCAGGCATCTTAAGCTTGCGAGACTTCTAATGATGCTAAGGAGAAATCCCAGCCAATTACGCCTAGTACCTGCATTTAGTCTTTTTGGGGAAAATACGTCAGTTTACACTGGTAAATACATTCAACTGACACTTTTGTAAAATGTTTGATAAAATTGGTTTAAATGCTCAAGGCACAAACTCTTTATAACTTGGGATAATTCATAATCAAATCTTGTAAAGAATTACATGTTACTATGCGTTTGGTCGCCCGAGTCGTGTCGGGTTAAAGTTTAATAGACACACCACATAGCATATAACACCGTGGCGGGTAACCAACGGCTATACTTTTATAGTCATAGACATAATGCCGGGTGTACGCCTACACCGGGATGTCAAGGTCGTGGCCATTCATAAATGCTGTCAAGGATATCCGGGACATGGTCATTAAGCCCCCAAAGGCTTTAAGCCAACAAAACAGTTTTTAAACGGGTCACATTGATAATACCCAACTACTAATGAGTTGGGGTCAATTGCCCTACCAAGCGGTATTTTAGATACCGTAACCCAAGCCCGTATAACGGAAAATAAGTTAAAAGTATTTACCTTTGCAAGTATAATCCTTAATTGAGTAAATCACAGATAGCTTTTACCGGTCTCCTATTCTGGAACGAAGGTTTTTAAAATAACCTATTAGAATCCTAACGGGTCTTTATATTTGCCGTAGCCTAGACCGGTTAGTTTCGAAGTATAGTTACGGTTTAATCGCGTGAAAGGCGAAAACCGTGAATGGAGTGTGATTTTGACCCAACAAGTTTGAAGACTTGTTTTATATGGGTATAATAATCATACTCTGGATTTTGGGGTCAAAACAATATGGTTTGACCCGTTTCGGCTAATTTATGTAAACTAGTTACATAAGCCGAACCGTGCGCGCAAAAGGCGTAACGGGTAACCGTAAGAGTCCTACACTTGTTTCCTAAGTCAATATGCCTTAAAGAGGTTGTGGTATCAGTAGGATACCTTCCGTAATGCCCGTTCATATTATGCCCCGTAGGGGTATTTTGGTCTTTTTAAAGATTATAAAAGAGGTTTTAGAGTTCTACAGGAAATCTGAGTTTCCTGAACAGTTTATAAAGTCTAAAATACTTTATTTATTATTTAAAATCAGTAGCAACTGGAATCGGGTCAAAAGACCTTGTAGAACTCAAGTTATGGCCGAAAAGGGTATATTCGGTATTTACCGAACCGTTGCCATAACCGCAGGTTATGAGCAGGTTAAAAATAATTAAAAATCTTTAAAAATCCCAAAATATTATTTTACAACAGTGAGCAAAAGTTTTGGTGTCGAAATCTGGGTTTAGATAGGCGGTATGCTAATTGCGCTATTTAATTACTAAAGTTTCGCAAATTTGCGCTATTTAGCATAACTCCTATTCTGGACCTCGGATTGACATGAAATTTTAGGGACATGCTTAGAAATTAGTAACCAAGGTTATGATCCTTTCACATGTCCGAAATTCTCGTTTTAATTTATAAAGGGCGTTACGGTCAACTTTTAAGCATTTAACGGAAATGTGTAAAAGACTTAGACAAACAAAGAACCGGTCACAGAGGGTTATACCATCATGTAACCTGGTCCTAAGAGAGTCCTAATGCATATCTAAATCAAACTTTAACGGGTCAGAACTGAAGTCAATGCAAAAGTCAAAGCTTTTGCGACTTTCGGCTCCGAACCGGGTCAAAACAGAAAATGGTCGGACCAAACAAGCTTAGACAAGTTTATATACTTATTATCATGTTTTATGAGTGTTCAAACAGGTTACATATCATCTACATTACAGATTATGCAAGAAATCGCAAAATAACATTTCTGTTGACTTTTTCTAAGTATGTTTGACTCGATTTTTGATCTAGTTAGAGTGGGAATCAGAGGGTGCCCTTTTAGGGGTTTAATGCCCACATGATTACCAACACATAACTATCTTTGATTCGACAAATCACTGGACCATTCGTGATTTATCGCAAAGTCAATCGTTAGTTACGACAGATTGACTTTTGAGCTAAACTAAGCAAAAACAAAGCCATAAAAGGTTTGGCATACTTACAGAAGCTTGGTGCACGATTTAGGATGCTAGAAGAAAGCTTTGGAGCTCCAGAAGTGAGTTAGAATGCAGGTTTGAGTGTGATTTCACTTATGTGCAATGTATGTCCTTTTATAGTGAATTTCCAAGCACAAGATCATTACAACTCAACCTACAAGGGAGTATGGATGATCAGCAGGTGGCCCTTGGTGCTAGGAGGCAAGTGGAGGGCGCCCATGCTTCATTTATTGCACTTTTGATCGTTCACAACTTCAAACAACAGGTCTGTCCAAAGTTTCTGCATCTGTATCTGTCACGCGGCCCGCATGAGAGATCAGGCACCTTGTACGCGGGCCGCCTGAATCTTCATGTCAGCACACGTATATGCAGGAGGCTCGCGGCCCGCATCAACTTATATGTTTCACTCAGGCGGGCCGCCTGAGGCCTGTTTTCAAAGATTTTTAAATCTTTTGTCATGATTAACCGAATCTTTGTAATTAATAACCTGACCTTTCGGGTTCGAAGGGGTAACTTTGCGGTTTAGCCCTCGGTTAATTACAATTAAGGGCCTCGTGTCTTTTACCCGCACTGTCAAGTCCCCGGTTAATTTAATTACTATCCGGAAAGCCTTAACTTTCATTGTTGACGCTTTTAACCCCTCTCGTACGAATTTGATCATAACTTTCTCGTTTTAAAACGGAACTTCGCGAAATTTATATAGTACATTCTAGTGAGAGTATTTTACTGTTACAAAGCCTCGGGTTCGTCAAAGGGTCACTCAGAGGTATAATTAAACATGTTGACACAGTTAACCCCTGCAGCTTGTAATCTCTCACTTTCTTCCGCGTTTCGCTTCCGTACGATCCATGATTTATTCGTTTGAAGGTACGAGCATCGTTTAGAGTTACTATACAGTATATTTACTCTTTGTTGACATTTATAACCCTCTAATTTACATACTTTCAAGGTTTGTCAACTTTAGTCCTTTATTTAATATCTAATGCCACGTGTAAACTCATGACACGTGTTAACACATTATTGGACACAAAATTTCGAGGTGTTACAGTCTCGTAAAGGATGAAGTCTTACCTCCTCTCGATTTCACTGATTTTGGAACATGTGTCAAATGTCTTAAAGGCAAAATGACATCAGCGAATAAGAAAGGTGCCACTAGGAGCTCTAATTTATTAGAACTCATTCACACTCACATTAGTGGTCCCTATCAAATCGCTGGCATCACAGGACATACTTCATTTATCACTTTCATTGATGATTATTCTCGTTACATGTACTTGTATCTTATAAAGGAAAAGTCTGAATCTCTTACAACTTTTAAAGATTATAAAGCTGAAGTTGAAAAGCAATTAGATCGTCAGATTAAAGTTGTGAGATCAGACAGAGGCGGTGAATATTATGGAAGACATACTGATGTGGGTCAAGCTCCTGGTCCATTTTATGAGTTTTGTAAGGGCCAGGGGATTGTGAACCAATACACCATGCCTGGTACACCTCAGCAGAACGGTGTCGCTGAACGAAGAAATCGTACCCTTATGAACATGGTGCGCAGTATGTTAGCCAACACTAATTTACCATTATTCCTCTAGACTGAAGCGTTAAAAGCAGCTATTCATATACTCAATAGCGTTCCTTCTAAGTCTGTCCCTAAAACTCCTTATGAACTTTGGACAGGAAGGAAACCGAGTCTTAAATATATGAAAGTAGGGGGCTGCATTGCTGAAGCAAAACTCTATAATCCTTTCCTAAGGAAACTTGACCCTAAAACAGTTACCTGCTTCTTTATCGGGTATCCTGATCATTCAAAGGGTTATCGTTTCTATTGTCCTTCCCATGTCACCCGTATTGTTGAAACCAAGCGTGCTGCGTTCCTGGACGATTTCAAGGTCAGTGGGAGCAGTACCAACCCTTACGAAGAATTGCAAGAAGTACAAGACGAGGGGGAGAGACTCGTCGCTTACCATTACTCCGTTTACTCCTCTTGTACCCCATGCAACTGCACCTGAAGCCACTGCACAAACTCCATCTCCACAACCAGAACCCATTATACCTCATAACGAAGGCACATCAAACGCTCAAAACCAAGACAATGCTGAACCCGAAAATCAACTCAGGAGGTCATCTAGGCAGAGATGGGCTACTAATTGGGATGATTACGTTACCTACCTGACTGAAATGGATGCTGGAAAGCTCAATGACCCTATCTCTTATAATGAAGCCATTAGCAGTGATCAGTCTTCTGAATGGAACAAAGCAATGATTGATGAGCTTGAATCCATGAAGAAAAATGACGTCTGGGGTTTGGTAGAATTAGCCAATGGTGTCAAACCTGTAGGTTATAAATGGGTGTTCAAAACAAAACTGGATCCGAATGGGAACGTTGAACGCTATAAAGCGAGATTGGTTGCAAAGGGCTACACTCAGAAAGAGGGAATTGATTATCAAGAGACGTTTTCACCTGTCTCTCGTAAAGATTCATTAAGGATCGTTATGGCCCTAGTAGCTCATTTTGATTTAGAGCTGCATCAGATGGACGTCAAAACTGCTTTCCTTAACGGAGACTTAGACGAAGATGTTTACATGAAACAACCTGAAGGCTTTAAACCTGAAGGTCAGGAGCATCTAGTCTGTAAGTTGAAGAAATCCATTTATGGGTTAAAACAAGCATCACGTCAATGGTATCTCAAGTTTGATGAAGTCATGAAGAGGCAAGGTTTTATGAAGAATCAAGTGGATCAATGCACCTACCTCAAGATGAGTGGGGGTAACTTCACCATACTTGTCCTTTACGTAGATGATATTCTATTGGCAAGTAATAGTTTAGACATGTTGCATGAGTCGAAGCGGTTACTCTCGCATAACTTCGACATGAAGGATCTCGGAGATGCTTCTTACGTCATTGGCATCGAAATTCACCGAGATAGACACAAAGGGATCTTAGGATTGTCTCAAAAGACTTACATAGATCGTGTCCTTACACGTTACAACATGCAACAGTGCAAACCCTCCGTCGCTCCAGTAGTTAAGGGAGATGTTTTCGGTTCATTCCAGTGTCCGACAACAGAGGTTGAAAAGGAGCAAATGAGCCAGATACCTTACGCGTCAGTAGTCGGGAGCCTGATGTATGCTCAAGTCTGTACTCGCCCAGATATCGCTTATATTGCTGGAATGCTAGGCCGTTATCAGACTAATCCTGGCCTAGATCACTGGAAAGCAGCTAAGAAGGTCCTCAGATATCTGCAAGGGACGAAAGACTATAAACTGACTTATAGAAGAAGTGATCATTTAGAAGTGGTAGGTTATTCTGATTCTGACTTTGCCAAATGCAAAGATGACAAGAAATCCACTTCGGGCTACATCTTTATGTTAGCAGGCGGACCTATCTCATGGAAGAGTCATAAACAACAGTTAACTACAACTTCCACAATGATGGCAGAATACATTGCTGTTTACAACGCAACCTGTCATGGAATGTTGCTTAGAAATCTGATCACTGGACTCAAAATCGTTAATTCCATTTCTAGACCATTGAAGCTTTACTGTGATAACTCAGCTGCCGTTAGTTTCTCGAACATTAACAGTTCGACTGGAGCTGGTTTATATCTCGATACAAAATATTTGTTCGTACGTGAACGAGTTGAGGAAAATAATCTTTGTATTGAGTATATTAGTACTAAAGATATGCTAGCGGATCCGATGACTAAAGGTCTCCCACCTAAAGTTTTCGAAGAACATGTATCGAATATGGGACTTACTAAAGACCTTATTTAATGGCATATTGTACTAGCTTATGTTTTAATTAATAAAATTTCCTCAGTTTGATTTTGTATGTCTCTAACATATGTTCTGCCGGTGTAATGACATATAGACAAATATAATTACAAATCAGACGCTAAAGGGCTTATACATATTTTGGTCGTGACTATTAGGTTTTAAATTGAGGCTATAGTACGATTAATGGGGGTCCTGAGTCGAATAATGATTCAACGGCTGTATTTCTCTGCTATAGTTCTTGGTTTAAAGCTAAAATGAGTGTTAACTCCTGGCCAGGCTTACCTAACACTCATGATAAATGATTACTCGGCTAAGTGGGAGAATGTGAGATTAAATATATATTAATGTAATATTTAATCTTGTAGCCTTTATAATCATTTATATTATATTAGATCAAAACATATTAATAACCTATTAATAATTAGTTGGTAATTGTTGATGGACCATATTACCCTTATTAACTAATTAGGTTTCCTCTTGGGTGTATAAATAAGGGGATTATTAGAGAGTTTAAGGGTTACACAAATTACACAATAATTTTCGTCTCTCTCCCCATAACCGAAATCTACCCTACTTTCGGTTTCATCACCATCATCAACTTACACCCTAAGGAGGAACCAGATCATCCTGACAATCATGTCGAACTCGATGGCTGCATCTCTGACTGGATTCTCTGCTGGCCTGTCTGCTGTAACAGGTATGTTATTCATGTTTTCCATTACATTTAAACAGAACTTATCCAACAAAAAGTTTTTGTTGAAGACTTGATATCATGAGGGAGAACATCGGTTTACACTCCTCACCGCCGAACCTTTTCTGCTTCACTCCAAAAAGAAGATTTGTTGTACGCTCAACAAGGTAACCAGATTTACACCAAACTCGACTATTTGTTCACCGTCGCCTTGGGGTTGCTTGCAAGTGGAACGATGTTGCTAGGGATGGAGGAAATCTAACTGGCATTTCTTGAAGGAAATATACTGAACGTTGGTGTTTTTTTTAGAAAAGAGATATGAAAAGGGTAATTGGGTAATTTAATAAGAAATGGGGAAATGTGTAATTAATTTTAAGGATTGGGTAAATGTGTAATAAGAGCACTTAGTAAGGGGATATATGTAAATATCCCTTTATTAAAAAAGCTTGGTTGACAACTAAACCTTGTTAGACCATGTGTAGTGTTAATGTGTTATAATGCCCCCACCATGGGGCATTATCCGACACGTGGCATCCTAGTCACACTTGGGCATTATAGCAAAAAGTGACGTAGTGGGGCATTATGCCAATAACCCCCATTCAATCATTTCACAATTATTTTTTTTAATTTAAAACATAAAAAAACTTCATTAATTTAAAAGAAATTACATTACTTGAAATTAAAAAAAACTGAAAAAAAAACAGAAAATAAAAAAAACAGAAAAAAAAACAGAAAAAAAAACCGAAAAAATAAAATAAAGTTAAAAAAATAACATGATCTAGAGTCCATATTTTTCTCTAATTTTTTGGCGACGCATTTGCGCAAGGATCAACGCATCGCCTTGTAGGTGGTCGATAGGTTTGGACAAAAACTCAATGTCCTTTTCCATTTGCCTCACCTCTTGCATCTCGTTAAACTTTTTGGTTTCGGCCACTCGTTCCTTCATAATCTCATAACGTTGGTGGCCGAGGTCGCGAATGTCTTGGAGACGACGGTTCATCTCCTCGAAATCTTCCTTTAACTCGAGATCGGAAAACGACTCGACAGATTTTTTCCCGGTTCCCTTTCTTCTACCAGTGGGTCGGACCAACTCTTCTTGAATTCCCTCGTCAACGTCCACCGCCTCATTTAAATCAACATTGCGGGCATCCGATGTCGGAGTTGACGGGTCAATGGAGGATGATGTTTTTGACCTTTTAGCTCGACGTCTACTACTAGACGTCATTGGATTAACTAGCGCCCACTTTGGACTTTTTCGTAGTAGCTCCCAACACTTATAGTACGTGAAAGGGCATTTCGTCCTCTCGAACTCCTCCAAAGTCCTCGTTAAAACCCCGACGTCACTTTCACCGCTCGGACGAGTATCGTAGTTACGTTGGTAAACTTCTTGGAACGCGTGACACTTGTTGTTGATGTCGGTCCATTTGCTAGAAATGGGATCTTTGTCCCGATGTTTGCCTTGACCCCACGTGCTAAAAAATAGTGCACGAACCCTATCCCAAAAGACGGGGCCCGTTTGAAAGTTTGCTACAAATTAAAAAAAATTATAAGTTGTATGTTAAAAAATAAAGTAACAAAATAAGTAAAATAATATATATATATATATATATAAAATAGTTACCGGTATCTTCGTCCTCCGAAATGTCGAGCCACGCCCGAGTCAACGTGAATTCCTCTTCCTTCGTCCATTTAATGATATTTTTTGTACGCCGAGGTGCGTCTTTTTCCTTCTTCTTATGCGACCTTTTTCCGCGTTTCGATTTATCTTGCACCGGTTCCGGTTCGGGTTGCGTCTCCGGCACGACATCGGGTTCGGGTTCGGGTTCGGGTTGTGACGCTTGAGACCCGCCGGCTTGACCATAGCCGAAAGGGGGAGGCACAAACGGATTGGAGCCACTCAAGTAAGCCGCGTACGTTAAAAAGCTCGGGTCCATGTCTTGAAGGTTATACGGGTTTTGCGGTTGGGTTGTGTTCGGGTTCGTGGGTCTTGCGGGGACACCAAAAGGGGGTCGGTATGGATGCATGATTGTATAAAAAAGTAGGAGAAAGTGGGTTGTTTTTTATAAAAAATAGAAGAAAGTAGGAGAAAGTTGGTGTTTTTGTATAAAAAATATGATAAAGTGGGTGGTTATATATAGTGGGGTAAATTTTTAAATTAAAAAAATAATAATAATAAAACTTTAACCGTTTGCCAACGGTCATTTCTCGATCCCCCTCAAATTTTAAGCGTTTTAATTAAAACGACACTGTGGTTTTTTTTTAAAAAAAAACGCCCGATCACGCCCCATGTAATGGTGACCAGGGCGTTTTAGAGCGTTTTTTTTAAATTTTTTTACAAGTCACGCCCCACTACGGGCGATCTTAATATTGGAATTGGTAGTTTTAAAATAATTGGTCGTATTAATGGCCAAAAATGGTATCCACTCAAGTGCTTATAGTGTTCGCATGTGGAAACAATGGTGCACATCATTGGTATAATTTTTTTAGTATGATATAGAAATAGTTGTTTAAAAGTGAAACGTAGTACAAAATGATTTGTATTTTAGATTTTATTATATGATTTGTATATATTCAGTATATTACCCACGATATAACATATAACGACTTAGTATACTCTAATACAACTCATTAGCACATAATGTTGACTTAGTCGATGTATGATTAAACGTGACATGAATTAACGTAACTTAAAACAACTCCTTAATACATAATAAAACCCTCGTATCATCAAAAATAACACACTGACACAAGTATGACTTCAAGTAATCTAAAACAACTCATTAACACATAATAAGGCTTATTAAGTACCATAATGGTGGCTTAGCGTACATATCATCAAAGATAACACATAACATGACTTAATGTAACCTAAAGTAACTCAATACACACAATAAAGCTAAGAGAATCAAACATAACACATAACATGACTTAATGTAACCTAAAGTAACTCAATACACACAATAAAGCTAAGAGAAGGCATATAATGGTGACTTAGTGGGCGTATCATTAAACATAAGTCATTTAACACGTAGATGACTTGTTATAACCTAAATAACTTAGTTTAGTCTAACACAAATCATTAGTAGTGAGCTAGTGGGCGTATCATCATACATAAGTCATTAACACCTTGATGACTCACTATAACCTAAAATGAGTTAGTTTAATATAATAAAGATCATTAACACACAATAAGACATATAGCACTTAGCTACTTGCCATATCATCAAACATAAGTCATTAACACACATACTTGTTATGACCTAAAGTGACTCAGTTCAACACTTGAGCCATAATACATATCATGAACACATAATAATGACTAAAAGTAATATATTATAAATAAAATTATTTAGAAATACAACAATAACACATAACATTTATATATACAACAATATGGAAAAAACAATAACATATAAAACTACAAAAGTGTTGAATGTGAGTTGCGGCAAGTCATTGTATCATAACCTATATGTTTGCATATGCCTCATTTACTTATAGTAGGTTCATTGGGATCACGAACATTAATCTTATCAAGCATCATGTGCAAGTATCCTATCTCGTGATTAGGAAAGTCTTGACGAATATGTGTTAATCCTCCGACCAAATAATCAACTTGAGAATGTGTGAAAAATCTTTGTCATCATTTATGTGCTAGTGGGTGTATCGTCATACATAAGTTAATAACACCTTGATGACTAGCTAAACTAAGTCATTTTAGGGTCCATCAGCGACAAATCGTAATCGCACGTGAACATGAAAACATTTGCATTTGCCACTTACCATTTACGACATGTGTATTCACCTTTAGTGTATTCAACGATATAATCATTACCACATGTCATTTATTCGACAATATAATCTTTCCCGTTTGTGTTATTATTCTTTGTTATGTTGTGTTCTTCTATGTGATTGTCATGAGCCAGCTTAAACAGGCGCCACATGCGAGGGAGTAAATGTGTATTACAACCCATTGTAATCTCAAGGTGCTTTAGAAAGTCTTAGCACAATTCTATTGAATGTATAGTAAATCCATGCAAGATTTTATTGATTGCAACCTAGATAACATATTGTTTGAACTCCTCAAACTAGACAAAAAGCATATAAATATATATATAATCACTTTGTTATTATTACAATAATGGTGTTTTCATGTTGTATGTAGCAATATAAGAATAAATTGATAGTCTATTGATATGGATCTTTATATAAGAACAAATTTATGAATAGTGGCGGATCTAGAAATTTTTTTCATGGGGTGCATAAATATTTTTAAAAGTTGCTAGTTTATTGCTATATAATATTTTTTGTTTACTTCGGTTCGGGTCGAATCGGGTCGGGTCATATTAAAAAGTTTAATCAAACTAAATTTAAGTATTTAACAGGTTTTAAGAATTGTAAAGTCTATTAGCGGATGAGACCCTTGCGTTGTGACGGGTGGGAACTCGGTTTTCGATACACTCGTTATACCAAAGAAATAGTAACCTAAAAAACTTAGTCGTAATATAACGAAAATATGTTCGATTCATTGGTTTTTTAGTGAACTAGTTAAATACAAAAAGGTTTCATGAAAGAACTAATTTAGAATTAGTAAAGTTAATAGGTTATTTCATTAGATATCATATTTTAGTAACAATATGAATGACCTAATTAAAACAGTTTTAAAACTTGTTTATTATTTTGTGACATTTTCCTCCTTTTTTTATAAATTATATGAGTGACCTAATTAAAACACTTTTAAAACTTGTTTACTATTTTGTGACATTTTCCTCCATGTTCTGTAAATTATATAGTTTATTTAAATTTAATGGGATTACCGACAATAAATGGGATTACCTTACATAAATAGATAATAGTTGTTAATATTATACATTGACAACAGCTTTTTTTTTTGGGTTAAATTATTGATTATTTATATAAAAGTAAAATCTTGTTTTTAACTATGTTAAATGTAAATTTAATAATAACTGAAGGACCATTTGTTTAACTATGTACTAGTTAAAGAGAACAAAGCGGTCAACATTATTAACGTGTATGCCCCGCAAAAAGTTACTCAGAAAAAGGCTCTTTGGGACGATATTGGGGGAGTGGTGGGTAGTTGTTCGGGGTGGTGGGTGGTTTTGGGGGATTTCAATGCGGTTCGCTATTTTGGCGAAAGAAGGAACTCTTTTTTCAATAAGAAATGTGCTTCTAACTTCAATAATTTTATTTTCGATAACGGTTTGAGAGAATATGACATGAAAGGGGGGAAATTCACATATCTTAATGATAATGGAAACAAACAAAGCAAAATTGACAGGGTATTGGTTTGCCATGAATTCTTCTCCGAATGGCCGACAGCTTGCCTTCGGGCTTTGCCTAGGGTTCACTCGGACCATTGTCCTATTGTTTTGACTTGCTCCGATAAAAATTTTGGGCCCAAACCTTTTAGATTTTTCAACTCCTGGTTGGAGAGAAATGATTTCGAGGAGGTAGTTTATAAAGCGATTGAAAATTTTAACGGTGGCGGGGAGGCAGATGTGGTTTTAATGCAGAAATTTAAGTCTATTAGGGAGGGTATTAAAAAATGGAAAAAGGAGGTTTTAGCTAAGGAAGGGGAAATGGAAAGGATTATCAAAGGTGATCTAGAAAAGCTGGATAAATTGCTTGAAAGTAGAGAGTTAACTGAAGAGGAGGAATGGTCCAAATCGGAATGCCTGAAAGATCTTAAGGAGTTGGAAGGATACAAAATTAAAGATCTCAAACAAAGAGCTAGGATAAGATGGGATTTGGAAGGAGACGAAAACTCGGCTTTCTTTCATGGGTATATCAATAGTAGGCGTGCTAGTAACAATATTCCTGGGCTTATGATAGACGGAGTGTGGACATCTAAACCTTCACTGATCAAAAAGGAGATTATGGGGTTCTTCAAAAAGGCTTTCAAAGAAAAAATCAAGGATAGGCCTAAGCTTACTTGCCATAATACTAAGCGGCTGTCGGAAGAGGATGCGGCTACTCTGATTGTTCCGTTCAAAAAGGAAGAGATTAAGACGGCGGTTTTTGAGTGTGGGGCGGACAAAGCTCCCGGGCCAGACGGTTTCAACTTCAAATTCATCAAAAGGTATTGGTATTTATTTGAAAAAGATTTTTCTAACCTGTTAAATTACTTTTACAGTACAGGGTCGATCGCGGTGGAATGTAGTTCGTCCTTCATTACCCTGATTCCGAAAAACAAGGATCCGGTGGGGTTAAAGGATTACAGACCGATAAATTTGATTGGGGTGATTAGCAAAACGATATCCAAGATTCTCGCTAATCGATTAAAGAAGGTGATCGGGGGAATAATTTCGGAAAATCAGACGGCTTTTCTTAAGGGAAGGTATATTCTCGATAGCCCTTTAATGTTAAATGAACTTATCGCCTGGATTAAAAAAGAGAATAAAAAGGCTTTCCTTCTAAAAATTGATTTTGAAAAGGCTTATGATAACGTCAATTGGAAATTCCTTTTAGACATCATGGATCAAATGGGTTTTCCGAGGTTATGGCGTAAATGGGTTGAAGGGGTTCTAGTTTCGGCCAGATCCTCGGTTCTGGTGAACGGGTCCCCTACTTTTGAGTTTAGTTGTTCCAAAGGTGTTAGGCAAGGAGATCCGTTGTCTCCGTTTTTGTTCCTTTTGGTTATGGAAGCTCTATCCAGTATTTTTTGTAAAGCTGGGGTTGAAGGATTATTTAAAGGAATTCAAACCCCTAATAATGGGCCGAAAATCTCGCATATGTTTTACGCGGATGATGCTCTTGTGATTGGGGAGTGGGATAGGGCTAATGTGTTAAATGTAACCAGATGTTTGAGAATTTTTTATATGTGTTCGGGTTTAAAGATTAACCTTCATAAATCTAACTTATACGGGTTGGGAGTGGAAGATGGTGAGATAAGGGATATGGCTAAAGTGGTGGGGTGTAATTCTGATAAAATTCCGCTCACTTATTTGGGGATTACTGTGGGAGCTAACATGAACAGAATTAATAATTGGACTCCAATTATTGAGGTTTTCGATAAAAGATTGTCGGTGTGGAAAGCTAAAACTATTTCGATTGGGGGGAGACTCACTCTGATTAATTCTGTGTTGGAAAGTCTCCCTATTTATTACTTCTCGTTATACAAGGTTCCAGTAGGAATTATAAAAATTCTTGAAGCGAAAATGAGAACTTTTTTTTGGGCGGGATCAAATGAAAATAAAAAAATGAACTGGGTGGCTTGGGATTGGATCACGTGGCCTAAATCAAAAGGGGGGTTGGGCATAAACAGACTTAAAGAGATCAATTTGGCTCTTCTTTTTAAATGGGGGTGGAGGTATAGAGTCGAAAATCAAAATTTATGGAGAAAGGTGGTGGAAGCTTGTCATGGTAATAACAATCAAAGGAGCTTCCTTCCATTTAATGGAAAAATTTCGGGATGTTGGAAAAATATTGTGAATGCGATTTCTAACCTGAAAATTAACGGGAAGGGTTTAAACAGCCTGATTTTGGGTAAGGTGGGGAACGGGGAGGAGATTCGTTTCTGGCTGGATACTTGGTTGGGTGATAAGCCTTTTGTGGAAAGATGGCCACACTTGTTCGGTTTGGAATTGTCTAAAATGTGCAGGGTTGCTGACAAAAGGGATGGGATCCAAGGTTATAGCGGTTTTGTGTGGAATTGGTATAGACAACCAGAGACAGATGCTGAGCTTAAGGAATGGCAGGAATGTCAGGAGGTACTCAGCAGGGCATCATTTTCAAATAATGAGGATTTATGGGTGTGGAACGATGAAAATCAGGAAGGATTCTCGGTGAAGGCAGTAAAAATGGCTCTTATTAAGGATAGAGGAGTTAGTCACCCCCCTAACTTTGAATGGTGTAAATGGGTTCCGATCAAATGCAATATCATGGCGTGGAGAGGTAATCTGGATAGATTAGCTACGAGAGTTAACTTAAGAAGAAGGAATGTGAATATTTCTTCAGTTATGTGCCCTTTTTGCGATGAATTTGAGGAAACGGTGGAGCACCTTTTTACTGCTTGTTCGGTGGTGGAGAGAGTTTGGTCGGCTTTCAGTGCTTGGTGTAAATTGCCTCAGATATATGCTTTCGACTTCAAAGACATTATGGAGATTCACAATTTCACGTGTCTCAGTAAGAAAGCAAAGAGTATCATTCAAGGTCTGGTGATGATTTCGTGTTGGTGTATCTGGAAAGGAAGAAATGATTTGGTGTTCAAGCAGTTTAGACGAAGTCCACAAGATATTTTAGGGGAGGTTAAATCGAAGGGTTATGGGTGGGCTAGAAATAGAACTCCTTGTAATTATATTAGTTGGGTAGATTGGTGTAAATATCCGTTGTATATGTTGTAATTGTCGACCTTTTGCCCGTTTGGGTCGGGGGTGTTGTTTTGTTGTTTGGCCTTTTGCCCGTTTGGGTCGAAGGTGTGTTTTAATAAAGTTTTCTTTTCAAAAAAAAAAGTTAAAGAGAGATGTGTCAGTTTTCTTTTTAAATTCATGTACACATTTACCCATTTAATTATTTTAAATTCTTCTTCTTCACATAATAACAATCGAGCTTTCATCGGCCGGAAAAATAAGTGATGTTAATATCTCTTCACTTTACCCACTCCTCTTCATCCTATCCACACTCTCAAGGGGTGCGGTGTTAAAATTTCATGGGGGCGCTCGGGATTTCATCACATACATACTAGAAGAAATGAAAAATTCATGGGGTGTGCCCGCCCCTGCGGACAGGTCCGCCGTTATGAATATAAAATTGACAATGATCTAAAGGTTGAACATGCATGCGTTCGTGGTAATGAAAGGCTAAGAATCCATTATGATGCTATAGAATTCGATCATTGCAACTCTATATATGAAAGGCTAAGAATCCATTATGATGCTATAGAATTCGATCATTGCAACTCTATATGCAACCATCACAATCAACGAACTTTGCGTAAATAGTTACAAGTGTTTCATCTATACTATATAAGATTACAAAAACAATCCGTAATACACGATTATTATCTTTTCAATCAGATCTAAAAAAATAATATTTAAACTACATGGGTATATATTTCAACTTTAAAAACAAAAAGATTAGTTGGGATGAATGTGATAGTCATGGATGAAGGTGGAGTTGGTGACCGGACTTGTAGCCTCACCTACCCACACACCTTTAAATTCAGGCTCCGTTTGGATACATTAGTTGAAGTAGCTAGCCTAGCCACCTTCGAAATCATTTCATGGAAATTTCTTACACCTATCACCTTTGTTCTTTAGTCTTGAGCTAACTATATTAAACCAAGTTTGTGAAATGAGAATGTGAAATGAGGAAACATAAACAATTAAAAGGACAAAAATGTTTCATTTGATCCTGAGTAATTTGGTTGTTCAAATTGTTATTAAGTCACTAATTATTACTCATGTTCGAAAATATACATTAAAGGGATCGACCCAAAAATACGACTTGGTTTTAACTTTTAAGTGTGTTCGACATGTCACGAAGTAAATATATGGGTCGTGTTCGAGTTAAACAATTTAACCTGTCAACCTGCTAACCAACACGATTCACACCCCTAAATTTTACATATGTGGAATATCTTATATACACTAGAACAACCAAGATCATGATTATTTCATATTTTAAACTAACTCAAATGTTTTTTTTTTTATAATTTTCTGAACCCATATTCATCTAATTCTAGTCTTCTAGCGAGCCTACTTGTTTGTCGTGTATATGTTGCTTATGGCTTTTGAGTTATGACTTATGATCAGTATTTTGAACAGTACTTCGATGGTCCTATACCTGTGTGATATACCGACTGTAGTCAGTATTGTATGCTATAGTTCATCTATAAACAAATATTTGTTTTTTTTTGGTTAAATCTTGTAGGCTAATTATCAAAATTACTCTACAAGTGTATCAAAATTACTTTACATCAAAATTACTATACAAATGAATCAAAATTACTCTGCAAGTTTATCAAACAACATACAATTCAAAATTACTCTACAAATGACCCTGTAGAGTAATTTTGATCTTGTAGAGTAATTTTCTAAAATGATCATATAGAGTAATTTTGATCTTGTAGAGTAATTTTGTAAAATGTTATTGTAGAGTAATTTTGTAAAAAAAAATTTTAGCATTTAGTTATGGGTTTTAGCTTTGATTTAGTTTTTAGCATTTAGTTTTTTTTTTTTTTTTTTTTTTTGGGCGGGGGAGGGGGCGGGTAGGTTTTTTTTAGGGGGAAAGGGGGGGGGTAGGTTTTTTGGGTTTTTTTTTTGTGAGGTATAGTTTTTATCAAAATTACTCCATAAGAACATTTTACAAAATTATTCTAGAAGATCAAAATTACTCTACAAGAACATTTGTGGAGTAATTTTGATAATATTACCTTACGAGCAAATAATTATGAAAATGTCACCGCGTTTTTTTTTTTTTTTTTTTACCTTTTTCATGTTATTCGTACGTTTAGTACGTTAAAGTTATGTATACGAGAACTTTAGTATACTAATTTAATAATACCCGTGTGTATTTAACATTGATATTTCAAGTAATAAGAGTGAGTTATTAAATGAGTAAGAAATGTGGTGAAGTGTGGAATTGGTAAGTGTCTATGTGAGGTGTGTGAGCTAAATATTATGATGTGTGTGCAACATGTTTGGGTGTGAATTATACTATGGGGGTGGTTATCTAAACTATACAGTTAATAAAATGTGAATTGAAATATTAAATAAGATTTTGATAAGGTAAAGTTTGTTTTACAAAGTATTGACTCACTAGTTTCGTTAAGCTGTTTTAATACGTATTTTAGGTGAGTAGAGATAAGCAGTGACTAGATATATTTGAGCTATATGGACAAGGAAAGTTGACATCCTAGACTAACTAGTTTTTCTAATGTGATTTGAGTACACTGATTTTTTGTAGTTGTTTATTGATTAAAACGTAGACTAACTAAAAACATCCATAAAAATAAATATGAAAATGTATTATATTTGACATTACTAGTGAAACGTAAAGTAACTTGAACTTATACCTTCTTATATTCTAATATGAAAACGCATTATATTGGACTCGATTATTTTCCGAACAAATTTTACGTCGAAACGTACATCAACAGATATCGTCCATAAAAAATATGCACAAAAACGTATTATATTTTACATGACTCGTTCTTGAAAAAAATTAAGTCGAAACGTAAACCAATTTGAATTTATACCAACACGTACATAAACATTAAAAAACATTAAAATGACATGAGTCATTTTTGAAAAAAAAAGTACGTCGAAAAGTAAACCAACTTAAATTTCACGACATACACATAAAAATAAGCTTGTAAATTCTCGATGGGTCAAAATTAAATTTTACAAAGTTTTTAAAAAATTGAAGGGTTGTCAATCCTAAAATTTGATGGGTTAGATTCATAAAAGACAAAACAAGTTTAAATTACAAAAATAAAAAAGAATTAATACCATGTTGATACTGCAACTAACATGTTCTCTTTTTATATATACTAGTTTTCAGTACCCATGCGTTGTGCGGGACTATGAAACCAAAAAAAAAGACGTAAAAACGTTGAACCAGACACGTGCGTTGCAAAATATTAACTTGTCAAATTTAGACCAAAATGAACATTATGATAGCAAAGAAATTTAAGTCAAAGCATCAACAAAACTCACCTAAAAGGAGGTTGTGCAATGAATGTATAAAAGGAAATTTAGATAAATAAGTGTAGGTTATGCAATGAGTGAAAGTACTATAAGCACACAAAGTTATACAAAATTGAATAGTGAAAGTAACTCACACAACTATTTTACAAATTAATATAGGGGAAATAACAAGAATAACCAACCCGTGCGTTGCGCGAAAACACGACCGGAATTGATGGCTATCGGTCCTGTTTGTTGCGGTACTGTCACACACTATATCAATCGAAAACAAAAATCCAAAAAATAAGCTTCTAATATGGGCAGAAAAAATGTTTAAGCATGTTTGGCTAGTTTAAAAAAAAGGATGGGCATATACCATTCTTCGTATATTGTAGTAGTTGTCATATGATTTAACCATTCTAGAATATTTTTTCTTAACAATATTCTTTACCCATTTCTCTAATAAAAAGGATGGATATGTAACTTGTTTACATTACCCAATTTATGTAACTCTTTACAATTACTCATTTCGCTAATAAAAAGGATGGACATGTAACATGAGAAAAAAAAATAGAATGAATTTAATAAATTTTTTATCTCCACCCCAACCCTAGTCCAGCTAAAGCACCCCGTCACTCATCAGTCATCGGGCCTGACCCCAGCCAACGCTCCACCTACGCTCAGTTGTTAACTACCACACGACCCCGGTCTCCTTTTCTACTCGGTAGTCTTCTCCGATTTGCATTCCAAATAGAGAAAAATGGCGTCTTCGTAGGGAGAAGAGATCGGACACATGCAACGGCTAGACATGCAACGATGGTGTAAATCTGAGACGATAGATGGGTTTTCCAATGGGGCGGTGACGGGTGACCACTGGAAGATCGGAGAAGAAATGTTTTAGAGAAAAAAAGAAAAGGGTTTGGCCGGATCTAGTATGGGGCAAAGAGAACACATAGAAAAACCAATTTTATTGTGACGTGTGGCAGCGCAAGTTAGCACTGCACACTGTTCCTAAGGATCTACGGAAATTGTTATTATAGAAGAATAATAATAATAATAATTAACTAATGAAATTACATGTATGTATCATAAATCGTGAAACACAACAGAGACTCGACATAAAAAATAATTAGGTGGTTAGTCTAATTAACTTGTTTAATAAAACATGTCATATTAATTGGGTTGACATGTCTAGCGTGTTTAATACATTAGATCATGTTCTGACTTTACTAAAATTAACGGTCGACCTCTTAACCCCTTCATAATTTAATACAATCCACCAACTCGTTTATAACTTGATATTTCGTCAACACGTATTAACTTGCCAACTCATTTGACTCATTCTGATAGATGGATTACATTCCTTGTTCAGGTCACATGATTGTAAGGATGTCCGGATTATAGTTGATATGACACAAATAAATATACGGGATATATTCGAGTCGTTAATTCCAATTTACTAACCTGGTTTTCACCTCTTGTATTGATTAAAAATAGTGTTTTAACCTTCAATTTATTTCTCTTTTAGCTTGATCTTTTGATTCAGATTTTTTAGATACAATACAATCATAGTATTCAGTATACTTGTCGAAAGTTCCAAATAATCTATATCCCTTTTCTTTCCTTGTATTAGTTGTTGTACTTTTGTGATTGATAACTTTTTCATCATGTCGCTTAGTGTAAAATATCAACCGTATTTATTGTCATTTCCATGTGTTGCAAATATGATCAAATGAAAAAGCCATGTGGAAATATAATATGATATTATTTTTGATATTTTATTGTCAATATGGTTGAAAGAAATTACTATTACTATTACTAATATATATTAAAGTGTTTGAATATAACAATGTGAATGCATTTTAGAACAAATACACTTAGCGCTTAATTTTAAAATGTGTTGCTTTCACTTAAATATGTTGCTATTCATGTAATTAAAATCACAATGTATCATAAACCCTTTGTCTTGTGGATGTAATTGAAAAGTTAGGGGTTGTTTGTTTAGCTCTTAATAAGATTTTTAATGGTTCATTCAGACTATTTGTTTCACGAGTAGATATCTGAATGGTTCAGACATTTGTCTCTAAATGGTTAAGCATTATACTGGTCTGAATGGTTAATATCTCTAATCTGAATTGGTCAGACATTTGTCTCTGAAAGGTTAAGCATTATACTGTCTCTTAATGGTGCAGACCTCTTACTCGTTCAACACTTAGGGGCCGTTTGGCAACATCTGAATGGTTAAGTGCTGAACCAGTAAGAGGTCTGAACCATTAAGTGCTGAACCAGTAAGAGGTCTGAACCATTAAGAGCCTATATAATGCTAACCGTTCAGAGACAAATGTCTTACCAATTTTGATTAGGGGTCTTAACCATTCAGACTCTGTATAAATCTTAACCATTCAGAGACAAATGTCTGAACCATTCAGACATTTGCTCGTGAAACAAACAGTTTGAACCATTAAGTGTTGAACCAGTAAGAGGTCTGAACCATTAAGAGCCTCATTAAGAGGTAAACAAACAGCCCCTTAATGATTCAAACATATTACTGGTTCAGCACTTAACCATTCAGAAGTTGCCAAACAACCCCTAAATGTATGAATATGGTACCAAATCACGTAATACGTTACCAAATCACGTGAGCTTCAAAGATGCCATTTCAAGGATCAATGCTCATCGTTGTTGTTGACTAAGTGATAAGTGTGAGCAATAGTGTCTATACTTTTATTTCTTTGAGTATGTACTATGTTTCTATTTGTTGTTAGTTCTAGGGCTGTTCATGAGCCGAGCCGAGTCGAGCCAGGCTAAGCTTGGACTCGGCTCGATTATAAACCGAGCTGGCTCGGCTCGGCTCGGATTTGAAACCGAGCTGAAAATCTAAGCTCGGGCTCGGCTTGGTTTTAAACCGAGCTAGCTCGGCTCGGCTTGGTTTGGCTCGATTTTATTAAAAAAAACTAATATATACCTCTTAAAATTTAATAGCCTAAAATATTATTAAATAATTTAAAAGAATATATTCAAAATAAGTTCAACCTAATACAGTTCAAACCAAAATCAAGTTTAACAACGCAAAATAAGTTTCAATTTCAATAAAATACAATATTAATTCATTAGTATGGTAATCAATATTTAAATATGCCATAAATATCAAATTACAAACCTATATACATGTAAATAATAATCAGTTTTTTGTAATATATTATAATGTATATAAAATTAAAACTTATTATAAGTAAAATAATTCGAGCTAAACCGAGCCGAGCTAAAAAGCGAGCCAAACCGAGCCAGCTCGGCTCGTTACGAGCCGAGCCAGACTCACTTTCTAACCGAGCCGAGCCGGCTCGGCTCACTTTTAAACCGAGCCAAATCGAGCGAGCTTTTTCCGAGCTAAATCCGAGCGAGCTTCGAGCGAGCTCCGAGCCGCGAGCTTTTTGAACAGCCCTAGTTAGTTCCGCAAAAACGAATAGTGTCTATACTTTTATTTCTTTGAGTATGTACTATGTTTCTATTTGTTGTTAGTTCCGCAAAAACAAATTTATAATTGAGGGTGGAGATACAATAGGAAGTTTATTTGGCTAGAAAGGATAGGAAGTGATCTTGATGATCCATTAAGTTAATCAAGGGCTAAGATTAAATCAGGGAAATTGAAAAGAAGAAAAGAGGCGCGTGAGTTTGTTCAAGGGCATTCTAGTCAATCCAAGCCAATAGTTTCTCTCTCCTCCAATTCCCCCCCATTTTTTAAACGTTAATAACTCTTTCATACGACATTATTTTTTTTATAAAAATTGCACCAAAAAAACGAGCGTTTTTTTATCTTTAAAACGAGTAATACTATTGCTATATTTTAAAAAAAAAAATTTAAACCCAGTTGCGTAAAACGCAATAGAAAAACCACGTAAAACGCAATGAAAAAAAAACCTAAAAAATGACATTTTTCTAGAACGCAATGCACCAAAAACACAAAAGAAATGACTTATTTGTAAAACGCAATGGCCAGAAAACACATAGAAATGTCTTATTTGTAAAACGCAATGGCCAGAAAACACATAAAAAAGTGTTTTGCCTAAAACGCAATGCACCAAAAACACAAAGAAATGACTTATTTGTAAAACGCAATGGCCAGAATACACTTAAAATGTCTGTTTTCTAAAACGCAATGGACTGAAAACACATAAAAAAGTGTTTTACCTAAAACGCAATGCACCAAAAACACAAAGAAATGTCTTATATGTAAAACGCAATGGCCAGAAAACACTTAAAAATGACTCATTCTAAAACGCAATGGACTGAAAACACCTAAAAAAATGTGTTTTATCTAAAACGCAATGACTAAAAACACTTAAAAATGTGTTTTTTTCTAAAACGCAATAGCCAGAAACCACATAAAACTCTCTTATTTCTAAAACGCAATGGACACATAAAACTGCCTGTCACTGTGAACTGTCTACGAATTACTGTCTTCGAAATGAGCCAATTTCTGGAAAATTAATTTTTCTGATGCGTTTTTAGTGCAGCTCAACCCCAGCCAGGGGCTCTGCCCCTTGGACCCCGCCAGGGGCTGCCGCCCCTGGGACCCCGCTACCGGGGGCTGCTGCCCCCGGACCCCCGCAAAGATCATAAAACGCAATGACTAAATCAAAAACCCAGATCATGAAAATGAAATTAAAGAATTTCTTACATGGATTAAAGCCGATTTCTTCATCAATTGACGAAATTTGAATGATAGAAACACTTATCAACGCTCGAATCGAATGAATCGAGTGATTATCTCCAAAATCACATGAAAAACGAGATTTTTTTTATGAAATTAAACTGGGTTTTCTTCAAAAAAAGCTGAAGAACACGTTGATCAGGTTCTGAATCATTGATTGGTGATGAAAATCGCACTATAATGTAGTGATTATTTCCAAACTATAAATTTCCAACAAAGTTGTGCTATATGTTGTTGTAACATAGGCCTTGGGAGTTTTTCAAAAAAAATTTGCATTTTTTCACTTTTAACCCTAAGATTTTAATCTCTTGCATTTTACCCCTTTGACTTTTTTACTTTTACCAAAAAGCTTTTCATCTTTTACAATTCAACCCCCAACACTTTTTTGTTTTCAACTTTGGTCCCCCCATACTTTTCATCTTTCATAAGTTTTTCGTTTTAAGTTTCGTTATAAATTTTTTGAGTCAACACGCCACATGTGTCTAGGATTCAACGTTTTTTTTTTTGTCTGTTTTTCCCATTTGACAGGCAGTCGCAAGACGTCTATTTTTCTTCATTTGACAATTTCGTCGTAACACGCATGTCCTGGATCGACTTAGTTATTTTTTCTATGTTTTACATTTATGTCTAATTTTTTTAAATTAACACGCTGCAACGGGCGTACGTGATTCAACGATTTTACGGTTGTTTTTCGTTCGGTGTTATTTTTTACTTTTTTATTTATTTTATTTTTACAAGCACCTCTGATGTTGGTGGTTGTTGGCAGTGTTGTGGCATTAGTGCTACTTGGCACGAATTTACGAACATATTTAACTTATGAAGCTTTTTACTAATAATTTGTTTCGAGTTTACAACTATATCTCTTTTACTTAAGGAAAACTAATTTTTATATGCATATTTTTATGTGCGTGTCTATATAAATTCGATTTGCTTTACGTTTCGACGTAAACTTTTTATGGCAACAATTAAGCAGTATGAGGTCTGAACTATTAAGAGACAGTATACTGATTAACCGTTCAAAGACAAATGTCTGAACAATTCAGATTAGAGGTCATAACCATTGAGACTCGGTATAATAATTAATCATTCAGATGCAAATGTCTGAACCATTCAGATGCAAATGTCTGAAACATTCAGACATTTACTCACGAAACAAACAGTATGAATCATTAAGTGTTGAACTAGTAAGAGGTCTGAACCATTCAGACCCTCATTAAGAGGTAAACAAACAACCCCTTAATTATTAACTAGCCCATGCCGGCTGAATTTGTAAGCCCCAGCCGCAACGCGGCGGGGTCTTACATCTAGTTGAGATAGAAAGTGAAGAAATAGTTGAAGATGGTGGGTTTTGAAAATTGTGGGTTTTTGAATTTACTGGGTTTTGAAAAAGGAAGAAGAAGAAGTTGGATTGACTAAAATACCTTTTCTCTTTATTTTAAAATTTGCCACATGTCATAATCCTATGGATTCCTATCCTTCCTAGCGAAAATTAACTTCCTATTTGATCTTTTCCCTTATAATTGATACTTTTAATCAATGAGAAACACGAGTGGTTTAGTATTTTTTTAAAGTCAAGATATCAAGGATAGTCTATCAAAAAAATTCTACCAAAAATATCTCATTACAAAGCATTGTGGGTTCTACTTCTTCTTTTTTTTTTTTTTTTTTTTGAAAGCCCCTACATATAAGTATAGTCAATTTAGTATTTAGTATTTACTTGAAAAACAAAATGATATTAA
This sequence comes from Helianthus annuus, assembly GCF_002127325.2. Classification (NCBI taxonomy): domain Eukaryota; kingdom Viridiplantae; phylum Streptophyta; class Magnoliopsida; order Asterales; family Asteraceae; genus Helianthus; species Helianthus annuus. The sequence goes on along the minus strand of NC_035443.2, from coordinate 24,100,708 downwards.
TTGTTTCCACTTGTCGATTTCATTTAACCTAGTTTTTTTTTCTCTAGTCAAAGACATTTATTGTGTTATGTTTCTATTAGATTCGATCTTTTAGGATATGGACCATCCGATTTCGGTCTATGTGTGGTTCTTGAGGCCATGTATTGACGTAGGATGGTCTCGAGTCTATGTTATGGTGTTTAGTCGTTTTTCAAATGTGTTCTCTATGATTTTTTTAAAACTTAACTTTTATAGGAATAACTAGAACGGTTAAAATTGATCTAAAGTGATTTGCTAACATATTTATGAGTTAATTATTATGACTATGAGTGATATGTTGTGAATAACACATTTTACCTTCCAGAAGATAGAACAAATCTTATCGTTTAGAGAAAAAAATAAGATTCTTATATGCACACAATACATCTTTATTTTCTTTCACATCACATAAACATGTGGAAAATTACGATCATTTTCTCTTGACTTTGTAAAAAGAATAAAAAAAAGAAATTGTAGTCTCACACAATTTTTTCTATTTTTTTCTAGACGTATAACTTAATAGAACTAGAAGTAATAATTATATATAACTACTTACAAGTGATTAAGTTGTTGAATACCTAAGAATTAAGGATCTTAAAAATGTTTTTCATTCATAGAGTAAATTATACCGATGATTGGTAGCAAGTACAAATTTTAGTTTCACTTCTGTTTTGTTTTCCTTTTTTTAGAAGTTACATTATACTATTAGAGAAAGGATCCCATACAAGACAAATTTCTATACAAAGCCTATGAGACAAGGATTTGAGAACACGTGGCTTTGACATGAAAAGTAATTTAATACTTTCTTACTTGAAATAACTTCCCCATTGATTTTCAAATGCTATAACTTTTTATAAGTTAACATTTTAAAAAAAAATTACACCGTATTAACGAGCATTTCATTCTTTTAGTTCGGGCAGCCTATTATTATAATTTTCTTAAAAAAATTACAGGATTTCGAATACATATTAGTCCATTATGTGATTACGTGATTTTGAATACCCAGCACATAAATACGTGATTTTGAATATTCATTACATGATTGCACTGTCAATATAAACATTACTTGATTACACATTCAATATAATTTGTTATAACTAATTTTGTTACAATTATGCTTATAACGTAATCACTCAGTGTGCTTCACATAAAATACTATAATGAAATCACGTAATCACGAAATTGGGATTCAAAATCACGTAGTCACTTAGTAATACATAGTCAACTATTGTTACGTAATTACGTAATCACTTAGGGTGGTTTCACATTCTATAATAAAATCACGTAATCACGTAATCGGTATTCAAAATCACATAGTCATGTGTTGGATATTCAAAATCACATAATCACGTAATGAGTATTCAAAATCATGTAATTTTTTTAAGAAAACTATAGCAATAGGCTGCTTGAATTAAAGATAATAATACAATGTAATTTTTTTAAGAAAATATTTACGTATGAAAAAGTTGTAGCCATTTAAAAATTAAGAGGGGAAATGGATCAAGTGAGAAAGGACCGGAATACCCTTTCTCTATTTGTTTCTTCAATTGTCTTAACTTTATATTAATGGAAATGCCACTAACTAGTTTTGAGTCATTGATCTTGAGAGATCAATGGTTGAGTTTTTCTCATATACCTCTTAGAATAATTCTCTCTTGTACATATCTCTTATCTATACTATTAAACGGTATTTTTTTTTTCTAAATGAAATTTTTATCTACTTTTTAAACTAAAATAAAAACCCAAAATTACTCTCACCGCCCGCCTCCGTCACTAGGGCTGGCAATAGATACCTGTATAAGATACGATTAAACCTATTTACTGAAAAAGTACACTACTTGGCTTTTTACTTTTTTAAAAGTAAATAGAATTAGGAGGCTAAGATCCATCATTTCTTCTCCTTGGTACACAAAACATACAACTGTGTTATAGACATGAGATATAAAGTAGTAAACAAGTTCTATTCAAGTTTAATACTTGTGTTATTCGCGTCCTCAGAGACCTGTCAAACCCAATAAGACACGATTTGCCAGCCCTATTCGTCACATTCTAAAATTAGTATTCACACAATCACACTTGAGATGCATCATTAGATGAATTTTATGATTCTAGCTTGAGTAAACTGCCATTTTGGTCCCTGTGGTTTGATCACTTTTGCCACTTTAGTCCAAAACTCAAACTTTTTGCATCTGGGTCCCTGTGGTTTCAGTTTTATTGCCATTTTGATCCAAAAATGAAATCAGGTCATATTTGTCTTATAAAATCCTTCTATTTTGTCATTTTCCGCAGGTGCAAAATGATCATTTCTTTTTTATAAATAAATACCATATTTTATAAGACAAATATGACCTGATTTGTCCCTGAGGAAAATGACAAAATTACAGGATTTTATAAGACAAATATGACCTGGTTTCATTTTTGGACCAAAATGGCAATAAAACTGAAACCACAGGGACTCAGATGCAAAAAGTTTGAGTTTTAGACTAAAGTGGCAAAAGTGACCAAACCATAGGGACCAAAATGGCAGTTTACTCTTCTAGCTTTATGCTAAAATCAGTATTAATTTAAATAAATTAAATGAATCTTCGCCGTTCATCAAAATATGTTTTGGTTGAACTTCTCATATTACTTTTTAGTGTTAACTAAAACTATATTGTTTTCATAGCTCGTGCGTTGCGACGGTCACATCTTAGTTGTTTATCGTTGATGGCACGTTATGTGATACGTTAACCATATAAAAAAAAGTGTTTCGACGCATCCGATTTAAAGCATTGTGGTTACAAAAGAAATGGAATCGAACCCGATTTGGTTCGTTTAGTGAGGGTTCCACCTAACCACTACACCACCCTTACATTACATCAAGACTTAGTGGCGTCAAAACATACAATAACTTAAATTTATAAATCAAATGAAAACATATCATATTTGACCTGACTCGTTTTTTAATGTAGTTTACGTCAAAACGTAGACTAATTGAAAATGTACGCAAAAATAAGCATTAAAACATGTTATATTTGACCAAACTCGTTTACGAAAAAAATTGTCGATAACATGAATTTATATCCTTTAAGTTGAAACGTAAGTGTATACCGACATGTACATTAAAATGTTAAAATGTAGAACAACTGAAAAGCGTACATAAACATAAGTATGAAAATGCATTATATTTGACCCGACTTGTTTTCGGAAAAAATACGTCAAAGCGTGAATTTATACTGACATGTACATAAAAACAAACACGAGAGAAAATATTGTTTTTTCTTCTTTTAAGCTAAAGAATAAAAATATCAGGGGGGGGGGGTAAATTTGGAAAGTTAGAACAAATGAGGTGAAAATGACATTTTATAAAGTTTTTAGAATGTGTAGGGGGTGTAAATGTCAATTTCAAAACTTTAGGGTCTGTTTTTGACAAGTTCGAAACCTTATGGGGTGCTTTGTCTTTTTGTCGGTGCTATGCCACTTATCTTTCATTTTAATCTATATCTATTTATACTTTCTATAAAATGAGAAATCTGAGTGACATAAGAAAAGCTGATGTGTCAGCTGGAGAGGCTGTCTAACAAGGCTTTTCTTATGTCATTATTACGTCATAAAGCCTAATATTAAAAGTCTTTAAAATTCAAAGGTGACCCACATTGAAATTCCAAAGATCTTCCATTAAACCACTGCCATCAAACTACTGCCCATCTCCAAACCTCCAAACCTATGTTGTATATCAAACCTCTGCATTTCAAACCTCTGACGATTCAAAATTCAAAATCTCTGCCCAGATCCAAAATTATGGCTCCATATTCAAAATTCAAATCGTATACCTATAAAGAGTTCTTTTTAGTTTTAGTGAGGAATTCAACTCTCAACTCTCTCTCTCTCTCTAAAACACACTTTCTCTCTCTCAAATTCAAAATCGCCCATGAAATCGTCGTTCATCTCGTCGGCTGCTGGAATATCCAATGGCGGAACCATCCTATACACCAGCCATCCTAAGCAATCCGGTACTTCACTATAACTTAACCCTAATTTACGATCGTTTCTTAGAAACATGGTAATCGATTATGTTCTTCTTAACAGGGAATTAGTTGTGTTCTTCTTCGTAACAAGGTAATCGATTCTGTTCTTGATTTTTTATTAGGATTTCTTCAAGTTTTTGCACAGAGTAACCGGTTTTGTTCTTCTTAACAGGTAATCATTTTTTTTTGTAACAGGGTAATCAGTTCTGCTCTTGATTTCTTATTAGGATTTCTTCAAGTTTTTGTTCATTTGTTTTCATCGCTATTACACTTAATCAGATTCAGTTAGGGTTTTTTTTGTTATTAAAGATTATGGAAGTTTCTTTCGTATTTGCATATTAAATATCACCGATTGTATTTGTCATATAATATATGAAAGTCGATTTAGTTAAGGATAGATGAGATTGTGCTTGCTTTGTAATTATCTCCATTTTATCGTCTTATAGAAAATCGTTTTGTTTATGGATGGATGATATTGTGCTTGCTTAGTAATCGTCTCCGTTTCCCGACTTGTAGTGAGTTTAATAATGGAAATTAATGGTGTAGTTTCAGTGACACTAATCAATGTTACTCACTTGTAATTACAAGAACAGAACATGATCTTTTAAGGTTGAATGTTATACGATCATATGTTATTGAAGGTTGAGAATTGGAATCCAGCTTCAACATCATAAGTTCCAGGTCATGCGGTGAAAAAACAAGCTTTAAAATGGCATGAAAACAAGTTTAAGGATCAGGAATTAGATCAACTGATATATATCTCCAATGCAGATCAGGTTTTCTTCTTCATATCAGTGATTTAACTTTGTTTCATATAGGTTCATATAAACATTATTAGATTCGAATGAACTTTGGTCTCACAAGTGTCTCGATCCCTTTATCAACTAGCAGATATGAAGAAATGGTATATCTATGTTCTATCTGCAGTTTCTGGTGAGTGAGTGATTACGACTTAGCGTTTTATGTTGTCGATGAGTGACTACAACTTAGCGTTTTATGCTGTCGATGAGTGATTACGACTTAGCGTTAAGAGATTGTGAAGCGGTACTCTGTTTTGTCACACCCCGATTTCCACGTGTTTCACCGGTGGGCCCGGTGGGGGATTTCCGTGACGTAGTTGGCAACAATATAGTCAAACCACAAAATATTTAAATGCACAACGGAAGCATAAAGATAGATTATATTTCAACCATCGAATGTAATATCCAAGTATCACAAGTAGTCGAAATAAATCCACAGGGGATCAAAATAAAATAGAAATATTGTTCAACAGATAATGGCATCCCAAGCTTGCGAGACTCTAACGATGCTAAGGAGTAGCCAGCCTATTTCGTGTAGAACCTGCATTTAATCTTTTTGGGGAAAATACGTCAGTTTACACTGGTAAATACATTCAACCGACACTTTTGTAAAAGGGTTTAATAAAATTGATTTGAATGCACAAGGCACAAACTCTTTATAACTTGGGATAATTTATAAATTAAATCTTGTAAAAGAATTACATGTTCACTATGCGTTCGGTCGCCCGGGTCATGCCGGGTTTAAGGTTAATAGACACGCCACAAAGCATAAAGCCGTGGCGGGAAAACCAACGGTTATACCTTTATAAATATAGACACATTGTCGGGTGTACGCCTACACCCGCGTGTCGAGGTCGTGGCCATTTCGTAAAATGATGCCAAGGATATCCGGGACATGGTCATTAAGCTCCCAAAGGCGTAAAGCCAACAAAACAAATTTTTAAGCGGGTCACATTGATAATACCCAACTACTAATGAGTTGGGGTCAATTGCCCGACCAAGCGGTATTTTTATATACCGTAACCCAAGCCCGTATAACGGAAAATAAGTTAAAAGTATTTACCTGAGCAAGTAATAACCTCAATAAACAAATGCAAGTATCTTTTACTGGTCTCCTATTCTGGAACGAAGGTTTATAACAACCTATTAGAATCCTAACGGGTCTTTAATTTAGCCTTAGCTTAGACCGGTCAGTTTCAAAGGATAATTACGGTTTAATCGCGTGAAAGGCGAAAACCGGAAATGGAATGTGGTTTGGACCCAACAAGTTTGAAGACTTGTTTTATATGGGTAATATAACTACACTCTGGAGTTTGAAGTAAAAACAATAAGGTTTGACCCGTTTCGGCTAGTTCATGTAAACTAGTTACATAAGCCGAACCGTACGCGTAAAAGGCGTAACGGGTAACCGTAAGAGTCCTACACAGGTTTCCTAAGTTAATATGCTCTAAAGAGGTTGTGGTATCAGTAGGATACCTTCCATTACGCCCATAACGAGTTTAATCCCAATATACGCCCCGTAGGGTTATTTCGGTCTTTTTAAAGATTATAAAAGAGATTTCCGAGTTCTACAGGAAATATGAGTTTTCCGAACAGTTTATAAAGTCCAAAATAATCTATTTATTATTTAAAATCAGTAGCAACTGGATTCGGGTCAAAATACCTTGTAGAACTCATTTTATGTTCGAAAAGGGTATATTCGGTATTTACCGAATCAATGCCATAACCGTAGGTTATGAGCAGGTTAAAAATAATTAAAAATCTTTAAAAATCCCAAAATATTATTTTACATCAGTATGTAAAAGGTTTGGCGTCGAAATTTGGGTTTAGATAGGATTTATGCTAATTGCGCCGATTAATTACTAAAGTTTCCTTAATTGCGCTATTTAGCATAACTCCTATTCTAGACCTCGGATTGACGTGAAATTTTAGAGGCATGCTTAGAAATCAGTAACTAAGGTTATTGTCCTTTCACATATCCAAAATTCTCGTTCTAGAGTAAAAATGGCGTTACGGTCAACTTTTAAGCATTTAACGGAAATGTGCAAAAGACTCGGACAAACAATGAACCGGTCACAGAGGGTTATACCATCATGTAACCTGGTCCTAAGAGAGTCCTAAGGCATATCTAAATCATACCATAACGGGTCAGAACTGAAGTCAAAGCAAAAGTCAAAGTTTTGTGACTTTCGGTTCCGAACCGGGTCAAAACAGTAAATGGTCGGATCAAACAAGCTTAGACCAATTATAATACTTATTATCATGTTTTATGAGTGTCAAAACAGGTTACACGCCATCTACATTACTGATTATGCATAAAATCGAAAGTTAGCATTCTGTTGACTTTTTCAAAGCAAGTTTGACTCGACATTTGGACTAGTTAGAGTGGGAATCAGAGGGTGCCCTTTTAGGGGTTTAAAGCGCACATGATTACCAACATATAACTACCTTTGATTCGGCTAATCACTGGACCATTTGTGATTAACCGCTAAGTCAATCATTAATTACGACGGATTGACTTTTAAGCTAAACTAAGCAAAAACTAAACCAAGAAAGGGTGGAGCATACTTACAAGAGTCCTATGCACGACCAGGGATGAGTAGTGAGAGTTCTTGAGCTCCAGAAGTGATCAAGAAAGCAGTTGAAGGTGTGAAGAACAATGTTTCTACATAAGGTCCTTTTATACTAGTTTAGGCACCTTAGATCTTTGACAACAATGCCTACAAGTGTTTCTAGATGATCAAGAACTGTCCCTGAGTGCTAGGGGACGTTTAGGGGGCGCACATGCTCTCATTATTGCTCAATAAGTCGGTTAAAACATCAAACAGTGCTTCTGTCCGACTTTTCTGCATCTGGGAGGCTGACGCGGCCCGCGTTAATGATCAGGTAACCTTTACGCGGGTCGCCTGAATCTCAATGTCAGAGCCCATATCTATACTGTCAGCGCGACCCGCGTAAGATCCCTTATAACATTTACGCGGCCCGCCTGAGACCTAAAAGTAAGATTTTTCAAATCTTTTCAATTATTACTGCTGGCCTTTGGCGATTCGAAGGGGTAACTTTGCGTTTTGGGCCTCGATAATTTACGTATAAGGGCCCCGTAACTTTTTCCCGCGCCGTTAAGTCCTCGGTTAATTTATTACTACCTGAAAAGTCCTAACTTTCAAAGTTGACGCTTTTAACCCCTCGCATACGAATTTGATCATAACTTTCTCGTTTTAAGACGGAACCTTGCGAAATTTATACCGTATATTCTAGTGAGTGTAATTTACTGATACAAAGTCTCGGGTTTTGTTAAAGGGTCACTCAGAGGTATAACTTAAACATGTTGACACATTTAACCCCTGTAGTTTGTAATCTCTCACTTTCTTCCACATTTCGTTCCGTACGATCCATGATTTATTCGTTTGAAGGTATGAGCATCATTTAGGGTTACTGTACAGTATATTTATCCCTCGTTGACATTTTGAACCCTCGGATTCACATACTTTCTATGTTTGTCAACTTTAGTCCTTCTTTAGTATTTATTACCACGTGTAAACCTATGACACGTGTCAATACATCATTGGACGCAAAAATTTCGAGGTGTTACATCCTCACCCCCTTAAAAGAAATCTCGACCTCGAGATTTATTGAAACAAGTGAGGGTATTTTTCCTTCATCGCGGACTCTACCTCCCACGTGTACTCGGGACCTCTACGGGCATCCCATTTTACCTTCACAATCGGTATATACTTCCTGCGAAGTTTCTTAACCTGCCGATCCTCGATCGACACAGGTTTTTCAACAAATTTTAAGCTTTCATCGATGTGTACATCTGTGTGCGGTATAACTAGTGATTCGTCAGCGAAACACTTCTTCAGGTTACAGATGTGGAACACATTGTGGATACCACTGAGCTCTTCCGGTAAGTTTAATTTGTAGGCAACCGATCCGACACGTTCGATTACCTCGAAGGGTCCAATATATCTCGGGCTTAACTTGCCTTTCTTACCGAATCGCATCACCCCCTTCCAGGGTGATACCTTAAGCAATACCTTGTCGCCTACTTCGAAATTGAAAGGCTTACGCTTCAAATCTGCGTAGCTCTTCTGCCTGTCTCGGGCAGCTTTCAATCGATCGCGAATTTGGACAATCTTGTCCGTTGTTTCAAATATTATATCTGGTCCTGTCATCTGGACATCTCCAACTTCTGCCCAACAAACAGGCGTTCTACACTTTCTACCATATAGGGCTTCAAAAGGTGCAGCCTTAATGCTCGTATGGTAGCTGTTGTTATAGGAGAACTCGACCAAGGGTAGGTGGTTATCCCAACTACCACCTAAGTCGATCGCACATGCACGAAGCATGTCTTCCAACGTTTGGATTGTACGCTCACTCTGTCCATCTGTCTGAGGGTGGTAAGCCGTACTGAAGTTCAAACGTGTGCCCAAAGATTGTTGGAAACTTTTCCAAAAGTGTGACGTGTATCTGGTATCTCTATCAGAGATGATAGACACAGGCACGCCATGAAGGGCTACAATCTTATCTACAAATAACTGGGCTAATATATCGGAGCTATGAGTCTCCTTTATGGGTAGGAAATGTGCTGACTTAGTCAGTCTATCAACTATTACCCATATCGTATCGTTTCCCTTCTTTGTCTTTGGCAACTTGGTGATGAAATCCATCGTCACCATTTCCCACTTCCACTCAGGAAGTTCAAGCTGTTGTAGCAAGCCCGACGGCTTTTGATGTTCAGCTTTTACTTGCGCACAAGTCAAACACTTTGCTACGTAGGTGGCTATAGACTTTTTCAAGCCTATCCACCAAAAGTTTGCCTTCAAGTCCTGGTACATTTTATCAGCTCCAGGATGAACGAAATATCGTGAACTGTGGGCCTCCTGAAGGATAACGTCTCGAAGACATCCATAAACAGGAACCCATATCCTTCCATTCAATCTCAGAATTCCATCTTTGCCATAGGATAACTGTTCTTCAGTTACTCCTAGCTTCTCGTGAGGATAGTTAGCTTCTAACACAGCATCCTTCTGTGCAGCTAACAATCTCTCATTCAGACTGTTCTTTATTTCAATGCTCTAGGCATTGATCCTAATTGGTTTCACTCTTTCTTTTCTGCTCAAGTCATCTGCGACTACGTTGGCCTTGCCTGGATGGTATCTTATTTCACAGTCATAATCGTTCAGAGTTTCCATCCAACGTCGCTGCCTCATATTCAAATCTTTCTGATTGAATAGATACTGAAGGCTTTTGTGATCAGAATAGATCACAAATTTAATGCCATATAAGTAATGCCTCCATAGCTTTAGTGCAAATACAACGGCACCCAACTCCAAGTCATGGGTGGTGTAATTCTTTTCATGCACCTTTAATTGTCGTGAAGCATAGGCAATCACCTTGCCCTTCTGCATAAGCACACAACCCATCCCGGTGTACGATGCGTCACAATACAGTACAAATTCTTCCATTCCCTCCGGCAATGTCAACACAGGAGCATTGCTTAGCTTCTGTTTGAGGATATCAAAAGCTTCTTGCTGCTTAGGCCCCAATTAAACTTTATATTCTTTCTAGTTAAAGACGTTAGGGGTGCAGCAATCCTTGAGAAATTCTCAATGAAGCGTCTGTAGTATCCTGCTAGACCTAGGAAACTGCGAATTTCCGTAGGCGTCTTCGGCTCCTGCCAATTCATGACGGCTTCAACCTTGGCGGGATCCACCTGGATACCACGCTCACTGACTACGTGTCCAAGGAATTGAACTTCTCGTAGCCAAAATTCACATTTAGAGAATTTGGCGTAAAGCTTTTCTTGATGAAGCAATTTAAGAATACATCGAAGATGCTTCTCGTGGTCAGCTTGACTCTTTGAGTAGATGAGGATGTCATCGATGAAGATAATGACAAATTTATCCAAATACGGCTTGCAGACGCGATTCATGAGATCCATGAATGCGGCAGGTGCATTAGTGAGCCCAAAAGGCATCACGAGGAACTCGAAATGACCATAGCGAGTCCTGAATGCAGTCTTGTGCACATCTTCGTTTTTAACCTTCAATTGATGGTAGCCTGACCTTAGATCAATCTTGGAAAAGTAGCTTGCTCCTTGCAACTGATCAAACAGATCATCGATCCTGGGCAAAGGATACCTATTCTTGATTGTAACCTTATTCAGCTCACGGTAATCGATGCATAGACGCATCGAACCATCTTTCTTCTTGACGAATAAGATTGGTGCTCCCCAAGGAGATGAACTTGGTCTAACAAAACCTTTGGCTAGCAGATCATCTAGATGCGTACTCAATTCTTTCATTTCCGTGGGTGCCAATCTATAAGGTGCTCTCGCAATAGGCGCGGCTCCTGGAATGATGTCGATACTGAATTCCACTTGCCTATCTGGTGGCAAACCAGACAGTTCTTCTGCGAAAACTTCAGGATAGTCAGAGATGACTGGGATGTCTTCAATCTTGGGTTTCTCCTCACCAATAGTCACCTGTGCCATATAAATGACACATCCTTTCTTCAAACATCTGGATGCCTTTAGCATAGATACTTGTGCAGGCAATCCATGTCGAGTATCTCCCTGAATGGTAAGTGGTTCTCCAGACGGAGTCTTGATTACCACTTGCTTCTTGTTGCACACAATTTGGGCTTGGTTATGCGATAACCAATCCATACCCAATACTACGTCGAAACCAGCTAGGTTAAAGGGTAACAGGGATAAAGGAAATGAGTGATTCCTAATGGATATAACACATCCATCTAAAACAGTTGAGACTGTTCCCATGGTCCCATCAGCTAGTTCTACTTCATATTTCACATTCAATGTTTTAACAGGCAATTTTAACAACTCACAAAACTTATCATCCACAAAGGATTTATCCGCTCCAGAATCAAATAATACTCTTGCGAATACATCATTGATAAGAAATGTACCGGTTATGACGTTGTCGTTCTGGATAGCCTCTTGAACATTCATCTGAAAGACCCTGGCATTGGTCTTTTTTCCTTCTTCAACCTTCTTCACTATCTTCGGGCAGTTAGTCTTGATGTGCCCTTTTTCGTTGCAACTATAACAAGTTGCGTCCTTGAGTTTCTTGCACTCAAGAGTCCTATGCTCAGAGGACTTGCAAATCCCACATGCTTTCGGCTGGGATTTCTGTTCATATCTGCACTTTTCGAAGTGGTGCTTCTTGCAAACATTGCACTTGGGCCTATCGCCCGACTGTCGGTCATTCTTCTTGGTCTCCGATCCCTTCTTGTAGTCACGATTCCCCCGGTGCTTCTTGCTTGACCTTCGTGAATCATCATCTTCACGTTTCCTCTTTTCACCGTCAGCATTTCTCAGAGATCTCTGCCTCACTGCATCCAGCGTAAGAGACAGAGATATATCTGCCACGGATCTAAATGTAGTAGGCCTAGAAGCCTTCACGCTAGCTTTTATCTCTGGGGCCAAACCCCCAATGAAACGCGCGATCCGTTTGGGTTCCGGGGTCACAAGGTACGGAACCAATCTTGACAGGGTGTTGAAACTCATGAGATACGCCTGGCAATCCAGGTTCTTCATGACCAATGATAGGAAGTCGGATTCTATCTTCTCAACTTCGTGCTGAGGGCGGTAGTTTTCTTTGATGAGAGCAATAAATTCCTCCCATGACATGCTATACAAAACAGCCTTCCCTGAGGCTTGAACCAATGATCTCCACCATGCTAGGGCTTCACCCTTAAATGACTAGGATACAAACTTCACCACATCCCTCTCAGCACAACCACTAATGTCCACCACTGTGTCCATTTCGTCCAGCCAGGTCATGCAATCCACCGCGCCTTTTTCCCCAGTAAAATCTCGGGGCTTGCAGGAAACGAAATACTTATACGTGCAACCCCTGGCGCGAGGTGCATCATCGACCACTATCTTCTTAGGACGGACACTATTCTCATTTGATGAGTGTCGATCGTCATCCTTCTTAGGTTTAGACTGGGTCGAGGGTGGTTTGTTGTGATGTTCAGAATGGGTTTTTGGTTTAGAGTGTGGTGCAGACCGGGTCCTGCTTCGAGACTCGCTATATTCTTCGTACTGCCGATCCAAGGCCGTCTTAACAGCGTTGTCTACCAAAGCTTTCAATTCAGCGCCCGTTATATTAATTTGGGCGTTATCATTGTCATCCTCCTTTGATTGACTATTAACTCCATTTGGGCCAGCCATCGAGATCTTGATCTGCTACAAGGAATATGACAGAATTTTATTTAGGAGTTTATTATGGAATTTCTTTTATGGCAATTCATTAACCATGGTAAACATAGACCATATTTGGTTAATTTGTTACTCACTTTTATTTAGGATTTGAATATGTCTTATCCTAATTACAAACAATATTGTTAGTGGCATAAAAGCCTAGTCACATGGACGTTTTATATATTATTAGCCAGGATTTCAGAGAATCAAGGCGTGAAGGCTTGAACCATAGTTCTTTTACCTTTCCTGACAGGGAGTCATAGACTACAACTGTCTTTTGTCTTATATGACAATAAGTATGGCCCGTAGGCACTACATCACTAATGGATGATTTAACCTATGATTTATAAATCATTAACTTAGGTCTTGGAATCCCTTGAAGGATTCTTATAAGAATGACGCGTGTGATTTTAACGAATCACATCTGCCAAGAATGTTAACTTGTTTACAGAGGTTAACAGGAATCTGAATCTTTTACTCAGGTCTCACCATCTTGGCCGGGTCTTATAATGACACCAGGCTAGGTCTCACCATTAAGATTCTTTATTTAGTCAGACTTAATTAAAAGGAATGATTTTTTATTTATTTCATATAATAATGTATTAAAATGACAAAAATGAAATTTTTATAGCTTAACATTCCATTAATCATAATAATGATTACACACTGCCCTAAACGGGACTTTCAATAGACAAATACCTACGCAGAAGTTTACAGAAAACAAGTCCACGCAGGGACCAAATACAAGGATAGATGTCCGCATAGGGACAAAAAGATAAGTCCACGCAGGGACTGAAAGGCAATTGTCCACGCAGGGACTAAACGTAATAAATGTCCACGCAGGGACTAAAACAAATAAATGTCCACACAGGGACTTGATTGAAATAGGAAATACAAGAGAACATATAAAGGCTAACGATCTCGCTTCTTCTTCCCCTTTAGCAGGTTTGCTAGGCCTTTAAGGAATCCACGATTGTTCTTACGTTCTTGCTCAAAGTCTCGTTCTACCCTATTTAAATGGTGAAGGATTTCTTCCTGCTCCGGTGGGGAAAAACGTGGTTGCTGCGACGGTTGTTGAACCGGAGGTCTAGTAGGTGCTGGATACCCATGAGCTGCGTATCCTAATCCCCAAGGATTTCCATAAGGTCCTTCGGGATGGAGGGCGTTGTAATTGGCCGCTACCAAATATGGGTCGGGGTCGGCATAATTATAGTGAGTGTGAGTCGGCAACTCAAACCGGTTGTACGCGGTTGAACCGGCGTACACAGGTATCGGGTTATCATAGCTGAATGGTGGCGGAGGTGGTGCAACTGGTGCAGAATTCACATCTGCTGGGTGGCTCGAAGGTTCACCCATTTGTGGTTCCTCAGGCAATGGCGGAAAATGACTTGCACTCGAGTGGCGAGGGGTGCTAAAGTGAAATTCCCCTCCTCGTGTGGACATCCGCGCGCCTGATCTCCTACGCTATGGCGGATCTGGAGGTGCTTGATGAACTGGTGGCGGAGGAGGCGGTGGCGTAATTGCCACAAAACGCGAATCCTCGGAAGGATCCTGTTGCTTCTGCTGCTGCTGCTGGTGAGGTGATGAATGGTGAGAGGGTGTAAAGTACCACTCGCACTGGTTAAACCTCGCCTGGTAGCTGTCGGGACCTTGATAGGGTGTTCCGTGAAAGGATGACCCGTCGGAGATTTCGATAGGATGGTTGGGAGTACCTCTTGCAGGTTCGACGGGGTCCGTGTCCTCATCCATATCTACCGCATTATCCTCAGAGAAATGGTCTTCGGGTCCTAAAGGGTTATAACCTATTGGTTCTTGGACATAATCAGCCGGGTTGAACTGGCCTTGCAAGAAAGGAGTGGGATCGCCATAGGAACGGTGCGAAACAGAACGCTGGAGAGGTATGAAAGAAGGTTGAGGGTTACTGGGCTCGTTCTCCGAATTTGGTCCAAAAGAGTGACGGTATGAAGGCGTCGAACTGTGTGAGGTAGACCGTCTTGCGGGCTCGAAGAGGTTCCTTCTACGCCTCTGAGGTTCTTCACTCCTTGTGCTGGAAGGAGCTCGCATATGTGAAGGTCCGGCCTCGTGATCATTATGAGTAGTGATCGGCCCTTTGCCTCTTCCTCCTCTTCTAATTGCTGGTGGCATATTTCCTGCTTAACAAATTTTAAATCAACAATAAACAATAAAAGACAAACTAGAACCACAATTCGAATTTGTCCTATATTCTTGTCTAGACTTGAGTATGTGCAATTGTGTCATTGAGATTAAACACCTAAGGATAATGTTTAATTCACTCAACGTTGGCTCTGATACCAACCTGTCACACCCCGATTTCCATGTGTTTCACCGGTGGGCCCGGTGGGGGATTTCCATGACGTAGTTGGCAACAATATAGTCAAACCACACAATATTTAAATTCACAGCGGAAGCATAAAGATAGATTATATTTCAACCATCGAATGTAATATCCAAGTATCACAAGTAGTCGAAATAAATCCACAGGGGATCAAAATAAAATAGAAATATTGTTCAACAGATAATGGCATCCCAAGCTTGCGAGACTCTAACGATGCTGAGGAGTGGCCAGCCTATTTCGTGTAGAACCTGCATTTAATCTTTTTGGGGAAAATACGTCAGTTTACACTGGTAAATACATTCAACCGACACTTTTGTAAAAGGGTTTAATAAAATTGATTTGAATGCACAAGGCACAAACTCTTTATAACTTGTGATAATTTATAAATTAAATCTTGTAAAAGAATTACATGTTCACTATGCGTTCGGTCGCCCGGGTCGTGCCGGGTTTAAGGTTAATAAACACGCCACAAAGCATAAAGCCGTGGCGGGAAAACCAACGGTTATACCTTTATAAATATAGACACATTGTCGGGTGTACGCCTACACCCGCGTGTCGAGGTCGTGGCCATTTCATAAAATGATGCTGATGTGCGTGAAGTGTGTTATATTTTTGATGAGTATTTAAGCCCCTTTTTACACTTTTAGCCAAGTTTTAAATTTATAAAACACGATATTCACTAACACTAAACACACATATGGGCAAGTGCACCCATCGTGGACGTAGTATAGTGTTGGTAAGATACCGAGGTCGTCCAAGGACACAAGAGCTTTTAATACCGGTTTATCCTCAACGTCTAATCAAATCAAAAAGGTTAGAGAAATGTTTTTAAACTAAGAAAATAAAAACTAACTAAATGCTGAAAAATAAAAATAAAATAAAAACAGATAGACAAGATGAATCACTTGGATCCGACATGTGTATTAGTATAACCTTTGATTATTTTTGCACTTTTGCACTTGTTTAAGAGATTATCTTAGTTATTGTAGTAGGCCCCTCTTTTGAAGGCGACGTTACCCTCAACCCAGTAGTTTGAGTCAGCAAGGATACAATCCTAAAGGGTCGGATTATTGAAAGATAATGAATTAAGTTATTAATGCAAATTGTGGTAGGCCCCGCTTTTGGCGGTGACGTTACCCTCGGCTAAGTAGTCTGAGTCAGCAGGGATACAGTCCTAAATAGCCGGGTTATAGTATTAATAGTAGTTAACTTATGAGGGGGTCAAAGAGTTTGGATCCCCGCCATCCAATACCTATGGGTATTGAAGGAGATCCTACTAAATTTGACCCAGGTCCCAAGCAGGACCTCTAAACGCTGAACAAGGGCAAGACCCTTACCAAACCGTTCCCTTAACCCCCGACCAGGTAGCCAACATACCTCCATATAGACCGTGGAGATATGAATGGTGAAAATCTTTTATTTTATATAGACAGTAAAATAATGCCAAGACACCACGGACAAACGATAAGGAAAGATCACCTTCAACATAAGTAACTAGTTATTAAAGTCATTAATACAAAACCAAATAAAAAGTGCAAAAGATTAAAAATAAAAAGTATTATACTAAACACTTGTCTTCACCAAGTGATGTAAGAGACTTAGGCAAACATGGCCTTGATTGTCAAGAACTCTTACGATCAATCTTGGATCCCGAGACGACTCACACACTCTACGATGGACAATGGATGATGGTGGTGGATGATGGTGTTATGGTGGTGGTGGGTGGTGGATGAAGTGTGAGAGAGGTGGTGTGCCAAGGGATGAGAGAAAATGAAGCCAAACTCCTCTATTTATAGGCTGAACAGAAGGCTGGACACGGCCCCGTGTCCGCTGGACACGGCCCCGTGCCCGTCTGACATTCTCTCTCCTCATTAATTGTAATTGCGAATTACAATTAATGCGCCTGCTGTACTTTCACCACGCCCCCGTGCCCGCTGGACACGGCCCCGTGGTGGGCAATGGAAGCTTCTACTGCTTTGTCTTTTCTGCTGCTTCCTGGGCACGCCCCCGTGTTTGCCGGACACGGGGCGTGTTCAGACTCTGTTTCTTCTCTTTTGCTTTGGGAGGTGCCGTTGAGGGTCCGGGCAGTCTACTTTTGTTCCTTTTCTTGTATTTATGGTAGAATTAGTTGTCTTTTTGCTTCTTTTGTGATTTTGAGCTCATTTCATCCTGAAAATACAAAAGGAAGACAAAAACACTCTTTTTCCAACATTAGTACTTAAAAAGGGTTAGTTTTATGCCTTAATTGATGTGATTTATATGTTGCATTTTACACACATCAAATACCCCCACACTTGAACTTTTGCTTGTCCTCAAGCAAAACTCTTTAAATGTGGCTTACACTCCTAAATGGAATAGGTAGAAGAGAAGTTTTTAGCTTGTCCTAGAGTGTCGGGAATCCAAGGTCTTTATAAGTTTTATTTTTATTTATTCACAATCCTATTCGTTATGATTTATTTTGAACTTTTCATAAGATGAATTACTTATTTGGGCATAGCATGCCTTATTAAAATTCCATTTATATACAAGTTCACATGCCTCACGGGAGATCACTCAACACTCGGCCGAAGGTGTATATTTTTAGTGAATCACTCGAGAGCGGCATGGAACTTACGCCTTCCATAGGCTTGCCAAGCAATCAATCCTCCTCCTTTTTAACTTTTTACCTTTGTAAATATCAAGAGGACTTTTGGGGTGAAGGGTTAGGCTTGGGTTAAAGGTGGGTGGTTGGTTAGTAAAAAGGGCGAAAATCGTAACAAGCGTCGGTTTTCGTGAAGTACCTTGTTTTTAGTGACTTTTTTATTTTGAAGTATTTCTCCAAACAAGCTTTTATAGCTTTTGTTTGTTTTTGACTTCATCATCATTTTTTTTTCATCGTCACATAAAAAGGTGAGTTTACGAAAAAGCGAGCTTGTTACTAAAATAAAGGGTGAAAAAAATAAAAAGGTTTTTGGTGGGTAAAAAGGGTTTTGGGGTAATGAAATGAAAGGTTTAGGCTCAAAGGGGCTATCTAGGGGGATTTTGGGTAGGTAAAAAAATGAAAAATAATGGTTTTGAAAGAAAAATGGTTAGTCCTAATGCCTCCATCATTTACTTACTTGGGTTTAAGTTGGTAAGGACCGGGAATGTATCGTCGTGGCAAGTTCTAGATTTGTAAGAACCGAGCGGCTATTCACACAAGAAACGAAAAATGAGCATTTAATCTAAATATGTGTATTTTTATGCTCAATAAAGGCTCAAAACTCACTTTTGTGGGAATGGGTTTTTAATGTGATCAAGTATATATAATCGAATTTTTAACTAGACTTGTTATACCGTTTCATAATTTTCTTATGTTGGTTCTTTTTATCACGACGCTATCGGTTGTAAACTTGTAAAAATATAACCTTTTTAGAACTTGTTATTCCCAACTTAAACTAAGACAAGTAAAAAAAAATGAAAAAGTTTTTGAAAAAATTTGGGGTGTTTAGCGGTTCCAATAGAGTTTTGTGTAAGGCTTATGTTTAGGATTTTGCAAAATTTCAAGGTTTTAGCATCCCCCCCACACTTAAATTACACATTGTCCTCAATGTGTCCAAAAATAAAGTTTTTGGTTGATTAGAATGTGTAAAAGTGGGTTAAAAAGCAAAGATTTATGTTACTGGCATCCTGGACACGGCCCCGTGTTGACCGGGCACGGCCCCGTGGTCAAGTGCCAGTAACAAAAATTATAGAATTGAAACAGAAGCCTGGACACGGGGGCGTGTCCGCTGAACACGGCCCGTGTCCAGTTACCTAAACTGGGTGATTTTCTGCAGGGGCTCAGCACGGGGCCGTGTTGGTTGGGCACGGCCCGTGTTGAGCCTTCTGTGATGGAGATTTTTGTCGGGTTGCTCTGTTCTTCGTGCATGGTTCCATTTTTCTCGTTCCCTTTTTCATCCATTACCACCATGAGTGTGTTTTATACTCAAGACAACCATCAATCTTACAAACCATCATAACATTGCAAATCATAGACATTACATAAAGTTAGCTAAATAACTAGGGGATACATGAGGTTATCATAAGGGTTCTACTTATTTAGGAAAATTTCGGGAATAGCTTCCCGATGCAGAAACACTTTCTAGCCTAAGGCTCCTCGGTCGTCATTCAAAGCCATTCTTCTATCTCCCTTGGGAGGTAGAAGGTAGCTTCATTCTCTTCGGTGTTTTGAGGAGGAACGCTCACCGGGACTCCTTGCACCACCCTTGGTTGAGGTACTTGGTGCATGGCGTGCCATTCGGCTGGAATGATGACCTCGGGTACTACATTCCACGCCCTTTGGGTTATCACCGGAACCAAAGGCGGGGAAGCGAGAAGGTTTAACCTTTGGTGCAGGAGGTTTACTTCTCGCAGGCAGCCCTCCAAACCTACCGTCAGATGATTAATACGGTCCACCAATGCTTCTTCTACCCCCGTCATTTCGTCTATGGCTTCCCTCAAAGCGTAAACGTAGTTTACTAGGGAATCCTCCGCCGTGGACGATCTCCTTCCATTTCGGTTATTTCTTGAAGATGTTCCGCTGTTTCTGCTGGCCATTTTCTGCGAAATAAACCGAAGATAACTAAACTTTTGCAAAACAGTACCTCGAACACGGCCCCGTGCTCGGTGAGCACGGCCCCGTGTTCAGCTGTCTGCAGGATTTTTGTCTAACGATTCCAGGTTTTTAAATTATTTTAATACACTTTTATTGTGTTTTAAGCTCAGATAATTTAAAACAGAGTTATAGAACTAACTTTAGACAAGAATCCGTAGCAAAAACTCCTACAAACCTTTCATAAAAGGTTGGAATCATGGGTTTCCAAGCTTCCATGGAGGTAAGGTTTGAAAAATTTTGGAAGAAGGAGAAATGAACAAAAGTGGAAAAGACAAGATGGTCCTTAGGAACCTTCTTTTAGCACTTACCTAGGATGGTATATGTGAAGATCCCAGGAATCTCTGCTTGGTGAAGTGGTCAAAAATGAGCAGGATTCAGGCTGCATTTAAAGAAAACGACAGCACATTGGACACGGCCCCGTGTCCGCTGGACACGGCCCCGTGTGCAGAGAAAATCCTGACACATTTTGTCCGTATTCTGACAAAATCAGCAGAGAATCTTCTGAGTGAACACGGGGGCGTGTTGACCGGGCACGGCCCCGTGTCGGCAGGCTGTTTTATGGAGTTTTGTCTCTTACTAAGGAGTTAATTTATATCGGGTGGCTCTTGACTTGTTGGAACAACCCCAAAGTGCCTAAGATACCTTAATTGTCCTATACTAAGGCGAGAACGCAAGAGGTTGTCGGTGAGGGTAATTCCTATTTTCATTCTAGGTGGACAAGTCCAACCCTTTCCCGGGCTCTCGTTAAAGAAGGTGTATGCCGAATCGCTCAGGTCTATGTATGCACCGAACGAAGTCGATGTGGAGTCCTTCACGGCACAATCGGCACAGGGACGACTATCGTCCACGTCTTTTCTAGGTAAGAAGGTATTTTCGGGAGCAACGAGGTTGTCGGAATGCGGTTCCAAAATTTCCTCATGGTCATCATCTTGGGATGGATCTAAAAAATCCTTCCTAAGTTCTTTTGACCAATTGAGAAGTAGTTCTTCTAGTTGAAATAACTCGTCAAGGAGCATTTCTCCTAGAATATCTGGCTGGGCGCATTCGAGGGAGAAATAGTGCTTATTTTTTACTTTCGCCCCTCTTAAGGTTACAAGGAATCGGTGGGTCTATATAGTGGGGCCTATAAGTGAGAAAAAAACATTTTAATTCCTCATGTTCGCCTCCACATATTCGACACCACAAACCATAAGAGTGCCGAAAGTAAAAAGAATTACTATCACTCATGTTTGTGTCAGAAATTACCAACCGCCGGGATCTAACGGTTCTGTTTTCAGCAACTGAATCTTGGGCACGGGGGCGTGTTGAGTGGACACGGCCCCGTGTTCAGCCTACTGTCTGACTTAAAACAGGATTGCCAGTTCCAATGATTGAGCACGGGGCGTGTTCAGCAGGCACGACCCCGTGTTGAGCTCTGCAGAAGCTAAAAAACTAAGAAAAAATCCTAAAAAATTAAAGAAAAATAAAAATATGATTAGGCCGCTGATTCCTAACTTTCTTAAAATCCTTGTGTCCCCGGCAGCGGTGCCAAAAACTTGATGTGCGTGAAGTGTGTTATATTTTTGATGAGTATTTAAGCCCCTTTTTACACTTTTAGCCAAGTTTTAAATTTATAAAACACGATATTCACTAACACTAAACACACATATGGGCAAGTGCACCCATCGTGGACGTAGTATAGTGTTGGTAAGATACCGAGGTCGTCCAAGGACACAAGAGCTTTTAATACCGGTTTATCCTCAACGTCTAATCAAATCAAAAAGGTTAGAGAAATGTTTTTAAACTAAGAAAATAAAAACTAACTAAATGCTGAAAAATAAAAATAAAATAAAAACAGATAGACAAGATGAATCACTTGGATCCGACATGTGTATTAGTATAACCTTTGATTATTTTTGCACTTTTGCACTTGTTTAAGAGATTATCTTAGTTATTGTAGTAGGCCCCTCTTTTGAAGGCGACGTTACCCTCAACCCAGTAGTTTGAGTCAGCAAGGATACAATCCTAAAGGGTCGGATTATTGAAAGATAATGAATTAAGTTATTAATGCAAATTGTGGTAGGCCCCGCTTTTGGCGGTGACGTTACCCTCGGCTAAGTAGTCTGAGTCAGCAGGGATACAGTCCTAAATAGCCGGGTTATAGTATTAATAGTAGTTAACTTATGAGGGGGTCAAAGAGTTTGGATCCCCGCCATCCAATACCTATGGGTATTGAAGGAGATCCTACTAAATTTGACCCAGGTCCCAAGCAGGACCTCTAAACGCTGAACAAGGGCAAGACCCTTACCAAACCGTTCCCTTAACCCCCGACCAGGTAGCCAACATACATCCATATAGACCGTGGAGATATGAATGGTGAAAATCTTTTATTTTATATAGACAGTAAAATAATGCCAAGACACCACGGACAAACGATAAGGAAAGATCACCTTCAACATAAGTAACTAGTTATTAAAGTCATTAATACAAAACCAAATAAAAAGTGCAAAAGATTAAAAATAAAAAGTATTATACTAAACACTTGTCTTCACCAAGTGATGTAAGAGACTTAGGCAAACATGGCCTTGATTGTCAAGAACTCTTACGATCAATCTTGGATCCCGAGACGACTCACACACTCTACGATGGACAATGGATGATGGTGGTGGATGATGGTGTTATGGTGGTGGTGGGTGGTGGATGAAGTGTGAGAGAGGTGGTGTGCCAAGGGATGAGAGAAAATGAAGCCAAGCTCCTCTATTTATAGGCTGAACAGAAGGCTGGACACGGCCCCGTGTCCGCTGGACACGGCCCCGTGCCCGTCTGACATTCTCTCTCCTCATTAATTGTAATTGCGAATTACAATTAATGCGCCTGCTGTACTTTCACCACGCCCCCGTGCCCGCTGGACACGACCCTGTGGTGGGCAATGGAAGCTTCTACTGCTTTGTCTTTTCTGCTGCTTCCTGGGCACGCCCCCGTGTTCGCCGGACACGGGGCGTGTTCAGACTCTGTTTCTTCTCTTTTGCTTTGGGAGGTGCCGTTGAGGGTCCGGGCAGTCTACTTTTGTTCCTTTTCTTGTATTTATGGTAGAATTAGTTGTCTTTTTGCTTCTTTTGTGATTTTGAGCTCATTTCGTCCTGAAAATACAAAAGGAAGACAAAAACACTCTTTTTCCAACATTAGTACTTAAAAAGGGTTAGTTTTATGCCTTAATTGATGTGATTTATATGTTGCATTTTACACACATCAATGCCAAGGATATCCGGGACATGGTCATTAAGCTCCCAAAGGCGTAAAGCCAACAAAACAAATTTTTAAACGGGTCACATTGATAATACCCAACTACTAATGAGTTGGGGTCAATTACCCGACCAAGCGGTATTTTTATATACCGTAACCCAAGCCCGTATAACGGAAAATAAGTTAAAAGTATTTACCTGAGCAAGTAATAACCTCAATAAACAAATGCAAGTATCTTTTACTGGTCTCCTATTCTGGAATGAAGGTTTATAACAACCTATTAGAATCCTAACGGGTCTTTAATTTAGCCTTAGCTTAGACCGGTCAGTTTCAAAGGATGATTACGGTTTAATCGCGTGAAAGGTGAAAACCGGAAATGGAATGTGGTTTGGACCCAACAAGTTTGAAGACTTGTTTTATATGGGTAATATAACCACACTCTGGAGTTTGAAGTAAAAACAATAAGGTTTGACCCGTTTCGGCTAGTTTATGTAAACTAGTTACATAAACCGAACCGTACGCGTAAAAGGCGTAACGGGTAACCGTAAGAGTCCTACACAGGTTTCCTAAGTTAATATGCTCTAAAGAGGTTGTGGTATCAGTAGGATACCTTCCATTACGCCCATAACGAGTTTAATCCCAATATACGCCCCGTAGGGGTATTTCGGTCTTTTTAAAGATTATAAAAGAGATTTCCGAGTTCTACAGGAAATATGAGTTTTCCGAACAGTTTATAAAGACCAAAATAATCTATTTATTATTTAAAATCAGTAGCAACTGGATTCGGGTCAAAATACCTTGTAGAACTCATTTTATGTTCAAAAAGGGTATATTCGGTATTTACCGAATCAATGCCATAACCGTAGGTTATGAGCAGGTTAAAAATAATTAAAAATCATTAAAAATCCCAAAATATTATTTTACATCAGTGTGTAAAAGGTTTGGTGTCGAAATTTGGGTTTAGATAGGCTTTATGCTAATTGCGCCCATTAATTACTAAAGTTTCCTTAATTGCGCTATTTAGCATAACTCCTATTCTAGACCTCGGATTGACGTGAAATTTTAGAGGCATGCTTAGAAATTAGTAACTAAGGTTATTGTCCTTTCACATATCCAAAATTCTCGTTTTAGAGTAAAAAGGGCGTTATGGTCAACATTTAAGCATTTAACGGAAATGTGCAAAAGACTCGGACAAACAATGAACCGGTCACAGAGGGTTATACCATCATGTAACCTGGTCCTAAGAGAGTCCTAAGGCATATCTAAATCATACCATAACGGGTCAGAACTGAAGTCAAAGCAAAAGTCAAAGTTTTGCGACTTTCGGTTCCGAACCGGGTCAAAACAGTAAATGGTCGGATCAAACAAGCTTAGACCAATTATAATACTTATTATCATGTTTTATGAGTGTCAAAACAGGTTACACGCCATCTACATTACTGATTATGCATAAAATCGAAAGTTAGCATTCTGTTGACTTTTTCTAAGCAAGTTTGATTCGACATTTGGACTAGTTAGAGTGGGAATCAGAGGGTGCCCTTTTAGGGGTTTAAAGCCCATATGATTACCAACATATAACTACCTTTGATTCAGCTAATCACTGGACCATTTGTGATTAACCGCTAAGTCAATCGTTAATTACGACGGATTGACTTTTAAGCTAAACTAAGCAAAAACTAAACCAAGAAAGGGTGGAGCATACTTACAAGAGTCCTATGCACGACCAGGGATGAGTAGTGAGAGTTCTTGAGCTCCAGAAGTGATCAAGAAAGCAGTTGAAGGTGTGAAGAGCAATGTTGCTACATAAGGTCCTTTTATACTAGTTTAGGCACCTTAGATCTTTGACAACAATGCCTACAAGTGTTTCTAGATGATCAACAACTGTCCCTGAGTGCTAGGGGACGTTTAGGGGGCGCCCATGCTCTCATTATTGCTCAATAAGCCGGTTAAAACATCAAACAGTGCTTCTGTCCGACTTTTCTGCATTTGGGAGGCTGACGCGGCCCGCGTAAGATCCCTTATAACATTTACGCGGCCCGCCTGAGACCTAAAAGTAAGATTTTTCAAATCTTTTCAATTATTACTGCTGGCCTTTGGCGATTCGAAGGGGTAATTTTGCGTTTTGGGCCTCGATAATTTACGTATAAGGGCCCCGTAACTTTTACCCGCGCCGTTAAGTCCTCGGTTAATTTATTACTACCCGAAAAGTCCTAACTTTCAAAGTTGACGCTTTTAACCCCTCACATACGAATTTGATCATAACTTTCTCGTTTTAAAACGTAACCTTGCGAAATTTATATCGTATATTCTAGTGAGTGTAATTTACTGTTACAAAGTCTCGGGTTTTGTTAAAGGGTCACTCAGAGGTATAACTTAAACATGTTGACACATTTAACCCCTGTAGTTTGTAATCTCTCACTTTCTTCCACATTTCGTTCCGTACGATCCACGATTTATTCGTTTGAAGGTACGAGCATCATTTAGGGTTACTGTACAATATATTTATCCCTCGCTGACATTTTGAACCCTCGGATTCACATACTTTCTATGTTTGTCAACTTTAGTCCTTCTTTAGTATTTATTACCACGTGTAAACCTATGACACGTGTCAAT
Source organism: Helianthus annuus (assembly GCF_002127325.2). Lineage (NCBI taxonomy): Eukaryota > Viridiplantae > Streptophyta > Magnoliopsida > Asterales > Asteraceae > Helianthus > Helianthus annuus. The sequence goes on along the minus strand of NC_035443.2, from coordinate 24,074,847 downwards.
ACATTATTGGACGCAAAAATTTCGAGGTGTTACATGTTTAGATCCTAATCACAACGAAACACTCGAGCTTTATAACCGAAACTAAAAGAATCTGTCGAGTTCTATACATGAGGTTGTTGTGCAGCTATTGAGGGCATAAAAAGATGTTTACGCCCTCCATTGGTTCAATCACACGACTGTATAGAGGCAGCTTTAAGTGTCCCTAAATCTTTTATAAGCCCTCCTTGTAAAGGCTTAATCAGCTGTTAACGAGTAAGAGAACGATAGAAAGTCTTTTTAAACACAGTTTGGCATCTTAGCGTAGCACACAGGCTAAGACCAGGGTTATTTTGTGTGCTTCTAAGTTCTAACAGAAGTTGAATCATTGATATTATCATACAAATTCACAGATCCAAGTTTAACGGCTGTACAGGGGCAGTGGAAGCAGAAGTGTTGTATATGCAGGCCAAGAAAACCGTTCAGTAATAGAAGGATTGAAATCTAAACAGTTCCGTCTTAATAGTAATGACGTTGGGAATGTAAGTTGAACTGTTTTAACATTTGGAAGCTGCTTTTTCAAAACGGAATTTGAATTTATTTAACAGAATAGGAACTATATTTCAACAGGTTTTATGCTTCAGTTGCTAGAACTGCTTTCAAAGGTGAAAGGCAACAGAACTTGCATCATTTCTGGTATTTTCGTACCTTTTTTGTTTTTTACGATACTGCTACATATGATATAGGTTCTCTTATGTAAATTTGAAACTTTTAATGAGCTTGCCATAGGAAAGAATTCCAAACTCTTACATATTGATGGTGTAAAATAATCATTTTTTCTACTTTACTAATAGTAGGGGTGGTAGCATGCTTTATGTTTTAATTTAATTGGGTCTTCCACGGCAGGTCTTGAAAAATAGTTCAATCAATAGACGAAGATGAGAATCGGAAGAATCCAATATCAATTTGGGGCGTTTAGAGTGAATGAAAATCGATTAAACAACATAAAAGGACTCGATTCCTTGTGTTGTGTTTCAAGTTAGGTATGGCATTCGTTTTTCGTTTTGTGTTTGTTGCTGTTTGTTCACCTTCATACTTATAGATGGCTTTAATGAAAGAAAAGGTATGGCATTCGCTTTAAAGTTAACTACTTTCTGTTGCAAAGCACAACCACTTAGGTTCAAATAATTTTAATCTTCTTAGTAGCTGTACTACTTGTCAATACTGGAACTAAAGAAAATATTAAGCATTGTGAAATAGAGAAAAGAAATACAGTCCCTACTCTTGGGTTTTACTTGTATCGTTCTGTGCCTCCGTCACTGCTCGGATCTCTTCGACAATGGCAATACAGGTGACATAATCTCTTAACATTTATATATAAATATATCTTCTTCACCTACAGACGTTGACATTTTGTGTTTTGTTGTGTCGGTTCATAGACCGAGAAGGCGTTTTTAAAGCAACCCAAGGTATTTTTATGGTGAAAAACTTGCTCTTTTATAGCTCAAAATTTTCAAATCAATTATGGAAAGATGATTGTTGATTGTGTGTTGTGATAGTTCCAAGAAAAGTGGAAAGGGAAAGAGGCATGGGAAGGGTGGAAACAGATTCTGGAAGAGTATTGGTCTTGGCTTCAAGACTCCAAGAGAAGCTATTGAAGGTAATTTTTACTTATTTGCAATGTTGTCTGGTTTTACAAGATTATTGGTTTATGTTAACTCTTTTTAAAGAGAGGCTGTAGAGGCCAGTTTCAAGTTATAAACTGTCAAAACCGAACCTACATTAGTACCGGCTAACGTGCTTATTATTACAACCCAACTATACTATTATGTGGAGGTGTTATATTCTGTTTTTTATGAATTAGTATGCATGTTTTCAACTGAAGTAGTGGATTTTGCTGATTTTTTTGTGAATTGTTGTGCTGCAAACTAATGAGTTTTGGTGAACTAACTGATCATGATCTGATATTTGCTATATTTTTCTATATCGTTATTGATAAAGAGTTTACCAATTGTGTGTGTTAGGCAATGTTAATATTTGCCTGAATCCGTTAGAGAAGCTAGATGACTGTTATGTTGATTAAGACCATAAAATGTGTTTGGCTCTGTTAGATTATGTTGCAAAGAAAACCTGGATGACTGTTATTTTGATTAAGTTTCTATTTTCAACCATAGACATTATCAGTTGCTGACAAATAGGGCACACGTCAATGTTCAATATTTTATTGTTGATATCTCTCATTTCCGCTATCATAATTTGAAAGAAGGCATTCAGTGAAGAAATTATTGTATACTGGGCTTTTGTACCAATGCTTCTTTTAATTCCAATTATTTCCTCATCCGAGTCAAACATGACCTGAATATATGCGCCAACACGAATAATATTATGTTTGTTAAACTTGTGTATATATCTGTGTAAGCATTGATTAGTAAATTAAGTTAATATTATGTTTGTTAAACTTGTGTATATTCACGTCAGAAACTGTTTGACCTCCATTCCAGCCTCCAAATTTATTAGAAGTGTTCAATACACCTCCAGCTTCAGTGGTGAACATAAGAGAGTATTTTTTTCTCAAACCATGTGGAATATATGGACCGCACGAAGTGAAAAAATATTCAGATGCAAGGATTTTAGCATGTACAAAATGGTCGAAGAGATAAAGGAAAAGACATTTAAATGGGCATCGAAAAGATCAAAGCTTGGGAGTATGCCATTGAGCAACTGGATGCTTTTTAGTTTGACTATTTAAGTGCCATATAAAAGTTAAATCATGCTCTGTATGTTTTCCATTTTAGTAACTTTCTAATTGGTATGTTTTGATTGACTAATGAAAATTTATGTTTCTTTTCAAAAAAAAAAAGTTTGTCCATATAATGTGAATGGTTGACCACATGGAAGAAGTCAAAGAAGCAACTGTTTCATGTACTCTGTTGATATTCTCGATTAGGGTTGTATGATCCTTTAGAAGAAGAAGATGAGGTAATTTGTTCTTTTCATGATTCTTTTGTGTATGTACTTGTTTTGGTCAAAAATTACCTAAGTAATTAAGTGATCAAATTAGTTTTGTGAGGTAGTGTGCTAAGAGAAGGTGTTTAAAAATATGTTAATTGAGTTATTTGCAAAAACAGTTTCAGGATACGGCTCAGGATATAGAGTCGTATCTGTGATCAAACAATGAGCAAAAAAGTAAAGGTTGACACGTGATGTACGAGGAAAGCCCTTGATCAATCTAGATCGCCGGCATAAAACCTCGGGAGCTAACAATCGCAGCTGCCTTGTTCTTCTTATTGCTTCAAACTTCAGGATACAGTGCAGGACATTGACCGGATCGCTAAGTGTTACAATGAGATTTGAGTACAAGTGTTTGTGTGTAGTGGTTGCTAGTAGCTAGAGAGCAAAGAGTGTGAGTGAAAGTGTGTGAAAAGTTGTGTCCACCTATGATCCGATCAGTCCCTTTTATAGTAAAAGAAACTAACAAACTATCCTATTATTCCGGGATACTTTGGAATATTCCATTCTGAACGTTGGGGGCTGCTTCTACTCGTTTTCCACGTGCTTATTGACTACAAAACCGGGTCTTCAGCTCATATAACCGTTACAATGTCAATAACATTGACCAACATCCGATATTCTCACGGAATATGCCTTTCTGACCGTTACAAGACCCATTCTTCCACCATCAACGTCCATTTTTCAACCACCTTGAGCGAATCTTCAGGTAGATCAAGTCTTTTAACGTTGGTACCTTGCAACCAACATTTTACAAGCCAATCGTTAGTAATAGTCAGGATACTGCCTCAGGATATTACCAATATCCTGGCCCGGTATCCTGATACGGTATCCTGATCCGGTATCCTGATCTGGTATCCTGATCATATACAACTAATAAAAAATTAAGATACAAAATCAGGATATGGGCTCAGAATTTCACCCATAACAATTGTCACCAAAAATATAACTGTTGGATATCATGATTGTTTTGGTCAAAAATCACACAAGGATAATGTAACCAAACTTTATGTAAACGGGGTATGATGCTTGGTTAATTATAAAAGTAAAGGATCACTTTTATGAGAAATATGCAAAGACACAATGATTTATACGAGGAAAAAGCCCTTGATCAATGTATGATCTCCGGCATAAAAAACCTCGGGTGATGGCAACTACCAATCACCAAACTTCAATATCAGAAAAATAGTTACAACTTTGGATGATAATGAGCTGAGTACAAGGATCACTATGGTTTTTAGTGTCTAAACGTGTGAGAGTTGTGTTGTGTGTCGTCGTGTGTTCTTCCAAATGAGGAAGAGTGGTATTTATACAAGTGTAGGTGACCTATTTTAGGTAAATAGACTAATAATCAGCTCATTACCCCTTTAGAAATAAAAGACAATCTAGCCTAAATTGCCGCCCATAAATCAAGCTAAGTTTCCATATCCTTTGCAACGTCTATCTTCGATTAAGCTCGTGCTATAATTGTGAAGACGCGTCCCTTGATTATGATGCTATGAGCGTATCCTGCTAGATGTTCCTGCAAAATAACATTGTTTTAAACGATGGTAACTGTTAGCATGAGGATCCTTTGATGGTCCATGATCCTGATCCTGAAGTCCTGCTGAGGATCACTGTCTGCCAAAGAAACAAGGATCACTGGTTAGGATCACGTATAAGGATCACGTATAATAAAAATCCAGCCCTAACAATTGCCCCCAAAATATAAGGAGTTTATTGTAAATTAACGAGTTGTATTTTGTTTTGATCTTATCTTCAACGGGCAACTCCGAATAACTAGCCGTTACAACCGGACTAGCCGTTGCGATCATTACGTCACTGAAGTGACATCCCTGCAAATCATGATTATAAATAGGAGATAGGTTTGGGATCGATCCTCATTTAAATTCAAGATATCTTCCCTTTATAATCTCCATCGAAGGTTGATCAGGTACTCTCTTCCCTTCTCTTTTCTTTCTTTCTTCTATTGCTCTGTTTTCTACTTCCCTGTTTCTGTTCTCCCATAAGGATGTTGCTCCGAAATTCTCCTCACAAGGATCATAGGAAGAGTAGTCCGTTAAAAGTCCAAGGGATCATCAAGGATTCTCCTACCGAGAGATGCTGTTATACCGACGCTCTCATTGATAGGATCCGTCACTGTTTTCCGGCGGATACCGTTTTTAAATCTTTTTCTTCTACCGCTCTAAGTGATTTTATCTCCGACACCTGGGTGGCTTTCCCTGCAACTCCGTTCACTATAGGGTATTCGTATCCTTTTCCAGACTTCACCCAATCTTTCTTTTCCTTAACCGGCATTTCTTACATCCAAGCCATGCCGATGATCTGGAGGGTTCTGTATACCTTCGAGAGGATCATCGAGCAGAAAGGGATTGACCTGGGAATGGCGGAGTTGGCCGAGCTTTATGATCTTACCACGTTTGGTTCTCATCGATACTTGCTGAAACGGAAAGCCGGGGAGGATCACCCTGTTTTCAAGGTTACAAAAAATGATACAAACTGGAAGCGACGCTTCTTTTTTGTCAGACGGGATACCATCCCTCACGGGAAGGATCTGCCCAAGGAGTGGGCCACTCATGGTAGGATAGGGGATCCTGGAAGGATCACCATCAGACTTGTCTCTTATGATGAGGATCATTAATGTCTTTTTTATCTCTTGTGCAGCTATTTCCGTTGCTCATCTTAAATTGACCCCTGCTGCAAGAGAAAGAGTTTTAGCTTTTAAAAGGCTTAATCCTGAGGTCAGAAGTTTCCAAGTCACCGTCCAAGATTCACAAGAAGTATCCTCCGCATCTGCCACTATGTCAAGTAAGTATCCTTATAAAAAAGTAGGTTATATGTAAGATTGTTTAATTAGTAAGGGAACTTATCTTGTTTTTTTGATTGTGTAGGTGCTGGAAAATCTGCTAAGTCCGCCAAGTCTGCTTCCAAGTTTGGGATAGATGATCTTGCCAACGTCAAGTCTTCGAGGAGGAAGGCTCCTGCTGCTAGTCCTTCAGTTTCAGCCCCTAAAGCACCTATCCGGGGTAAGGGAAAAAAGAGGAAAACTTCTGAGGACCTCCAAGGATTTCCCCTCCTCCGTCAGCAATTCCTTGATTACTTCGACGAGGTTAGGATCCCTGCCCCTGTTGGTTATCCTGACAAGTCCAAGGATCACCGATGTCTGATGTTGTTTTTTCCGTTTTTCTTGTAGAAATTCACCGAAATGGAGACTTATGTTAACCAAGTTGAAGATCAAGATCATCAAATTGCCGACCTCCAACAGGTGGGTGTGCTGAAGGATCTCAAGATTGCTGATCTTGAGAAGGAGATCCGGGCTATTAAGGATGAGGCTGTCAAAGCATTGATCAACTTTGACTATGAGAAGCATGACATCACTCAGGATGCTAAAGTCTCAGCCGCGATAGCTATGTACAAGATATGACTGCAGATGGCTACGGAGGCTCAGGATCCTTCCTTTGATAAGAGCACATGGGATGTTGAAGGCTGGAAGGCAAGGCTGGCGGAACTGGAGGACGAGGATGAAGCCGAGGATGTCCCAATGCTGGAGGGTGGTGATGCTGACAAGGATCAGGGTGGAGAAGCTGGTGGTGATGGAGCAGCAAAGGTGTAGGCTGCATGATTGGGCGATGATGGATATTTTTTACTAGGCCGGAGCCCAATTTTTTAAGTATGGTAGTGGTTTGTGGTTGTGGTATTTGAAACAAATATGGTCTGTAATTTGAACAATAGCTCTTAGGGTTAAGGATCATGGATCCTTTGGACAATAGGTAGGATTACAAAAGGTGGAGGGATCCTCTGTTTGGGGGATGAAGCCTTCGTGATCCTGCCGCTTTTAATTTCCTGCACATGCTAAGACCGCACAGACAATGGACACCCTTTGCCAACCCATGTGGACGGGCCATGATTTGCTGGTAGAAACGTGGGTTGGCAATTTTGACAACTTTTGAAGGGTTAATCCTTTCGTTGATAAATAAAATCTTAAACTTTTGTCGCTTATCTTGTGTTATTATCCTTTTTATTTTCAAGTTTGTTTTAGAAACATATTTGTTAGAGTAACGAGAGTTGAGCAAACCATGTTCAGGAAATTTAGGATATGATCCTGGATCAAATATCCTATAATCGAAAATTTTCAAGGTAGTTTATTTTAAGGATCATAGGTTCAGTTGTCAAGGTCTAAAGGTTATTCAAATGAATAATGAAATTAAAAAATAGTTAAGGATCATACCTGAGGATCCAAGTTAGGATCCTAACCTTTAATCGGGATAACCATAAGTAAGACTTTAATGGATAAAAAGGATTAAGGATCCTTAATTGTTTAACTTCGAAAACCTGAAAAATGGAACATATCTTGGGACTAAGCCAATGTAAAAGATAAATTAGTAGCTGGGGACATGCCCAAATGTAACACCTCGAATTTTTGTGTCCAATAATGTGTTAACACGTGTCATTTGTTTACACGTGGCATTGATATTAATAAAGGACTGATTTTGACAAACCATGAAAGTATATAAATTCGAGGGTTATAAATGTCAACAAGGGTAAATATACTGTATAGTAACCCTAAATAACGCTTGTACCTTCAAACGAATAAATCATAAATCGTACGGAAGCGAAACGCGGAAGAAAGTGAGAGATTACGAACTACAGGGGTTAACTGTGTCAACATGTTTAATATTACCTCTGAGTGACCCTTTAACATTCCCAAGGCTTCGTAACAGTATTATACGCTCACTAGAATATACTGTATAAATTCCGCGAAGTTCCATCTTAAAACGAAAGAGTTATACTCAAATTCGTGTGAGAAGGGTTAAAAGCGTCAATAATGAAAGTTAAGGCTTTCTGTATAATTTATAAATAAATCGGGGACTTTATAACGCGGGTAAATAACACGAGACCCCTATCGGTAAATAACCGAGGGCCAAACCGCAAAGTTACCCCTTCAAACCCGAAAGGTCAGGTAAATCATTACGAAAGATTTCGTTATTAATTACCAGATTCTGTAATCATGACAAAAGATTTAAAATTTCTGAATTTTAAACCTCAGGCGGCCCGCGTGAGGTTTAGACGTAAGTTGAGGCGGGCCGCGAGCCACCTCAATTACGCGTCTGAGTTCTTAAACTCAGGCGGCCCGCATTAAAATGGCATGGAACTCCCATGCGGGCCGCGTGGGACGCCCAGATGCAGAAACATTGTAACTACTTGACCTTTGGACCATTTGAACGACCAAACACCAATCAATGAGGCATGGGTGACCCCTACTCGACCCATAACCCTCTAATACACCTGCCATTCATCCAAGGGCACTTGTAGAGTTGTGTGTAATGATCTTGAGCCATGACATTTGCTATAAATAGCACTAGTAAGTTCATAACATTCATCACACTCAAAGACACATTCTCTGGTCATCTCAAGAGCTAATAAGCATCCTTCTCTGCTCCATATTCAAGTTCTAACTTCTGTAAGTTACCTTGATCATCCGTAGTTCAGTTTATGCTTAGTATTTAGCTAAAAACCAAACCGTCGTAAAAACGGTTTGACTTTAAATTATGTCCATGATGGTTCTGTCTTATGACGAATCAAAGGTGGTTATAAGTTGGTATCAATGGAGGTAATAAACCCCTAAAAGGGTTCCCCCTGATCACCACTCTAACTATGTCAAATGTCGAGTCAAACGTGCGGTTAAAAAGTCAACAGAAAGCTATTTTAGCGATTTATGCATAATCTGTAATGTATATGTTATGGAACCTGTTTTGATAATCATAAAACATGATAATAAGTATATAAACTTGTTTGCGCTCGTTTGAATCGATCATTTGCTATATTGACCCGGTTCGGAGCCGAATGTCGCAAAAGTTTGACTTTTGCTTTGACTTCAGTTCTGACCCGTTTTAGTGAGGTATAAATATACCTTAGGACTCTCTTAGGACCAGGTCACATGTTGGTATAAACCTCTGTGGTCGGTTCATGAGTTATCTGAGTCTTTTGCGCATTTCCGTCATCCGCCTAAAAGTTGACCGTAACGGCCTTTTAAAATTAAAACGAGTATTTCGGACACGTGAACGGACCAAAACCTTGCTTATTAAATTATAAGCATGTCCTTAAAGTTTCACGTCAATCCGAGGTCTAGAATGAGAGTTATGCTAATTAGCGCAATTTAAATAAACTTTAGTAATTAACGGCGCAAATAGCATAACACCTATCTAAACCAAGATTTCGTCACCAAATCTTTTACCCACTGTTATAAATTAATATTTTGGGAATTTTAAAGATTTTTAATAATTTTTACCTTGCTCATAACCTGCGGTTATGGCTACGGTTCGGTAAATACCGAATATGCCCTTTACGGCCAAAACATGAGTTCTACAAGGTCTTTTGACCCGATTCCAGTTGCTACTGGTTTTAAATAATAAATAAAGTATTTTAAGCTTTATAAGCTGTTCGGGAAACTCAGATTTCCTGTAGAACTCGAAAAGCCCTTTTAAAGTCTTTAAAATGACCGAAAAGCCCCTACGGGGCATATTACTAACTTAAACTCGTTACGGGCATCACGGAAGGTATCTTACTGATACCACAACCCATTTAAGGCATATTGACTTAGGAAATAAGCGTACGACTCTCATGGTTAACCGTTTCGCCTATTGCGCGCACGGTTCGGCTTATGAAACTAGTTTTCATACATTAGCCGATACGGGTCAAATAATAACATTTGAACCCTAAAATCCAGAGTGTGAACCATTAACCCATGTAAAACAAGTCCCTGAACTTGTTGGGTCAGAATCACACTCCATACTCGGTTTTCGCCTTTCGCGCGATTAAACCATATCTATAACTATCGGAACCAACCGGTCTAGGCTACGGCCATTATAACGACCCGTTAGGATTCTAAGAGGTTAATTAAAACCTTCGTTCCAGATTAGGAGCCCCAGTAAAAGCTATCGGTGATTTAATCCAATTAAGGAAATATACTTGCAAAGGTAAATACTTTAACTTATTTCCCCTATATAGGCTTGGGTTACGATATATTAATACCGCTTGATTGAGCATTATATAATTCCATCGCTTGGGTGGTTAATTGATTAAATATGATCGGCTCATTTAAACAGTTTTGTTGCTTATAAGCCTTTGGGGGGTTTAATGACCGTTGTCCCGGATATCCTTGGCATCATTTTACGAAATGGCCACGACCATCGACATCCCGGTGTAGGCGTACACCCGGTATAAAGTGTCGACATTAAAATTAAAAGACGTAGCCGTTGGTTTTTATACTACGGTTTTACGCAAACGTGGTGTGTCTATAAATCTTTAACCCGGCACGACCCGGGCTACTGAACGCATAAAAGAACATGTAATACGTTCACAAGATTTTATTATAATTACCCCAAGTTATAAAAAGAGTTTGTGCCTTGTGCATTCAAATCAATTTTAATAAACATTTTCAAATGTGTCAGTTGAATGTATTTACCAGTGTAAACTGACGTATTTTCCCCAAAAAGATTAAGTGCAGGTACCTAAACGAAAATTGGCTGGTATTAGCTCCCTAGCGTCGTGATAAGTCTCGCAAGCTTGATTGCAGTATCTGATGGAACAAATACTTTATGTTTATTTACGATCCACTGTGGATATATTCAACCCTTGTAATACATTTGATATTACAACCAAAGGTTGAAGTTTATATATTTATCTTATGCTTCCGCTGTGCATTATATAATTGTGTGGTTTGACTATATTGTTGCCAACATCGTCACGGTAATCCCCCACCGGGCCCACCGGTGAGACACGTGGAAATCGGGGTGTGACAGGTTGGTATCAGAGCCAACATTGAGTGAATTAAACACTATCCTATTGTGTTTAATATCAATGACACAATTGCACATACTTGAGTCTAGACAAGAACTTAGGACAAATTCGGATTGATACTCCTTTTTGTCTTTATTTTCGATTCGATTTTTAATAAGTTTTAAGCAGGAAAATGCCACCTGTTATATTCCGAGGAAGAGGAAGGGGACGAAGAGGCAGAGGAGAAATCGTGACACATCACGATAACGAAGCTGGACCATCTGGTACAAGACATCCTTCGATGACACGGAGCGAAGAGCCACAACGACGAAGAGATCTTTACGAACCCGCGAGGCATTCCACTTCGCACAGCTCGACGCCATCCTACCGGCACTCCTTTGGGCCAAATTCAGAAAATGATCCCAACAACCCACAACCTTCCTTCATACCTCTACAACGTTCGGTATCGCACCGAAATTATGACGACCCTACTCCATACTACATAGGTCAGTTTAATCCGGCTGACTACATACAGGAACCTTCAGGATTTGTCCCACTAGGGCCACAAGACCACTTTTCTGAAGATCCCATGGAGGAAGATGAGGATCCTACTGAACCAGCTCGTGGTACGCCCACGCATCCGATAGAAGTTTCTGGTGGGTCGTCCTTCCATGGAACGCCCTATCAAGGACCAGACAGTTTCCAAGCGATGTTTGACCGACATGAGTGGTACTACACACCACCTCAACAGACATCTCAACAACCGCGACATCCACAGGATCCCTCTGAGGATTCACGCTTTGAGGCAGTTACGCCACCACCTCCGCCACCGGCACAACCAGTAATACCTGATCCGCCAAGGCGTAGGAGGACAAATGCTCGTATGTCTACACGAGGAGGAGGGGGTATCCACTTCAGCACTCCTCGACATTCTAGTAGTAGCCATTATCCGCCGCTACAAGAAGAAGGACCTTCAAGTCCTATACAGGAGGCGAACTCCGCACCAGCTGCACGAAATTCGCCACCATTTGGGTATGACCAACCCATACCTGCTTATACGGGTCCGACGGCTTACAACCCGTTCGAACCGTCACAAGCACAATACAACTACGGCTATGAGCGCGACCCATATGTGGTGTCGGCTAGATATAATGCGCGCTACCCTGACGGAGCACATGGAAACATGGGACCACCGGATTACTCAGCTCATGGGTATCCAATACCTCCCAGACCTCCAGTTCCACATCAAGCGCCACAGCCACGTTTCTCTCCTCCTGAACAGGAAGAAATACTCCATCGACTAGATCGTGTGGAGAGAGAGTTCGAGGAAGAGAAGAAAAGCCACCGAGGATTTCTCAAAGGCTTGGCGAACCTACTAAAGGGCAAAAAGAAGAAACGTGACCATTAGCCTTTAATAGTTGTACGAATGTAATTTCTACTTTAAAATAAGTCCCTGTGTGGACAACTTATCGTATTTCAGTCCCTACGTGGACTTATCTTTAGTCCTTGCATGGACACCTATCTTGTATTAGTCCCTGCGTGGACTTGTCACTTATTTTAAACTCCTATGGGGGTATGTACTATTTGAAAGACCCGTTTAGGGCAATATGTAATTGTATTTGAGATTTTGGAATGTATGTTATAAGTTTTGTTTTAATATGTATAAAATAAATCAAAACCATTCCTTTTATATTGATCTGCCTAAATAAAGAATCTTAAAAGGTGAAACCTAGCTTGGTGTCTTTTAGATCCAGTCAAGATGGTACGACCTAATTGAAAAGATTCTGATTCCCTGTTAACCTCTGTACGCATGTTAACGATCATGGCAGATGTGATTCGTTAAAATCACGCACGTCATTCTTATACAATAATCCTTTAAGGATTACAAAACCCAACTAAATGATTTATAAGTCGTGGGTTAAATCACCAATAAAGGTGACCAGTATTATAAAGACATCCATTAGTGATGCAGTGCCTACGGGCCAGTATTATTAAAACATCCATTAGTGATGTAGTGCCTACGGGCCAATATTATTAAAACATCCATTAGTGATGTAGTGCCTATGGGCCAGTATTATTAAAACATCCATTAGTGATGTAGTGCCTACGGGCCAGTATTATTAAAACATCCATTAGTGATGTAGTGCCTACGGGCCAATACTATAAAACATCCATTTAGTGATGTAGTGCCTACGGGCCAACCATATCAAAACATCCATTTGAGATGTAGTGCCTACGGGCCAACTATATTTAAACATCCATTAGAGGTGTAGTGCCTATGGGCCGTAATAATTGTCTTATAAAGACAAAAGACAGTGGTGGTCTATGACTCTCTGTCAGAAAGAGATAAAAGAACTACGGTTCAAATCTCTATGCCTTTGATTCTCTGAAATCACGGCTAATATTATAAAACACTATCATGATTAGGCTTTATGCCGCCAATATTATCTATATAGCTGAAATAGGATATATTCAGATTCTAATATGTAATGAATTAATAAGTTAACCAAATATGGTCTCTGTACCATGGTTGACAAATTGTCATAAAAGACAACTATATAATAATCGCCTAAATAAAATTTTGTTATCTTCTGTAACAGATTCAAGTTACCATGGCGGATCCCAATGGAGAGAACAGCCACACAAATGAAGATGACTATGACAATGCGTCAGTGCATTTGACAGGCGCACAACTGAAGGCTCTGATTGACAATGCTGTTCAGGCAGCTATTGATCGTCAATATACTGAGTCCCAAGGCAGAACCGTGTCAAAACCACCCTCTAAACCAAAGACACACTCCAAACCACCCTCTGAACCCAAGAAAGATGACGACAAACACTCGTCCACTGAGCACAGCGTTCATCGCGATAGAGAATATACTGATGCATCCAGTGCTAAGGGTTGCACCTACAAATACTTTGTATCATGTAAGCCCCGTGAATTTACAGGGGAGAAAGGTGCGGTTGACTGTATCACCTGGCTAGACGAGATGGACACGATTGTGGACATCAGCGGGTGCGCTGAGAGGGACGTGGTTAAGTTTGTGTCCCAGTCATTCAAGGGCGAGGCCCTGGCGTGGTGGAGAGCTCTGGTGCAGGCTTCAGGTAAGTCTGCCTTATACAAAATGTCATGGGGGGAGTTTATTGCCCTCATAAAAGAAAACTACTGCCCTCAACATGAGGTTGAGAAGATTGAGGCGGATTTTGTCTCACTGGTGAGGACAAACCTGGATTGTCAAGCATATCTGACCAGCTTTAACACCATGTCACGCCTGGTGCCATATCTTGTGACACCAGAACCTCGAAGGATTGCCCGTTTCATTGGGGGCTTAGAGCCGGCGATCAAGGCCAGTGTGAAGGCCTCTAGGCCGACGACCTTCAGGTCAGTTACTGACCTCTCCTTGTCTCTTACACTTGATGCTGTCCGTCTGAGGGCACAAAGGAGCAAGGAGGCTGAAAAGCGAAAACGTGAGGATGATACCTCACGAAAGTCTGGGAAAAAGCACCGTGGAAACGGTGAGAGCAAGAAAGGGTCGGAGACAAAGAAGGAGGGGCAAGCTGATGGAAGACCTCACTGCAAGGTTTGCAAGAAACCTCACTCCGGGAAGTGTAGGTTTGCGTCTGGTTCGCAGTCGCAACAAAAGACTCCATCCTGTGGGCTATGCAAGTCCAAGGATCACAAGACCGTGGAGTGCAAAAAGATAAAAGATGCAACCTGCTATGGTTGTAACGAAAAGGGGCACATAAAGAGTAATTGCCCAAAGTATGCCAAGAAGGCGGAAGAGACGAAGAAGTCAAATGCGAGAGTTTTTCGCATGGATGCAAAGGAAGCGGTTAAGGACGACAATGTGCTTACAGGTACTTTTCTCGTAAATAATATATTTGCAAGAGTACTATTCGATTCTGGCGCTGATAAATCCTTTGTAGACCAGAAATTTTGCCAATTACTAAATATGCCTATCAAAACCCTTGACGTGAAATACGAAGTAGAGTTAGCAGACGGCACGATAGAAACCGTCTCTACTGTTCTAGAAGGATGTGAAATGTCCATTAGGAACCATTCTTTTCCTTTATCTCTACTTCCCTTCAAATTAGCGGGTTTTGACATTGTGCTAGGCATGGACTGGTTATCCCGTAATCAGGCCCAAATCATTTGCGGCAAAAGGCAGATAGTTTTAAAGACTCCGAGTGGTGAATCTCTTACCATTCGAGGGGATACGCATTACGGATTGCCCGAAGACGTATCTATGCTGAAAGCTTCAAGGTGTTTGAACAGAGGCTGTGTAATTTACATGGCTCAGGTGATAATTGAAGAACCAAAGCCGAAGATCGAGGATCTTCCTGTCATTTCTGAATACCCCGAGGTTTTTCCTGAAGAACTACCTGGTTTGCCACCAGATAGACAAGTGGAGTTCAGAATTGACATCATTCCTGGAGCAGCTCCGATAGCAAGAGCACCTTACAGATTAGCTCCGACGGAAATGAAAGAACTGAGGACCCAGTTGGATGAACTGCTGGCGAAAGGTTTTATCAGACCTAGTTCATCTCCCTGGGGAGCTCCTGTCCTATTTGTAAAGAAGAAGGACGGATCGATGCGGTTGTGCATCGACTACCGAGAGCTAAATAAAGTTACCATAAAGAATAGATATCCTTTACCAAGGATCGATGATCTATTCGATCAGCTGCAAGGAGCGAGCTACTTCTCAAAGATCAACTTAAGGTCGGGTTATCATCAACTAAGGGTCAGAGATGAAGATGTACATAAGACAGCATTTAGGACTCGCTATGGTCATTACGAGTTCCTAGTGATGCCTTTTGGGCTCACAAATGCACCGGCTGCGTTCATGGATCTCATGAACCGCGTTTGCAAGCCGTACTTGGACAAATTCGTCATAGTCTTCATTGACGATATCCTTATCTATTCCAAGAATCAAGCTGACCACGAGAAGCACTTCCGTTGCATTCTCGAATTACTACAGCGTGAGAAACTCTACGCCAAATTCTCGAAATGTGAATTCTGGCTACGAGAGGTTCAATTTTTAGGACACGTTGTGAGTGAGCGTGGTATTCAAGTGGATCCCGCTAAGGTAGAGGCGGTCATGAACTGGCAAGAGCCAAAGACGCCTACCGAAATCCGTAGCTTCCTGGGGTTAGCAGGATAACGGATACTACCGGAGATTTATTGAAAATTTTTCGAGGATTGCTGCGCCCTTGACTTCCTTGACCAAGAAGAAAGAAAAGTACATTTGGGGCCCAAAGCAGCAAGAGTCCTTCGAAATACTGAAGCAAAAGCTAAGCAACGCACCTCTGCTGACATTACCAGAAGGTACAGATGAATTCGTAGTCTACTGCGATGCATCACACACAGGCATGGGGTGTGTTCTTATGCAGAAGGGCAAGGTGATTGCCTATGCTTCAAGGCAATTAAAGGTGCATGAAAAGAATTACACCACCCATGATTTGGAGTTGGGTGCCGTTGTATTTGCACTGAAGTTGTGGAGGCATTACCTTTATGGTATTAAATTTGTGATTTATTCTGATCACAAAAGCCTCCAGCACCTGTTCAACCAGAAGGAGTTGAACATGAGGCAGCGCCGTTGGATGGAGACCCTGAATGATTATGACTGTGAAATCAGGTACCATCCCGGCAAGGCGATGGGCAAGGCGAATGTAGTCGCCGATGCCTTGAGTAGAAAGGAAAGGGTAAAACCCATTCGAATCAATGCCAAGAGCATTGAAGTCAAGAACAATCTAATTGAAAGGATATTAGCTGCACAGCGAGAGGCTGTGTTGGAAGCTAACTATCCAAATGAAAAGCTGGGAGTGACTGAGGAGCAGTTGACTCTTAGCAAGGATGGAATCCTTAGACTGAATGGACGTATATGGGTTCCGATTTATGGAGGACTACGAGATGTTGTTCTCCAGGAAGCCCATAGTTCCAAATACTCAGTCCATCCGGGTGCAGACAAAATGTACCAAGATTTAAAGGCAAATTATTGGTGGATAGGCTTGAAAAAGTCTGTAGCCACCCACGTAGCAAAGTGCTTAACTTGTGCTCAAGTCAAGGCCGAGCACCAAAAGCCATCTGGCTTGCTACAACAGCCTGAACTTCCCGAGTGGAAGTGGGAATGCGTAACTATGGACTTCATAAGTTACCCAAACCAGGAAAGGAAACGATACAATATGGGTCATCGTCGATAGGCTGACTAAATCAGCTCATTTTCTACCCATCAAGGAGACATATAGCTCCGATATGTTAGCCCAACTTTATGTTGATAAGATTGTAGCCTTACACGGCATACCTGTGTCTATTATCTCCGACAGGGATACTAGATACACATCTCATTTCTGGAAAAGTTTCCAGCAATCTTTGGGCACGCGTTTAAACTTTAGTACGGCTTACCATCCACAGACGGACGGTCAAAGTGAGCGTACTATCCAAACGCTAGAAGACATGCTTCGTGCATGTGCGATCGATTTAGGTGGTAACTGGGATAAAAACCTACCCCTGATCGAATTCTCCTACAATAATAGCTACCACACCAGCATAAAGGCTGCGCCTTTCGAGGCATTATATGGTAGGAAATGCAGATCGCCTGTTTGTTGGGCGGAAGTAGGAGAGGTCCAATTTCGGGCCCAACAACGGACAAGATTGTCCAGATCCGGGAACGTCTCAAGGCTGCCCGCGATAGGCAGAAGAGCTACGCTGATCCAAAGCGTAAGGATTTTCACTTCGAAGTGGGTGAAAAGGTATTACTTAAGGTATCACCCTGGAAGGGGGTGATGCGTTTCGGCAAGAAGGGCAAGCTGAGTCCGAGATACAAAGGGCCTTTTGAGGTCATTGAACGAGTCGGATCAGTTGCCTATAAACTGAACTTGCCTGAAGAGCTCAATGGAATTCACAATGTGTTCCACATCTGCAATCTCAAAAAGTGCTTCGCCGACGAATCGTTGGTGATTCCACACACAGATGTGCATATAGATGAGAGCTTAAAGTTTATAGAAAAACCTTTGTCGATTGAGGATCGACAGGTAAAGAAGCTTCGCAGAAAGCACGTACCGATTGTAAAAGTCAAGTGGGATGCTCGTAGAGGTCCCGAATATACGTGGGAAGTCGAAGAAACAATGAAAGAAAAGTACCCCTATTTATTTGAGTAAATCTCGGGTCGAGATTTATTTTAAGGGGGTGAGGATGTAACACCTCGAATTTTTGTGTCCAATAATGTGTTAACACGTGTCATTTGTTTACACGTGGCATTGATATTAATAAAGGACTGATTTTGACAAACCTTGAAAGTATATAAATTCGAGGGTTATAAATGTCAACAAGGGTAAATATACTGTATAGTAACCCTAAATAACGCTTGTACCTTCAAACGAATAAATCATAAATCGTACGGAAGCGAAATGCGGAAGAAAGTGAGAGATTACGAACTACAGGGGTTAACTGTGTCAACATGTTTAATATTACCTCTGAGTGACCCTTTAACATTCCCAAGGCTTCGTAACAGTATTATACGCTCACTAGAATATACTGTATAAATTCCGCGAAGTTCCATCTTAAAACGAAAGAGTTATACTCAAATTCGTGTGAGAAGGGTTAAAAGCGTCAATAATGAAAGTTAAGGCTTTCTGTATAATTTATAAATAAATCGGGGACTTTATAACGCGGGTAAATAACACGAGGCCCCTATCGGTAAATAACCGAGGGCCAAACCGCAAAGTTACCCCTTCAAACCCGAAAGGTCAGGTAAATCATTACGAAAGATTTCGTTATTAATTACCAGATTCTGTAATCATGACAAAAGATTTAAAATTTCTGAATTTTAAACCTCAGGTGGCCCGCGTGAGGTTTAGACTTAAGTTGAGGCGGGCCACGAGCCACCTCAATTACGCGTCTGAGTTCTTAAACTCAGGCGGCCCGCATTAAAATGGCATGGAACTCCCATGCGGGCCGCATGGGACGCCCAGATGCAGAAACATTGTAACTACTTGACCTTTGGACCATTTGAACGACCAAACACCAATCAATGAGGCATGGGTGACCCCTACTCGACCCATAACCCTCTAATACACCTGCCATTCATCCAAGGGCACTTGTAGAGTTGTGTGTAATGATCTTGAGCCATGACATTTGCTATAAATAGCACTAGTAAGTTCATAACATTCATCACACTCAAAGACACATTCTCTGGTCATCTCAAGAGCTAATAAGCATCCTTCTCTGCTCCATATTCAAGTTCTAACTTCTGTAAGTTACCTTGATCATCCGTAGTTCAGTTTATGCTTAGTATTTAGCTAAAAACCAAACTGTCGTAAAAACGGTTTGACTTTAAATTATGTCCATGATGGTTCTGTCTTATGACGAATCAAAGGTGGTTATAAGTTGGTATCAATGGAGGTAATAAACCCCTAAAAGGGTTCCCCCTGATCACCACTCTAACTATGTCAAATGTCGAGTCAAACGTGCGGTTAAAAAGTCAACAGAAAGCTATTTTAGCGATTTATGCATAATCTGTAATGTATATGTTATGGAACCTGTTTTGATAATCATAAAACATGATAATAAGTATATAAACTTGTTTGCGCTCGTTTGAATCGATCATTTGCTATATTGACCCGGTTCGGAGCCGAATGTCGCAAAAGTTTGACTTTTGCTTTGACTTCAGTTCTGACCCGTTTTAGTGAGGTATAAATATACCTTAGGACTCTCTTAGGACCAGGTCACATGTTGGTATAAACCTCTGTGGTCGGTTCATGAGTTATCCGAGTCTTTTGCGCATTTCCGTCATCCGCCTAAAAGTTGACCGTAACGGCCTTTTAAAATTAAAACGAGTATTTCGGACACGTGAACGGACCAAAACCTTGCTTATTAAATTATAAGCATGTCCTTAAAGTTTCACGTCAATCCGAGGTCTAGAATGAGAGTTATGCTAATTAGCGCAATTTAAATAAACTTTAGTAATTAACGGCGCAAATAGCATAACACCTATCTAAACCAAGATTTCGTCACCAAATCTTTTACCCACTGTTATAAATTAATATTTTGGGAATTTTAAAGATTTTTAATAATTTTTACCTTGCTCATAACCTGCGGTTATGGCTACGGTTCGGTAAATACCGAATATGCCCTTTACGGCCAAAACATGAGTTCTACAAGGTCTTTTGACCCGATTCCAGTTGCTACTAGTTTTAAATAATAAATAAAGTATTTTAAGCTTTATAAGCTGTTCGGGAAACTCAGATTTCCTGTAGAACTCGAAAAGCCCTTTTAAAGTCTTTAAAATGACCGAAAAGCCCCTACGGGGCATATTACTAACTTAAACTCGTTACGGGCATCACGGAAGGTATCTTACTGATACCACAACCCATTTAAGGCATATTGACTTAGGAAATAAGCGTACGACTCTCATGGTTAACCGTTTCGCCTATTGCGCGCACGGTTCGGCTTATGAAACTAGTTTTCATACATTAGCCGATACGGGTCAAATAATAACATTTGAACCCTAAAATCCAGAGTGTGAACCATTAACCCATGTAAAACAAGTCCCTGAACTTGTTGGGTCAGAATCACACTCCATACTCGGTTTTCGCCTTTCGCGCGATTAAACCATATCTATAACTATCGGAACCAACCGGTCTAGGCTACGGCCATTATAACGACCCGTTAGGATTCTAAGAGGTTAATTAAAACCTTCGTTCCAGATTAGGAGCCCCAGTAAAAGCTATCGGTGATTTAATCCAATTAAGGAAATATACTTGCAAAGGTAAATACTTTAACTTATTTCCCCTATATGGGCTTGGGTTACGGTATATTAATACCGCTTGATTGAGCATTATATAATTCCATCGCTTGGGTGGTTAATTGATTAAATATGATCGGCTCATTTAAACAGTTTTGTTGCTTATAAGCCTTTGGGGGGTTTAATGACCGTTGTCCCGGATATCCTTGGCATCATTTTACGAAATGGCCACGACCATCGACATCCCGGTGTAGGCGTACACCCGGTATAAAGTGTCGACATTAAAATTAAAAGACGTAGCCGTTGGTTTTTATACTACGGTTTTACGCAAACGTGGTGTGTCTATAAATCTTTAACCCGGCACGACCCGGGCTACTGAACGCATAAAAGAACATGTAATACGTTCACAAGATTTTATTATAATTATCCCAAGTTATAAAAAGAGTTTGTGCCTTGTGCATTCAAATCAATTTTAATAAACATTTTCAAATGTGTCAGTTGAATGTATTTACCAGTGTAAACTGACGTATTTTCCCCAAAAAGATTTAGTGCAGGTACCTAAACGAAAATTGGCTGGTATTAGCTCCCTAGCGTCGTGATAAGTCTCGCAAGCTTGATTGCAGTATCTGATGGAACAAATACTTTATGTTTATTTACGATCCACTGTGGATATATTCAACCCTTGTAATACATTTGATATTACAACCAAAGGTTGAAGTTTATATATTTATCTTATGCTTCCGCTGTGCATCATATAATTGTGTGGTTTGACTATATTGTTGCCAACATCGTCACGGTAATCCCCCACCGGGCCCACCGGTTTACACGTGGAAATCGGGGTGTGACACCAAAGGATAACTGAGGATGATCCCGGAGGATCACTGGGGACAAGCCCAAAGGATAACTGAGGATGATCCCGGAGGATCACTGGGGACAAGCCCAAAGGATCGTATGTAAACTGGAGTATGGCCCTTACTGGCGACTATCCAAACTTAGTGACATGAAAATGTCAAAACCTTAGCTAACGTGAAAACGTTAGAAACCTTAGGAACGGATGTATGGTACGTCTACCATTATACGGAGGATCCTGGGTATAGCCAGTACGATGAGGTTGTCAGCCCCGGAAGTGGGTACTGGTCCCAAAGACGTGAACTATATCAGGATCATCGTGCGCTGCTGGCGGAAACTGGGGATAATCCCAAGGATAACTGGGGACAAGCCCAAGGATCTGCGTTGCTTTTGAAGATTCTTGACGATATGCCGTAGATACCTGAACTATCATAACTCAAATGGTTCGTGAGAAGAGGATGAAGGATACAGGATCCTTATCCTTTGGTAAAAAGTAAGGAAATGTAATAGTTTTAGGATAAGCACATTACCAGAGTAAGAATCACTGATATCATCGGGATCCTTCAAGGATACTTCAATATAAGGATCACATGCTTGAAGGATCATGTTCACATGAAATATTTCTTCAAGTGAACAGCATTCCAGGCTCTTGGTAACAAATTTCCTTCCATGGTTAGCAACCTGTATACCCCCTTTCCTGCTTCAGCTTCAATCAAGTAAGGGCCTTCCCACTTTGGTGCTAACTTCCCGTCAGCAGGATTAATAGTGTTTTGGAATGTTTTTCTCAACACCATATCTCCGACTTGGAACTTCCTTATCCTAACATTTTTGTTGTAAGCACCAGCCATTCTTTGTTGGTAGCTTGCCATCCTTATCCTAGCCAGATCCCTGATTTCCTCAATAGTATCCAAATCCTGAGCCAGGATTGCAGCATTTTCTTCAGGATCACGAGCACTTGTTCTAGCAGTTGGGATCACCATCTCTGTTGGGATCACTGCTTCTGCCCCAAATACTAAAGAAAAAGGTGTTTGACCAGTGGCATTCTTGGGAGTTGTTCTATCAGCCCATAGCACATAAGGTAACTCCTCTGCCCATTTTCCCTTCTTGGATCCTAGCTTCTTCTTTAGATTGTTGATGATGATCTTGTTGGATGATTCTGCTTGGCCATTGGCTTGTGGATGAACTGGTGTTGATGTTATCATCTTGATTCCCCAACTGTCACAAAAGTTAGTAGTTCTGCTTCCAATGAATTGGGAACCATTATCACATACAATTTCAGAGGGAATGCCAAATCTAGTTATAATGTTTCTTTTGATAAAGGATATAACTTCTTTTTCTCTGACTTGAGCAAAAGCTTCAGCTTCTATCCACTTAGAGAAGTAGTCAGTCATGGCAAGCATAAATATTTTTCCACCAGGTGCTTTAGGGAGCTTGCCAACTATATCCATCCCCCATCTCATGAATGGCCAAGAGGATGGTATGGGGTGTAGCAATTCAGCTGGTTGATGAAGGATATTGCTGTGTCTTTGACAAGGATCACATTTCCTAGCATATTCTACAGCATCCCTTTTCATGGTTGGCCAGTAGTATCCTGTTCTAAGGATCCTTGAGAATAATGCCCTGCCCCCAGTGTGGTTTCCACAATCTCCTTCATGGAAGTCTCTCAACACTTCTTCAATTTCAGGATCCTCAATACATCTTAAATATGGTCCTGCAAGGGATCGTTTATATAGCATATTATTTAAGATTGTAAATTGAGATACCTTGATCCTGAAAGCTCTAGGATTTTCTCCCACCGGGATCTCTCCGTGTTGCAAGTATTTCATGATTGGTGAGACCCATGATCCTGCATAAGATTGAGCTTCTTCACTAGGGATTACTGCAGTATCCTCTTCTATTTCCATGGCTACTTGATTTTCAATAGCAGGAGCCAGGATATGGATGATAGGGATACTTATGTCTTCTGGAATTTTTAAGGATGATCCTAAGTTGGCCAATGCATCAGCTTCCGTGTTATCCTCCCTTGGTACCTGTGTTAAGCTGAAAGAGACAAAAGAGAGTGCCAATTCCTTGACTATCTCTAAATATTTGGTTAGTTTTTCACCTTTAACAGCATAGGATCCATTAAAGTGATTAGTGATCAATAATGAGTCTACATATACTTTAAGATATTTCACCCCCATATCCTTAGCAATTTGTAAGCTAGCAATTAAGGCTTCATATTCAGCCTCATTGTTAGTTGCTTGGAACTCACAGGCTATGGAGTGGGGTATTATGTCCCCCTGTGGCGATTTTAGTAGTATCCCGAGCCCTGTGCCCTTGACATTTGAGGATCCATCAGTGTGTAGTATCCAAGGATCCTTGGTCTCATCCAGCTGTTGGACCTCCAATTCTGCTTCTCTTTGTAGATCACTACTGAAATCAGCCACAAAGTCAGCTAGTGCTTGGGATTTAATGGCTGTTCTTGGCTCATATCTTATATCATGGGCACTAAGCTTTACTGCCCACTTAGCCATTCTTCCTGACATCTCTGGTTTCCTGAGGACATTCTTAATTGGAAAGTTAGTTCTAACAACAATAGTATGGGTTTCAAAATAATGCCTTAGTTTAGTTGATGCCATGATTAATGCAAGAATAAGTTTTTCGAGGTGTGAGTACCTGGATTCGGCATCAAGTAAACTCTTACTTACATAGTAGATAGGATATTGTGTACCTTCATGATCCTTAACAAGGACAGCGCTTACAGCGGTTGAGGATACCGCCAAATATAAGGATAACACATCTCCTTTTTCAGGTTTTGATAATGCTGGTGCTGAGGACATATATTCTTTAAGGGCTTGTAAAGCATTCTCATGTTTCTCAGTCCATTCAAACTTCTTGTTCTTCCTTAGGATATCGTAAAATTCTTTACATTTTTCTGAGGATTTTGATATGAACCTGTTCAGAGCTGCTATCCTGCCTGTTAGCCTTTGCACATCCTTAGCATTGGCAGGGGACTTGATGTTCACTAGTGCTTTAATTTGCTCCGGACTTGCTTCAATGCCCCTCTGAGTTACCATATATCCTAGGAATTTACCTGCCTTGACGCCAAAGTGGCATTTTGAAGGATTAAGCTTCATGTTATATTTATCAAGGATATCAAATGCTTCTTCCAAATCCCTTAGGTGATCCTCAGCTTTCTTTGATTTGACTACCATATCATCTATGTATACTTCCATAGTTTGTCCAATTTGATCTTTGAACATCATATTCACCAGCCTTTGATATGTTGCACCTGCATTTCTTAATCCAAAAGGCATGGCAATATAACAATACAAACCTGTTGGGGTCATAAAGGCTGTATCCTCTTAGTCAGATGGTTCCATCTGAATTTGTTGGAATCCAGATGATGCGTCCATAAAGGTCAACAGTTCATGCCCCGCTGTTGCATCCACCATGGAGTCAATGTGGGGTAATGGGAAAGGATCCTTGGGACATGCCTTATTCAGATCAGTGAAATCGACACATACCCTCCACTTTCCGTTTTTCTTTTGGACAACGATCACATTGGCTAACCATTTTGGATACTTTACCTCTCTGATCATACCTGCTCGAAGTAGTCTCTCTACTTCTTCTTGGATAATGGCATTCCTTTCCGGTGCAAACTTCCTTCTTTTTTGATGGATTGGTTTGATAGACCTATCAATGCCAAGTTTGTGAGTAATAATATCCTTAGATATACCTGTCATATCTTCATGTTTCCAAGCAAAGGTAGATTTTCTTCTTTTGAGGAAGGATATTAAGTCTTCTTTCATCTTGCCAAGGATCCCTGATCCGATATAGATTTTTGATTCAGGATCACTAGGATCCAAGAGGATTTCGTCCACATCTTGTTCCCTTGCCTCCAAGACATTCCTCGGAGGATACTGTAATTGCTATTGCTCCCTTGGCTTCGAGGTTGGCTTCATGGATGAGGTATAACAATCCTTAGCCTCCTGCTGATCACTGTCGATCTTGATTATTCCCCATGGGCTAGGGAGCTTCAGACATTGATGGTAGGTGGATGGGACTGCTTTCATATCATGTATCCAAGGTCTGCCAAGGATAACGTTGCAACAAGACAAACAGTCAATAACACAAAATTTCTGATAATTATGTAATCCTTCCACGTAGATTGGGAGTTTGATGTCCCCCAGAGTTTTCTTCGTTTCTCCACTGAATCCTACAAGCACGGAGGATCTTGGTGTGATGTCTGATTCTGGGATACCCATTTTCTTCAGAACATCAAGCTGGATAATGTTCACTGAGCTTCCTCCATCGATAAGGATCCTGCGGACAAAATGGTTAGAGATAAAGAGAGTAATAACTAAACTATCATGATGAGGATCCTGAATATTGATGCGATCATCCTCATCAAACGTTATTATCTTCCCCTCTGAGACACTTGATGTTCTAATAGGCCTTTCTCCATTATCCATTTTTGACTCCTTTGCATGCCTTTTGGCCGCCGAGAAGGATGTACCACAGATGTCTGATCCTCCGGAAATAAAGTTGATCACTTGTGCATTTGCCGGAGGTGCTGGAGCCTTCTCAGGGATCCTTTCAGGATCCTGAGTCCTTTGCTTTTTTCTTCCCAATAATTCTTTTAGGTGCCCCTTGCTTAACAGATATCCAATCTCTTTTCTTAAAGCTATGCATTCTTCAGTTAGATGCCCGAAATCCTCATGGTATGCACACCATTTTGACTTGTCTTTAGTCCCGGATGGTTTATCATTCTTCCTGGGCCACCTAGCTTTTTCGCCTAGATTCTGCATTGCAAGGATTAGTTCATGATTATCAACGGAAAAACAATATTCTGAGATTGGAGGATAATCTTCATCATCCTCTTCTTGGTCAACAGCATGCACATTCTGGTTCTCATTTCTATGGTAGGATTTGAATTTGTTGTTCTTGAAGGAGGATCATTGCTTCTCCTGTTTTGAGGATCCTACTTGTCTCTCCTGGATCCTCTTGTCATCCTCTAGCCGGATGAACCTGAGTGCTCGAGTTCTTACTTCATCTAGATTCCTGCATGGTGTCATAACAAGATCATCATAGAATAATGAATCCTTAAGCAGTCCCATTTTGAAGGCTTCAACAGCCGTAGCCATATCCAAATTGGGAATGTCCAAGGATTCTTTACTAAATTTAGTTATATAATCCCTTAATGATTCATTATGATTTTGAGTTAACCTGTACAAATCACTAGTTAATCTTTCAAATTTTCTACTACAAGAGAATTGGTTATTGAATAAATTAACTAAATTGGCAAATGAAGTAATAGAGTAAGGGGGAAGACTTAGCAGCCATTTAAGAGCTGATCCAGTAAGAGTGGATCCAAATCCTTTACATAGGCATGCTTCCTTCAACTTTTCTGGGATAGGATTGATCTCCATCCTCTCCCTGTATTGTGCTATGTGCTCCTCTAGATCCGTTGTGCCATCATACAGCTTCATAGTAGGGATATGGAACCTTTTGGGTACCTCTGCATCACAAATTGGTGGTGCAAAGCGAGATACCTTGTGGCTTCCATCTGCAATCTCCGGGATAGGCTTGACTATCCCTGGAACACTTGAGATCATATCTTTTAGCTTCTGCAATTCCCTGGCCATAGCATGATCGACACCTGTATCCTGCATGAATCCATGGTTAGTAGTAAGATGATTATTTAAAGTGTTACCTCCCATTGAGTTCAAGTTAGTGAATCCATATTGCTGGGATTCAGGGATAACGGAGGGACCAGTGGAAGCAATGGTCTGCATTGGAATGAAGTCCCCTTGATGGACATCTAGACTTCCTGTTTGCAAACTTTTTAGGGATCCTGGCATTTGGAAGGATCCTGGTATTTGGAAGGATCCTGGTATATGGGATGATCCTGGAACGAAGGAGGATCCTTGAACCTGGGATGATCCTGGAACGAAGTAGGATCCTTGAAACTGCTGTGCTCCCGGATAGGCTCCCGAATTCATGAAGGATCCCATATGCTGGGGATAGGATCCTGCCGGCTGAAAGTGTGAGCCTGATGCCTGAGTCATTGCTGTCGATCCGAGGTGCAATCCTCTTGATTCTCCCATAATTTGCACGTCTGGAATTCCTGATGGCTGAGAAGTAATCATTGGAGTATCAAAGCTCAAAGACTTGGGCATCAGTGGGGAATGATCCTCTGCCGTTTTCTTCTGTCTTTTGAGATCTCCAATTTCCCTGAGGATCCTTTCATTAGTTTCATCCTGCTGCTGCATACGATCCTTCATCTGCAAAATCAAAGTAAATACATCACTAGTACTGGGAATATAAGAATTCATAGCAGAAGGAGATGGAGGTTTAGAGTTAGTAGGAGTTTGTCTCTTCTCAGCATTCTTCTGGGATCCTGTCGGTGGAGGAGGCAGAGTGTTCTTAGATGAGGTGATTGCAGACATTGCCATGGACATGTTTTTCAATGATGAAGCCATGTAATTCTTCGAAATGATTTTGAACAAAGAGTTTTCTTATGAATGAAGCACCAATTGCCCCACGGTGGGCGCCAAACTGTTTTGGTCAAAAATCACACAAGGATAATGTAACCAAACTTTATGTAAACGGGGTATGATGCTTGGTTAATTATAAAAGTAAAGGATCACTTTTATGAGAAATATGCAAAGACACAATGATTTATACGAGGAAAAAGCCCTTGATCAATGTATGATCTCCGGCATAAAAAACCTCGGGTGATGGCAACTACCAATCACCAAACTTCAATATCAGAAAAATAGTTACAACTTTGGATGATAATGAGCTGAGTACAAGGATCACTATGGTTTTTAGTGTCTAAACGTGCGAGAGTTGTGTTGTGTGTCGTCGTGTGTTCTTCCAAATGAGGAAGAGTGGTATTTATACAAGTGTAGGTGACCTATTTTAGGTAAATAGACTAATAATCAGCTCATTACCCCTTTAGAAATAAAAGACAATCTAGCCTAAATTGCCGCCCATAAATCAAGCTAAGTTTCCATATCCTTTGCAACGTCTATCTTCGATTAAGCTCGTGCTATAATTGTGAAGACGCGTCCCTTGATTATGATGCTAAGAGCGTATCCTGCTAGATGTTCCTGCAAAATAACATTGTTTTAAACGAAGGTAACTGTTAGCATGAGGATCCTTTGATGGTCCATGATCCTGATCCTGAAGTCCTGCTGAGGATCACTGTCTGCCAAAGAAACAAGGATCACTGGTTAGGATCACGTATAAGGATCACGTATAATAAAAATCCAGCCCTAACAATGATTCCAACGGATATATTTTTTTTTAGTCATTCCAACATGTCTGGTAAGGATATCTGTTTTAAATATTCCTGCATAGGTTTGGTTACTTCAGAATACTATCATGTAATGAAATTAGAATTACTCCCTTTTACGCAGATTCCATCAAGGACCCTGCTACTTTTGATCCAGATGAGCTTGACAGCTTTTCTAAGCCTGTCTTGGTGAAAAAGGAGCCATATGTTGCCATCAGCTCTAAGCCCTCTGCTGCTGCTGCCAAAGGTTTCTCTTATGGTGACCTTGGCATCATGGAATTCATCGAGCCCATGATCTCCTTCCCTAATAAGGAAAGTATCCAGATCCTGTATCTCGTACACATATACTGAACCTGTATCCTGGTTAGTTTGTCTTTAGTGATACCTGTATTTTGTAGGGTCTAAATTATCTGGTCGTCCTGCACTTAGAACAATTTTCATTTCCTGCAAGTAGAATAGTTTGACAGTTGAAGGTGGAGGGATCCTGTGTTTTCAGGATGAAGCCTTCAACTGTTTATATAAATATGCTTTAAAAACTTAATTGTGTTCTTGGTGAATGGGTCTCTTTTTGAGATGAAAGCAAGAATACAATTTTTTGGACCAATAATAATAAACTAACCTTTTCGACCTCATCTCCGTGTTATATGTTATTTTGAAAAATTTGTTCTGAATATCCTGATCAGGATACTGGTATGATACTTAATTGCTTTGTCAACTTTGATCAGAATGTTTGACAAAAACTTAGTTAAATAAAAATTTTCATAAAATCTTAACTTACTCAGATAAGGCCTTCAAACTTAGGAAAAGTAAGAATCCATACCAGAAACACCTAGGCAATAATCTTCATTCTTAAAACTTCGAATCATTCGCAATGTCCCCAGCGGGATATAATGTTGGCATAGGTTTCCTTCTTGCTCCAGCATAAATGTCCCCAGTCGGATATAGTATCAGCATACGTCATGTTCCATCACAGATGTCCCCTGTCTGTGCAGGACCAGTATGTTGTACCGGGATATGATCCTTTAGCAATTCTTCAACCAGTTGTTTAAACTTAGCAATCTTTTTTCAAAAATTTATGTACACTTGTAAATGATTATGTTTTTTGAAAATATACTTTGGGATTATCCAAAAAAATTTGTATTTTATTGGGACTAAACCCAGTTTTCAGGCATTTAAGCCGGAGTATAAGAACCTCAAGACTTGAAAAGGTGAAAACCTTTAAGTCTTTGAGTTTTACCGGGGATTTTACCCACGTTTCGTGCGCTACAGGCGAGGGTGTGGAAACCCCGAAACTTAGAAAGGTGAAAACCTTTACACCTTGGAAGAGTGTGAAAACACTCTTGTTTTCGTGCGCTACAGGCGGGAGTGTATAAACTCCAAGACTTAGAAAGGTGAAAACCTTTAAACCTTAGAGAGTATGAAAATACTCTTTCGCGAGAGAGGGTGATCAATCCTCATATACCTTAAGGATCCAGGGTATAGCCAACAGTAACGAAATTGTCAGCCACTTTTACATGAACTGGTCCCGCCACCTTGAACTATCCCTGGATAACTTGCGCTCCAGGCGGGGTGTTTAAACCCAATTCGTGAGAAAGGTGAAAACCTTTAAACCTTTGAAGGGATCAGGATCCCTTAAACATGAGAGAGGGGGCCAATCCTCTAATCTTTCGAGTTATCCTGAGTGCATATCCTGGAGCCATATCCTGGAGCATATGCTGCAAAACAATAGTAAAGTAAGGTGGGTGTTAGCTTGGCTAACACCCCTCCGATGCTTAAGTTAGTATTGGGTTCAAATAAAATAAATTATATTTAAAAGAGATAGAATTCATACCATCTTGAGTTAGAAATTAAATTCTAAACTCACTTGAAATAGGCTTTGAGATGTATAGCATTCCAGGATCTTGGTAGTATATCCCCCTCCATATTCTTAAGCTGGTATGCTCCTTTTCCGGATTCTGATTCAATCTCATAGGGTCTTTCCCACTTTGGAGCCAACTTTCCATCAGTAGGATTCGTAGTATTCTGAAAAAGCCTTCCTTAACACCCAATCCCCAACCTTAAATCTTCTGGTCCTGATATTCTTGTTATATGCTCTGGATATTCTTTGTTGATATGCTGCCATTCTCAACTTTGCCGCATCCCTTGTCTCGTCGATAGTATCCAATTCTTGACATAGGGATTCAGGATTCTTCTCAGGATCCCAGAGGTTGGATCTTGCTGTAGGTATCGCCATCTCTGTCGGGATTACTGCCTCTGCTCCAAATACTAAGGAAAATGGAGTTTGCCCAGTAGCATTCTTCACAGTTGTCCTATCAGCCCATAGGACAAATGGTAATTCTTCTGCCCATCTTCCCTTCTTAGCTCCAAGTCTTTTCTTCAAATTGTTGACAATTATCTTGTTCGAGGATTCTGCTTGTCCATTCGCTTGAGGATGTAATGGAGTAGATGTTATCATTTTGATCCCCCAACTCTTGCAGAAGTCAGTAGTTCTTTTACTAATGAATTGAGAACCGTTTTCACAGATTATCTCGGTTGGTACTCCAAATCTGGTCAAGATATTCCTCTTTATGAAGGATACCACTTCTTGATCCCTGACTTGAACAAAGGCATCGGCTTCGACCCACTTGGAGAAATAATCTGTCATTGCCAGCATAAAAACCTTTCCTCCTGGAGCCTTTGGAAGTTTTCCCACTATGTCCATTCCCCATTTCATAAATGGCCAAGGGGATACGATAGGATATAATGGTTCTGCAGGTTGATGCAATATGTTACTATGTCTTTGACATGCATCACATCTTCGAGCATATTCTGCGGCATCTTTTCTCATTGTTGGCCAATAATATCCTGTCCTCAACACTTTTAAGAATAATGACCTGCCCCCAGTATGGTTACCACAATCCCCTTCATGTATATCCTGAAGTACTTCTTTGGCTTCAGGACCCTCCAAGCACCTCAAATACGGTCCTGCAAGAGATTTCCTGTATAAAACATTGTTTATAATAGTGAATCGTGATACCTTCATCCTAAATGCCTTAGGATTTTCATCTCCGGGGATATGTCCTTCCTTGAGATATCTCATGATTGGAGTCGTCCAGGATTTAGGATCCTTTTCAGGATATTCCGCTCCAGGATCCTGAATACCTGCTACTTCTTTTTCCTGAGGATTCGTTGCAGGATACAAGATATGTAATATTGGTATTTGGGTCCCTTCAGGTATCCTGATCGATGATCCCAAATTTGCTAAGGCATCCGCTTCAGCATTATCCTCCCTTGGTACCTGTTCAAGTATAAAAACATCGAAATATCCTGCTAATTTTTTGAGAATATCGAGATATTCGATTAATTTCTCACCCTTAACTGCATAGGATCCATTAAAATGGTTAGTAATTAACAAAGAGTCAACATATACTTGCAAATTTTTGATACTCATACTCTTAGCCAATTCTAATCCCGCAATTAAAGCTTCGTATTCTGCCTCATTGTTAGTAGCAGGAAATTCACACCTAATAGCCTGGGGTAATATGTCCCCCTGTGGCGATTTTAGTAGTATTCCTAATCCTACTCCTCTTACATTAGATGTGTTTTGGTCAAAAATCACACAAGGATAATGCAACCAAACTTTATGTAAGCGGGGTATGATGCTTGGTTTATTGAAAAAGTAAAGGATCACTTCAGTATGAAATATGCAAAGACACAATGATTTATACGAGGAAAAAGCCCTTGATCAATGTATGATCTCCGGCATAAAAAACCTCGGGTGATGGCAACTACCGATCACCAAACTTCAATATAAGAAAAATGGTTACAACTTCGGATGATAATGAGCTGAGTACAAGGATCACTATAGTTTCGAGTGTCTAAGCGTGTGAGAATTGTGTTGTGTGTTCTTCCGAATGGGGAAGAGTGTTATATATACAAGTGTAGGTGACCTATTTTAGGTAAAAAGACTAACAATCAGCTCATTACCCCTTTAGAAATAAAAGTAAATCTAGCCTAAATTGTCGCCCTTAAATCATGCCAGGTTTCCATATCCTTTGCAACGTCCATCTCCGATTAAGCACATGCCATAATTGTAAAGACGCGTCCTTTGATCGTGATGCTAAGAGCGGATCCTGCTAGATGTTCCTGCATAATATCATTTAATTCAATGAAGGTAACTGTTAGTATGAGGATCCTATAATGGTTCATGATCCTGATCCTGTAGTCCCGCTGAGGATCACTATCTGCCAAAGAAACAAGGATCACTGGTTAGGATCACATGTAAGGATCATATATCATAAAAATCCAGCCCTAACAATTGCCCCCAAAATATAAGGAGTTTATTGTAAATTAACGAGTTATATTTTGCTTTGATCTCAACGGGCGACTCGGATAACTAGCCGTTAATCTCGAACTAGCCGTTGCAACCCTTACGTCATAGATGTGACAATCCTGCAGATCATCATTATAAATAGGAGATATAGTTAGGATCAATCTGCATTTAAATTTAAGAGCTACTCCCTTTATAATCTCGTCCGAAAGATCGATCAGGTATTCTTCTTCTTTTTTTTTCCTCTCTTGCTCTGTTTTCCTTTTTCTTTCTATCCTTCCGCGAATATGTTGCTCCGGAACTCTCCTCACAAGGATCACCAGAGGAACAGCCCCTTGAAAGGTCAAGGGATTATTAAAGACTCTCCTACCGAGAGATGCTGCTTCACCGATGCTCATGTTGATAGGATCCGTCACTGTTTTCCGGCGGATGCTATCTTCAAGTCATTCACTTCCACCGCTTTAAGCGATTTTGTTTCCGACACCTGGGTGGCCTTTCCTGCAACTCCGTTTACCATAGGATATTCGTATCCTTTTCCAGCCTTCACCCAATCCTTCTTTTCCTTGACAGGCATATCTTATATCCAAGCCATGCCGATGATCTGGAGGGTTCTGTATACCTTCGAGAGGATCATCGAGCAGGAGGGGATTGACTTAGGGATGGCAGAGCTGGCTGATCTTTATGATCTTACCACGTTTGGTTCCTATCGATATTTGCTGAAACGGAAGGCTGGAGAGGATCACCCTGTTTTTAAGGTCACTAAAAATGATACCAACTGGAAGCGACGATTCTTCTTTGTTAGGAGGGATACCATCCCTAACGGGGAGGATCTGCCCAAGGAGTGGGCTACTCATGGTAGGATAGAGGATCCTGGAAGGATCACCATCAGACTTGTTTCTTATGATGAAGATCACTAATGTTTCCTTTGTCTTTTGTGTTTTTTCAGCTATATCCGTTGCTCATCTCAAGTTAACCCCTGCTGCAAGAGAGAGAGTTTTAGCTTTTAAAAAGCTTGATCCTGAGACCAGAAGTTTTCAAGTCACCATCCAAGATTCACAAGAAGTATCCTCCGCATCTGCCACAATGTCAAGTAAGTATCCTTACCAAAAAGTAAGTTCTATGCAAGACTGTTAAATTAGTTAGGAAACTTATCTTGTTTTGATTGTGTAGGCGCTGGGAAATCTGCTAAGTCTGCCAAGTCTGCCTCCAAGTTCGGGATTGATGAACTTGCCAATGTCAAGTCTTCAAGAAAGAAGACTTCTGTTGCCAGTCCCTCTGCTTCGGCCCCTAAAGCACCTATTAGGGGTAAGGGGAAGAAGAGAAAGACTTCTGAGGATCTCCAAGGATTTCCCCTGCTCTGCCAGCAGTTTCTGAGGATCCAAGTTAGGATCCTAACCTTTAATCAAGATAACCAAAAGTGAAATTTTAACGGATAATAAGGATTAAGGATCCTTATTTGTTTAACTTCGAGAACCTGAAAAACGGAACATAACTTGGGACTAAGCCAATGTAAAAGATAAATTAATAACTGGGGACATGCCCAAAGGATAACTGGGGATGATCCCAAAGGATCACTGGGGACAAGCCCAAAGGATAACTGGGGACAAGCCCAAAGGATAACTGGGGACAAGCCCAAAGGATAACTGGGGACAAGCCCAAAGGATCGTATGTAAACTGGAGTATGGCCCTTACTGGCGACTATCCAAACTTAGTGACATGAAAATGTCAAAACCTTAGCTAACGTGAAAACGTTAGAAACCTTAGGAACGGATGTATGGTACGTCTACCATTATACGTAGGATCCTGGGTATAGCCAGTACGATGAGGTTGTCAGCCCCGGAAGTGGGTACTGGTCCCAAAGACGTGAACTATATCAGGATCATCGTGCGCTGCTGGCGGAAACTGGGGATAATCCCAAGGATAACTGGGGTTGAACCCAAGGATCTGCGTTGCTTTTGAAGATCTTTGACGATATGCTGTAGATACCTGAACTATCATAACTCAAATGGTTCGTGAGAAGAGGATGAAGGATACAGGATCCTTATCCTTTGGTAAAAAGTAAGGAAATGTAATAGTTTTAAGATAAGGACATTACCAGAGTAAGGATCACTGACATCACCGGGATCCTTCGAGGATACTTCAATGTAAGGATCACATGCTTGAAGGGTCATGTTCACATAAAGTATTTCTTTAAGTGAACAGCATTCCAGGCTCTTGGTAACAAATTTCCTTCCATGGTTAGCAATTTGTATGCCCCCAGTGTGGTTTCCACAATCTCCTTCATGGAAGTCTTTTAAAACTTCTTGAACTTCAGGATCCTCGATACATCTTAAATATGGTCCTGCAAGAGATCGCTTATATAGCACATTATTTAAGATTGTAAATTGAGATACCTTAATCCTGAAAGCCCTAGGATTTTCTCCCATAGGAATCTCCCCGTGTTGTAAGTATCTCATAATTGGTGAGATCCATGATCCTGAATAAGATTGAGCTTCTTCACTAGGGATCACTGCAGTATCCTCTTCTATTTCCATGGCCACCTGATTTTCAATGGCAGGAGCCAGGATATGGATGATAGGGATACTTATATCTCCTGGAATCTTTAAGGATGATCCTAGGTTGGCCAATGCATCAGCTTCTGTGTTCTCCTCCCTTGGTACCTGTGTTAAGTTGAAAGAGACAAAAGAGAGTGCCAATTCCTTGACTATCTCTAAATATTTGGTTAGTTTTTCTCCTTTAACAGCATAGGATCCATTAAAGTGATTGGTGATCAATAATGAGTCCACATATACTTTAAGATATTTCACTCCCATATCCTTAGCAATTTGCAAGCCAGCAATTAAGGCTTCATATTCAGCCTCATTGTTAGTTGCTTGGAACTCACAAGCTATGGAGTGGGGTATTATGTCCCCCTGTGGCGATTTTAGTAGTATCCCGAGCCCTGTGCCCTTGACATTTGAGGATCCATCAGTGTGTAGTATCCAAGGATCCTTGGTCTCATCCAGCTGCTGGACCTCTAATTCTGCTTCTTTTTGTAGATCACTACTGAAATCAGCCACAAAGTCAGCTAGTGCTTGGGATTTAATGGCTGTTCTTGGCTCATATCTTATATCATGGGCACTAAGCTTTACTGCCCACTTAGCCATTCTTCCTGACATCTCTGGTTTTCTGAGGACATTCTTAATTGGAAAGTTAGTTCTAACAACGATAGTATGGGTTTCAAAATAATGCCTTAACTTAGTTGATGCCATGATTAATGCAAGAATAAGTTTTTCGAGGTGTGAGTACCTGGATTCGGCATCAAGTAAACTCTTACTTACATAGTAGATAGGATATTGTGTACCTTCATGATCCTTAACAAGGACAGCACTTACAGCGGTTGAGGATACCGCCAAATATAAGGATAACACATCTCCTTTTTCGGGCTTTGTTAATGCTGGTGCTGAGGACATATATTCTTTAAGGGCTTGTAAAGCATTCTCATGTTTCTCAGTCCATTCAAACTTCTTGTTCTTCCTTAGGATATCGTAAAATTCTTTACATTTTTCTGAGGATTTTGATATGAACCTGTTCAGAGCTGCTATCCTGCCTGTTAGCCTTTGCACATCCTTAGCATTGGCAGGGGATTTGATATTCACCAGTGCTTTAATTTGCTTCGGACTTGCTTCAATGCCCCTCTGAGTTACCATATATCCTAGGAATTTACCTGCCTTAACACCAAAGTGGCATTTTGAAGGATTAAGCTTCATGTTATAATTATCAAGGATATCAAATGCTTCTTCCAAATCCCTTAGGTGATCCTCAGCTTTCTTTGATTTGACTACCATATCATCTATGTATACTTCCATAGTTTGTCCAATTTGATCTTTGAACATCATATTCACCAGCCTTTGATATGTTGCACCTGCATTTCTTAATCCAAAAGGCATGGCAATATAACAATACAAACCTGTTGGGGTCATAAAGGCTGTATCCTCTTAGTCAGATGGTTCCATCTGAATTTGTTGGAATCCAGATGATGCGTCCATAAAGGTCAACAGTTCATGCCCCGCTGTTGCATCCACCATGGAGTCAATGTGGGGTAATGGGAAAGGATCCTTGGGACATGCCTTATTCAGATCAGTGAAAATTTCGGATCAGTTGGTGGTCCAGATTGTGAGTTATGGCCATTAGCGTAAAACGATATCTTAAATTTACATAATCGGTCCTTTTCGCGTATGACCTATTTCTGGCCACGTTTTGATGCAAAACTTTTTACCAACTGATGTATTATAATATTCTGGGAATTTTGATGATTTTTAATTAATTTTTGGCTGAACGGATCCTAGATCGCCTAGCTATTTCGGGTTATGTCGGTTTTGACCGTTTAAGTCATAAAATGAGTTTTACACATCCTTTTGACCCGAAACCTTTTTCTACTGATTTTATAAGTTAAATAAATTATTTTAAGTATTCTGGAAATATAAAAAATCTCAGATTTATTGTGAAAACCCGAAAACGCCCTTAAATCGCATTTTTAGCATTTTAAGCGCATAGTAACCGTTATACTCGTTTTAATTATATAAGACCTATACCTACTGATGTGTTTAGCATATTTTCATATAAAAACAGTATGTATAAGTATAAGAACTCAGATTTCCAGTTTTGGCGTTTTTAGCCCTTGTGAAATTACTAAATTACCCCTACGGTGCATAGTTTGGTTTTAAATGATAAATTTGATATATGGGTCATACCCTACTGATATAATATGTTATATTAAGTATATTTACTGTATGAACCAGACCCGAAACTCAGATTTCTAATTTTACTCTTTTATTATCTTTTAAATGACCAAAATGCCCTTCTAAGGCATAAATTGGGTTTAAAATTATTCCGGGCAATATAGAACATAACTTACTGATGTTATATCATAATTAAAGCATATTATATCAGGGAACTTGCATTTGAATCATTGGTCTCCCCGTATCGCCCTTTTCGCGTTCGGTTCGGTTTACGTAACTAGTTTGCGTAAATTGACCGAAACGGGTCAAACGATATCATTTTTATTTCAAAATCCAGAATGTATTTAGTATACCCATATTATACAAGTATTCAAACTTGTCGGGTCTAAATCACATTCTATCCGGTCTTTCGCTTAATCGTGCGTAAACCATATCATCCTTAAAACTAACCGGTCAAAGCTTAGGCTTAAATAAAAGACCGTTAGAAATCTAATAGGTTATTATAAACCTTTGTTCCAGATTAGGAGGCCCAGTAAAAGCTACCGACGCTTACCGTTTGTGTTACATACTTGCTCAGGTAAATACATTTTGACTTATTTTCCCTATACGGGCTTGGGGTACGGTATTTAAAATACCGCTTGATCGGGCGCACAAGTCCTGCTCCCTATGGGTGTACAGTCTTGAATAGCTTGTGCGACTCGTTTAAACAGTCTTGTCTTACTTTAGGCTTTGGGGGGTTATTGACCGTGTCCCGGATATCCTTGGCATTATCTTACGAGATGGCCACGACCAGAGCACGGGGTGTAGGCGTACACTCGGCGTGTATAACTCTTTAATGTGGTGTGTCATTTAATTCTTAGCCCGGACAGCAGATCCCGGGCCACCAAAGATACGAGTGCATGTAAATCGTTCACAAGTTTATATTATATAATTATCCCAAGTTAATAAAAATATTTATGCCTTGTGCATTTAAATAAATTTTCAATCATTTTCAAAATGAGTCAGTCGATTTGTATTTACCAGTGTAAACTGACGTATTTTTCCCAAAAGGTTAAGTGCAGGTACTATACGAAAATAGGCTGGCTGTTTCCTAAGAGCGTCCACTATAGTCTCGCAAGCTCGGACGACAAATATCTGTTGAACAATATTTTATCTTATTTGTATTTTGATCCGCCTGTGGATCCGTTTCAACTACTGTGATATTTATTATTGCAAATTATTTAAAAGTTGAAATGTATCTATTCTGCTTCCGCTGTTCATTATTATATTGTGTTGATTGTCTATGACGATGCCAACTACGTCACTGTACCCCACACCGGGCCCACCGGTGACATGTGGAAATCGGGGTATGACAGGTTGGTATCAGAGCCAACGCTGAGTGAATTAAACACTATCCTAATGTGTTTAATCTCAGTTACACAATTGCACATTCCTCGATTTTCGAGTCTAGACAAAGAACTTAGGAAATGTTTAACATTTCGTTTAATTTATTTTTATTATTTTGCTTTGTCTTATATATTTTGTTGTGCAACTTGTTTGACTTTTGACAGGATCACTATGCCGCCCCGTATGAGAGGTCGAGGAGGATTTGCTACATCTCACGACCATGAGGCAGGGCCCTCACATAGGCGAGCTCCATCCGCCACGCACAACACAGCCGCCAACGACCTTTGGAGGCCTTTCGCCGAGCCTGCTAGACACTCGGTATCCGCGAGCACTTCACCGTCATTACCCCACTCGTTTGGGCCCCACTCGGAGAATGGGCCCCATGGTTCGCATGGATCCTACATACCTTTGCATCAGTCACCGCACCAGTATCCAGCACCAGTCTACCAGGGTTTATATAACCCTGATGCTTTTGTGGATGAGCCAGTGGGTCATAACCCACTCGGACCGGAGGACCACTTTTCTGGTGGTCACGAGATGGACGTCGACGAGGATACGGACCCCTCGCTACCACCGTCAGGTACGCCCAACCATCCCATCGAGATATCGGATGGGTCGCCATTTAGGGGATCACCCTACAATGGTGGGGACAGCTTTCAGGAGAGATTTAAGCAGTATGATTGGTATTACACCCCCAGCCACAACTCTCCGATGCTCCAGTCTCACCAGGTTTCGCCGGTGCACTCGCAGCACCACTCGCAGCAGCAGCAGCTTCAGCAGCAGCCGCCTCTACCGCAGGACCTATCTGAGGCCCTATGGCGTGACGTGATCACTCCGTCACCACCGCCGCCACCAGTTTTACCTCCTCCGCCTCAGAGGCCAAGGAGGAATGCGCATATGTCTACGCGCGGAGGGATTCGCATAGGCACCCCTCCACATGTTGGTAGCAGCCGCTACACGCCTCTTCCCGAGGAGTCCGAGACGGGGGAGTCTCAGCATCCCGTATCGGAGGTCACTTCAGTACCGATCCCGCCTCTGCCGCCGCAGAACTATGGAGAGCCGATTCCGGCTTATGCCAGCGCAGCTCAGTTTAACCCGTTCGAGCAGGTTTTCCCTCAGGGTTATGATTACACAGGAGACCCTTATTGGCAAGCTGTGAACTACAGCTCACTCCCACCTAGTGGTCCATTCGGAGACACTTGGACTGCTGGGCAGTCTACCTTTGGCTACCCTCCGGGTTACCAGCAGCCACAGCCACCGCAGCCGCAGCAGTACCAGCCACTGCCACCGGCGCCTATGATGTCGCCGCTGCAGGTTCAAGAAATCCTGCATGGGATTAACAGTATGCGACGCGAGTTGCAACACGAGATGCGAGCTGATCGCCGACGCAACAGTGGTATGTTCAAGAAGGTGTTTGACTTACTCAAGGGTAAGAGTAAGAAGGATCATTGAATCCTTTGATTGTTATCTCATTACTCATGTCCCTGCGTGGACATCTATCCTTGTATTCTACCCCTGCGTGGGTATATCTATCTTATTCTACCCCTGCGTGGGTATGTGATTCTGTTAACCCCTGCGTGGGTTTGTTTTATTTTATTTGTTGTTGTTAGTTGTTTAGCCCCTGCGCGGGCATGTTATTCGTGTTATTTGAATTAAAGTCCCGTTTAGGGCAAATATGTACTAGTACTTTATTTGAAATTTGAAATGGTTAATTTGAATTTCTCATTTTATTTATATGCATGAATATAATATTAAAATAATGGAAAATATCAATTTTTATTTGATTTGCCATTTTATAAGAATCTTAGTAAGGTATAACCTAGCTTGAATGCCTTATTAACAGGCCTGGCCATGATGGTAAAACCTGGTTGAAAAGATTCAACTCCCTGTTAACGTCTGAGAACATGTTAACATTCTTGACTAAGCGTGATTCGTAAAATCACCCACGTCACTTTTTTTTTAACTCATCTACAGATTATATCTGTATACAAGTCTATTAATGACTTGATACCTACGGGTTATGACTATGTCGTATAGTAACAGTTGTGGTTTATGACTCCCTGTCTAGAAAAAGGATTATTTGTTTAATTATACAATTTATAATCCTATAAAAATCTAAATTTTATAATTTAGTGATTGTCCATGTGACTAGGCCTATGGTGCCAAAATATATATTTTCATTCCTTGATTGCTAATAAGAGCCTGAATGAAATTTATTAAATTAACTGCTAAGGTTCTTGATACCATGGTTAATAAATCGTCTAGAACGATAATACTGTTAGGTTCTAAATTAGACCTTGTCCTTTATTGTAGCTTAAAGCTACAATGGCCAAATCGGAGGAGACCAACAGTCATTCTGGGAACACTCAGATAATGCAAAGATTCACGTTACCGGTGCAGAGTTGCAAGCACTGATAGATAACGCTGTTGCCAAAGCTATAGATAGGCAATTCAGGGAATCTAGTGGTACTCGGAGTAGGACCCGAACAGAAACGCACGCAAAGCCCAAGACTCATTCTGAGGCTCATAGTAAGCCACCCTCTAAAAAGAGTGAGCCGAAGAAAGCTGAGGATGATAATCACTCCTCCAACCACAGTAGCGTCCCAAAGCAGGAGATTAAGCTGAAACATGACACGTACAGCAGGTCCTGTACGTACAAATATTTTGTATCTTGCAAGCCCAGAGATTTCACTGGCGAAAAGGGAGCCGTCGATTGTATGACGTGGATTGATGAAATGGATACTGTGGTTGATATCAGCGGGTGTGCTGATAGGGATGTTGTAAAGTACGCATCCCAGTCATTCAAGGGAGACGCGTTAGCATGGTGGAAGTCGCTTCTACAAGCTACTGGAAAGACCGCTCTGTATAGCATGACTTGGGATCAGTTTGTAGCACTGATCAAGGAAAATTTCTGTCCGCAGCATGAGGTCGAGAGAATTGAATCGGATTTTGTGTCTCTAGTTATGAAGAATCTCGATTGTCAAGCGTATCTTACTACGTTCAACACCTTATCCCGGTTAGTGCCTTATTTGGTGACCCCGGAGCCGCGTAGGATCGCTCGATTTATTGGGGGTCTGGCACCGGAGATAAAGGCAAGTGTCAAGGCCTACTACATTTAGATCAGTAGCTGATCTATCCCTCTCCCTCACTCAAGATGTCGTCAGACTAAGAGCCATGAAGAGCTCGGAGGAAAACAAAAGGAAACGTGAGGATGACACCTCACGAAGATCTGAGAAACGACACAAGGGAAACAACGACCATAGAAAAGGGTCGGGGTTCAAGAAAGGGGATCAGTCGGGTGAGAAACCCAAATGCAAGGTTTGTAAGAGGCATCATTTTGGGAGATGCAGGCAGGAGTCTGAGTCCCAGTCTTTCGAGAAACGTTGTGGGATCTGCAAGTCCACAGATCATAAAGCTGTGGATTGCAAGAAAATGAAGGATGCAACTTGTTTCGGTTGCAACGAGAAAGGGCATATTCGGCCCAACTGCCCAAAGAATGCGAAGAAAACTGATGATGGGAAGAAGACTAATGCGAGAGTCTTCAGAGTGGACGCTAAGGAAGCAGTCCTTGACGACAACGTCATTACCGGTACGTTTCTTGTAAATGATGTTTTTGCTAGAGTCTTGTTTGATTCAGGAGCTGATAAGTCGTTTGTAGATGATAAGTTTAGTAAATTGTTGAACCTTCCTGTTAAAACCCTAAGTGTGAAATATGAGGTGGAATTAGCCAATGGAACCATAGAAACCGCCTCGACTATTCTAGATGGATGTGTTATATCCATTAGGAATCATTCTTTCCCGTTATCCTTGCTTCCCTTTAAGCTAGCTGGATTCGACATAGTGATAGGCATGGATTGGTTGTCGAGTAACCAAGCCCAGATTCTGTGCAACAGAAAGCAGGTGATAGTGAAGACTCCGTCTGGTGAGTCACTTACTATTCAAGGAGATACCCATCATGGATTACCGGAACAAGTGTCCATGCTCAAGGCATCCAGATGCATGCAGAAAGGATGTGTCATTTATATGGCACAAGTTACCATTGATGAGCCGAAGCCGAAGATTGAAGATATTCCTGTTATTTCGGAATATCCTGAGGTTTTCCCTGAAAAGCTACCTGGTTTGCCACCAGATAGGCAAGTAGAGTTTCGGATAGATATCATACCAGGCGCTGCACCTGTAGCAAGAGCACCATACAGATTGGCACCAACGGAGATGAAGGAGTTGAGGACGCAGTTGGATGATCTATTAGCTAAAGGTTTTATTAGACCTAGCTCATCTCCTTGGGGAGCGCCAATCTTGTTCGTTAAAAAGAAGGATGGGTCGATGCGTCTGTGCATCGATTATCGTGAGCTTAACAAGGTCACTATCAAGAATAGATATCCGTTACCCAGGATCGACGATCTGTTCGATCAGTTGCAAGGAGCAAGCTATTTCTACAAGATTGACCTAAGGTCAGGATATCATCAGTTGAAGGTCAAGGAGGAAGACGTACACAAGACCGCGTTTAGGACTCGTTATGGACATTACGAGTTCCTAGTGATGCCGTTTGGGCTCACTAACGCACCAGCCGCGTTCATGGATCTCATGAATCGCGTCTGCAAACCTTATTTAGATAAGTTCGTCATCGTCTTCATTGATGACATTCTTATCTACTCGAAGAGCCAAGCTGATCATGAGAAACACCTTCGTTGTATTCTCAAACTTCTGCATCAAGAGAAGCTTTATGCCAAATTCTCGAAGTGTGAATTTTGGCTTCGAGAAGTCCAATTCCTTGGACATGTTGTAAGCGAGCGTGGTATCCAAGTAGATCCCGCTAAAGTAGAAGCGGTCATGAATTGGCAGGAGCCGAAGACTCCTACTGAGATTCGCAGTTTCCTCGGATTGGCAGGATATTATAGGAGATTCATCGAGAACTTCTCAAGGATTGCTGCGCCCCTAACCTCTTTGACCCGTAAGAAGATTAAGTTTGATTGGGGCCCTAAGCAGCAGGAATCCTTTGACATTCTGAAGCAGAAGCTGAGCAATGCGCCAGTATTGACGTTGCCCGATGGTATAGATGAATTTGTGGTGTATTGTGATGCATCACATACTGGCATGGGCTGTGTACTCATGCAGAAAGGCAAAGTCATTGCCTACGCTTCTCGACAGCTCAAAGTGCATGAGAAGAACTACACCACCCACGATTTGGAATTGGGTGCGGTTGTATTTGCTTTGAAGCTATGGAGACATTACTTGTATGGCACCAAGTGCATAATTTATTCGGATCACAAGAGTCTTCAGCATCTGTTCAATCAGAAGGAATTGAACATG
The DNA here is from genome assembly GCF_002127325.2 of Helianthus annuus. NCBI lineage: Eukaryota > Viridiplantae > Streptophyta > Magnoliopsida > Asterales > Asteraceae > Helianthus > Helianthus annuus. Next base: position 24,030,480 of record NC_035443.2, on the reverse strand, counting down.
CGACAAAGGCGATGGATGGAAACTCTAAATGATTATGACTGTGAGATAAGATACCATCCAGGCAAGGCAAATGTGGTTGCCGACGCCTTAAGCAGAAAGGAAAGGGTGAAACCGATCAGAATCAATGCCAAGCGCATTGAGATAAGAAATAATTTGAATGAAAGGGTGTTAGCTGCACAGAAGGAAGCTGTGCTGGAAGCTAACTATCCTGCAGAAAAGTTGGGAGTAACTGAGGAGCAGTTATCCCACGACAAAGATGGAATGCTACGACTAAACGGACGAATATGGGTTCCAGTTTATGGAGGACTTCGGGATGTTATCCTCCAGGAAGCCCACAGCTCTAAATACTCCGTTCATCCTGGAGCTGATAAGATGTACCAGGATTTGAAAACAAACTACTGGTGGATTGGTTTGAAAAAGTCAGTAGCTGAGCATGTAGCTAAATGCTTGACTTGTGCGCAAGTCAAGGCCGAGCATCAGAAGCCGTCAGGTTTGCTTCAACAACCTGAAATTCCCAAATGGAAGTGGGAAATGGTGACAATGGATTTTATCACCAAGTTGCCAAAGACGAAAAAGGGGAATGATACCATATGGGTCATAGTAGATAGACTGACTAAGTCAGCTCATTTTCTACCCATCAAAGAGACGTATAGCTCAGATATGTTAGCTCAATTATACGTCGATAAGATAGTAGCGCTACATGGTATACCTATATCTATTATCTCCGATAGAGATACTAGATATACGTCACATTTTTGGAAGAGTTTCCAACAGTCGTTGGGCACTCGTTTGAATTTTAGTACGGCTTATCATCCTCAGACCGATGGTCAGAGTGAGCGTACTATTCAAACTCTGGAAGACATGCTTCGTGCATGTGCGATCGATTTGGGTGGTAGTTGGGATAAGAACCTACCACTGATTGAATTCTCCTACAACAATAGCTACCATTCCAGCATCAAGGCTGCGCCTTTTGAGGTCCTATACGGTAGAAAGTGTAGATCGCCCATTTGTTGGGCAGAAGTTGGAGAAGTCCAACTGTCAGGACCAGATATCGTCTTTGAGACGACAGACAAGATCGTTCAGATCCGTGATCATTTGAAAGCTGCCAGGGATAGGCAGAAAAGTTATGCGGATCCTAAGCGCAAGGATTTTCACTTCAATATAGGTGATAAAGTGTTGCTCAAAGTATCGCCTTGGAAAGGTGTAATGCGATTTGGAAAGAAAGGCAAGCTAAGCCCGAGATACATAGGACCTTTCGAGATAATCGAACGTGTCGGGGCAGTCGCTTATAAGTTAAACTTGCCTGAGGAACTTAGCGCTATTCATAATGTGTTCCATATCTGTAATTTGAAGAAGTGTTTCGCTGACGATTCACTGGTTATACCGCATACAGATATACACATAGACGAAAGTCTAAAATTTGTGGAAAAACCTTTGTCGATTGAGGATCGACAGGTAAAGAAGCTTCGAAGGAAGCACGTGCCTATTGTTAAGGTCAAGTGGGATGCCCGTAGAGGTCCCGAATACACGTGGGAAGTGGAATCCACGATGAAAGAAAAATATCCCCATTTGTTTGAATAAATCTCGGGGTCGAGATTTCTTTTAAGGGGGTGAGGATGTAACACCTCGAAAAAATTCGTCCAATAATATCTTGACACGTGTCATAAGGTTCCGGTATGTGAAAACATACCTTAGAGGGACTAAAAGTGACAAACAGTGAAAACTATGGAACGTAAGGGTCCAAAGTGTCAACAATGGATAAATAGGCTCTATGATAACCCTACATAATGTTTATAACCTTAAACGGATGGTTCATGGATCATACGATGCGGAAATTGCACAATAGTGAAGTATTGCAAACTATAGGGGCCAAAAGTGCCAACATGTTTAATTTATACCTCTGAGTGAACTTTTGGCAGACCCGAAGCTTTGAGAAGCTAAAATATACTCACTAGAATATGTGGTTAAAATTTCGTGAAGTTTCGTCAACGTATGAGAAAGTTATGGCCAAAACCGTACTTGAAGGACTAAAAGCGTCAACGTCGAATTTCAGGGCTTTTCGGTTAAGCGCAAAATTATCCGAGGACATTTTCATGTTGGTAAAAGTCCTAAGGTCCTTAGAAACCAAGTTTGGGGGTTTACGGGTCAAATTAAGCAGCCGAAACATCGCATACAAGATCAGGGACTAAAGCTGTCAAGTTGGAAAATATTTTGGCTGATCAGGGGTCAGGCGACCCGCCTGGTCTGACCCAAGCGGGCCGCGTGGGGCTGCCAGCGACAGAAAATTCGAATTGGGTTGATTTGGGTCCGAAATTGAGTTGTAAACAGCTGGTTCTTGCCTCCTTTTGCTCCAATTAGATGCCATGCATGGCTATGGCTACAGTACCCTCGAAATTCCATCTTTAAATCAGATTACAAGGCCAATTCTTGGACATTTGCATTTGATCAAGACCTCACTTCTCTCAAGAGCTCTCAAGAACCTTCAAGGCAGGCTTTCTGGAGTTAATCTGATCATCAAGGCCGAATCCTAGTGTTCACTAAGCACCTATAGGACCTTTGTAAGCTCTCAATTCAATCTCAAATCCGTTCTTGCTTTGATTATTGCTAAAAGTCAAACTGTTTGTTCATAAGCTTTGACTTTCTGATTAAACGGATTTCTTTCAGTCATTTCTCGAATTGAAACCTGATATATGTTGGTATTTATGTGGGAAACAAACCCTCTAAAGGGTACTATCTGAATCCCACTACACGCATGCTAATTGTCGAGTCAAATATGTTTCTAAAAAGTCAACAGAAGCGATTTTTGCAAAAATAAGCATGAATGTTAATATATTAGACATGAAATCTGATTGATCATCATAAATAAGTTGTAATACATGTAAGAATGTGTTTTACCATCATCGACTCGACAATCTATAGTATAGACACGAATCGGAACCGAAAGTCTTGTAAAACGATTATTTCGTAGACTATCGATTCAGATTCGTACATGCATGTTCGAGATCTGTATTGGAAAGTATTTGTGACTATTTTTATTTTAGTTAAACTTTCTGGAATTTTCGTTGATTAAGTCTATGCTTAGCCGATTCGAATGCATGTTTCCGATTTATGCATAAAGTTGACTATTTTGCCCTTTTTGATATAAAACGTGATTTTTGGAAAAGTGAAAGAGTAGAAATCTTTATTTCTAATATATAAACCTGCACCGAAAATTTCGGATCAGTTGGTGGTCCAGATTGTGAGTTATGGCCATTAGCGTAAAACGATATCTTAAATTTACATAATCGGTCCTTTTCGCGTATGACCTATTTCTGGCCACGTTTTGATGCAAAACTTTTTACCAACTGATGTATTATAATATTCTGGGAATTTTGATGATTTTTAATTAATTTTTGGCTGAACGGATCCTAGATCGCCTAGCTATTTCGGGTTATGTCGGTTTTGACCGTTTAAGTCATAAAATGAGTTTTACACATCCTTTCGACCCGAAACCTTTTTCTACTGATTTTATAAGTTAAATAAATTATTTTAAGTATTCTGGAAATATAAAAAATCTCAGATTTATTGTGAAAACCCGAAAACGCCCTTAAATCGCATTTTTAGCATTTTAAGCGCATAGTAAGCGTTATACTCGTTTTAATTATATAAGACCTATACCTACTGATGTGTTTAGCATATTTTCATATAAAAACAGTATGTATAAGTATAAGAACTCAGATTTCCAGTTTTGGCGTTTTTAGCCCTTGTGAAATTACTAAATTACCCCTACGGTGCATAGTTTGGTTTTAAATGATAAATTTGATATATGGGTCATACCCTACTGATATAATATGTTATATTAAGTATATTTACTGTATGAACCAGACCCGAAACTCAGATTTCTAATTTTACTCTTTTATTATCTTTTAAATGACCAAAATGCCCTTCTAAGGCATAAATTGGGTTTAAAATTATTCCGGGCAATATAGAACATAACTTACTGATGTTATATCATAATTAAAGCATATTATATCAGGGAACTTGCATTTGAATCATTGGTCTACCCGTATCGCCCTTTTCGCGTTCGGTTCGGTTTACGTAACTAGTTTGCGTAAATTGACCGAAATGGGTCAAACGATATCATTTTTATTTCAAAATCCAGAATGTATTTAGTATACCCATATTATACAAGTATTCAAACTTGTCGGGTCTAAATCACATTCTATCCGGTCTTTCGCTTAATCGTGCGTAAACCATATCATCCTTAAAACTAACCGGTCAAAGCTTAGGCTTAAATAAAAGACCGTTAGAAATCTAATAGGTTATTATAAACCTTTGTTCCAGATTAGGAGGCCCAGTAAAAGCTACCGACACTTACCGTTTGTGTTACATACTTGCTCAGGTAAATACATTTTGACTTATTTTCCCTATACGGGCTTGGGGTACGGTATTTAAAATACCGCTTGATCGGGCGCACAAGTCCTGCTCCCTATGGGTGTACAGTCTTGAATAGCTTGTGCGACTCGTTTAAACAGTCTTGTCTTACTTTAGGCTTTGGGGGGTTATTGACCGTGTCCCGGATATCCTTGGCATTATCTTACGAGATGGCCACGACCAGAGCACGGGGTGTAGGCGTACACTCGGCGTGTATAACTCTTTAATGTGGTGTGTCATTTAATTCTTAGCCCGGACAGCAGATCCCGGGCCACCAAAGATACGAGTGCATGTAAATCGTTCACAAGTTTATATTATATAATTATCCCAAGTTAATAAAAATATTTATGCCTTGTGCATTTAAATAAATTTTCAATCATTTTCAAAATGAGTCAGTCGATTTGTATTTACCAGTGTAAACTGACGTATTTTTCCCAAAAGGTTAAGTGCAGGTACTATACGAAAATAGGCTGGCTGTTTCCTAAGAGCGTCCACTATAGTCTCGCAAGCTCGGACGACAAATATCTGTTGAACAATATTTTATCTTATTTGTATTTTGATCCGCCTGTGGATCCGTTTCAACTACTGTGATATTTATTATTGCAAATTATTTAAAAGTTGAAATGTATCTATTCTGCTTCCGCTGTGCATTATTATATTGTGTTGATTGTCTATGACAATGCCAACTACGTCACTGTACCCCACACCGGGCCCACCGGTGACACGTGGAAATCGGGGTGTGACACCAAGGATAACATTGCAACAAGATAAACAGTCAATAACACAAAATTTTTGATAATTATGTAATCCTTCCACGTAGATTGGGAGTTTGATGTCCCCCAGAGTTTTCTTCGTTTCTCCACTGAATCCTACAAGAACGGAGGATCTTGTTGTGATGTCTGATTCTGGGATACCCATTTTCTTCAGAACATCAAGCTGGATAATGTTCACTGAGCTTCCTCTGTCGATAAGGATCCTGCGGACAAAATGGTTAGAGATAAAGAGAGTAATAACTAAACTATCATGATGAGGATCCTAGATGTTAATGCGATCATTCTCATCAAACGTTATCGTCTTTCCTTCCGAGACACTTGATGTTCGAATAGGTCTCTCTCCATTATCCATTTTTGCTTCCTTTGCATGCCTTTTGGCCACCGAGAAGGATGTACCACAGATGTCTGATCCTCCGGAAATAAAGTTGATCACTTGTGCATTCGCCGGAGGGGCTGGAGCCTTTTCAGGGATCCTTTCAGGATCCTGATCCTTTGCTTTTTTCTTCCCAACAATTCTTTTAGATGCCCCTTGCTTAACAGATATCCGATTTCTTTTCTTAAAGCTATGCATTCTTCAGTTAGATGTCCGAAATCCTCATGGTATGCACACCATTTCGACTTGTCTTTAGTCCCGGATGGTTTATCATTCTTCCTGGGCCACCTAGCTTTTTCTCCTAGATTCTGCATTGCAAGGATTAGTTCATGATTATCAACGGAAAAACAATATTCTGAGATTGGAGGATAATCTTCATCATCCTCTTCTTGGTCAACAGCATGCACATTCTGGTTGTCATTTCTATGGTAGGATTTGAATTTATTGTTCTTGAAGGAGGATCCTTGCTTCTCCTGTTTTGAGGATCCTACTTGTCTCTCCTGGATCCTCTTGTCATCCTCTAGCCGGATGAACCTGAGTGCCCGAGTTCTTACTTCATCTAGATTCCTGCATGGTGTCATAACAAGATCATCATAGAATAATGAATCCTTAAGCAGTCCCATTTTGAAGGCTTCAACAGCCGTAGCCATATCCAAGTTGGGAATGTCCAAGGATTCTTTACTAAATTTAGTTATATAATCCCTTAATGATTCATTATGACTTTGAGTTACCCTATATAAATCACTAGTTAATCTTTCAAATTTTCTACTACAAGAGAATTGGTTATTGAATAAATTAACTAAATTAGCAAATGAAGTAATAGAGTAAGAGGGAAGACTTAGCAGCCATTTAAGAGCCGATCCAGTAAGAGTGGATCCAAATCCTTTACATAGGCATGCTTCCTTTAGCTTTTCCGGGATTGGATTGATCTCCATCCTCTCCCTGTATTGTGCTATGTGCTCCTCAGGATCCGTTGTACCATCATACAGCTTCATAGTAGGGATATGGAACCTTTTGGGTACCTCTGCATCACAAATTGGTGGTGCAAAGCGAGATACCTTATGGCTTCCATTTGCAATTTCTGGGATAGGCTTGACTACCCCTGGAACACTTGAGATCATATCTTTTAGCTTCTGCAACTCCCTGGCCATAGCATGATTGATACCTGTATCCTGCATGAATCCATGGTTAGTGGTAAGATAATTATTTAAAGTGTTACCTCCCATTGAGTTCAAGTTAGGAACATTGGGTGTGAATCCATATTGCTGGGATTCTGGGATAACGGAGGGACCAGTGGAAGCAATGGTCTGCATTGGAATGAAGTCCCCTTGATGGACATCTAGACTTCCTGTTTGCAAACTTTTTAGGGATCCTGGCATCTGGAAGGATCCTGGTATCTGGGATGATCCTGGAACGAAGGATCCTTGGACCTGGGATGATCTCGGAACAAAGTAGGATCCTTGAAACTGCTGTGCTCCTGGATAGGCTCCTGAATTCATGAAGGATCCCATATGCTGGGGATAGGATCCTGCCGGTTGAAAGTGTGAGCCTGATGCCTGAGTCATTGCTGCCGATCCGAGGTGCAATCCTCTTGATTCTCCCATAATTTGCACGTCTGGGACTCCCGATGGCTGAGAAATGATCATTGGAGTATCAAAGCTCAGAGATTTGGGCATCAGTGGGGAATGATCCTCTGCCGCTATCTTTTGCCTTTTGAGGTCTCCAATTTCCCTAAGGATCCTGTCATTAGTTTCATCCTGCCGCTGCATACGATCCTTCATCTGCAAAATTAAAGTAAACACATCACTAGTACTAGGAACAGAAGAATTCATAGCAGAAGAAGATGGAGGTTTAGAGAAGATAGGATTTGGTCTCTTCTCAGCATTTTTCTGGGATCCTGCCGGTGGTGGAGGCAGAGTGTTCTGGGACGAGGTGACTGCAGACATTGCCGTGGACGTATTCTTCAATGATGAAGCCATGTAACTCTTTGAAATAATTTCGAAAAAAGGTTTTCTTATGAATGAAGCACCAATTGCCCTCCTTCTAGCGCCAAACTGTTTTGGTCAAAAATCACACAAGGATAATGCAACCAAACTTTATGTAAGCGGGGTATGATGCTTGGTTTATTGAAAAAGTAAAGGATCACTTCAGTATGAAATATGCAAAGACACAATGATTTATACGAGGAAAAAGCCCTTGATCAATGTATGATCTCCGGCATAAAAAACCTCGGGTGATGGCAACTACCGATCACCAAACTTCAATATAAGAAAAATGGTTACAACTTCGGATGATAATGAGCTGAGTACAAGGATCACTATAGTTTCGAGTGTCTAAGCGTGTGAGAATTGTGTTGTGTGTTCTTCCGAATGGGGAAGAGTGTTATATATACAAGTGTAGGTGACCTATTTTAGGTAAAAAGACTAACAATCAGCTCATTACCCCTTTAGAAATAAAAGTAAATCTAGCCTAAATTGTCGCCCTTAAATCATGCCAGGTTTCCATATCCTTTGCAACGTCCATCTCCGATTAAGCACATGCCATAATTTTAAAGACGCGTCCTTTGATCGTGATGCTAAGAGTGGATCCTGCTAGATGTTCCTGCATAATATCATTTAATTCAATGAAGGTAACTGTTAGTATGAGGATCCTATAATGGTTCATGATCCTGATCCTGTAGTCCCGCTGAGGATCACTATCTGCCAAAGAAACAAGGATCACTGGTTAGGATCACATGTAAGGATCATATATCATAAAAATCCAGCCCTAACAAGATGCACCATCAGTATATAATGTCCAGGATTCTAAGTTTTCTCCTAGCTGTTGCACTTCTAGGTCTACTTCATTTTGAATATCACTACTGAAATCAGCCACAAAGTCTGCTAGAGCCTGAGACTTTATTGCATTTCTAGGTTCATATATTAAATCATAGGCACTTAATTTACCGACCACTTAGCCATTCTACCCGACATCTCCGGTTTCCTAAGCACATTCTTAACAGGATAATTAGTTTTAATATGAATCCTATGTGTTTCAAAATAATGTCTAAGCTTTGTTGATGCCATTACTAGAGCCAGTATTACCTTTTCTAGGTGAGAATATCTAGTTTCAGCATTTAACAAACTTTTGCTAACATAATAAACAGGATACTGCTGACCTTCGTGATCCTTTACGAGTACTGCACTTACTGTATTCCCTGATACTGCAAGATACAGGGATAATGGTTCACCATCCTCAGGCTTCATCAATAGAGGCGCGGTTGAGAGATACTGCTTCAAATCCTGCAGGGCTGCTTCATGCTTCTCGCCCCATTCAAATTTCTTATTCTTTTTCAGGATATCATAGAATTCTTTACACTTTTCCGAGGATCTTGAAATAAACCTATTCAAGGCTGCCACTCGTCCTGTTAACCGTTGAACATCCTTCATATTCGAGGGTGACCTTATATCCAAGATAGCTTTGATCTGCTCCGGACTTGCCTCTATCCCTCTTTTTGTCACCATGTATCCTAAAAACTTTCCTGCCCCCACTCCAAAATGGCACTTTGCAGGATTAAGTTTTATATTATACTGGTCCAGGATATCGAATGCTCCTTTAATATCCCGGAGATGATCCTCAGCTTTCTTGGATTTGACCACCATATCGTCAATGTACACCTCCATGGTGTCCCCCAGTTTATCTTTAAACATCATGTTCACCAATCTCTGGTACGTTGCACCTGTATTTTTCAAACCGAAAGGCATAGCAGTATAACAGTAAATACCTGTTGGTGTCATGAAAGCAGTATCCTCCTGGTCCGAAGGTTCCATTTGAATCTGTTGGAATCCTGAGGATGCATCCATGAAGGTCAACATTTCATGACCGGCAGTGGCATCCACCATCGAGTCTATATGAGGCAGAGGGAATGGGTCTTTTGGACAAGCTTTGTTCAGGTCTGTGTAGTCTACACAGACTCTCTACTTCCCATTCTTCTTTTGAACCACTACCACATTTGCCAGCCCTCTAGGGAATTTGACTTCTCTAATCATCCTGGACTTCAATAATCTTTCAACTTCCTCTTGGATAATTGCATTCCGCTCAGGGGCGAATTTCCTTCTCTTTTGTTGTATAGGTTTGAATGACCTGTCAATTCCAAGCTTGTGAGTAATAATGTCTTTGGATATACCTGTCATGTCCTCATGCTTCCATGCGAATGTTGACATCCTGCATTTCAGAAAGTTAGTTAATTGCTCTTCAATATCCTGGGGGATATTGGTCCCTACGAGCACCGAGATATCAGGATTATCCTGATCCAGGATAACTTTCTTCACATCCTGCTCCGGATTCTCCACGATATCCTGGACCCGCATCTTTAATTGCTATGCTGCACTTGGTTTGGTCGAGGATTTCATTGAGGATGAGTAACATTCTTTCGCCTCTTGCTGATCACTATCGATCTTGACAACTCCCCAAGGGGTAGGGATCTTGATGCATTGGTGATATGTTGATGGTACTGCCTTCATATCGTGAATCCACGGTCTTCCTAGGATGATGTTATAGCAGGATAGAGAATCCATCACACAGAAACGTTGTATCTTGTTGACTCCTTTAACATATACAGGCAGCTTTATCTCTTCCACTGTGTTCCTAGCTTCTCCACTGAAACCAACGAGCACAGTAGACTTCGAAGTGATATCCATCGGAGACACATTCATTCTCTTCAGAGTCTCCAGTTGGATTATGTTGACGGAACTGCCATTATCAACCAGTATCCTGCGTACAAAATGGTTAGCCACATATAACATTATTACCAGAGCATCATGGTGAGGATCCTGGACAGTATCCCTGTCATCAGCGTCAAACGTGATCATTTTGTTAGCTGTGAGGGTAGTCATCCTGACAGGTTTGTCTCCCCTCTCAGCCTTAGCTTCTTTTGCATGTCTCTTCGCCGCCGAATACGAATTCCCACAAATGTCTGATCCTCCCGAAATAAAGTTGATTATCTTGGCATCCGCGGGAGGTGAGGCTGCTCGTTCAGGATCGTTTTCAGTATCCTGTCCTTTATTCTTCTTTCTTCCCAAGAGATCTTTTAGATATCCCTTGCTCAGAAGATAGCTTATTTCCTTCCTCAAGGCAATGCAATCCTCCGTAACATGTCCGAAATCCTCATGGAAGGCACACCATTTGGATTTATCCTTCCAATCAGCTTTTTGTTGATTCTTCCGAGGCCACCTGGCTTTATCTCCCAGACCCTGCATAGCATACATTAGTTCAGGTATATTAACAGAAAAACAATATTCGGATAATTCAGGATATTCTTCGGGATCCTCGTCTTCAACAGCATTCACTCTCTTGTTATCATTTCTGCCATATGGCTTGGAGCGGTAGGATTTGTACGAGGATTCCGACTTCCTGTTAGTTGATTCGTATGTTGAGGATGCATTCATCCTTTCTTGCATTTTCTTGTCATCCTCCAATCGAATATATCTTAGAGCCCTATTACGAGCCTCGTCGAGATTCCTGCAGGGATTCATTACAAGATCCTGATAAAACTGAGAGTCCTTTTGCAACCCCATATTAAAAGCTTGCACAGCTGTTGCAACATCAAGATGTGGGATATCCAAGGATTCTCGACTAAATTTGTTCACATAATCCCTCAAGGATTCCTGAGGTCCTTGAGTTATCCTGTAGAGGTCACTGGTTAGTTTTTCAAAACTCCGACTGCAAGAAAATTGACTATTAAATAAATTCACTAAGTGGGCAAATGATGTAATCGAATGCGGAGGAACATTTAACAACCATTTTAAGGCTGATCCTGTCAGAGTAGAACCGAAACCCTTGCACAGGCAAGCTTCCTTGAGATCCGGAGGGATAGGGTTGATCTCCATCCTTTCCCTATATTGGGCAATATGCTCTTCAGGATCCGTGGTTCCATCGTAAAGCTTCATGTTTGGAGTCTGAAATCTTTTTGGGATTTCAGCATCACATATAGGACGTACGAACCGAGATATCCTGTGGCTATCCTGGGATACTTCAGGAATTGGCTGCACCACCCCAGGTACACTGGATATCATATCCTTTAGCTTCTGAAGCTCCCTGGATAATTCTGACGTTACAGCTGTATCCTGCAAAGATCCAACACTGTTAGTGGCAATAGCATTATTATTATTAGATACGTTACCAGTCGGAGGATTCTGCCCATATCCTGAAGCATATCCTGAGCTCCTCACGGTTGACATCCTAACCGAGGAGGGTATTTCAGGAGTATGATTCTGAGGAACGCTGGGCACAATATTCCCCCTATTATCCTCAGTATACACTGCTGAACTAAAGTTCAACATCCTGGCCTGCAGATAGGTATCGGTATCCTCAGCAGGTCTCTTGGAGTTGGACTTCAAGAGTTGTATTTCCTTCATTATGACTTGGTTAGTCTCCTGTTGTTTCTTCATTTGATCCTGTATATTACCAAACAAAGTTAAAATTTCATCATTAGAAACCATAACAGGAGTTCTCCCTGGAACACCAGATCTGTTGACATTCTGAGCGGGAGGAGTGTCTCGGGATATTTGGCTTTCATTTCTCTTTAAGGAGCTTGAACTTGTGGAGGAGGAGGAAGCACCAAACTAGTTGTTGCAGAGGTTGTGGTAGGCATGGTTGAAGAGCTCATGTTTGATTTTGAGATCATTGAAAATAGTTGTGCAAAAAGTTTCGAAAAAAGAAAACCAAGTAACGATTTTAGCAAGGTTTTTAGCAAGAATACCACGGTGGGCGCCAAATTGTTTTGGTCAAAAATTACCTAAGTAATTAAGTGATCAAATTAGTTTTGTGAGGTAATGTGCTAAGAGAATGTGTTCAAAAATATGTTAATTGAGTTATTTGCAAAAACAGTTTCAGGATACGGCTCAGGATATAGAGTCGTATCTGTGATCAAACAATGAGCAAAAAAGTAAAGGTTGACACGTGATGTACGAGGAAAGCCCTTGATCAATCTAGATCGCCGGCATAAAACCTCGGGAGCTGACAATCGCAGCTGCCTTGTTCTTCTTATTGCTTCAAACTTCAGGATACAGTGCAGGACATTGATCGGATCGCTAAGTGTTACAATGAGATTTGAGTACAAGTGTTTGTGTGTAGTGGTTGCTAGTAGCTAGAGAGCAAAGAGTGTGAGTGAAAGTGTGTGAAAAGTTGTGTCCACCTATGATCCGATCAATCCCTTTTATAGTAAAAGAAACTAACAAACTATCCTATTATTCCGGGATACTTTGGAATATTCCATTTTGAACGTTGGGGGCTGCTTTTACTCGTTTTCCACGTGCTTATTGACTACAAAACTGGGTCTTCAGCTCATATAACCGTTACAATGTCAATAACATTGACCAACATCCGATATTCTCGCGGAATATGCCTTTCTGACCGTTACAAGACCCATTCTTCCACCATCAACGTCCATTTTTCAACCACCTTGAGCGAATCTTCAGGTAGATCAAGTCTTTTAACGTTGGTACCTTGCAACCAACGTTTTACAAGCCAATCGTTAGTACTAGTCAGGATACTGCCTCAGGATATTACCAATATCCTGGCCCGGTATCCTGATACGGTATCCTGATCCGGTATCCTGATCTGGTATCCTGATCATATACAACTAATAAAAAATTAAGATACAAAATCAGGATATGGGCTCAGAATTTCACCCATAACAGTACTCTGTTGATATTCTTGATTAGGGTTTTTGCTAATTACTTGCTATTTTTAACCTTTATGCGGATTAGTATTAATTATATTTGTTGTGAATAGATGTTAGAAAATAAAACAGTGGTTGATACATCCAACAATGGATGAAAACAGATGTTTAAAACCACTGTTGGGTTAAAATAGTGTTTTTGGAGGAAAAGTGAAACCACTGTTTTGGGTTAAAACAGTGTTTTGAAACCATTGTTGGGTATGAAACCACTTCGAAGCCACTATTGGGTGAACAGATGGACGAAAACAGATGTTTGAAACCACTGTTGGATTAAAACAGTGTTTTGTGGAGAAAACAGTGGTTGAAACAGCTATTGGGTAAAAAAGGTGGTTTGAAACCACTATTGCGTTAAAACAATGTTTGAGAAACTTTAATCTTTTTATTGTTAAGAAATCGTTTCATATTTCTTAACAAAATGGCTTATGTAAGTGATGTATAATCATTCGTCGTTTAATAAAATGGGGTATGCAAAAACCACCCGTATTGTTGAGAACCTTTAATCTTTTAGTGTTATGCATGGTTTTCCAAGAAACGACCCGCGTTTGCACACGGGTCTTACCACTAGTACTATATAATAATAGAAACCACTTTGGGGACACATGTCGCTTTATGAGGTGGTCTCAATTAAAATTTGTAGAAGAGATTTGATGATGAAGATAAAGATAAGTGATAACCATATATTATTTATTAAAATTAAAAGATTTTGATGATAAGAATAAGGATAACTGATAACCATATATTAATTAATAAAATTAAAAACTATATATTAACGTTTTTATTATTTATAAAGATAAAGATAGTTTTAATTGTTTATATAAAAGTTTATGTTCTTTATCTTTATTTACTATCTCATAACCGACGGGTAATAAAAATTAAAAAAAAAACATTTTTTTTCTTTTAGCGTTTTCTTTTACTTTTTCCGCTTATTAATAACTATTTAATTTAAAATTCCATCGATTTAACCATGCATAATACTTAAGTTTCTAACCTATTAATAAATAAATAAAAAATAAAGTAAAATGTTAACTTGTGTAATACACAAGTTTCTAACCTAAAAATAAATAAATAAAAAACAAAGTAAAATGTTATAATACATCAAAGTTCATTTTTTTTTTCAAAAACATATATTGACGACCATTTGTGTTAACCGATTATATTATATTTAATCAACCCTTGTAATACACGTGTTTATTCAACCCATGCAATACACGTTTTTAAAGATGTAACTTTTTTATTATCTATAATAGGGAAAATGTCACGGAATAGTGACCAAGTTTTAAAAGTGTTCTAATTAGGTCATTCGTATCGTTTTTGTCCCAATTAGATAACTTAACATTCAAATCGAGACATGTACTTGTTTCCATGTGTCAAGAAAAATATGGAGCATAAGATGTTGGACTCGGATTATTTTAATATAGGAAATTATATTTATTAAAAAATAAAAACACTTTAATTACAATAAAAATTAAAAAAACAGGTTACAATCCACGTCACTCGAGTTAGCATCAGGAAAAAAGGAAATAAAAATCCACATCACCACGGTTACCTATGAAATGAATGAAAAAACCCTTAATTTTAATGAAAAATGAATGATGAGTGATCTGTTTGGAACACTTTTGAAACCTGAGTGACATAACTGGAACACTTTTAAAACTTGGTTACTATTCTACAAAGTTACCCCATAATATATAAAGTTATATTTATTCAACTCGTGTAATACACAGGATTCTAACCTAGTTTTAAGGTATATATAAATTGTAACTTTTCACTAACTTAATAATCCATTAAATTAAAGGTATATATAAATTGTAACTTTTCACTAACTTAATAATCCATTTAAAAGATCAAAAGTGTGACGATTAAGCAAATAACTAGCACATGACGATTAGGGTAATTTCCTCTAGACTAGAGAATACAATCTAATTCAAGGCTGGGGGTGGGCAAGCCGCAACCTCAACTGTGGCCTGATTTTTTCGAAGGCCTAAGTTTTTTAAAATCTACTATAATAAAATAAACCAATTTTTAGACACGTGTAATTCATTGAAGGCATCCTCAAATCTGTACTTATCTTATATTAACTAAATAAATACTAAATTAATATTAAATCTTATCATACTTTAATAAAGTATTATTCTCAAATCTAAATTGTTAATTTAATATATTTTTAAAACAAATACCTCTCTTTCCTACTTATCTTATGTTAAATATATAAATAATAAATTAATATTAAATGTTATCCTAATTTATTAAAAATATATTTTTTTATTATTTGATATACAAAATTATATTTATTACTCGTGTAAAATGCGGGGTTTTGAAAAATATAACTTTTTTTATTATTTACTATACAAAGTTACATTTATATAACCCGTGTAATACACGAAGTTTTTAAAGATATAACCTTTTATCATTTGCTATGTAAAATTATATTTATTCAACACGTGTAATACATGGGTTTTTTAAGGATATAATTTTTTATTATTTGGTAGATTTTTCAACCCGACTATACACGAGTTTTTTAAAGATATGACGTTTTTAGTATTTAATATACAGAATTACATTTATTTAATAGGTGTAATACACATGGTTTTTAAAGATATAACTCTTTTTTAGATCTATTCAACACGTGTAACATACGGGGTTTTAAGGATGTAATTTTGTTATTATTTGGTAGATTTATTCAACCCGATTATACACGGGTTTTTTTAAAGATACGACGTTTTTTAGTATTTAGTATGCAAAATTACATTTATTTAATCTGTGTAATACACATGGTTTTTAAAGATATAACTTTTTTAATTATTTGATATATAAAATTACATTTATTTAACCCGTACAATATACGGGGTTCATAAAGGTATAACGTTTTATTATTTAATATATAAAATTACATTACTCAACCCGTGTAATACACGGGGTTCTAACCTAATAAATTATATATATAAATGTGAAACCAAAAAATTTAGTGGACCCTTTGTATATTATTGAGCCCAAATAAATTTATGTTTATTCATATCTAAAATCTTATAACATATTAGGCTCATTAATCTTATTTTGATCCATATTCATTTTCCAAATATCTACCTAATTTAATTAACAATATCAAATAAAAATATAAAAACAAAAAAGAAAGAAAGAAAGCGACACTGTTGTTGCCATTGTTCGATTCCAGCGCCTGACCCATCAATCCACCATCGTCACTTCATGCCACCACCATAGCCACGCCAGCGACCACCGAAGAAGACCGGAATTGACGCCTACGACTATCGCAACCAAATCATTCAATTAAGGTATGATTTTTAATTGTTTCACTTTGTTGATTCACAGAATTTTGCCCTAATTTATAGTTGTTAATTTAGCAATAAATTGCTTGTTTTCTTGAATGTTGAGCCCTAAATTGGGTGTGTTTTTGTCAATGATTTAAAAACCGGTTTAAACCGGCCGGTTGAACCGGTTAAACCGGATGTCGGATGCTTGGCCGACACGAATTATACCAGTAAACTAAGGAAACGGCAAAAAAAATTGTACCGCCGGTAAATTGGGTTATACCGGTATACCAGTACCGGTTCATACCTGGCCAAAGGTCAAATTTTTGAACTTTTAATTTTTAGGTGCCTGAAATAGGTGACTATTTACCTTCTTCGTTAAAGTGTAAAACTTAGTGGCCACAATTGACAATCCACATCGATTAAACTTCTTCCTCACTCAAAGATAGAAAATCATTGGGTTTTTCAAATTAAGTTCTACAACCAATCATCCAGATTTACCTTCTTTTGAATTTTGTTCAATCATTCATGTTGTTAATTGTTATAGTGTTTGCTAATTGCTATATAATGGGTATTTAATCAACGAACTTTTGGATAATTTTTTGATTATGGATTAACTTTTGGAATTTTTTTTTTATTATGGAATGATGTAGTTTTGGATTATATTTTGAGTTGAAATTAAATTTTATGGATTTATAGAGTTAATTAGTCAAGACAGTTAAACCGCCAGGTACAACTCGATTCAACCAGTTGAACCATTTTTGAGTCTAACCGTTGCGATTAAAATACTAGTTTTTAAAACGTTAGTTTTTGTTGGATGTTGAGTCCTAAATTGGGTGTTTTGTTGATTGTTAGACTTAAAATTCAGCAATTTTTTAGTTGTTAGATAATAATACAGAATTGAGTTACGGTTTTGACTCTGAATTTAAATTTGATTTTTAGAAATTATGCATCATATACAACTATCCAGTGCTCAAAATGTAACAAGAGAAAACTAGATGAATTAACGAAAAAGTCTCAAGCCGGTGTTTTGTTATAAAGTTAATCGTCGTTTAAAAAAAATTCGTTAGGCCAAAAGACTTTTTTCCGCTTGGCCGAGACATATAAATCCCCAAGGACGGCTCTGCTACTTACTATACTCATTAAAAATATAGATGAAATTGTTATAATAATATATTGTTTTCTTAAGTTTTAGTTTCAGTGTCTACACTTTAAATAATATACGTCTTTAACCATTTATTTTTTATTTAATGTGATTTTTTTTTTCTGTTAACTTGTGTTTGTTGACTTTTTATAAAAAGCTGAATAACACAGTTGTGTTTAATTTTGTTTTTTTTTTTTGACATTTTGGTACAAAGTACGTTGAAAATGAAGTTGTATTAAAAGTAAAATATTTTTTGGTATCATAAATTATGACAATTTCCGAAACCATGATGAACCGCCATCGGTATTATCAAAACCAGTACCGATATTCATTTTTATGGTTCTCGATCGATGTAAAACACGCGTTGGTGTCCTTTTAGGCATATCACGATTTAATTTTTGTGGGTTTCTTTTTCGATTTATGTAGCGAGTGTCAGTATCTTACCCGTATCGTAACGAACCGAATCAACCAATACCGACCAAATTCCCGGGGTAAACAATAGTTTCGGTTTCAACTCTTATACTATAAATAACATCAGTGGCGGATCCAGGGGTGTTTTGGGGGTTCCGGGAACCCCCTTAGTTTGGAAAAAATGAAAAAAATAGAGGAAATTTTATATTATTTAAAAAAATAGTGAGAATTAGTGAAAATCGACCAAAAGAAACCCGGTAAAAAAGATTTCTGGATCCGCCACTGAATAACATACATCTTCAACCATTTAAATTTCATTTAATTTGATTAAAAAAAACAAAATACATATCGGTATTCCAATATAAATTTTATCAAAAATGAAGTTGAATTTAAACTTGGTATCATAATCTATACCGAGTATTTAGGCTGCACGGTGTGGGCACCGTCCCACCTTCGTCCCCCACCGGCGCCGCTCCTCCACTCATTTCGCCCCCCTCCAGCGGCGTCCTGATCGGCTTCCTGTGGAGGATGGAGCTGGTCCTCCCCCTCTCTCACACACCTATACATACAACTTATATATATATATATATATATATATATATATATATATATATATATATATATATATATATATAGGGGACCGCTAAAATGAGAACCACCTCCAGTTGTAAGAACCATGAGAACTACACCGTACGGGGCGAGTTGGACCAAAATTTTTTTCATAGACGTAGATGTGTGTGTTATAAACACATTTGTAAAAAAAAAAATTCAAAAAAAAAAAAGTCGTGTGTGTAGTTTTGAGCACCACAAGTTTGGTGTTTACGGGTGTTTACGGGTACCCGTAAACACCAAACTTGTGGTGCTCAAAACTACACACACGACTTTTTTTTTTTGATTTTTTTTACAAATGTGTTTATAACACACGCATCTACGTTTATGAAAAAAAAATTGGTCCAACTCGCCCCGGATCAAAAAGTTCTCATGGTTCTTACAACTGGAGGTGGTTCTCATTTTAGCGGTCCCATATATATATATATATATACATACATATTAGGTTCATCCCCCCATTTCCTCACCTCCAATCTCTTTGCCCCATCCTCACACCCGTTCTACGTGGCACCTATGTGGCGGATCATCCTCCAATAGAGAACCATACCGCATAGCCTTATACCTTATCAATATCAAAACAAACTAAACCAATACCAACCGCAACGAATCCCACTAATATATTATTAAGAAAACTTTAATTAAGGAAAAAAAAGTCAAAGTTAAAGAAGATTGAGAAAGGAAAAAAGTATACGTCACATCAAAAAACAAAATTCCATTTAATAATATGTATATTAGATTAATTAATGACTTGTTAATCATAAAATATTATTCACCGAATGAATATATTATTAATATTAATTTTGTATGGAGAGGGTTTTGCGGCATTAATAATTCTGGGAGCAGACAAATGGTGAGATTAGTCAGATTAGAGCTTTGAAAATCTTGCCACCAATCCAAAGTCAAAACAACTTGTGTGACTAATGTCAAGATCTAACAACTACACACAATTTCACTTTAAATTTCCCACACCCACTTTATCTTTTTCATCTTCCGTTGGTAAATTTCGTAATGCCCACCACCTGTTTGATAAAAAGCCAACACATGATTACTGTCTGCTTTTCTTGCTTCCTTCACAAGTGATCGACACTAAACGGTACTGTGGTTTCATTTCTGTTGTGGGTCTGGTTTGAGAATCAATAAAAGAGTTTACTTTCTTCTAGCTTGAGATTTTAAATCATTAAAGACTCTCATGTGCCATTGAGTGTTTTCTCGGTTGCTTCTTTTACAAGCTTTCTTTAATCTTCTTGCTTCTGTTTCTGTTTTGCTTTTTGTTTCTTTGAGGTTTTGGGATTTGGGTTCCAAATCTTGCTATTGATTCATCTTATTGTATAGGGATTTGAATCTTTTGATCTATTTTGGGCCTTTAATTTCATCATCTTGTTCTATATTAGCAACTTGGTATTTTAGGGATGTGCTGAACTTGTCAAATTGGGGTTTTTCTGATCAATGAATTTCCTCAGTTGGGTGTTGTTTGCCTTGTTCTTTTGTTCATGTTTGGGTGTCAAAACCCTAAGCCAAACATGTGATCCGGTTGATCTGGTAGCTCTAAAGGAGCTTGCTTTAGGTTTAACAAATGGGTCTGGACTTTCATCTTGGTCCAGTGATGCCATTTGCTGTCACTGGGACGGTGTCGTGTGCGAAAACGATGCGAAAAATGTTTCGAAAGTTGCTATGCTGAACTTGTCTGCAAAAGGGCTAAAGGGTGTGATCTCAGGTTCTATATCTCAGTTGCAAAATTTGAGATTTCTTGATCTTTCGTATAATCAATTCGAAGGAGAATTGCCGAAAAATCTTTCGAATTTGAAGAATCTTCAAGTTGTTAATGTGTCCAGCAATTATTTATCTGGGAATCTATCAGGTTTTGGGAATTTTCCAAATCTAATTGCATTCAACTTGAGCAACAATTCGTTTTCGGGTGAATTCAATTCACAAATTTGCAATTCGTCAACCGATCTTCGGTTTCTCGATCTGTCAATGAATAATTTCACTGGCAATCTTGAAAATTTTCACACCTGTGGCAAATCTATTCAAGAACTTCACATCCATTCCAACTCATTTTCAGGCGATATACCGGAGTTTATATACTCGTTTTCGTCCCTGAAACGGCTCTCTCTTTCGTCGAACAACTTTTCCGGCGAGCTCAGTACGAATCTCGGTAAACTTTCGAACCTCCAATCGTTCGTTTTATTCGGTAACCGGTTTGCAGGCCCACTTCCTAATGTGTTCAACAACTTAACACATTTGGAAGAGTTAACTGCACATACAAACTCATTCTCAGGGCCATTGCCTTCCACCATTGAAGCATGTTCTAGTCTAAGAGTTCTTGATCTTCGTAACAATTCGTTATCGGGTGTTTTGATTACCAATTTCTCCAAGTTTCCTAATTTATGCATTCTTGATCTTGGTAGTAATAAGTTTAAAGGTTCTTTACCAATCTCACTTTCAAATTGTCATGAACTGAGAATCTTGAATCTTGCAAAGAACGAATTGTATGGAGAAATTCCCGTTAGCTACTCGAACCTTTCGAATCTTTCGTTTCTCTCGTTTTCTAACAATGGTTTGACGAATTTGCCACTCGCGTTATCTGTATTACAAAACTGCAAGAATCTATCGACTCTTATATTGACTAAAAACTTTCGTGGGGAAGAAATTCCCGTTAATGCGAACGGGTTCGAGAGGTTAATGGTTCTTGCAGTTGCAAATTCGGGACTCACGGGTCAAATCCCGAAATGGTTAATCGGTTGTCCGAAGCTAGAGGTACTCGATTTATCGTGGAATCGCTTAAATGGGGGGATACCGTCTTGGATCGGTCAAATGGAGAGGCTGTTTTACTTGGATTTTTCGAATAATTCGCTCTCGGGTCAACTCCCGAAGAGTTTGACCGAGTTGAAGAGTTTGGTTTCTTTGAACATAAGTTCTTCGATTCTTGGATCGACTACTGGAATCCCGTTGTTTGTTAAGAGGAATCAAAGTGGTAGAGGGCTTCAGTACAATCAAGTTGCAAGCTTTCCTCCGTCAATTTACCTCAGCAACAACAAATTAAACGGTTTGATTTTGCCGGAAATCGGGAAGTTAATACAGCTTCATGTACTGGATTTGAGCAAGAACAATCTGAGCGGAACGATCCCGAGCACGATTTCTGAAATGAGAAATTTGGAGGTTTTGGATTTGTCGTCAAACGATCTTCATGGATCGATTCCGAGTTCGTTAAACACGCTCTCATTTCTTTCGATGTTTTCCGTTGCACATAATCACTTGGAAGGTCCGATTCCTACCGGAACTCAGTTTTCGGGATTCCCGGCCTCGAGCTTCGAAGGTAATTCGGGTCTTTGCGGGGAATCTCTTCCTCGTTGCGGGCTGAAAACAACTCCATCTCTTCGTTCCAGTTCGCATAGAAAACTTGGGAGAAGCAGTATCATTGGAATAACACTCGGTATCGTAGCCGTAATCATGATCTTGCTCGGAATCGTTCTTCTCAGAATGTCGAGAAAAAAACACCGGGATTCGCTTTCGAAATTAGAAGATGAGAATTACAGCGTTGCAAACGGGTTATCGGGTGGGCCAAACGGGTCAAAGCCCGTATTTTTCCCGGCATCTGGTTGCAAGGACCTCACGGTTTCAAACATAGTCGAAGCAACGAATAACTTCAGCCAATCTAACATAATCGGGTGTGGCGGGTTTGGGCTCGTTTACAAAGCCACATTTCCTAACGGCTCAAAAGCAGCAATCAAGAGACTTTCGGGTGATTGCGGTCAAATGGAACGCGAATTTCATGCAGAAGTTGAAGCTCTTTCAAGAGCCCAACACACGAATCTTGTTTCCCTTAAAGGGTACTGCAAATACGGGTCGGATCAGTTACTAATCTATTCGTACATGGAAAACGGTAGTTTGGATTACTGGTTACACGAACGAGTCGATGACGAACCGCCGTTAACATGGCGTGCGAGGTTAAAGATAGCAAAAGGAGCCGCACACGGGTTGGCATACTTGCATAACGAGTCGAAAATAATCCACCGTGACATCAAAACAAGCAATATCCTCCTAAATGAAAAATTCAAGGCCCATTTAGCTGATTTCGGGCTTTCGAGATTACTATGCCCTTACGACACTCATGTAACAACCGATTTGGTAGGCACACTCGGGTACATTCCACCGGAATACGCTCAAACGTTGATTGCAACTTTCAAAGGCGATGTTTACAGCTTCGGTGTTGTTCTTCTAGAACTTATAACAGGGCGTCGGCCCGTTGAAGTTGGTAAGGGGAAGAATTGCCGGAATTTGGTTTCGTGGGTGTTTGAGATGAAACTTGAATCGCGATACTCGGAGATATTTGATTTGTTGATATGGGATAAGAGTTGTGAGAATGAAATGATGGAAGTTTTGGGCATTGCTTGCAAGTGTTTAGATCAAGATCCAAGAAGAAGACCATCAATTGAGCAGGTTGTTTTATGGCTTGATCAGGTTGTGGAAAGTTTATGTTGAATTGTAGTTGTAAGGTTTAAAGTGTAAAGTAATTTAGTTATACAAGTGTTTAATCCTACTTCTTATGTTTATTATAGTGTTTCATTGTTATGTAGACTGCTTTATTTTATTTTATGGTAGATGTAATATAGCGTTAATATATATGTTTAAAAGTTTAGTCTTTTGACTTTTTTTTTGTTCTTTTTTTTTTTTTAACTTTAGTCTGATGTTTGAAAATTATGCATTCAATAATCAATTTGAACATATATTCATCCCTATAAATTTATCATTCTTTGTTTCATTAGCATTTATGTTGTTGTCTACAGTGCGCAGTTACGGGTCAAAGCCTATTTCGGGTATTAGATGCTTTGGTTTTCATATGAATTATTGTGTAAACACTCTGGACACATTTTTTTAGGTTCTAGAAAAGGTTTCAAGTCAAAACGTGCATGGTTAAGAGGTCTTATAATGTCCGCAACACCAATTTTTACCTGATGACAATATCAGGTCAGCCCTATTGCAGACACTGTGTGGAGGTCTTAACAGTTGTATTTTGGCACCATTTTTGGTCAAAAGTTAGATAACAACATGTTTGATCTTTGGTAATTTTTCTAAAATCGTTTGATTTTGTTTTGTGGGTGGTTTGTCGATAAAATAGCCTTTGGCAGCAAACAAGTTAGTTATTTGCATAGGTTGTTTCAAGGCCTTGAACATTTTATTTCGGCATGAGTTTTGGTCAGAGGTTAGTTAACGTCCTAAATGATTTTATGTAATTGATTTAGATTTTTATGCAATTGTTTGATGCGGTTTTTCAAGCAGATTGTCAAAAAAAAAAAAAAAAAAAAAAAAATCGTCGTTGACAACAGTACGTTTAATAGTATGCATTTGGGAGTTGGGTCAAGCAAATAGTTATGTGGGGAAAGTTGGTACGGTTAAAAGGATGCGTAACTGATTTGGGAAGGCCAGCTGAAGATTGTTTTCCTTCACTCTTGGGTCTACTGTAGAATTGGGGCTCTCCTTTTGGTTTATTAATTAAAAATTTAATGTTTGGATTTGCCGGTGATGATGCTCAAAGGGCAACTTTCGAAGTATTGTTGGTAGACCCTGACGCACTGCTGTTACGGCAGGTCTGGGCCAAAAAGATGCTTATGTAGGTGACAAAGCACAATCAAAAAGAGGTATTATTACTTTGAAGTATCCTATGGAGTACCATATTTTCAGCAACTAGGATGACATGGTAAAGATTTGGCATCACGCTTTCTACAACGAGGTTCGTGTTGCTCCTAAAGAGCATCCCGCTCTTCTCATCTAGGCACGATTGAATGAAAAGGCGAACAGGGAGATGTTGACCCGCATCATGAATTGGGTTATGTTATGATTTTTATATATCATGCTTGCATTTAAGTTTCTGATGTTGCAACAGATTCGTGAATGGGATTATGTCATGAATGCAGCAACTGCCACAACAAAATGAAAACATATTTGTGAGACATTTTCATTTCTGTTGTGCGATACTACTACTACTATTCTATGCATTTATCTAACATAAAAACTATACTTTTACTGGTTGTAATTCATTAACAGCTAATTTATATCATCTTAAGCCCTTCGTGAAGCAAGAAACAAAAACTCACCATACTTTTCAACAATCCCGACCTTGTTTATCTTCTTTGTTTGCAGATAACATTTGCAAGAGTATAATGTTTGCCCATGCTATATGTAGAAGACAACTTCAAATGCAAGTTTGTGCTACAAAAGTGAGAGCAACTGCCACTTTTATTGCAGGTACCACATTCCTATGAAATATTGTTTAAATGTTCAAATTTCTCTAGACTAGACCTAGGTTTCCCTGTTTTTGTTTTCATACAGAGCTAGGGGTGGCTAATGGGTCAAAAGGGTAATGTAATAGTATGGGTTGAAACGAGCGAGTCAGTTAGATCATGTTTGGCTTACTTGCTAACGGCTTTTTAAATGCTAAAAATAAGTAAGGTGTAAATTATGGTTACAAAAACCTATCATTACAAAGTTAATTTTAATGTTCTCTTACAAAAATTTTGTGTTTCTATATAGAACTGTTAAGATTCCAAGTAGTGGCGAAGCTTGAGATTTCCGACCGGGGAGGCGGAAGTCACTGGACCTAAAAATTTCTATAAACCGGGGGTCGAAAACGTATATGCTAAAAAATTTCTATACGAAAACTAAATACTCTCCTCCACTACTGAGCGAAATGTTTGGGAGGTCGGCCGCCCGCCCCTTAAAAGCTTCGCCCATGATTCCAAGATGCAGCCACTGGAGCTATAAGGTGAAGCTTCTGGGGTCATCTTTGAAAACAGAAGTCAAAATAGTTAACGTTAATGCCAGTTCATTAATTTGACATGTTACCAAGTCAGATTACCTTAAATCTAAAATTTAGGAAGGTAGTTACCTTAACTCATTTTCTAAAACAAAACTTCGATGATTTTTCACTTATAAAGCATGGTTACCAGTCGGTTACCTCTTCAGGCAATTAACCTATCTAAACCATATTCTGTTTTGTTGACATGGAAATCTTTGGTTTTTAAGAAATAGGTATTTGTGTCCATAAATATTTGATATTTTGTATCTAAAATGTTAACTTTGTTTAATTTTTTGTGATCCTGTTTGCGAAATCAAGTTTCTTATTTAATAAATAAATTAGTATTAATTTTTTTGTGTAGACAATTATTATAATATAAAAGGTTTGATCAAATAAAAGGTTTACAGGTAACATTTATTTGTAAATCATAGATATAAAAAAACTTAAATTATTTGATCATTTGAAGAAATAAAAAATGAAACTTTCTAATCTGAATTCATACAGCAAGAATAGGAAGATTTCAAGTCTACAATTATTTATGTCCCACATTGCTCACATTACTAAACATCATATATTTCCTTCTTTATTAAAGGTATGATAGCTGCACTCAAATAAATAAACCATGATTTACATGTTTGTTCCTTTAACTATAGTAATTTGGGGACACTTGTCAAACGGGTCAAAATTATCACTTACACAAAAACATTAGCATCCAAGACGTATAAATTGTACATACAAATGCAGGAATGGCCCGATGGAGCACATGGAAAGTAGATGGAGATTTGGATCTTGATATCCACATGGATGTAAACGAGTCGAACATGATTTTGTTTGACCTAAGAGATCTATGCGCTCTCTATGATTTGGTGTAATATATTCCTAATATCATATATTTTGTGGATCATATGTATAAGTAGAAAAGTAGTTACAAAATAGGGTGTAGATGAGCTTAGCCGACCCGCTTTCATGCCATATAACATAAGATGTCTCGAGCTCGACTCATTTAGAGCTTCATTTTTAAAGCTCAAGTTTGATTTGTAATATAATATAATAATTTTTTCAAATTTGAGTTTGACGTGGACTAGATTTGTTTATTATTTAATAATATCTATAATTATTATATTTAAATGCATATATTATTACTTTTACGTATGTTTAGAATTATAAGTAGGTTAAAACTCGTGTATTATTAGAAGTTGCCAGTGTGCATATTATTCATATTATTTTCACATGTTATCCATCCTCCTAGAGAATAGATTGTCTCTTCACTCTTATCTATCAAAAAACAAAACCATAAATTAGACGTACCCGTCGTAACGCGCGCGATTCTCATAGTTTTAAATAGATATTGTTTTCAATCTCTTTTTGCTTTGACAATATTTTTTTTTTCACATAAGTTGGTTCTTTAATATATACTCTTTTCTGTCATTCACGTGGTATATGTGCTTGATCATGTAGCAGCAACCCGTTTAGTATCTAAAGAAACAGCCAAGATGATATAGAATAAAAGATCAAGGCTCAATTGAGCCTGGTCTCTCAAGTTGTGAGTCAAAATTGTTGGGCGGAATGGCTTTGAAAAGCTTGATGTCCAAATTCTCGTATGTCATTCGTCTTAAAAATATAGTTATCAGTTATTACTGAGTGCCCAAATTTTTACCCAATCACCCAGTGTTCATGTAGTATTACTTGCCCTTTTGTATTGTGTTGAAATTTCAGTTTTATTTATGATTGGGTTGATTATGGTTGTCTTTTATCTCTTATCTGGTCAAATCATTTATCTATATATACAACTTATATATAATTTATGTTCCCACCCCATCTTGTCGACTCCGTCACAACGCACGGATTTCCCACTAGTTTAATTTTATGGTAGATGTGATATAGCGTTAATATATATGTTTAAAAGTTCAGTCTTTTGACTTTTTTTTTGTTCCTTTTTTTTTTTACTTTGTCTGATGTTAGAAAATTATGCATTCAATAATCAATTTGAACATATATTCATATCTATAAATTTATCATTCTTTGTTTCATTAGCATATCAACAAGTGTTGTTATCAATGAATCAGGGAATCAATGAGAATTCGGAGGTCTTGTATGACTATGGCTGTTCACGAGCCGAATCGAGCAGACTTTTGCTCATGCTTGGCTCGTTTACAAACCGAACCGAGCGGAGCGGCTCATTTAAAACCGAGCCTCAAATCAAGCGAGCATTTTCCGAGCAATAAATATTCCGAGCGAGCCTCAAGCGAAGTTCGAGCGATTTGGACAACCGTGTCACCCAATTTAAATTTGTCGAGAGAGACAGTGATAATGTTGGGTCTCAAGTTTTTATGACTTTAAAAACAGACACATTTCATGGCATAATATTTTTCTTATGAATAACAATGTTGTGGCCGACGAGACGATGATCATATTGCACGAACAATGATGTTGAGAACAGGAGACGATCGACTTAGGGTAACAACGACATGAAACATTGAGGCGATGAGTAGACTGTCGTTTATCAATTTAGGGTCTAACTTTTAGATTTGATATTAATTTTTTATTGGCGTGATTAGGCTACTTAATATTAATATCAAATTAATTGTTTACTAGCCCAATCACTTGTATCCTTAATTTCTAAAAAGACATGATCAAATCTGCCGAAACTTGTATACACATTTGTAAAATTTATAATCTAACCCTTTTAATTATTATTATTATTTTTTTTAAAGGAAGAAAGTTTAAGGAATTGAGGGTGTTCATTCAAATCGAATTGGCTGGTTCTTAATTTTTTTTTTTCTTGAATTCGTATTCGAATTCGATTAAGAGCCAGCCAATTCGATTTGAATTTGGGGGGGGGGGGATATTCCACGGTCCTCCCAACCGCCGAGGTGATCCCACCTCGCAGACCGCCACCCAGCAAGCCTGAGTCTGGGGGTAAATCCGCTACCGTAGGAGCATTGGGAACGAGCAAGACTCGAACCCACCACCTCCGGGTTAGAATGCGGGCTGGTGGCCATTGGGCTGACACCCAATGGTTATTCGATTTGAATTTGTATTCGAATTAAAATCCCAATTTGAATTCGATTAAAATTCGAATTCGAATCGAACTCGGATAAATTCGTTTTGATTCAAACTCAGTAAATATTTGTAACAAATTCGTTTAAGTTATGGGCTTTGTAATGTGTTTGGTAATGAGCTATTTTAATACCTCGAATAAATTTAGAGATTAATTTATCCTATAGCGAATAAAAGTTATATATGTATTATATATAAAAATAATAAATAAAATATGTATAATTTTAATTCGAATTTCGAATCGATTCGATTTTAAAATTGTAATTTCGTATTCGATTTAGTGGAACCGAAATAAATCAATTTCAAATTGTTGATAATCGAATTTCGAATTTGAAACGAATTCTGAGCACCCGTTGTCGTGTGTTTGTGTTTTCACTTGGTCACGTGAGCGGATAAATTGCCTGAACTTGGCTCAGGCCTTACCTTACAATACTAAAACAACCACCATCATGTCACTGCTTTTGAATTCTTTTCGTAGTCATTTCTTCAAACACCTGTCGTGCACTTCTTTCTCATCGATTCGCGGCACCCAAAATCTCACTTCTCGATGCGTTTTCAAGCTAATTGGTTCCACCAGAGACCACCCATCAAGAAACTTGAGAGAATTCTTGAATTCCAGCCCAGTTACTGCAGCATTTTCCACATCTTCTTCTGCTTCTGAAACCCCAACTACCGGTTCCTACCTATCTGTGGATATTCAAAGTCGTCAAGATGTTGCTGTAAGATTCAATTCAATTCAATTCAAGCTTTAATCTTACTCACCCTACTTATCTTTTGCGTTCAATCTTTATTTTTTGTTTTTATAAATTTGGATTTTTCAATGGACCTTAAATAAAACATTAATTTTTTTTAAATAAACATCGACTTTTTTTAAAAGCCATTTTTAGGATAAACTAGATTTTTGACTCGTGCGGCGCTTTGCGGCGTCATCGTTGATTTTCGACTTTGTTACGCGCATTATGTTGAGGGCATTAACGTGTGATGCCCGCGCGTAATGTGACTCGTTTTTTGCTTTGTCACACACATTACGTTTGTGACATTAACATAGATAAAAAAGAGTATAATGTCTCGTACGGTGCTGTGTGAAGTCGTAAAAGTAATTTAAAAAAAGAATTGAAATGTTTGAGAAAATGAGGTGTGAAATTATTAAGTAGAAAAAAATAGGGGGTTAAAGTAGTCAATTATCAAAAGTTAAAAGTAAAGGTGTCATATACCAAAATATGTGGGTTGAATGTGTGACATATCTAAAATTGAGGGTGAATTACAAAAATGCATGGTCCGTCCGACTATTTTGGTGATTTTTACTAGGGAAATTGGATTCTAATAATCCTAACTAGACATCATTGGCCATTACTGATCCCACATTTTAATGTTCCCACTGGTAGTTTAACCTTTTAACTATATCGCTCTCAACAATCCTTAGTTAAAAAAAGTTAACGACGTTAATGAAATGTTGACGTGGCTGCTGATTATGTTATGATATGTAAAGAAACGACGTGGCATTAGTTGATTATTTCCCTAGAATGACTGACTGCAAGTTCCAATCTTGTTTCGTCAGGATATGCTTTCAGAGGCACTTTTGTGTTTTGGTGCTGTTTCAACAAGCGTGTTTGAACCAGACAGCGGCGACTCTAACGATGAGGTAAACAAGAGTGATTGGTTATTTATTAGTCACTGTAAATCCATGAATAAAAATAACGCCCGCTTGCGGTATGCGCATATAATGTATATATGTGTGGACGCTCGCGGGGGGGGGGGGGGGGAGGCAAAAGTGAAAGCGCATTAATTTTAACGTTATTTCACTAATTTCGTGAAATAACGTTAAAAGAGGGGGATGGTTAATCATGCATCATGTGGTGGCGTTGATAGCCGAAAGACAAGGCAGTACATGCACTAACCAGCCTTTGTCTTAATTGCTGAGTGTTATGTGCCTTATGTCCAAGGCTTGATGCAAAACTACTATGAAGCCGGGGGGTCTCACTGGAAGCAGACTCTCTATTCCTACGGGGTAGAGGTAAGGCTGTCTACATCTTACCCTCCCCAGACCCTACCTTAGCTTTGCTATTACTGGGATTTACTGAGTATGATGATGATGATGATGATGATGATATGACCAACTGATAATCTTGCAGATCTCGATTGTTTCGATCTTCGATGTATCTCATGACGTGCATCAAAGTATTGCACTGGCTGCTGATTCAATAGGCTTGAAAGAAACACCAGTTTACAAAGTCACCACTGGTTACCACTCCGATTGGATCGAAAATGCTCGGGTTATTTGCTTTCTTATATTTGTTTTACACCAAAGAACATTCTAAGACAACAACATTTAGATCAAACTTCATAAAGCTTGTACTTTTTATGGTCTTAATCTGGTGTTGCAGGAATCTTTCCATCCTATTGAAGTTACAGAAGGTCTTTGGATTGTGCCTGAATGGATAACTCCACCGGTATGTATGACTTCGTGTGCTCTTGTCATTTATAAAGATTGCCTTTGCCTAAATAAGTACCTTTTGCTTTGGTCAAAAACATGTTTAACTTGTACATTTTAACAAGAATGTTTACTCAACAAAGAGCTAATTTAAAAGGTAGACTTCAAGCTAACCAACTTTAGTCACTCGTAATATTAATTTCACACCAAAATGTATAGTACTACATTTTGTTTCAAATTAGTTGTGTATATTTTTTTAGTTTTCTTAATTATTTTAACGTCATCCGGAGTCTAAAAACTGTCTAATCAGCTAAGTAGTTAATGCAGTAAAAAATCGGATAGCGATCAAGGACCGATATTTTGAGATATCGGTAATTGCAGTGGATTATCATTAACTTTTTGCAACTTGCAAAACACTAACAACTGTAGCAAGTAGAAACTGATTAAAACTTAAAACACTAACATTTAATACTAACAATTAAGAATTAAAATACTAACAGCAGCAACACAAAGAAAGACGAATGGTAGAACTAAGAAGAAATGTACTGACATCGGGAATATAGGTGATATATCGGTCAAATGTCGGTCAATATCGCCGACAATATCGGTACCGATACTTTGCACCGATATCTCACGAGGAGACCAATAACCGATATATCACCGATATACCGGTGATATATCGGTGATATTAACTGCATAGCTGATCAGTGGACTGCCCGATAACCAGTCTTGATACGGTAATATTGCTAGTATTAGGCTTTCTTATTGAATTATATTTGGGAATTCAACAGGACGTCGAAGCAATGATTATAACTCTAAACCCAGGGCTCGCTTTTGGAACCGGCGACCACCCAACAACCAAACTATGTCTACTATTATTGCACACCTTAATCAAAGGTGGCGAAACCGTTTTGGATTACGGCACAGGTTCAGGGATTCTCGCAATCGCAGCACTAAAGGTAACCTTTTTTAACACTCGTTTATTTCAAACGCCGGTTTGCAATCTTAACCATGAGCTACAGTTTGGTGCAGCCTTAGCCGTTGGTTTCGATATAGACCCGCAAGCCATAACAGCCGCACGTCATAATGCTACCTTAAACAACATAGGACCAGACAAACTGGCACTGCAGGTTGTTCCAAGTAACATAAGTCCTGCGTCAACCGACCAATGGCAATGGGCTATGAAGAGCGACGGTGTAACGGAGCATGCTGTGGAAATTGTTACTGAGAAAGAGAAGTATGATGTAGTTGTTGCGAATATTCTTTTGAACCCGTTGCTAGATTTGGCTGATCATATTGTTTCTTACGCTAAACCTGGTGGGGTCGTCGGTCTATCTGGTATTATCTTGGAGCAGGTACCTTCTAACCATCAATTTGTTGATAAAAATTTAGAAAAGTATTGTGGACCCATTTAACTGTTGATAGGCCTGTAAACGAACCGAACAGAACGAACACGAACAGATGCATGTTCGTATTTGTTCGTTTAACTTTAACCGAACACGGACACGATCATATAAATGAACACATTTTTTGTTCATGTTTGTTCATTAAGAAAATAGGCATGTTTGTGTTCGTTTAAACCGAAACGAACAGTTCATGAACATAAACAAACAAACTTAAACGAACAAAAATGAACATATTTAACCAAACATAAATGAACACGGACAAACATGAAGTAGTTTTTTTACATAAATTAGTGATTGAATACGATAAGTTTCATTGGAAAACCCATTTTTATTATTCGAAAACCCAAAACTAATTAGTTATATTTGTGTAAGTAGTTAGAAAGTCCGTTTTATGTTTATATTTATACTGATGTATTTATTAAAATTTAAATGAATACAAAGGAACAAACATAAACGAACAAAACGTGCGTTCATGTTTGTTCGTTTAATTAAATGAACACAAAATTTTGTTCATGTTCGTTCGTTTATTAAATAAACGAAACTTCATACCGAACAAGTTCACTAATAGTTCATGAACTTTTGGTTTGTTTACACTTACAGGCCTAACTATTGAGATGTTTTAGGTACCTACAGTTGTGGACCGATACTCGGATATTTTGGAAGGGATTACTGTGTCACAAATCGATGATTGGGCTTGCATAAGAGGCACAAAGAGGAAGACCGGGTAGCTGAAGAAAAAGTTCGTGTTTTATACTTCTATGAATGATTTCATGTATTCAAAATTTACTTCCTTACAAGATAAAATTAAAACATACATGTTTCTCGTATTACTGGAAAAGATGACCAAAACATGTCTTTTTTTTTTTAACTTACAACTCACTTGTTGCAGGTATTCGTTTATGAAACCTTGACAAAAAAAAATGCATACGTGTATGTATTATTACAAGTTACCGCTTAAGTTGCCTCCTAGCCAAAGCGGGTGCTTTGTTTGGGATGTAAACCTTGTAGCTTACCTGGCAACAAAAACAAAATCGTAAACCTCGAAACGTTATATTCATATATAAGCGTTGTCAAATTAACATTAAGCAATAAACGATTACCTGCACCATTTCACCACCCCTCATCACAGACATTGTCTTCTTCTCAAACTGCGAGTTGTCATTGCTTTCATTCTGCTGCTCCTTAGAGCTACCTTCTTGTTTAGGCGCAGAAGAGGGTGTTTCAACAACGGCAGTTGACTTTTGGTCAACATTATCGATATCGACCATCGATGTCTCATTCAATATCTTATTATCTACCCTGCTCGTCGGTAACTTAAGTTCAGCTGGCTGTGATCCACTAGAGTGCGGCTCGTTGTAAGTTGCAGCCTTTTCATCTTTCCCTGTTGCCGCAGAAGGATCTCGTCTCCACGTAAACCTACTCCTGTGTGGTACTGGCTGCGACACCGGTGTCATGCTAACGGTTTCACGTGTTGTCAACTGCTTAACGTCGGTTTGATCGCTCTTAGGTTTATCATCAACAGGAGCTACTGGTTTCGTTTTAGTCCCACCTCGAAATCTACTTAAATTTTCTAACGCTTTTTGTCTCAAAATTGACTCCAAATCATCAGAAACATTGCTCTCTTTTCCCTTATTATCATCAAGTATAGAACCAGAGTTTACTTCTTTAGCCACACTTTCTTTATCAGGAGAATAATTAAAACGACCGTCTAATTCAACGCTATCATTGCTTTTACTAGACGGGTAATCATCATAATCATACACAGTCTCTTCTTTAAGCTCGTCATTTTTCATATTGTCGTCTTCTTCGTTCTCTACGTTTGCAACCGTAATAACCGATCTTAACCTCACCGGGTTGTTTTCCATCGTCGTATTCTCAGTCCTTTCACTGCCGTAACTGCTGCTTGGTGAAATAGACCTTCTAGCTTCACTCCTGTTCTTCCTATTTCCAATTCTACCCTTGGTTGAATCTCTATGACCCTTTCGCTTTTCTCTGGACCTACCCCTCGACCTCTCGCGTGAACCCAGTTCATCGCTACTGATATCTTCGTCTTTACACGTCGAGCAGCTTCCTGAATCACTGCTTGCAGAACTAACATAACCATCGCGTTTCGAACTCTTCTTCTTCTTTTTCTTGATCTTTTTACTTTTTTTCGACCGTTTTCGTTTCTTCACGGGTAGCGAATCATCACTACTATCCTCACTCGAGTACCTTCGTCTCTTCCGTTTCTTACTACCCTTTACTCCACTTTGTGAGCGCGAACGATCCCTTTTACTTCTATACTCACCTTCCGAACTAGATAACGAATTAAGCGATGAACTAGCGGATTCATCATCCGAACTCGACGAATCCAAATCGTCACGATGACGACGAAGCTTCTTCGACTTACTTCTACTTTTCTTTTTCCGGTAACCCTAACAACATTCAAATTGTTTCAACTTCAATTCAAGACTTCAAGATTCTTAACAACCCATTAAAAATTACCCAAAACATTGTGCAAAAGCATCAAGATTTAACCAAGAAACATGAAAAAACAACATCCCAGAAACAATTTCAAGAATATCAAACAAATTCGAAACCCTAAAAAGTAAAATTAAAGAAAAAAGGGTAGGAAATTGACAAACAAACCTTGAGAGTCTTTTTATTTGAGTGTTTTCTTCTAGATGAAGAACCAGTGTGCCCCATGAAGCTTCTAATTCGTTACTGATTTCACCTGCAATCAAAACATATGAACAACAACAAAACAAAAGGGATCTACGAGGGTGTGATTGATTATCGGGAAAATGAAGCAAGTGAATTGCAATATTGGTCCCTGTACTGTTTACTAAATTACAGATTTGGTCCTACAACTTTTAGTTATGTTTTAACAGTCCTGCCTTACGTTTGAGTTTGAGAACATTGGATGTTAGTGTGTTAAAAGTCAAAAGCAACCGGTTGTATGTAGGGCTGCAAACAGACCAAACGAATATCTTGTTCGTGTTTGTTTGTTAAGGAAAATATGTGTTTATGAATACTTATCGAACGAGATTTTATGTTTGTGTTTGTTCGTTAAGGAATTGAACATGTTTATGTTTGTTTGTGAATTTTAGGTGTTGGATAAATGCAAATGCAAACGAACACAAACGAACGTTCATGGACATAGTCGAACACAAACGAACGTTCATAAATGCAAATGAATACAAACAAGCATTTATGAAAAAAAAAAAAAAAAAGCTAACACGAATCTTTCATCATAAACATGACGTAGATCAGCCCAAGATATACTAACCCAATTATCCAAACATACTTGATATAATCTTAATAAACATAATTAAATAGTTTATTATTTATTAAATAATATCTTAGAGGTAATTTTGATGTATTAGATAAAGATAATTGTTAAAACCCCTAATAAACTATCGAACATAAACGAACACGTTACCAAAAGTTCACGAACGAACGCGGCCTCTGTCCATGTCCGCTTGTTAAACAAACGGAATATCTTGTCCGTGTTCATTCATTTATTAAACGGACGAACACAGACGTACTTCCCAGCCGAACGGTTTATAAAGTGTTCGCCGAACGTTCACGAACGAACGCGGCCTCTGTCCATGTCCGCTTGTTAAACAAACGGAATATCTTGTCCGTGTTCATTCATTTATTAAACGGACGAACACAGAGGTACTTCCCGGCCGAGCGGTTTATGAAGTGTTCGCCGAACGTTTGGTTCATTTCCAGCCCTAGTTGTGTGAACTACTAGGAATGGTAAACCACTGGAAATGATTTGACCTTGTAAGGTTTTAAAGGTTTATGTAGTTTGATTTTGATGGGTTACTTGTCCAGTCAGCAAGTCGGCCGGGGTTTAGTAGGTTGTAAGGCCATGTGTAGTCATAAAGTCCTGTGGGGTGTTATGCGACAAGTGGCGAAAAGTGCAAGAGGAGGGCTTTATGGGGCGTTATATTACAAGAGGGTGTAGTGGTAAGGGGGTTATATAACCCCTTCAATTATACATACATATGTATGTATATATATGTGTGAGTTGAGAAGAATGGTTCACGCCGTTATGTATTTCACGAGGATTGAAATTTCCTCACCCATAGCGCTGACCGTAGTGGTGTGGTCGGGCGCTACGGGGTGCCATGGCCTTGTTTCGCACGATATACCGCCCACTATAGGTGTTCTAAAAGTTTATGTAGTTTGATTTTGATGGGTCACTGGTCCAGTCAACAGTTTAGAACCTGAAATCGATCATGTTAACTTAACATGTCTTGTAGCTTTTTTTTGTTTTTTCTTTCTATTTTTTTTATCTTTGGAATTATATATCTATTATTATATTCCTAAATTATCCCCACATGAACCTATAGTTAAGTGACAGAACCATAAATTGTTGAGAGAAGGAACTTTTACATCTTGAGAGCATCGTCCTATGAACCTACGGCCACATCACTAATGAAATAGTTACAAAACTTTGTAACTATTGACTATTTAGTGTGATTGTTTTTTAAAACTTATATGTAAAAAAAGTCGCTTAATAATAGTAATAGTAATAATAATAATAATAATAATAATAATAATAATAATAATAATAATAATAATAATAATAATAATAATCAAAATCAAAGTTCATAGTTTTTTTTTTCTATTTGGAGCACTCAATCTATTCATTTATACAAACTTTCATAACAACTAAACAATGTTGTGTAAAAAAAGCTTTTTGTACAACTTACATATTTTAAGAACAGGCAACTTTTCCTATATGACAATGAAAACCTTATTTCTTTTTATGTGCAAAAAAGTCAACTCAAGTATCACACCTTATAGAACTAACGCCAAAAACAACATTACACTAAAAGTTGAAACCACTTCCCTTATGTCAGATTTAGGCAATCCGTAGTGGTTGGTCTGATTCAACAAGTACGTGGCACAGGGCCGGCCCAGAGGGTGTGCAAGATGTGCCACCGCTCTGGGCCCAAAACTTTTGGGGCCCAAAAATATTTTTCTATCGGTTTATGCTTATAAAGAAATTGCTGACTAAGTAAGAAATTACGTTTTATATGGTGCAGATGGTTGCCTGCTTGTATCTTTATTCAAGATATATGCAGGTTCGAAACAATGCCAACACAAAAATTTTTTAGTTCTATTCAAAGTTTCAAACCAGTTTTTAATTTTGTATGGATATTAGGCCCTTACTAGTGGATTTTTTTTTTAATTAGCTTTATAAAAAAAAAATAAAGCAACCGGTGGTTATTCAATTTAATTTGTTTAAATTAAGTTTTGTTTTGTTTATAAAAAATGATTGTTTAAGTTAAATCTTTATATTAATTGATCAATTGTTTGTCATTTTTATTATTTTTTTATTAAGGTAACATGTAATTATTCTAAAAATAATGACTCTTTGAGTTTGTATGTGTTCACCCTATTTTGACTGACCCATATCTCGTCCCCTACTCAAAATTCATAATTCATGTATTCGCCACTGGTTCAAGCTTAATTTGCATGTCGAGAGAAGCGAAAAGGAACCGTGAGAAAAAAGCAATAATTTTTGTTTTGTTTCTATCCTGTATTTGTATAGTTTGATTTATAAAAAATAGGCCATAAGACATTAATAATATGATGTAGGGGCCCATTTTTGTTTACTCGAACAGGGCCCAAAAGAATTATGAAGTTTTCGGAGACGGCCCTGACGTGGCAACACTTTTGGGGAGCGGATGGGAGTTTTTCAAGAGCTACACCGCGTCATTGGACGTAGAGAGGAGAGGCGTGGTTCCAACCATGGTTGAAAGGGCGGGTTTGTTACGATATGGCGATGGTTCCGACGTGGTGTGGACCGCTACAAATAACCTAAAGTGGGTGTCTAAGTTATTTTTGCTCTGCCTATTTTTAGGTTAAATAGTTTAGTAAGATATACAAAAACTGAGATAGGATCAAATACAAACCTCAATATGTGTAAGAACTATAAGAACCAACCACTATTAGACATGTGTCCATTAAAAAAAACTTGACAAGGGTATTTTAGACTTTATCACTCTATTTTTTTGAATTTAATTAATTCCAAATTTTAATTATCCCCTATATTCATGCACTATTTCAAATCAAAATTTGAAAATTTCCAACAACATGCACTTTGTAAATCAGCACAATCTTCACAAATCGCAACAACAGGCACTTTATTAATCAACACTTTGTTAATCAGCACAATCTCCGCCAACAACTGGCATTTTGTTAATCAGCACAATCTCCGCCAACAACAGGCATTTTGTTAATCAGCACTTTGTTAATCAGCACAATCTCCGCCAACAACAGGCACTTTGTTAATCAACACAATCTCCGCCAACAACAGGCATTTTGTTAATCAGCACTTTGATAGCACACCTCTTCTAGTCGTCATAACATTCCTTGTCATAACATTCCTTTCTTGACTCCCGTTTCTCTTTTTTGTTGAGTCCAATGCAAAAGCATCAATAATATCATCCATTTTTGGTTCAACTGGATTCTATGTTTAGCACGTGTTATCCACGACACAATAAATCGAAGGCAGCACTACACTATTCAAAAATGATTCATACACTATTTTATTCAGGATAACCCCGATACAATAAACTAAAGTTAGCACACATTATTGAAGTCAGCACTAAATCATTGCAAAAAAGTGACTTCAATACAATAAACTGACTTCAATACAATACAACTTTTCGTTTGAAACTTTGTTGTAAAAGGGAACTTTACATTTTTTGGTACTTCAATAAACTAATAAACTGAATTCAATACAATAAATTGAATTTTGCATTGTTATCCGTCTATGCTTAGGTTCAAACAAACATATACTATTTTTTTTCAAACATGAGGGGACAACGTCGAATTTGTATAAAACATCAAGTGCTTAATTTGATCAAGCTTGATACTTTATACACATATCCTATGTTCAAACAAACAGGTCTCTCAAACATGATTTGATCAAGCTTGATACTTTATACACATATCCTATGTTCGAACAAACAAATCTCTCAAACATGATTCATATACTTTTTTTTCAAGATAACCCCAATTGAACTGAACTTAGCCCACAATAAACTGACTTCAATAAACCTAAGCATAGCACAACACCCTGCCGAACCCACCCGTCAACACCGCCGTACACATCTCCGGCAGCAACCCCGTCGTGAACAGATCCGGCTACAACAGTCAGCAACCCCTCCGTACACATCTCCAGCAGCACCTGTCAAAACCCGCCGTGAACATCTCCGCCAAGAACAGTCAGCACCCTTCAACAGCCGTCGTGAACATCTCTGGCAACAACGGTCAGCACCCTTTCAACACCCGCCGACCGTGAACATCTCCCTCAACAACAGGCAGCACCCTTTAACTTTGCCCCCCCCCCCCCCCAGAAAAACCCTAAAAATTAGAAAAAAGAAGATGAACAGTTGGAGATAAATGCTTACCAGATTCAAGCTTTTCTCGATCTTACGGTTCTTCACAAATCGCACCTATTTGTTGTCGATCAGCACGATCTTACGGTTCTTCACAAAT
This sequence comes from Helianthus annuus, assembly GCF_002127325.2. Classification (NCBI taxonomy): domain Eukaryota; kingdom Viridiplantae; phylum Streptophyta; class Magnoliopsida; order Asterales; family Asteraceae; genus Helianthus; species Helianthus annuus. The sequence goes on along the minus strand of NC_035443.2, from coordinate 23,990,572 downwards.
CGCACCTATTTGTTGTCGATCAGCACACTTTTCGTAACCTAGATCTGTCTTGGTCGATCAGCACAATGTTGAGAGTGTTTTGATTGAATAAAGTGTGTTTGATAGAACTTGATTTCTTTTTGTATTTAATTAGCACAGATATCGATGGAGAACAATCTGATACGGTTACAACGTAAAAAGGGAGAACAATCTGATAGTTCGGAGATTTGGTGGAGTCCACAAATAGCACATTTACTTTATTACCCCTGGTTGTATAATAATCTCTATTAATTAAAAGGTTTTTAATTGTAATTCAACACCAACCGTTGATCTAGAATTTGGATGGTTCAGATCTGTTCTTATGGTTCTCACAGTATGTGCTGTTTGTACAGGATCTCAACCCTACAAAAACTATCACCGATAAGTAATAAAGTTTCACCGTTTTTTAATCTTAATTTACTTGCCTATTTCTAACCACGTAGTTTTCAACATTGTGAACACTTCTTGAAAGATTGTTGCACTGCCTATTTGCCGGTTACATTTGATAATGTGATGTGTCAACCCTGTAAAATAATATGATCTAAGTTGTACAAACTTGATAAAACAAAATTTAAACTTGTCAATGTTGGTATAATTTAACAGGAAACTTAACACTAATTTGGTTATGGAAAAAGATTGGGCTTTAGTGGATCCAGGCTACGAAGATCTTTCAAGACTCCATGCCTTTTAAGTTGGGCCTTGTATTAGGCCCTACATATAACTGAGTGTTTTAAAACAGAACCGTACTACACTACTAGTCTACTACTGTCTTTTTTATTGTTTCTGATTTTAAATGGTGAGTGGGTGTAGGGATAAACATTGTATCGATATTGAAAGTACTCGTACCGAAAAATGTGGAATATGAGTATTTGTATCGGTACTGAATATATACGGTACGGTACGGTATTGGTACCTGGTCCCAAATCCCATCCCTAAGGTTAGTGGATGTGGAGGTGGTCCATCACTTGGTGATAAACCGACACGTAAGCGACCATGTCATCGGGGGGCCATCACCTCACCCAAAGGATGGGCCTGGGGTGTGGGTGATGAGCCTCCCCCTTTAATATTCACATCACAAACATCAAACACACAGCCTCATTCCCTTCGTCTCTTGGCCGACGAAACCGACTTGCCGGGCCCCTAGGGGGCGGTGTTGATGGGCCTCAACAAAACCGATGTGCCGGGGATGCACCCCACACCCACCGGCCTAAGTGGGTATATGCAACGGTCTAGATCGAACAACAAAAAATCAAAGGCATGAAATTTTACATTATGATTATAAGTTGGCTAAAAACAACATAAAGATTAGAGACTCATCACTCATCTAGAGCGCGGTGGCATCATTATATCGTGAATACACACAAGTCAGGTGAAAGTAACAATACAAGTGCGTACACAGGAACTCGAAATCACAATGATGGAGAAAGCAAATTGAGGGTTTTTAATCGATTTTTGAACACACATTTCTAGTTCAGGCAACTGGGGTTGGTTTAGTTGATAAATATTTAATATAAAAACAATATATTGTTTCGCTGGTGACAGATACTCTAGTGGTCCGTCAGTGATCCAAATATGCCGTTAAAAAAAAACAAAAAACAAAAAAATAATATATTGTTTTTGTATTTTAAGTGTAATTTTTGACTTATACCTAAAACGCTTCGAGTGTATGATGGTTCCCCATTTTGGATATACCTCTTTCAAAAATCCGAAACATCCTTCATTTCTTTTGATTCAAATATTTAAAGCAATCTTTTCGAAATCACGTGAAAATACATAAGAGATTTGTAATATTCTAACAAGTAGTTTTAGTTAGGAACTTAGGTAAATTGAAATTTGACAATCTAGGCATATTAGCTACTAATAATAAGCAATACCGACAATTTAATTAGCAACAATCTTAACTTTTTATTTTCGTCGGCAAAGACAATCTCACCTAAATATCATCATCACTTTTACACCTGATTTCGCCCACAAAAACGTACTTTTCTCAATTTGGCTGATAACCCTCCATGTGAGCCAAATCAAGTGTAAATTTATGATAACTATGCGAGAAAGATTCTTTTTTTACAACGGAAATTAAAGTAAGAAGCGTAATTGATCAAATTGTTAGTATGAATTATTATTGGATATTGGATCGTAAATTGGATTAATATTATCCGGTTTCAATTTTACTTGGTTGATATTAACAAAACTAAATATATACGCTAAGAAAATCTATCTACTATAATAAAAGAAACCAATAAGTGACACGTGTCATTCATTGAAGACGTCTACATTTGTAATTTCCTGCCTTTTCATACTTATCTGATATCAATTAATTAAATAATAAATAATCAATTAATATTAAATCTTATCTTACTTTGAATGTCAGATAGAATCAATCTATTTTATCTAATAATATACTATCTTCAAATTTAAGTTATAAATTAAAGATATTTTTTTTTTAAATAATAACATAAAACAATAATCTTAAATTAAAAAAAAATTTACAAAATAACTTATTATACATTAGATCAAACGCTCAAAAAAAAAAACACTAATTAGGAAGAGAAGCTAATAATATAATTATGTTTTTGATGTTTCAAATTGGTGTTCTAATCAATTCGAATTAAACTTAATCAAGTTTGTGATTTGATTCGAATTAAACCGAACCAAATTTATGATTTTTTAAACGAACCCAATAGCATATTATTTACTATACAAAATTACATTTATTTAACCCGTGTAATACATGGTATTTTTAAAGATATAACTTTTTTATTATTTAGTATATATTCGCCCCGCATGCGGTACACAAGGTTACAAAATTACATTTATTTAACCCGTGTAATACATAGTGTTTTTAAAGATATATTTTTTTATCATTTAGTATATATAATTAGATTTATTCAACCCGTAAAATACACGGATTTTTGTTATTTGGTATATAAAATTACATTTATTCAGTACAATACATGGGGTTCTTAGAGATATAATTTTTTTATTATTTAATATATAAAACTACATTTGTTCAACTCGTGTAATAAACGAGATTTTTAAAGAATAACTGTTTTAATTTAGTATATAAAATTACATTTATTCAACCCGTGTAATACACAGGGTTCTAATCTAGTTTGGTTTATAATACAAATTGGTCATCAAGATCAAATACCAAGTGTCATTCGCATACAATATACTTTTATATCCTACCTAATAAACGATTGTATCATCACATTTTTCCTCTCAAATTTTTCCATCACAAATCCCTATTTAGGAAATATACTATAAAATAACTTATTTGGAAAATATATTATTAAATATCAATTTAATAGTTTTATAATATCTTTCCTTACAATTAGGGATATGGTAAGTTAATGATGGAAAGGCTATCAAATAATTTTAACCATCAATTAATTTAATCAAGAGCTAAGATTAATTGATGGAAATTAAAGGGAAGAAAAGAGGCGCGTGGGTTTGTGTAAGGGTATTATAGTCAATCCAGTACAATAGTTTCTCTCTCCTCAAATTTCCCCCCGCCCCCATTTTTTAAATGTTAATAACTTTTTCATACGACATTATTTTTTTATAAAAAATTGCACCAAAAAACGAGTGTTTTTTTATCTTTAAAACGAGCATGCTATTGCTATATTTTCGAATTTTTTTCGAAAACCCAGTTGCGTAAAACGCAATGAAAAAAAAACCGTAAAAAATGACTTTATTCTAAAACGCAATGCACAAAAAACACAAAGAAATGTCTTATTTGTAAAACGCAATGGTCAGAAAACACAAAGAAATGTCTTATTTCTAAAACGCAATGGTCTAAAAACACAAAAGAAAGTTTACTTTCTAAAACGCAATAGACAGAAAACACATAAAAATGTGTTTTACCTAAAACGCAATGCACAAAAAACACAAAGAAATGTCTTATTTATAAAACGCAATGGCCAGAAAACACTTAAAAAGTCTTATTTCTAAAACGCAATGGCCTAAAACAAGTGTTCTCTCTAAAACGCAATAGACTGAAAACACCTAAAAATGTGTTTTACCTAAAACGCAATGACTAAAAACACTTCAAAAACGTGTTTTTCTAAAACACAATGGCCAGAAAACACATAAAAATGTCTTAGTTCTAAAACACAATGGCCTAAAAACACCAAAGAAAGTGTTCTCCCTAAAACGCATTGAACCAGAGTATGTTTTGTCTGTGAATTGTCTGAACCAGAGTATGTCTAAAACTGTCTACGAATGCAATTTTTCAGAGGCGATTTACAGAAAATTAACTTTTCTGACGCAGTTTTCCAGCCAGGGGCTCTGTCCCTTGGACCCCGCCAAGGGCTGCCGCCCCTTGGACCCTGCTGCCAGGGGCGCTGCCCCCGGACCCCGCCAAGATCGTAAAACGCAATGACTAAATTCAAAAACCCAGATCGGCAAAATTCAATTAAAAATTTTATTACATAGATCGAAACCGATTTCTTCAGATTTCTTCACCGATTTATGAAATTTGAATGTTACAAACACTTATCAGCGATCAAATCAAATGAATCGAGTGATTCCCTTCAAAATCGCAGGGAAAAAATGAGATACTGTATGAAATTAAGCTGGGTTTCTTCAAAAAAGTTAAAGAACACGTTGATTGGGTGTTTGAATCATTGATTGGTGATGAAAATCGCACTATAATGTAGTGATTATTGATATAGAAAGTGAAGAAAAGGTTGAAGATGGTGGGTTTTGAAAATGGTGGGTTTTGAAGTTACTGGGGGAGAAGAAGGAAGAAGATTGGGTACGATTGACTAAAATACCCTTTCTCTTTATTTTAAATTTTGCCACATGTAATAATCTCGTTGCTTCCTATCATTCCTAGTCAAAATAAACTTTCTATTTAATCCTCTCCCTTCTTTATATACTTATAACTTTTATGCTATTATTAAATACTAAATTCGATTTTACAAATATCATTGAAATAGAAAATTTTTATTAATACCATTACTAAATTAGGTTTAATTTAAGTTAATTACAACTAATTTTATAATTGTTTATCATTTATTATCTTTGTTTCAAATACCATGACACAAATTACGTTGTCATTAATTTATTTCGTATGTATATGACCACAACTCACACGAGTTTGCCTTTATCGTGTCTCCTATAGATTATGGGTACTAGAAGACCATGATTGAATCTTTCTTGATCACGAACAACCTTTTTGGTTAAATTAAGGGTTCAACCCCTTGCCCAGATATATCTTTTGTCTCGGGCTTAACACTACTACGGTTGTCACTATCAATCCAACTTACACAACATGGATTGTTAATGTTGCTCATATTAGCATGATCATCATTACTAACATTTCCGACGCGTTTTTCCACATGTTCAAGGTACAACTTCTAAAGAGCTTTGGGGCCCTCTTGCTCGAGTTATGCTCCACACACTGCCTCTCAGGAGTACATGCTTAAGAAATAACTTCTTAAACTAAAGATGAAAGGGGACGAGACACAACTTATTTGCCTCGCTCGTGCACAAGAGTATGCATCTGCATTTACAAACATTGGTGAACTAGTAAAAGAAAAGGATCGGGTGTTGCATGTGATAAATGGCTTGCATGACGAAAAGAATGGTCTTATGACAAATGTTTTGGCTTGTCCAACCTCTTTGGCATACAATGAGTTATTTGGTCTACTCACATACCACAACTACATGGTTACAAAGCCTCATCAACCCATAGATGTTGCTACCATTGTTGCCACGACAACACCTTCTCAAACTCAGCCACCTCAAGCCTACTACTGCATGTTCTTCAAGTAATCGTAGCTACACAAATCGAGGACGCTAAGGTGGCTATCATGGGGGATACAACAATGGAAACTACAACAACATAAGAGGAGGTTTCGGTCATGTTGATAAACGTAGTCAATTCTCGTAGGCCTCTGCACAAAACATGGTTTATGGTTCATGCAACCATTATGGAATTGAGCATTTTCCTTCTGATTGCCCAAATCGTGATTCTCTCACTATCCACCGTCCCCACGCCAATTATGCGAATTATCAGTCTCTTCTACACCCCTCACTTCTCCTCCTCGCATTCGTCCATCAAATCTTTGCCCAAATCCCAAACCCTGTGTTCCATACGACCCTTCTGCAAATCTTGCTTCTTCTCCCAACAAAATCACAGTTGAACCCTCTTCCTTTACCATTGCAAACCAAGATCCGGAATGGCATCAAGCCATGGCCAAGGAATTTTCAACACTAGGTAAAAATGGTACTTGGACTCTTGTTCCTTCTATTCCAAAAACAGATGTTATTGATTGTAAGTGGGTCTACAAGATCAAGAAGGAAAAATGATGTTGTTACAAGATATAAGGCTCGCCTTGTTGTGTAGGTCCCCTAATCCATGCGGATCGTAACAGAATCGTCGATCTAACCTAGAGTGCGGAATCCCCTAGATCAGATTTCACAGAAAACGAGTAGAAACAGAATCAAGAACACGATGCACTTTTAATCCGGTCTTCTATTGATTATCCAACACGAAGTTTACAATCAAATCAAGACCCACAAGAAATCTCTCAGCCACTCTCTGTGGATTTCTTCAACTCTCTCAAACTCTATTCACTGGCTAACCTAAACCCTAATGCCAAGCCTTGTTTATATAGGACAAGCTTTGCACATGGGCTTTGGTCTGGGCTAGGCCATTCTCCAAGCCCATTACACTAATTAACTCCCTAACCAATAATGCTAAGCCCAATACAAAATATCCAAAGACTAAATAATCAAACTATTAAGCTGTTGTCACAGAACGTGCACCAACAAACTCCCCCTTGACAATAGCTTCATAGTGTAACTTTGTCTTCAAACATCTTGTGTTCTTTTGGTCTTTGGATAGCGTCAGCTACACAGTTTCTGACATCAACAAACTCTCCCTTAGCTGATGCTTCCAATCTCCAAAACTTTCATTCGTTGTAGATCAGTGAACTAGCAATCTTTGGTTAAGCAAGTAAACTTCAACTCTTTCAAATCTCTTTCTTTCTGCAATGTAGTAGAAGGATCCTACCATGCATCTTCACACATTCTTCACTTTCAATCTGCGCTTTACTTGTCTTCTGCACTTCATTTTGATAACCGCATCAATCTGTTTAGAAACACAAGCAAGTATCTCGAAAAACCATTAGTCTTTTTCACATTTAAAGATAAACCAATATTTTATCTTAAATGGCAAAAACAACTACCTGTCAGTTCAAAATAGGAGATCTTCTAAAAGGAAAATCTTTTTGGTATTTTTGATATTTCTCAAAACAACTAAACAAACTAAACTAAACTAAAAAATATTTATAATACTTCTTTTTGTGAGAATCATGTGCAAGAAGATCATATCAGCACAATCAAACTGTTTTCACACAATTAGATACTTCTTTATTTAATTTTTCGTGAAAAGCAGTTCAAAACGATTACCAGTATGTTTGTCCACTTAAACAAAATGCATGAACATTTCAAGTACCATTACCGTATGATACGTTAAGGTAATTTTATTTCTGATATACTAGTGTGTCCCACTTCAGGATATACCCCCGCGATCAAGGTATGCACAAAGATTCGTCGTAGTAGGTTAGTATACTGAATTCATCCGTTTTGTTTTTCAACGTTTAGATAATTGGTGATCAGGTCAGTACTTCCGTACAGCAAAGAGACCAAATTATCTAACGAGGGCTGTGACAAATACCATTTTTGGTACGAATTATGCATTTTGCACTTTATGAATGACTCTCTAGGAGAGCTTCTTCATTTTCAGGGTTTTGGCATTTTTTAGCTCTTTTAAGATATCCTGGTTGTGCCTAGGTCAGCATGTATCTGGATGCAGCAGAAGGACAACCCTGATATCCCCAGATGAAATAACAGTATAAAGACCCAAAACTTCAGATTTTGGCAATCTATCAACGCAAGATTTAAGGTCATTAAACCATACACCACTGATGTGTTCCCCACTCATACTCAGTGTATTTAGGTTTATATCACAAAGGTAAGTTGATTATTTCATGCTTTTCCCTACTAGTACATTATATGATGAAGCTGCTATCACACTTAAGCAATTTAATTCAGTTTGAGTGTGACAGTTTAACTTGCTGATGTACTATCATTTCTTCTTTTTCAAACAGTGAAAATTCATTTTGATTTTCTATAATTTTTTTATGTTTTTGATCTTTTAATGTTTTTGTATTTTTTATTTTTAAGAAAGCAGTAAACTATTTACAAAATTTTATAATTTATAACTTACTCCCCCTAAATACACGCACTATCTAAACTCTTTTTGGCTTAGAGGAATTTCTCCCCCTAAATTTTTGTTTTTATGGAGTAAGTTTTAAAAACACAAATTTAAACTCAAACAGACTCCCACTCTAAATCTGACAAAAGTTTTTCACGTTTAAAGTTTCAAATAAACAAGACAATGACAGAAGTAAATAGTTCGTTACCCATGTTAACCTACTATTCACCTCAGATGTTTTACAGAAATAACCACTGTTGAACACATCAACAGTCCTTCTTGGTCATCCTGCATTCACTTAACGACTCAGTTAGTCTTGAGAACCCAAGCCCTAACAGTCTGGGGTTTTCCAGATTCATCCATTACAGGAACATCCATCCAATATCCATCACTCCTCACTGGAGTCTTGGATTGCTTACCCATTGTTAAACAAGATTGATAATTTCCACTAGGTCTTTGATTGCGAGAGTTCCAAGAACCTCTCGGATTTTCTGACCTTTGGAAATTATTATCTTGATACCTTCTTCTCCCCTTCTCATACCATGAATTTTTGAAAAATTTTGGATGTTGTTGAACATTTGAGTTACTAAAACCCCTAAGTCCATTTCTTTGTTGAAAATTTCGATTACCAGTAGTTTGGTATCGATTTTGATATCCAAAATTTTTATTTTGACTTTGAAACTGATTTGATTTACCATTATAATGACTAAATTGTTGAGAAATACTTCTTAGTCTATCAAATCTTTTCGAGGTTGAAGGTTTAGATTGAAATTCAAGTTTCTTTGTCTGACAACTTGATTTTACATTATTGTTTGACCCAACCTGATTCCCATCCTTAACCTCATCAACTTTTTGTTTACCTTTCTTCAAAGGACAACAGCTCGCCACATGCCCTTTGTTGTGACGTTTAAAACATGATCTTTTCTTATAACTTTTCCTTTTGTTTGATCCCTTTTTAAATGTGTTGACCTTTTCATCTTCAGTATCCTCATCCACTTTATGAGGTGTACTGTTAGACCCAACAGATTCTTTCAAAGAAACTGGACTATTTGGCAAGTCCACAGCTATCGGATCCACTACTACTTGTGCAGTGGTTACAAAATCAGTAAGCTCATCTTCAGTTGGTAGAAAAGAATAGTCTTGATTTTTAGAAGATGAAGCTTTACTAAACCCCACCCCTGTTTTATCATTACTCCTTTTTAAACCCTTTTGAATATGAGTCCTGACTAACGAAGAATTTCTAAATTTGTCTAACTTACCCTGAAGTTCTACAATTTTGGCTTGTGCATCAGCCAATTCTGTGCACTTTTCTGAAAGCTCGTTAGTCTCTTCTTTCACAGTTTCACGAGCCAAGTCAATGATCTGCAACAGTTCATTGACTTTTCTTGTTAAACTGCTGATTTCCTGTTCATTTGATTTGAGTTTATCTAAACAATTTGACTCTCTTTTAATCAACAGAACATTTAACTCTTTTCGGTTTTCCAAATCAGCTAACAGAATTTTGTTTTGTTCCGATAGTCTGTTAACTTTACCCTGTAGTTCAGTGCAATTAAGACATGTATGACTTACAGATTCTGATGATACTTTCACCTTTGATGTAAGTTCATTCACATCCTTCAAGCCCTTTGAAACTTCTGCATCCTTCTTCTCAGCAGTTTCCTTATCAGCTTTCTTCTTCTCCTCTACCTCAGTAACTACTTCTCCTATCTTCACAGCTGCAAGCTCAGCTACACATGCTTGATCACATGTATTCAATCTTGAAGGAATCTGATAACGTTTTTCCAAAGCTTCCCACAGCTCTTGAGAAGTCCCATACCTATTAAATATGTGTTTTATTCCAATCGGTAAGGACATCTTTATCGCTGCTAAAGCTCGCTTTTCAGCATCAAACACAAGTTTTTCAGATTCATCCATCTTGTCATAAGAAATAACATTAACCCTTCCTTCAACATGACGTGTAGGAGCAACATATCCATTTATCATACAGCACCACATTCTGGTATCCTCACTTTTCACAAATAACTCAAACTTCTCTTTCCAGTCAGCATATTCTTTGACGTTTATAAGCTTTGGCCAGTTTTTAACAACCTCACTTCCATTATTCATCTTAGCCATCACGCAGCGTAAAAGTTTAAATGGATTTTGGTAACCTGTGTCAAAATCTAATTCCAACTTCTCTACTGGTCCTTGTCAAGCTTTTACCGTAAGCGAACTGATAAAATCGTATAAAAATTTCTCCGAAAACTGTTTTTACCAAATTATACCGTTAGATTCATCTCAAAATTACGATTCCAATGATATATAATGTCAAAAACCTATTTCAGAATTTTCCAGAGTTTTTTTTGTCCTAAAAATCCAAGGATTCCAACGGTGCAAACGTTTTCCTGAGATGAGCTACGGATAATTTTCTAAACACGAAATAGTGAAACTTTTCTTACGCAAGCCAAGAAAAATTCCACCTTGTCCGAAATCGTTCAAAATGGTCCGAAATTATCCTAAATCCGAAATGGTTATTCGGAATGATCCTTAATCCGAAATGATAGTCCGAAATGATTAGGAGTGATCCGAAATGAGCACCTGCTGGTCCGAAATGAACCAAATTGATCCGAAACCAGACCTTTTGATTCGAAATGGTCCGAAATCCTTCAGATTGATTCGAAATGCAAGTAATTATGGTCCGAAATGCAACTGTTTTAATCTGAAATGATCTGAGATGCAAGTTATCTATCCAAAATGCAGTCAGAAGATCCGAAATGGTTCGTAATACTTGCTGTTTATTCGAAATTGATGCTGTTTTATCCGAAATCAGTAGCAGAAACCCTAAAACAGCCATCAAACACGTCTAAAACTTCGATTTTCTGCAGAAAACGATTCTGAACCAAGCCAATCAAGAGCCTAATGCTCTGATACCAATTGTAGGTCCCTTAATCCGTGCGGATCGTAACAAAATCGTCGATCTAACTGTAACACCCTGTGTTTCAGAAGTCAAGGTCAAAGTTAAGATTGAAGTCAAAAGAAGAAAAGATTGCTAATTGCGATCTGTCACTCCTTGCTCAAATCCCGTTTTGACTTCTTTGACTCGTAGTTAGTCTAAATTATGCTTAACGTTAGTTGTATTATGTGGAGTACTTATCAATAATCGAGGTTTATTCGACATTTATCGCATGTTTGATCGCCTTACCGCTTATCGCAATCGCGCTCGCAACTCGAATTACGCAAATTGGGTATTGTATTACATGTGTGTGTGCCTTATGTGTTACTTGTACATGTTAATTATGTTTGTGTTATGGTGATTAATCGAAACGCAATCTAAACTCGACTCGCAATCAAATCGCAAACGCTAAACGCAAATGATATAGGATGATTGTATGTTAGATATAGTAGTTGGGATTAAAAGTAATTTGAATGGGAAACTTTATCACATTCGCATCACTCGCAATCGCAATCGAAACAGCAAAACTTGTCGCACCGAACACTCAAACCAAGGGACTGATCGACCAGGTGACTAGTCGATCGATCAGCTAATCGATCGAGCTGCTGCTCGATAGGCCAGCCAATTGATCAGGCTGCCACCTGATCGACCCACCCCTTTCCACTTTGGGTAACCCTATAAATACCCCATGTCACCATCACACTTTCTACTTTTGGAACTCTCTGTCTGACTAGCGCTTCAACCTCACTTTTCTTCAATTTTCTCGTGATTCCGGTAAGATCTCAACCTAAATCTTGTACATCTTTGATCTACACTTGATTCTACACCTTTCTATCTTTTGAATCTTAACTTTTAACCGTGAAATCACTAGATTTGAGGTGTTCTAGGATGATGTCATCATGGTGTTCTTGGTGTTCTTAGGAACTTCATGTTTTGGCCTCAATCCACCGAAAACAACTTAGATCTAACCGATTTCCACATAAACAAACAAGGATCTTTCATAGATCTAAACATATCCACGGTAAAAAGGGATGAAAGATGGTTTTCCAACCTTCTTTCAACTCTTTTACACTCAATGCACTCAAAACCGGTAGAATCGGGCTTGTTCTAACCTTCTACTCTTGTTGTTGATGAGCTGGTTCAAGAACCGTGTTCTATCCACGAGATTACCAATTCCGGGTTAACCAAGAACAACCATCTTAAACTGGTGGACCGACTGAACTTGGGTGGTTCCTGTTCAACCAAGTCACTAAGGTTTAGGATGGGGTTCTGTTGGTTAGCACGATATCAACACATCTCGATAAAACGACAAACTATCAAAACAACCAAGTGTAAGACAATGGAATGACCAGGACGGAATGCCGTCCGATCGGACTACCGTCCGATCGGACTGTCATCCGAACGGGTTGTTAACCGATCGATCCACACCTTGGGTCCCACACTTAAACTGTTTACCAACATTTGAAGTCTGACCGTTGAATGAATCGATCATGTGACGTTTAAACTTCAACACTTAAACAATTTTCAACATGTTCAATACCAGCGGATTATCACCCGATCGAACTACTAACCGATCGAAAGACAAACTGCGGTGAACTTGTTCTCACTGAAGTGCCCAACCGATTGGGTTACCTTCCGATCGACCGACCTGAAAGGTAAGGATACTTCTATGTTTTCTAATTGCTACAACAAAAACTTCAAAAGTCAAGCCATCATACACAAACACATCTTTCCTAAAGGAAGAAACAATCCACTCGAAAGGCCATCCGATCGTATAACCATCCGAGCGGACTGTCACTCGAAGGAACAGTTGTCCGGTCGGACTACCATCCGATCGAACTGCTGTCTGACCCACTTATACTTTGCATCGTTCTAATCAGGCTAACCTTACTTTCTAGCGCTCCCTTCAATCCATCAATCGCTGTGAGTATACTCGATCCCTTTTTGCTTTATGCACTCTTGGGTGTTACATATGTTACTTATTCTAAATCACATCGAACACACTACGCAATACTTTTAACGCTAACCGTTACCGCATGTTATACGTGACTTAATGAATGAATGTTTGTTATGTTTACACATGGAATGCTGTCTACCTGCCTTAGCAACGATAGTACTATAGTTTGGACTCGGCACCTGTTCACTCAGGTGTTGTTAGGAAACTTTATTTGTAAGTATTGAAGAAAATCTCAATCAACTGGATCTCTGAAGAAGATAACAGTCCTGAAGATCACAGCAAGAAGAAGAAAATCAGATAGGACAACTGAAATGCAAAGTATCTACTTCAAAGAATCACAAGTTGATCAAGAGTTGATTTGGATTATCAGAGAAGGTCATTTATGATGGATCTGATGATATTTCTGATGAAATATCATCAGTTTCTGACGATTCTGATCATCAGACTTTTCTGATGATTTGTTCACCAGAATTTCTGATGAAGTGGTTTATCAGAAATTCTGATGAAAGACCCACTTGTCTAAAAATTACAACTCTATCCTGCCACCAATGACCGAAGCATGACATTATTGGTTATCATGATTACACATACAACTTGAACGATGGATTCAATGAATATGTCAAATTGCTACTTTACGCAGGACTTATTGCATGAATAAACAATTGTTTATTCATGTCCACAGCCGTCTATAAATAGAAGGCTCGAGAGGCAGAAGAAACTTGAGTTTGAAGCTTAGCATTCATATACAAACACCCAAACTCCACTGCTCTTCTCACCCACAGAAATCAAGATTCTTACAATCACCTTGTTAAACTAATTTGTTTCAAAGTGATATAAACTTGATAATTCTGTAGGTCTTGTTTCTTGAAAGTCTGATTTCCATTTCCGCACATCTTTTTCACATATACTGAAATCACTTGCCATATTACGTAAAAAGAAGTTGTTAAAGGCCATACTGGGTCCAACAATTGGTATCAGAGCAGATTGAATAAATTATTTTCAAACGATCAATCGCTCTTCTTCTTTTTTCTAAATATGGCCAGCTTTCAATCCTGGAATAATGCTTTCAACATTGGTTCTATGTCCAAACATCCGACTCTGGTCAGAGAGGAATACCCCCAATGGAAAATCAGGATGGTCAATTTCCTTAATGGTCATGACCGAGCTCTGTTTCAATCCATTGAAAGGGGTCCACATATACCAATGACTGATATACCAGCAGTTCCAGCAACTGACCAAACACCAGAAATCCCTACCTCCCGTGCTCCCAAAAGTGAAATAAACTGGAGCGCGGAAGACAAGGAACTGGTAGCTGGGGATGAAAGAGCAAAATCACTCTTAATTATGGTCATCCCAAATGACATATTTTCACAAGTTGATGCTTGTGCATCAGCCAAGGAAATATGGGATCAGTTGGAAAATCTTTGTGAAGGAGGAGAAAGGATGAAAAGAAATAAGAGAACAAATAACGTCTCATCTTATGAAAGGTTTAAAAGTTTACCTAATGAAAAGTTAAATGACACATATCAAAGGTTCACAAAACTTTTAAATGAGCTAAAGAAATTTGGAATAACTAAATCAAATGATGAAAGAAACATAAAATTTCCTGATGCTTTGCCTAGAGAATGGAGAAGTCTCACAATGACTTTGTCCTCAACCTTAGAACTAGGAAACATGAGTCTTCATGACTTATACAGCATCTTGATCCCCAGAGAGGAAGAAATATTTGAAGAAACCATTCAAAGAGGGGGATTTTTAGCTCTTATCTCAAACCCACAAAGACAAACAATTTCCAATGATCCACAACCATCAAACAGCCAGAGTCTTGAAACTTCTAATACATCATCAGATTTTTCAGCTTTTGCTGATGCAATAGCACTGCTCACCAAAACATTTGAGCAGAGGTTGAGGGGAGGAGGCCAGAGATACCAGAGGAGTGATAGAAGGAGGATGGATGATAGATCTAAAGAAGAAGTTAGATCTAAGCATAAAGGAAAGGCTGAAGTGTTGTGTTACAAGTGCAAGCAAAAAGGTCATTATGCATCTGAGTGCAAGACCAAGAAGCTGAAAGATGTTGCTTACTATGAAAAGAAGCTTGAAGAAGCTAAGAAGCAACAACAGCAAGTCAGCTTAATTGCTGGGACAGATACATGGCTATCTGATGAATCTTCTGATGAAGAAGAAGAAGAAATGGCCAACTTCTGTCTCATGGCACTTTCTGATGACATACCAGAGACTTCAGGACAACAGGTAAGTTTAGACAATCTTGATCTTGAACACAAGCTAAATGAGCTCATGTCAGATTTTTTAAACTTGCAAGTTAAACATCAATCAGATGGTAAAAATTCTGATGAGTTGCAGAGGACCTTGAATAAAATTATTCTTGAAAATCAATTACTTATAGAACAAAGTTTAGATCAAAGAGCTAAAATTAAGTTCTATGAAAATGAAAGAAGAGATCTTTACAAGAAAATCAATGATAAAGAGATTAATGTAAGAGGTTTTTAAGAAGCAAAAGAATTCATAAATTTCATAGAGTCCACTCCAAAGAACAAAGGAGAGGGTTTGGGTTATGTAAGAACAAATAATAACAAACCCACTGTCTTTGTAAAAGCAACTCAACAGATTTCTGATAAATTTATATCAGAATCTGATTCTGAAACTTGCAAATCAACATGTTCTGGATACTCCTTTGATAAGCCAAATTTTGAACCAAAAAGAAGTGAATGCATTCAAGAGTTTGTAAAAACTCCAGAAGCAGTTCACTCATCTTTTCAAATTATGCCTTCATTCCATCACAAGAAGAAACATCAGAGATTTCTGATAATTCTTGTATGTGTGTTGAAATACTGAAGCTTGTTCAACACCATCTCCAAAAGAAAAAGAAAAATTCTGTTAATGGCTCAGCATATAACAGAAATTCTGATGAAAGGTCATTTAGAAGAAATAATAAAACCAGAATATCATCAGAAAGAGTACCCAAGCATGCCTGGGTACCTAAAACCCTCTAACCATTTCATTTCAGGACCATCATGTGCAGCAGATCTGGTACTGTGATTCAAAAAGCTCCAAGCACATGACTGGGGATAGGAGCTTACTCAGCAACTTTGTCTCAAAGCTGGGTAAAATGGTGAACTTTAGAAATGAAATAAATGGAAGGATCGTAAGATAATTTGATCATTGAAGAAAGTAGCCTATGTTTAAAAGGCTTAAGGTATGATTTGCTAAATCATGGTCAAAATTGGTTATAGAGTTCTTTTTGATTTGTAACTTGTTTAAATAAAAGGATCATAAGAAGAAAAAGTGCATATCTGATAAAGCACCAGAAATTCTGATAAATTACAAGAAAATCTGATACATCATCAGAAAATCTAACAAATCATCAGAAATTCTGGTAACAAATCAGAAGACTTTTTGGAACAAAATTATTGAATGATTATTTGAACAAGTCCATTTCATCACCTTTATCTACAACTCAAACTTGACAAATTCATAATCTGAAATTTTTCATATTCTTAACTTTCCGTTATTATTATTTTTTTTCTCTTTAGTTGAAAACGTCATTTGAAAGAAGCTTTTCTGTGGATTGCTAATAGGTGTAGAGATTTTTCTTCTTCATTAAATACACTGAAGTGACAACAGTAGGCAATCATGATAGAAAACTGAAAAATAGCCGCCTAAATCATTTAGTGAAGAGAGTTCTATCTGGGTTATTCTTAATGTCACCTGATAAAACAATTAAATAACCAAGATTGTGGTAGACAAAATACAGTGGGTAGATACCATTTATGGCAGTTCTTAAATTTACTATATATGTTTACCACATTGAACAAAGACTGTCACCTTCACTTAGAGATTCTCCAGAAAACTTCCTCATCTTCTCCTACATACTTTCAAAAAACACACACAGAACATGCTTAAAATTAGAGCTGATCATTTCCCACTTACTCAACATCCATACCACAACCTCAAGCTCAGAACTAGCTTTGAGGGTCCTCTCTGGGATGGGTGTCAAACAGTGGTAAACATGCTAATGGCAAGTAACATAGGATATGCTCTCACTGCAAACATAACGATATTCCCTGAAATTCTTCAAACCTTCTGGCAAAACGCAACTTTGTCGGAAAATCAGGATAGAGAGAGAATATATATTGAAAGTGAGGTGCTCAATCAAAGAGTCCGAATAACTGAAAGTAACATCAGAATGGCTCTTCAACAGAATGATGACAACGATGTACTAATGTTCTCATACTCTGAGATTCAAGAAACATTGGAGCACATGGGGTACAATCCTGAAAATAATCCCAGAGCAATCAACAAAAATGGCTTTATCAAGCCATGGCAGTTTTTGATTACTCAACTAGGTGCATGCTTCTCAAAGAAAGCCATAAATCATCATGAAGCATCTAATAAGTTGTTAGAAATTTGCCGAGCTATCACATTGAAAATTCCTTACAACTTCTCTTATTACCTAATGAGAGACTTTGCAAGCAACATGTGGTCAAGCAAGCCATTTTTTATGTATCCTCGTTTTCTGATGAAGATAATCACAAGCTAACTGGGCTTTGGTGGAATCCTTGCTGGTTATCAGAGAGCAGAGTTGTATCTTCAACAGAATGCAAGCATAAGTTTACTCAGACCAACAAATAAAAATTCTGGTTTAGTAACTGAAGAATGGGTACTTCTTGAGATAGAACATGGAGATGGAATAGATATTGATTAGAACTCTCCATGATTGGATCTTATGTGTGTAGATAGATTGTATGATAAATATATCTATATAATATGCTGCTTGTTTTTCTTTAAATTGATTCTTGTGTTATTTTGCTAATAGGGAAATGGATATGATCATCATAAATGAAATTTTAACTCAATATTCTAAATTTCTGATAACCAAAAACAAAATCTGGTAAAACAATCAATTTTTTCTGTTAAAACAAGGAAATATCAGAAAAAGACCAAGAGATCAGGACAGTACCAGAAAAACCAGTGTAAGTCTTCTAAATTTTATCTCATCCCCTCTCATCTCAAAAAAAAAAAAAATTACTCAATACCAAAAGTGATGAAGTGTTGCCTTAAAATCTGGTGAAAACGGTCACAAATTTAGGGGGAAAACACATCAAATTCTGTTGACTTCTGTTGACTTTTATTGACCTTATCAAAAGAGGTCAAACAAAAGTCAGAACAAAGAAAATACATACTAGTTAACATAAATTGTTGAATGACTGATGATATGGAACTTTGACTTACAAGGAAAGAAAGGATGAAGATGAAGAAAGTTAATTGGACCTCCTCAAAAGAGTAGGGTCCACAAAAATGGAAAGGTGTCATACAACCGATAATTGTCTCCAATCTGAACTCAGATGAGTACTTCAGTGAAACTGCAAATTAAAACAACAAGTTGAAAGGGCACAACCACGATTACACGATTAATCATCATTAAAGTCTTGATACCCATGATCTAACGGTTATATCATGAATCAAAAACCGACATCCCATGATCAAACGGTAATAAAGACAATTAATGATCCCTTAACCGCCACTGCATGACACGTTCCATATCCTGCCAACTCCATACACCCACAACTCTCTGCTAAAACCCTTCACTATATAACTCTCACTTAGCAGAAATTCAAAAATCACACCTTTCTCACAAATTCCAAACCAAAAGCTAACTCTGTTCCTTACTCAAAAATCCCTAAATTCCAAACCCTAATTCACAAACCTCAAAAATGGCCGAAGTAAACCTTAACATCCCGATTGTTCAATGATATTCGCTAATTTACACATATTTTAGTCCCCCGTTTTACCCCTATTTTATGCATTTTCAGCCGTAAAACCGTTATTCGGATACTTAATTATCTACATTTTTGTTTACAGGCCTAAAACAGCATACCAGACAAGATGATAGCAAAAACGAGGACTTTCCGGACAAAACAACGAAGCTGCAAAACTTCTATTAGAAAACTGACCTGGGCGTCTGGAACGGTCGTGCGACCTCATGCACGACCGTGCGTCAGCGATGATCCTGAATGACCCGGCAGTGAACGAGGCGTGCAACTCCGCGTGCAGTGCATTGAAGGCCAACCCGAAAAGGCACGGTCGTGCCGTATGCGGAATGATCGTGCGGATCCGACGTTCAAACAGGACCTCGGAACTGAACGGCCGAAAGACAAGGCGTGCAACTGGATTTCGGTGAGGAACGACCGTGCCAACTGAAGAACGCCCGTGCGTATCCGAAGACCAGTCAACGATCTGTGACGTCATGCAGTATGGTGGACCACCACCAATAATTGCTTAAAGTGCACGGTCGTGCGATCGGAAGAACGACCGTGCAACATGGAAAAAGCATAAAAACAGAACAGAACTATTCTATTCGGAACTCTGGAATTTTGGAGAGCTTTGCAGGCGATTTTGAGGCTCCGAAGGCTCCTGCAGTCACCCGGATTCATGCCACATTGCCCGGTTTTGCTCATTTACTATCCGGATTCTTAATCTTGTGCTTGTTTATGGTTTGGATTTCTAATCTTTCCAGAATTTTGTTAATGTTTCAAGCATTTAGATTAATATTTATGTATTATTGTAGCCTTTGGGCAAAAACACAACAATCCCTTGCTTGATTATAACCATTAGTATGTTAATCTATGTTCGTAATGAAATTTGGAAGTGTTTTCTATGATTATCTTTGATGATTAGTTTGCAACCTTGTTATTGATAATGATTTCTTGATTATAAGTAATTGTGTTGGATGATTGGTGCTTGGTTAGGTAAGATAGTTGAAAAATGAAGCTTATTTAATCATGTATTAGTAAACTTTTAATTTGGTTAACTAGCTTAACTTGGTTAAAATGTGGGCACCATGATACTCTAACGGGTTAGTGGTTTAATAAAATGTAATTATTGTTAATCAAGAAAGCTTGCCTTCACGGAAGGACTCTAACGGGTTAGATGGTGTTGTTATGAATTCTTGCCATGATTTGTTAGCTTAGTTAGTAGTTTCGGCCAAAATTGCTATCTTGGTGAATTTATGCGCAAGACTTGTAAAATGAACTCGGTTGTGATTTAATCTAGTTTATGCTTGTTTCGGTGGTTGCATTGTGTTTATCGGTGTTGCTTTCCTTGATTAAGTGAGGTTAGAAAACTCCTAACGGATGACTAACTTATTTTTAGGAGATTTTTATAGACATTAATCAATTGCACGTTAAAGAACAATTTTAGGTGGTTAAAGTGTGTTTATCGTTTTAACTTTCCGAATGATTGTCATGTTAGGATTCCCGAAAGGGATACTAATTGTCTTAAAATGGAAAATTGACCGAATGCTTCTAGTGCCAAAACTGACTTAATGACATGCTTTGGTTGTGTATTAAGCAAGGCTATTTATATATAATTTACTATGTTTTATAAGTATTTATTTATGCTTACTTTAGTTTAATTAAAACCAAAACAACTTATGTTTTTACCGGTAATTTAGTGACAAAGGTCTAGTATTATTTCTCCGCCCATTTCCGTGGATTGATACTTGGTTCTTACCGATACTTTACTACATATATGACGGGGTACACTTGCCCTTTCGTGTGTGTTTTGATGTAAAAGTAATAATCACTTTTATAAATTTAAAATCAATTCGTGTGTAATTTCATTGTAAAAATATGTACAGTCGCGCACGTACCAAGTTTTTGGCGCCGCTGCCGGGGAATGGCGAGTTTTAGGAACGACCCGAGTCATTGTGTTATCGGTGTATATACTTGTTAATATTTGTGTATACTTTCGTGATTATTTATTCGTTGATTTATTTGTTAATATTTCTTGATTTTAATTCAATATATTCATTTTCGTGATTCTTTTGTACATTTGTAAATTTTTATTCTATTTATTTGTTCAAATCCGGATTTATTTATTCATTAATTCTTTGAGTTTTCGGCTCTTAAAAATCGTTTTTAAACTAGCCAATTCGATTATTTTCATTGCTTTAATTTTTATAAAATTTCGGCCCATTTTCGGATTTTTATAAAATTTTCAGCCCATTTTTACACATATTCTGTTTCTATTCAGCTAAAAAAAAACATTATTATATTAATAAACTATTCATTGTGTCAGTTTTTTCGTTTGCAGGTTGATGTCCTCAACTCCCGCGCTCGCTATTGCTGAGCCGACTGACGAACCAGCGCATAATCTTAGAAGAAGTAAGAGGCTGCGCGAAAGGTCGCTTGTCATTGCACAACGCATAGCAAATGCAATCGACGAGCCGGTGATTATCTCTGAAGACGAAAGCTCAGGGGACGAGGAGAGAGTCGTCATGGCGGACGACGACCGACCGCTGAATGAAACAAATCAGCCCGGAAGGGCAGGCCTGGAGCCGAGTATCCTTCAGCCCACTATAGATGCACCTACTTTTGAAATTAGATCTAGTATTATTAACATGGTGCAGAATTCAGTGCAGTTTGACAGACGTGAGCATGAGGATCCCGGGAGGCATATCACTGCTTTTCTTGCTATTTGTTCGACATTTAGGATAACAGGTGTTTCGGAGGATGCGATTCGGTTGAGGTTGTTTCCGTTTTCATTACGTGACAAAGCTAGAGCTTGGCTTATGTCACTTCCTGCCGGGTCCATCAGGACCTGGAATCAGTTGGCGGAGCAGTTTATGCAGAAATATTTCCCACCTGAGAAAACGAACAAGCTATGGAACCGGATTGTTTCCTTTCGCCAGGACGAGGGCGAGTCGTTGCATGCGGCTTGGGAGAGATTCAAGGATTTGTTGATTGATGTGCCACATCATGGCTTCTCCAAGCGACAACTGGTTTTGATGTTCTATCAGGGGCTCAGCTATAATACGCAAGAGCGATTAGACGTGAACGCGGGAGGCGATCTTGGAACTAAGACGCCGACTGAAGCGTATGATATTATAGAAAAAGCTGCGTTGAAATCCAGCTCGCGTCGGGACGGAGATAGAGGTCGGGCATCATCATCATCATCTCGTTCAGGAGTTCATGCTGTAGACGACTACACGGCCATTACTGCACAAATCTCGGCTCTTGCATCGAGATTCGATAGGTCCCAGATGATTGCGCATGCTGGCTCGGGATGTGACCAGTGCGGAGTGTCACACGAGCCTGGGGCATGTTTTCAGGGAGTCGTATATGAGGGCCACGAAGAAGTAGATTTCGTGAGTAATCAAGTGAGGCCGCAGAACAACCCGTACAGCAACACCTATAATCCCGGTTGGAGAAATCACCCAAATTTTGGGTGGCGAGCGAACGCAGGAAATCAGAACCCATTGGGGTTCACTCAGCGTGCTCCAGCGCCTCAGCAGGGTCAGCAGTATCAGCAGTACAACCAACCCTACCAGCAGCGTCCATACTCGTACCAGAATCAGGGCACTGGGAGTAGCTCCCAGCAGCAGGCCCCTCAGTCTAGTTCCAAGCTGGAGGATATGATGGCTCAGCTTCTCTCTAGCTCTGATAAACGATACCAACAAAGCGAAGATCGTTTTCTAGCTAACGAGGGAGAAATGAGGAGTCAGAAAGCCTCGATTCAGAATATCGAGAATCAGGTTGGTCAGCTGGCACAGATGATGTCCAAAAGACCCCCAGGCGGTCTCCCGGGTAATACAGAACCAAACCCGGGCGGACATAGGGATGTGAATGCTGTCATGACCAGGAGTGGAGAAACTACCGGACCCGTCATATCGGACTCAGCACCGATCACTGAAGCGGTCTCGACTGACACACCGGACGAGATGCAAGCCAGGCTGCGCCCAGCAAGTACAGCACAAGTCTAGGAGCCGGTCAAAGATTACACTCCTCCAGTACCTTATCCAGGTAGGCTGAAGAAGCAGAAGAATGAAGAGCAATACGGTAAGTTCCTTGAGTTGTTTAAGCAAAACCGTGTCGCACGGGGTCGAAATTTGGCAAAAATCAGGTTGTTCTAAGTACAGGGGTCGAAATCTGCAGACACTGTGTCGCACGGACATTCCTTAGATGGAACGATCGTGCAATTCCGGCTTGTTCATGATATCTGCTGTTGTTCGGTGTTGCACGGTGGTGCCACAGATCGCACGCCGTGCAGTTCCGACAATCTCTGAGCTTGGTCTGTTAGTTCTCGGAGACGCACGACCGTGCGTCTCGAAGAACGACCGTGTCATTTGCCCAGTTTAGTTGGACAGAAGCTTCATAATTTGCTGCTCGGCTGTTTTCAATTCAATTTTCTCCTGTTTCTGTCTTTCTAACAATGTTCCCCATTACAGATGAATCATCCCTTCCTACAGTTCGATCCCAACGATGAGCGTGAAGCTTTATGCATTCCAAAAAGAGACGCGTTATGGGCCCGGAGGGGGCAGTTCGGAGTCCCTAGATGGCTGGATTGGGAAGTAATGCAAGAACTCAATCAGTATGACCGTTTAGAAAACATGATGAGTCGTCCACTTACAAATCTGGTCGGTTGCAACCGACCCGTTTACAGGGAGCTGACCATAGAGTTCTTTGCATAATATGCCTACGAAAAGCCGGCTGCTGCTCGACGACCCAAATTCCGTCACAAGGAGCGGGTAGCTTTCAGATTATGTGGTCAATGGCACAGGTGGTCGGTTGGTCGTTTGGGTAGGAGGCTCGGGATTTACACTAGAGAAGACATGGATGATCCAGATGTCTTCACAGAGCAGTTCACCTTCCCTTCTGATGCAGCACGGGATGCGTTTTGGGCTGCAAATGCTGTTGGGGACCCATACAACCCGAGGATGTCAAAGGCCTCACGACTTAAAGGCCCTCTGGTGCGAGTGATGCACCATGTGTTTAGCCACACTATATACGGTCGCATGGACAGTCTTGGTAACTGTCCAACACCAAATTTGATTTTTCTATACGCATTGGTGGAGAAGGCACCCATCAACTTAGCGGCGCGAATGGCTGAATACTTTGTGAAGTGCTCAGGGAGGACTTCTAACAGTCAGATACATGGCGGTCAGTATGTGACCGAAATTGCGTACAACGAACACCTTATGACTGAGGAGGTACTTCAGGGTCTCACTCTGATAACCGAGGGGGTTCATGTTGACATCAGGTCACTGAAGGCGATGGGGGTAATTGTTGAGACTGATCACGGGGATAGGTTGAGGGGGCTCAACAACGAGGTCTGGGACCCGTTGCCCCCACTCCCAGCAGAGGAAGAGGAAGAGGATGTAGAGATGCAGGAGCAGCACGGACCACACACACCGCCACACCAGCCGCAGCACCATGAGTACTACCAGCATCAGGATTGGCCTGAGTTTTATCAGCAGTTCCAGCAGATGTGTGTTACGCAGGAACAACATGGTACGTACATCGACCAGATTAGGACCAGCCAGGACCAGATCCGGGCTAGTCAGGATCAGCTCAGGGCCACGCAGGATCAGCTGAGGCATAGCCAGGAGAGCTTATACCAGGGGGTGAGTGCCGGATTTTCGTACCTATTCGGGGAGATGCACCATGCATATCCCGACTACTTTCAGCACCCTCCACAGTTCCCACCGTGGAACCCACCTGGTTATGGTGGTGCGGGCCCATCCTTCACGAGAGACGATGACGGTGACGACGAGTAGGAGTTGGTGGTGATGTTCGTTGGTGGTTTTTATTATTATTTTAGTACTTGTCATTTCGGGTGTTCTTTTTGCTTAGTATGTCGAACACTCTCGGATTGTATTGTATTTTCAAAACACTTTACTTTATGTTGTGTCTTTGTTTGGATTGGTAGTATTTATGTACATTATGGTTTATTTGTGTTTATTCTGTTACTGTTCTGTTTTGCTGTGCCATATGACATACTTTCAGATTTTGGCTATCAAGTCTTTGACCGGAGCATATGACAGACGCAGCTTTGGAAGTCTCGATTCATCAGATATCATCTTGAGGGGAGTACTATTATCCTTTTTCTCTATATTTCGGGTTTCGCATTGGGGACAATGCGAAGTTCAAGTGTGGGGAGGGGGTTAACTTTGTTAACTTTGTTTGTCCTCATATATATATATATATATAAAATAATCATTCAAAAATACCTGTATTTTGTATATATTTTAGTAAATAAACCGGTTAGTTGTGTTTTAGAAAGCTTCGGACTTGATAAAAACTCGACAAGCAAAATATTTTTGAAAAAAGAAACCGGAAAGCGTGACAAACAAAGAAAGACTTACATGATAGTTTTCACACTTTTACCCATTCCATCCGTTACGTGAGCATATTTGAGCCTATTATTATATATTTGTTCATTTCGGATATAGGAGTGAGCCGGATGTTATGTGTAATATAGAACTTGTCACTAGTATGCTTGTTAAAACCATGAACTTGTGGATTTGTGTAAAAGTGATAGAGGAACTTAGATTACCCCTTTGTTGTAAACCTTGTTCTTTGTGTTGTGCTCCCCGTTCACCTTATATTACCCTTTAGGATTAACCATGTCGAGCCTTCCCGTTTACCTTTGTTTACCCATATTACCGCCCACTTAGCCAAATTTAGCCTTTGTATGTTTTATACCCTTTTTAGTGTTGAAACTCGGACAAAATAATCGTTTAACTAGCTTTTGTTTCAGTTTATTGTATAGTTTGCTAAAAAAAAAACCACAGAAAATAAAACACCCTAAAATAGGGTGAAGTTGATAAAATCGAGCAATTTTGAACACTTAAATGTTAAAATTTCGTTGATAAGCTCGATTGCGCAATAGTCGCCTTTTTAAGGCATTTGTATGTATAGTTGTTTACATTGTTGCTAGTTAAACGCTACTACCGAGTTTTAACCATTTTCGCCACTTTATATGTCTACTTCCATACCCTTCGCCCAAGCCTAACGTTACAACCCGTAAAGACCTCTTGATTTACACTTATTTGCATGTTAGTTGGTGGAGACGAGATCTTATGACAAGCTTATGATATTGCATGTTTCATTGACGAGGCATTGAGTGTTTGCACATACACATTATATGTATGTTTCATAAATAAAACCGAGTGTGTGTGAAGATTGTGAGTTGTGTGAAGATTAGCATGATAAGTCAATTGAAAGTGACGTCACGGCTTTTTGGTTATCTACATATAATTGCCTATGCTTGTTGGGTTTGAGTCTTTTGATGTTGTCTTTCGACAAACCGGCTAACCGTTTATAGTAGTTTTCAATAAAATAGTGTGTAAATTATCGTTCTTGTTTGCTTCCGTCTTTTATTGCTTTTTAGTTCAGCTTGCTTGAGGACAAGCAAGGTTCAAGTGTGGGGAGATTTGATATTCGCTAATTTACACATATTTTAGTCCCCCGTTTTACCCCTATTTTATGCATTTTCGGCCGTAAAACCGTCATTCGGATACTTAATTATCTACATTTTTGTTTACAGGCCTAAAACAGCATACCAGACAAGATGATAGCAAAAACGAGGACTTTCCGGACAAAACAACGAAGCTGCAAAACTTCTGTTAGAAAACTGACCTGGGCGTCTGGAACGGTCGTGCGACCTCATGCACGACCGTGCGTCACCGATGATCCTGAATGACCCGGCAGTGAACGAGGCGTGCAACTCCGCGTGCAGTGCATTGAAGGCCAACCCGAAAAGGCACGGTCGTGCCGTATGCAGAACGATCGTGCGGATCCGACGTTCAAACAGGACCTCAGAACTGAACGACCGAAAGACAAGGCGTGCAACTGGATTTCGGTGAGGAACGACCGTGCCAACTGAAGAACGCCCGTGCGTGTCCGAAGACTAGTCAACGATCTGTGACGTCATGCAGTATGGTGGACCACCACCAATAATTGCTTAAAGTGCACGGTCGTGCGATCGGAAGAACGACCGTGCAACATGGAAAAAGCATAAAAGAGAACAGAACTGTTCTATTCGGAACTCTGGAATTTTGGAGAGCTTTGCAGGCGATTTTGAGGCTCCGAAGGCTCCTGCAGTCACCCGGATTCATGCCACATTGCCCGGTTTTGCTCATTTACTATCCGGATTCTTAATCTTGTGCTTGTTTATGGTTTGGATTTCTAATCTTTCCAGAATTTTGTTAATGTTTCAAGCATTTAGATTAATATTTATGTATTATTGTAGCCTTTGGGCAAAAACACAACAATCCCTTGCTTGATTATAACCATTAGTATGTTAATCTATGTTTGTAATGAAATTTGGAAGTGTTTTCTATGATTATCTTTGATGATTAGTTTGCAACCTTGTTATTGATATTGATTTCTTGATTATAAGTAATTGTGTTGGATGATTGGTGCTTGGTTAGGTAAGATAGTTGAAAAATGAAGCTTATTTAATCATGTATTAGTAAACTTTTAATTTGGTTAACTAGCTTAACTTGGTTAAAATGTGGGCACCATGATACTCTAACGGGTTAGTGGTTTAATAAAATGTAATTATTGTTAATCAAGAAAGCTTGCCTTCACGGAAGGACTCTAACGGGTTAGATGGTGTTGTTATGAATTCTTGCCATGATTTGTTAGCTTAGTTAGTAGTTTCGGCCAAAATTGCTATCTTGGTGAATTTATGCGCAAGATTTGTAAAATGAACTCGGTTGTGATTTAATCTAGTTTATGCTTGTCTCGGTGGTTGCATTGTGTTTATCGGTGTTGCTTTCCTTGATTAAGTGAGGTTAGAAAACTCCTAACGGATGACTAACTTATTTTTAGGAGATTTTTGTAGACATTAATCAATTGCACGTTAAAGAACAATTTTAGGTGGTTAAAGTGTGTTTATCGTTTTAACTTTCCGAATGATTGTCATGTTAGGATTCCCGAAAGGGATACTAATTGTCTTAAAATGGAAAATTGACCGAATGCTTCTAGTGCCAAAACTGACTTAGATGACATGCTTTGGTTGTGTATTAAGCAAGGCTATTTATATATAATTTACTATGTTTTATAAGTATTTATTTATGCTTACTTTAGTTTAATTAAAACCAAAACAACTTATGTTTTTACCGGTAATTTAGTGACAAAGGTCTAGTATTATTTCTCCGCCCATTTCCGTGGATCGATACTTGGTTCTTACCGATACTTTACTACATATATGACGGGTTACACTTGCCCTTTCGTGTGTGTTTTGATGTAAAAGTAATAATCACTTTTATAAATTTAAAACCAATTCGTGTGTAATTTCATTGTAAAAATATGTACAGTCGCGCACGTACCATTCAACACGACGTATCTTTCATTGAAGACACTGAATTTCTGCCAATGAAAGAAAACAATTTGCTGATGAATACAGAGCATTCAGAATATGATATGAGATGTCAAATTCTGATAGAGTATCTCATGAACTGTCCAATTTCAGGAGCTCTAACAAAAGAGAGAGAAGTACCAGAAAAGCTGCTACAACAATTTGTTCACACCTTTGATGAAGTTGAAGAAAACCAAATCTCTACTCATGTATGGGAAAATGTTTCTATAACATTAACTCCTGCAAGGGTAAGAGAATGGCTCGAACTACCTATTCTTGATAACTATGTTGAAGCACCAAGCAAGAAAGAGCTACTAAGTTTTATCATTAGGCTTGGTTACAAAAACAAGAAGATCAACAAAATTGGTTCGATCAGAAGAAATGAATTGCCAGCGGTATAGCAAGTGATGATGGAAGTATTAAACAAATGTCTCACCTCAAAAATCGGAGGAACTGATCAGATTAATCAAGATGTTCTAACAATCATGTATGGACTCATAACTGGGTTCAGAATTGATTATGGGTTAGAAATTTTTAACCTGATCAAGAGGTCAATCATCACCAAAAATGGAAAAATAATCTCACATCTGCCATATCCAAGGTTAATTTCTATTTTCATTTCTGAAACATTTGCTGCAAGAAAAATAGAGATTCCAACTTTGGAAAATCTGTGGAGATCAAACACAATGAAGGCCTGGAGTTCTAATCATGGATGGGAATCTGACAAAGATATCCCTATATTACCAGAAAGCATGCTATGTTTCATTACACCAGATTCACAGTTCAGAATATAGTATGAGGCACTTCTAACCAAATCAGACTCAGCCAGCAGAGAAGTTTTCAAATGCTCTTCATCACTAGAAGGAGATGAAGAACAAAAGTCAAGATCATCAAAAGAGGCAGGAGGAGAAGGAATTCTGATGATTACCAACTTACCAGATAATGCTGAAAATGATCAAATTCATGAAGGAAGAATTCATCCAGATTTTGATATGCTACAAGAGACAGCACAAGAACATCATGCAGAATCACATATTGCTGGAAGAATTCATGAAGATGCTGGAGATCATTATGAAGAAGCTCAATTTGATGGCATTGAAATTGAAGCAACTGAAGTAATACATCATGATGAATCCCATATCGCTGGTACATCTCTCTCAAGAACTGTTTTAGTTAATACTCACTCAAAACAAACTAACTCTGAAAGTTCAGTAAATGTTTCTTACAACTTAGAACATGAAAAAACTGATGTTGATAAAGAGGTTACTAGTGCTTTTAATCTCAACTCTGAATCAGAAAATGAGGAGGAGTATGAGGTCTCAACAGATAGAGATCAGGAAACTGATCAAGGAAATCTGGAAAAAGGTAATATGTTTACCTTAAAAACTTATGGAGAATGACATATTGATGTGATTCAAGGATATAAGGAAATCCAGGATGAGAGTATGTCACTTACCACTGGTGGAGATGATACTGGTAAACTTAAGGCTACACCAAATTCTGGTAAAGCCAAAAGTGACCCTATCATTTCCAAAACAGCAGCAAATATGTTTGCAGCTGGAATGTTAGCAGGAACATCTGTTGTTCCAAATATCCCTGAAAAACCCATGAATCAAGAAAATCTGGAAACTATGTTGGAAAATGTTTACAAAGTATGCAAAAATCCAGTGGAAGAAAAACTTGATATGTTGCTGTCAGAAATACAAGGTCAAAGGGCTGAGATGAAGAATTTGTCAGAATCAGTAGAAGCAATAAAGAAACAAACTGATGATAACACTGAAGCACTAAAGTCTCTTCAGAAGATGAAAGAAAAAGCACCAGAACTCAACATTTCTGCATCAGAAATCCAAATGATTCTCACAGAAATAGAAAAGATCAAAGCACAAGTTGTAAATGTGATGGAGTCAAGGCAGTCAAGCAGTGGAAACAGAGTTTTGGAAGAAGTTACCATTCTAAGGGCAAGTAATAACAGTATCACAGATGCCCTTGAGAAGCTGTCAAAAGAATGGGCTGAAAATCAGATGAAAGCTCAAGCTGAATTCAACCAAATTCAGAAAACCATGGCCAGCAACTCAAAACTGGTAAGAGAAACACAACAACTAATGGGGAGGATGCAATTCAATATTGCAAGTTTAGCCAAAGTGTATCCTCAAGAACTCATGAAGGAAATTCCTGCTGTAAGCTCACATCAGAAAGCTCCAAAGTCAACTCCTCAACAATCATCAACCACACCAATCACCAAAGCTGATACCACAATGATGGGTCCACCTCCAAATATCCCAAAAGGTGAAATGCTGAAAAGGTTAGCAGCTGCAAAACCTCAAGTCATTACAAATTTGAAACTGCTAGCTGCTGTTCCAAATCCAACAATATCTGATGACTCAGCAATAAGCAAATATATGAATATACAAACAATGAAGGAATGGGAACAAGAAGGTGAGTCAGAGGCAAAGTCAAAGATTGTTAAGAGAAAAATCTCTGAAACCAAGTCCATCATGGTTAAAGAAATTGCCAGGGATGTAATGACATTTCCTGAATACAATTTGGTGAGTTACTATTTCACAAAAGAAGATGAAATGCCAAGATCACTATCTCCTGCCAGACTGGGGTTAAGAGAAGAAAGAATGAAAAGAGGGTCATATAGCATTCACAAGCACAATGAGAATCCGGTACGAGAATTTTAAAGGTGGATGAAGTGGAAGTTGCAACTGATGATATAGGAGGAACTTATGTATAAAACAGATACATACTTCAAAGAGAAAATGGGGATGAACAGAAGGTGACTGATGAAGAATTAGCTGACCAGTTGCATCCTTTGGACATTTTGTTCATGAAGGATCACTATGAAAAGGAAAAGAAAAATAACCAAGAGGTCAGAAGGGCATTGAATGGTATATCAAAGGCTGGAATATTGATATTTGAAAGAATGGCTTTTTCAGACTTTGATCTATGCATCAATTATGAACATGTGCATAACAAAAAGGTGTACTTTAGATCACCAAAGACAAAAGTTCCCTCAGAAATATTGGAAGATGCAAGATCTGGAAACATCATTATGCAGACAAGCAAAGATGGAAAACAAGAATATGGTGTAATCTTCAGAGACTATGATAATAACAAAGCTCTGTTCAGAAGTGTTGACATCTGTAAGTACTCAAATCAAACTCTGAGGTATATCTTGAAAACCATGAACAAAAGACAAGAACATCTTCAGAAGATAGAAAAGAACTTGGAGGGAAGCAGAAAAGAAATTGAGCAAATGATTGAAGAATGGATCCAAGCAAGAGAATGGTACAAAGATATGTATGTTAGCTGCAACAAGTATATCTCCTACAAAAAGAAGATAAAGAAAGGAGATGTGCATAAGAGAGTGAAGTTGAATTAAAACTTGTTTATTTTTCTTCATCTTTTATGTAAATTGTTTTTCAAAACTTTAGCAACTGGTTTAAATTTGCAAGTATTAAGTTTCCACTGTTTGGAAATTGTATATTCATGAGGTAGTTCATTTTCTTACAATACTTAGGGGGAAACTGTTAGGAAACTTTATTTGTAAGTATTGAAGAAAATCTCAATCAACTGGATCTCTGAAGAAGATAACAGTCCTGAAGATCACAGCAAGAAGAAGAAAATCAGATAGGACAACTGAAATGCAAAGTATCTACTTCAAAGAATCACAAGTTGATCAAGAGTTGATTTGGATTATCAGAGAAGGTCATTTCTGATGGATTTGATGATATTTCTGATGAAATATCATCAGTTTCTGACGATTCTGATCATCAGACTTTTCTGATGATTTGTTCACCAGAATTTCTGATGAAGTGGTTTATCAGAAATTCTGATGAAAGACCCACTTGTCTAAAAATCACAACTCTATCCTGCCACCAATGACCGAAGCATGACATTATTGGTTATCATGATTACAAATACAACTTGAATGATGGATTCAATGAATATGTCAAATTGCTACTTTACGCAGGACTTATTGCATGAATAAACAATTGTTTATTCATGTCCACAGCCGTCTATAAATAGAAGGCTCAAGAGGCAGAAGAAACTTGAGTTTGAAGCTTAGCATTCATATACAAACACCCAAACTCCACTGCTCTTCTCACCCACAGAAATCAAGATTCATTTGTATTAGATAATAATCTTACAATCACCTTGTTAAACTAATTTGTTTCAAAGTGATATAAACTTGATAATTCTGTAGGTCTTGTTTCTTGAAAGTCTGATTTCCATTTTCGCACATCTTTTTCACATATATTGAAATCACTTGCCATATTACGTAAAAAGAAGTTGTTAAAGGCCATACTGGGTCCAACAGGGGTTGTTAAGGACAATTAGTTACATGGCTCACAGTGGTGAGTGTGTATCGCGAACTGCCTTGGGCAGTCAACCCGCAGTCATTGGTATCGATAGTTTCATGTCGATAACTAACATGCCTCATTTCACTATGTGTACGTGCTAGTTATGCGTAAACAATTTCGAACTCTATTATATCTATTAAACTTGTGTGCTCGCCTTTACACTATGTGTATTGACTTTTTCTTTAACGTATGTGACAGGTGCTTTGGATGCTTATTTGCTTTCTTTGCTGTGAAATCAAGGCTAGGAAAGACCTAGGTCAACAATAAACATTTGTCTGTAATAAAAATCTGAGTTGTCGGCACAGAACAATTTGACTAGATCTTTTCTGTAATAATTGTATTATCATTTATGACATGGTATGGGACATGTTGCTTAAAATATCTAGTAAATATAGCTGCTATGGAAACTTCTAGACAATCTGTTTCGCTCAGTGCCGCGCCCCGATATTTCCGCCATCGGTTGGGGTGTGACAGATTGGTATCAGAGCCATAACTATAGTGTCACACCCCCAAAATCCACCCGCGGAGTATCACCGGTTGGGAGCGTGACTGACCAGGATCAAGCCATCAATCATATTGAACATAGAATATAATAATCGAAGTAGTTCGTAAAAACCCAATTCAATACAATTGATGTTCAAAACAAACATAGTTTAAGTAGCGGAAGCATAATATGAAAACCCAATGTATGTAATAAGTTCAAGTGTTATAAAGTTTAACATAACATCCACGATCCATGCTCCACAACGACCTGCTCCTCCCTGTGCAAGCTCCATATATACCTAAGGTCCTGCAAGGCATGCAGCAGAGAGTCAACAACTAGTTGAGCGAGTTCACAGTTATTGTTCAGTAATCGTAATAGAATAGTAAGCCTTGTGTTCGTTCATTAAGTCATGTATCATATTAGTTCGTATCGCAGCCCTCTAGGCATGTATGCGAAGATTTGGGAAAATTTCCATGTATTCTAGACTAT
This sequence comes from Helianthus annuus, assembly GCF_002127325.2. Classification (NCBI taxonomy): domain Eukaryota; kingdom Viridiplantae; phylum Streptophyta; class Magnoliopsida; order Asterales; family Asteraceae; genus Helianthus; species Helianthus annuus. The sequence continues at coordinate 23,956,930 of NC_035443.2, read as the reverse complement.
GTATATTTGCATCGCGGCCACCCGACATGTGTGCGAAGTTTAGTGTATAGTTCGCGGCCTTCCTAGGCATGTGTGCGAAGATTAGTCATATTATTGCGGCCAACCCCGGCGTGTGTGCGAAGATCAGTTCTATAAGTATCACTAGTCTAGTCGTATCTTATCAATAACCCTTCCTCACCCGAGGATCATATAACTAAATTCCATAAGCTAGGTAAGTACAAGTAAATAATCCAAAACCCATTCCCACCCTGGGAACCCCATGCCTTGGCTGTGTGAACTCACCTCGGTTTGCTCGGTATGCTAAGTTATGTGCTCACAAGTAATCAGTCAAGTCCTATAGTTATACACGTATACTCAATCAGTTAAGTTCATATAGATTCACATGCCATCTATGTCACAAAGTGTGTTTAAGCAATTGTCACGTATCATATAAGCAGTTAATCAGAGCCATGAAATTCACGCTTGACAAGATTATCAGTCAGTCCACACACTTCGCAAAGTTAACACACTTAACAGGATTTACACACTAACAATGTTACATGATTAACAAAGTTAACGTCTTTTAGCTGAATTAATAATCTATGCAGAACCAACATACTGTACCAAGTTGCTAGTCTTAACAGAAATGATAACTAACAAGGTTGAAAAGCTTAACAGAGTCAACCAATCCTACTTAACAGAGTTAATAAATTACGACCAATCAAACAAATCGCTTATTCATACCAAAACATGCCATCCAATTGAACTACCAATCACTGTAAAACCAGAACTATCATTAAATCCGATCATCACAACACTTATTACCTAGTATGCACACTAAATAATAAATACCATCCATTTTCACAAGCCCAATTAACCCAGTTGATCCTTATAGATCATCTACAAATTCAACGGCCCAATAGAAGTTTGTTTAGTATATATGTTGTCGGCCATTTACAAAAACTGAATTGACATAATGGATTTCTGTGGTTTCAAAGGCCCTATCATGTTAACCGGTTTTCTGACAATCACGTGGCCCATGTGTCACCTATAAAAGTCGGACATCACATAATGCATGCAAAACTCGGACCCTTTGTGTATGTATAACAAACTCGGACAGAGCTCTATGGCCCAAACTCGGACCACACTCACCCAACAAAAGTCGGACTTATACCTTGGCTACACAAAAGTCGGACATGGCTCCCTTATCACAAAGTCGGACTCCCCTTCCTCACATAAAGAAACTCGGACATCATTATCCATTGCCAAAAAGTCGGACTAGACTTCATGGCCCAAAAACTCAGACCAAGTATTTGAAATGCTCGGACCCTTAACATCTCATAAAATTCGGACTTTCTACCAAGCATACATAAAGTTCGGACTCTGGTTAACATCTTAAAAAGTCGGACTAACGTAATATCAAACATCGGGCAAAAACATCAATCATATAAACATTCAATTACAGTGCAACAGTTACGTTTTTGTTTGTACAATCAGGAAACCCTAATTCACACATTTGCAGAGCAGAAATCAATTATCAATCAGTCATTCTAACACATCTTGTATCTTAACATCAGGCAAATGATTATACACTAATCTAAATCCTTTCACAATAATCAGAATTCATTCAATAACACAGAATCATCACATGAAGAACTAGGGTTTTAGCATGAATCAATCAATCAACGATTAACAACAAGCAATGATTAAACAATTACCTTGAATTGATTCTAGACAAAAAGAGGAAATCAAGAGTGATGAAGAACTTGTGCCAATGATGGTGATGATGATGATTGCCAGGGAAGATTGGAGAATATGAAAGTACGTGTTTTGTTTCTTGGGTGATGATTAGTGAAGAGGGATTAGGGTTAAGAATGATTAGAGTTTCACAAATTACACTACTCATCCCTAAATGTCATCTCTTACACAAAACACCCATCACAATATAATTTTACAGTTTCACCACCAAGTTCATACATTTGACAAATCTTTCATAAGTAACACATAACCATGCTCACATACAATATACTTAATTGAATCAAAACGTTACAGTTTCACAGCAAACTAACTGTGCAAGTAAACAATTAACAAACAGTGAACGTGCAATAAATGTGAAGTGGAATCTTGGAAACTCGAGTTGTCACATATAGGGAATTAGGCAAGACTCGACCTAGTCCAGGTCGATGTCTTAGAAATGACCTAGACTATAGTTAGGTCCCAACAGACCGACTTGTGCAAATCTTTAGGGATTTGTACGAGCCTGCTTTCTATACCTCGCTATTCTCGCGCACGCTACACTATCACTGCACACTATTATTTCAAAATAAACTGGTAATTAGGTCAAGATTAGGTGTGAAAACTGCAAACTCTTGACTAAATTGCTTGTTTGCTCCAATTTTTATCTACAAACACGAGAATTTTCGTTGAATCAGGAGTGAAATCCATACTTTAACGCAGATTTTCGTCTCTATTTTATCAAAACAGGAACAAAGTTGTAAAGTGATGGGTGAAACCCGAACCTTGACGACCTGTTCCGTTCTTTATTTTGGTTTTACAAAACTCTCACCAAAGTCTCGACGGACTCCAACGACCTGAAGTCGAACTATAACTGAAAGGATGTGTGCCGATCGCCCAGATTCGAGGCGAGAGCACAGTCCTGATTGTCGAAGTGCGTACAAAAGGTCCTTGTGAACAGTCGAATCACTTTGGTTAGTCCATGTCTATCTAGCCGCAGACAATCCATTTCTCGATTTTCATGTGTTTCAATTCTGAGATCACTACCGCCGACTCTGATATTTGCTATTTTATATGAATTTATATGTTTTATGTGATTTTACCTGTTTATATGTTACGATTTTTGGTGATTCATTCGTTTTTCGCCCTTCGCTTTAATCGACACACACAACTCGCACTGAATCTTTATCTCAAAATACTACCAAATCGCTAATTGTGGACGACCTTATGCTAGGTTATACGCTTATACTATACTATTTGCTAAATTATTCGCGATCGCTATTCTCAAACGCTTACGACCTTGGAATGATAGGTTTCTGTATTCTCACTGCTCCTCTGTGCTCTATGTGCCTTCTATGTTTCCTGTGCCCTACGTGCTTATGTGCTTCTGTGCCTATGTGAATACGTGTTTATGTGTCTATGTGTTTATATGTTACGTGTTCCTGAGCTTAGCAATATTAGGATTGTGAGGTGAGACTCGACTTTATTATAATTGAGCCCTATGGCGATGTCTACTGCAGACAATGTCGTCATCTGGACCTCGTCACCCGCGACTTTCTCGTCAGGAACAAAGAGACAAACGCCTCGCTGCCATGATCGCTAAGCAAGTGGCAAAGACTGGTCCTCAGATCATGAGTGAACTGTATGAGAACATAAGCAAATCGTCCGAAGAATCCAGGACCGAAGCTCCCAAGGATACTCCTAAAGCTGCTTTCAGCTTCAAACAGTTCAAGGCATGCGGACCGAAAGAGTTCACCGGAGAAGAAGGCCCTACAACTCTATTTCAATGGTTTGACTCGATCGAAGTCACCCTGCGACAGAGCGGATATCCTGATAATCTCCGCACACTGAACGCGACCGGCGTCTTCCAGTCCCGCGCTCTAGACTGGTGGACTGCCGAAAGGAACAAGCGCGGAAATGATGCAGCCTATGGACTGTCATGGGACAAGTTGAAGAACGTGATGCTCGAAGAGTTCTACCCTCCCCATGAGCGTCAAAAGCTGCAGGACGAGTTCTGGCACATTCAGCAGAAGGAAGGTGACAACGCTGCCCTGACTGCTCGCTTCAAGCAGCTCAGCATTATCTGTCCCGATCAGGTGAAGACGACCGACATGACGATCAAGAAGTATATCCGCGCTCTGCCGGATTGTGTTGCCGACTTTGTGCAAGCTTCCAAGCCAGCAACAATCGAAGAAACTTACTTGCTTGCCGCTGAAATCAACGACAAGCGAGTAAAAGCTGGTTTCTGGGATAAAACTTCGAAGAACCTGCACCAAGCCACCGCCGCACCAACCGCCAACACCACCGCCACCTCATCACAGTCATCAAAGTCCTCACGTCGCAAGAGGAAGAACAACAACAGTAGCTCCAGCAACAAGAACTGTGCTGTCACTACCGCTGCTCCACTTCAAGCAGTACCAGCTCAGCAACAACAACACCGATCCGCTCCCGCTCCAATCACCTATGCACCGCCTGCAAAGCGTGCATATACTGGTCCCCACCCTGCCTGCCCGACATGCTCTTATCATCACCCGGTGGGTCTCGCCTGCCATTTTTGCGCGCACTGCAATATGGTACGGCCACTTCATTGCGAACTGTCGTACTGGTCCCCGTCAAGCCCCAGCTCAAGCCACTGCTCATCAAGCTCTGCTCCAGCCCCTCAAGGCTAACACGCGGCCCAGGCATCCGCGGTCAACGCCCGAGTCTGCTTCGCATGTGGTGATCCCAACCACTTTGCAAACATGTGCCCAAACAGGGTTGTGAAACAGGAGCCCCAACAGCAGCAGCCTCACCAACAACAGCAGCAACAGCCTCAACAGCAACAGCAACAAGCCGCCCGCGCCAGAACGTTCAACATTAATGCGCGCCAAGCCTAGGCTGACAACAACGTGGTCAATGGTACGTTCCTTGTGAATGGTATTTATGCATCGTGTTTTTTTGATACTGGAGCCGATAACTGTTTTGTATCGTTTAAGTTCGAAAAGCTCCTTAATCGTAAGCGCTCCCATCTCTCCTCGATGTTCGATGTCGAAGTCGCCACTGGAAGGACCATCGCTGTCAATTCCGTTCTTCGTGATTGTACTCTTGAGCTCAACCGTCACATCTTTCCGATCGACCTAATTCCGATGCAGCTCGGAAGTTTTGACATCATAGTAGGCATGGACTTTCTTCGTGCAAACCATGCTGAAGTTGTGTGCTTTGATAAGATGATTCGATTCGTGCTCGCTAACGGTGATATTTTATGTGTTTACGGTGAAACTCCTTCGAAAGGTCTCAAGCTCATATCATGTATCCAAGCTAGCAAATATCTCCGCAAGAAATACACAGCTTTCTTGGCCAACATTGTAGTAGCGGAGAAGGAAAAGAAAAGGAAGACCGAAGTGAAAGACGTTCCTGTGGTCCGTGAATTTCCTCAGGTGTTTCCTGATGATCTTCCTGGACTCCCGTCAAGTCGTGACATCGACTTTCGTATCGACCTCATTCCTGGAGCCAACCCTGTTGCTAAAGCTCCATACCGACTCGCTCCGTCTGAAATGCGTGAACTCTCGAGTCAGCTCCAGGAATTATTTGATAAAGGCTTTATTCACCCGAGCACCTCTCCATGGGGCGCACCAGTCCTTTTCGTCAAAAAGAAGGATGGGTCGTTTCGGATGTGCATCGACTATCGGGAATTGAATAAGTTGACAATCAAGAATCGCTATCCCCTGCCTCGAATTGATGATTTGTTTGATCAGCTACAAGGTGCCACATGTTTCTCGAAGATCGATCTACATTCAGGCTATCACCAACTACGCATTCAAGAGGAGGATATACCCAAAACCGTTTTCCGCACTCGTTACGGCCACTATGAGTTCGTTATTATGCCTTTTGGTTTAACCAACGCACCCGCGGTTTTTATGGATCTGATGAATCGGGTGTGTAAACCATTTCTCGACCGCTTCGTCATCGTGTTCATCGATGATATCCTGATCTATTCCAATTCGAAAGCCGAACACGCGCAACATCTACGTTTGGTTCTCGAGCTACTCCAGGGGAATCAACTCTATGCTAAGTTCTCCAGGTGTGAATTTTGGCTAGAGGAGGTTCAATTCCTCGGTCATATTGTCAATAGTGAAGGTATTCATGTCGATCCCGCGAAGATTGAAGCAGTTAAGAGTTGGGTTACGCCGAAGAACCCGTCTGAAATCCGTTCTTTTCTCGGATTAGCGCGCTATTATCGACGATTTATCCAAGGATTCTCTAAAATCGTTGTGCCGCTCACCGCCTTCACGCACAAAGACAGATCCTTTGTTTGAGGAACCGAACAGGAATTTGCTTTCCAAACCCTTAAGTATATGCTTTGCAATGCTCCTGTCCTCGCTTTACCCGATGGAAACGACGACTTTATAGTCTATTGAGAAGCCTCGAACCTTGGTCTTGGATGTGTTCTCATGCAATGAGACAAGGTTATCGCCTACGCATCTCGTCAGCTCAAGATCCACGAGAAGAACTATACGACCCATGACCTCGAGCTAGGCACAGTTGTTTTTGCATTAAAGATTTGGCGACACTAACTTTATGGTACCAAGTGTACGATCTTCACCGATCATAGGAGCCTACAACATATCTTTGACCAGAAGGAACTTAATATGCGTCAACGCCAATGGGTAGAACTTCTCAAGATTACGACTGTGAGATTCGTTACCACCCAGGCAAAGCAAATGTTGTTGCCGACGCACTAAGCAGGCGGAGTTATCTGCATAGCATTCCCAATATTCCAGCCCAGCATCATCTCGAGACCCTCATTCGCGAAGCCCAGCATGCTTGTTTTAACGAGCGCACTTTGAAGAAGGAAAGGATACACCACGACGGAGCCCATCTTGTAAATAAGTCGAATGGGATATTCCATTATCTGGACCGAATTTGGATCCCTAAGCGGAACGATTTGCGACAGATTTTGATGGACGAAGCCCACAAATCTCGGTATTCTGTTCATCCCGGTGCCGATAAAATGTACCAGGACCTACGCTACAAGTACTGGTGACCGGGCATGAAGAGGGATATCGCTCTTTATGTTGGAAAGTGCCTGACTTGCTCGAAGGTTAAGGCTGAACATCAAAGACCATCTGGCTTACTCGAACAACCCCCGATCCCTATGTGGAAGTGGGAGAGCATAGCTATGGACTTCATAACCAACTTCCGCGAACAACCGTAGGCCACGATAGCATTTGGGTTGTCGTTGACTGTTTGACCAAATCTGCTCACTTCCTACCAATACGAGAAGAGTACAAGGTAGAACGATTAGCCCGAATTTACACCGATGATATCATTTGTAATCATGGGACGCCTCGCGACATCATCTCTGACCGTGATGCTCAATTTACCTCGCGACTGTGGGAAACATTTCAAGCGGCTCTCGGTACCACGCTTAATCTAAGTACCGCATTCCATCCACAAATCGACGGTCAGACTGAGAGAACGATCCGTACCCTTGAAGACATGCTCCGTTCGTGTGTCATAGATTTTGGTAGTAATTGGGACACTTACCTACCGTTAGTCGAATTCTCATATAATAACAGTTATCATTCCAGCATTCAAGTGACACCGTTTGAGGCTTTATATGGAAGAAGATGTCGATCGCCTATTGTATGGCACGAGATCGGTCACTCGCAATTAACCGGTCCTGAGCTACTGCAAGAAACGACTGACAAAATCCTCCAGATACGAGACAATATGCTGAAAGCTTGGAGTCGTCAGAAAATTACGCCGATAGACGACGCAAGCCCCTTGAGTTTAACGTTGGCGACTATGTACTCCTAAAGGTATCACCTTGGAAGGGTGTGGTCAGATTCGGTAAGAAAGGGAAGTTAGCGCCTCGATATGTTGGACCATTTAAGATTCTGGAAAGGATCGGAAAAGTCGCCTACAGACTCGAACTACCGGAGGAACTGAGTAACGTCCACCCGATTTTCCATGTTTCGAACCTCCGAAAGTGCCTGGCTGAGCATGATTTAATTGTATCTCTTGATGACCTCCAAATAAACGAAACACTACACTTCGTAGAAAAGCCTGTCGAAATCATGGATCGCCAAACCAAGCAGCTCAGACGCTCGCGCATTCCTATTGTGAAAGTCCGATGGGAAGGCAAACGAGGCGCAGAGTTCACTTGGGAACTCGAAAGCGACATGAAGGCGAAGTACCCGCAGTTGTTTGTTACGGCTTTGGCCTAATTTTGGGACGAAATTCCCTCAACTAGGGGAGGCTGTAACACCCCATGTTTTATAAGTCAAGGTCAAAGTGAAGATTGAAGTCAAAGGAAGAAAAGATTGCTAATTACGATCTGTCACTCCTTGCTCAAATCCTGTTTTGACTTCTTTGACTCGTAGTTAGTCTAAATTATGCTTAACGTTAGTTGTATTTATCAATAATCGAGATTTATTCGACATTTATCGCATGTTTGATCGCCTTACCGCTTATCGCAATTGCGCTCGCAACTCTAATTACGCAAATTGGGTATTGTGTTACGTGTGTGTGTGCCTTATGTGTTACTTGTGCATGTTAATTATGTTTATGTTATGGTGATTAATCGAAACGCAATCTAAACTTGACTCGCAATCAAATCGCAAACGCTAAACGCAAATGATATAGGATGATTGTATGTTAGATAGTGTAGTTGGGATTAAAAGTAATTTGAATGGGAAACTTTATCACATTCGCATCACTCGCAATCGCAATCGAAATAGCAAAACTCATCGCACCGAACACTCAAACCAAGGGACTGATCGACCAGGTGACCAGTCGATCGATCAGCTAATCGATCGAGCTGCCGCTCGATCGGCCAGCCAATCGATCAGGCTGCCACCCGATCGACCCACCCCTTTCCACTTTGGGTAACCCTATAAATACCCCATGTCACCGTCACACTTTCTACTTTTGGAACTCTCTGTCCGACCAACGCTTCAACCTCACTTTTCTTCAATTTTCTTGCGATTCCGGTAAGATCTCAACCTAAATCTTGTACATCTTTGATCTACACTTGATTCTACACCTTTCTATCTTTTGAATCTTAACTTTTAACCGTGAAATCACTAGATTTGAGGTATTCTAGGATGATGTCATCATGGTGTTCTTGGTGTTCTTAGGAACTTCATCTTTTGGCCTCAATCCGCCGAGAACAACTTAGATCTAACCGATTTCCACATAAACAAACAAGGATCTTTCATAGATCTAAACATATCCACGGTAAAAAGGGATGAAAGATGGTTTTCCAACCTTCTTTCAACTCTTTTACACTCAATGCACTCAAAACTGGTAGAATCGGGCTTGTTCTAACCTTCTACTCTCGTTGTTGATGAGCTGGTTCAAGAACCGTATTCTATCCACGAGATTACCGATTCCGAGTTAAACAAGAACAATCGTCTTAAACTGGTGGACCGACTGAACTTGGGTGGTTCCTGTTCAACCGAGTCACTAAGGTTTAGGATGGGGTTCTGTTGGTTAGCACGATATCAACACATCTCGATAAAACGACAAACTATCAAAACAACCAAGTGTAAGACAACGGAATGACTAGGACGGAATGCCATCCGATCGGACTACCGTCCGGTCGGACTGTCATCCGAACGGGTTGTCAACCGATCAATCCACACCTTGGGTCCCACACTTAAACTGTTTACCAACATTTGAAGTCTGACCGTTGAATAAATCGATCATGTGACGTTTAAACTTCAACACTTAAACAATTTTCAACATGTTCAATACTAGCGGATTGTCACCCGATTGAACTACTAACCGATCGAACGACAAACTACGGCGAACTTGTTCTCACTGAAGTGCCCAACCGATTGGGTTGCCGTCCAATCGAACATCCGTCCGATCGACCGACCTGAAAGGTAGGGATACTTCTATGTTTTCTAAATGCTACAATAAAAACTTCAAAAGTCAAGCCATCATACACAAACACATCTTTCCTAAAGGAATAAACAATCCACTCGAAAGGCCATCCGATCGGATAACCATCCGAGCAGACTGTCACTCGAATGAACAGCTGTCTGGTCGGACTACCATCCGATCGAACTGCTGTCCGACCCACTTATACTTTGCATCGTTTTGCGTGTTACTCATCGTTATGCTATCGTTCTAATCAGGCTAACCTTACTCTCTAGCGCTCCCTTCAATCCATTAATCGCTGTGAGTATACTCGATCCCTTTTTGCTTTATGCACTCTTGGGTGTTACATACTTTACTTATTCTAAATCACATCGAACACACTACGTAATACTTTTAACGCTAACCGTTACCGCATGTTATACGTGACTTAATGAATGCTTGTTTGTTATGTTTACACATGGAATGCTGTCTACCTGCCTTAGCAATGATAGTACTATAGTTTGGACTCAGCACCTGTTCACTCAGGGGTTGCTAAGGACATTTAGTTACATCGCTCACAGTGGTGAGTGTGTATCGCGAACTGCCTTGGGCAGTCAACCCGCAGTCATTAGTATCGATAGTTTCATGTCGATAACTAATATGCCTCATTTCACTATGTGTACGTGCTGGTTATGCGTAAACAATTTCAAACTCTATTATATTTATTAAACTTGTGTGCTCGCCTTTACACTATGTGTATTGGCTTTTACTTTAACGTATGTGACAGGTGCTTAGGATGCTTATTTGCTTTCTTTGCTGTGAAATCGAGGCTAGGAAAGACCTAGGTCAACAATAAACATTTGTCTGTAATAAAAATCTGAGTTGTCGGAACAGAACAATTTGACTAGATCTTTTCTATAATAATTGTATTATCATTTATGACATGGTATGGGACGTGTTGCTTAAAATATCTGGTAAATATAGTTGTTATGGAAACTTCTGGGCAATCTGTTTCGCTCAGTGTCGCGCCCCGATGTTTCCGCCAGCGGTTGGGGTGTGACACTAACCTAGAGTGCGGAATCCCCTAGATCAGATTTAACAGAAAACGAGTAGAAACAGAATCAAGAACACGATGCACTTTCAATCCGGTCTTCTATTGATTATCCAACACGAAGTTTTCAATCAAATCAAGTCCCACAAGAAATCTCTCAGCCACTCTCTGTAGATTTCTTCAACTCTCTCAAACTCTATTCACTGGCTAACCTAAACCCTAATGCCAAGCCTTGTTTATATAGGACAAGCTTTGCACATGGGCTTTGGTCTAGGTTAGGCCATTCTCCAAGCCCATTACACTAATTAACTCCCTAACCAATAATGCTAAGCCCAATACAAAATATCCAAAGACTAAATAATCAAACTATTAAGTTGTTGTCACAGAACATGTACCAACATGTTGCTAAAGGATTTGGCTGTGAACTTAGCATTTGATTCAATTAGATTTAGTCATGTTGTCAAGTCTACAACTATTAGAGTGGTTCATTCTCCTATTTTTACAAAGTAGCAGCCACTTCGTTAACTTGGTGTTCAAAATGCCTTTCTTCATGGGGATCTTACAGAGACAATTTACATTTGACAGCCACAAGGCTTTGTTGATCCCCAAAACTCGGATCATGTATGCCACTTGCACAAATTACTTTACGGTCTCAAACAAGCTCCATGTGCTTATTTTATCGTTTATCACAGGGCCTTTTATAGACTTGTCTTCAAGGCTCCAAAACTGATTCTTCACTTTTCACATATAAACGTTGAAACAACCTACTCTACATCTTGGTTTATTTTGTTGACATTTCTTAACTTCCAAAGACACCAATGCAGTCAATCCTGATATCAAGTTACTCAGCGAAACATTAGCTATCAATGATCTTGGTACGCTTGATTATTTTTTGGGAATTGAACTGGTTTCTTAAGGCAAAGATATCATTCTTTCTCAAATTGAACATCTTCGATATTCTACAACGTATTGCCTTCACTCACTGTAAACCGGTGCCATCTCCCATGAGTACGTCACAACATCTCTTGGGGACAGTCCGTTGTTACCAGATCTAGCCAAGTATCGTCAATTGGTCAGGGCACTACAATATGTAACCTTATCTAGAGATATGTACCACACATTACCTTTATCGTCAATAATGTATATCAATACATGCATCTCCCATTAGAAAACCATTGGTCTGCTACAAAACGCATCCTTTAACATCTAAAAGGCATAATTGACTACGAGCTACTCATTCTTCATGAATCCAACTCTCATTTACAATCATTTACTGATGGTATCTATCATGGCTCCTCCATTCTTAGTGCCTTTTCGGATGCTTACTGGGATGGCAATCCGGATGACCGTTGATCCACCGGGGGGGGGGGGGGATTCGCCATATATATGGCTGCCCTAATGCTCTCTAACAATTTCTTAGTCCTCCACATAATCAGACTACAAAGCTCTAGCAAAAACTATGGCTGAACTCACATAGTTACAAGCCTTATTGAAATAACTTGGGTTAGATACAATTCTGCTCAACTTTCCGGTACAACGATCTTGGTACTACATATCTCTCCAAAATCTCGTCTTCCACACGGAAATTATTGGTCCAATTCATATCTACTGTTTACAGAAGATCAAATTGCAGACATCTTCACAAAGCCTCTACCTACTCATAGATTTACATTTTTATGATTCAAGTTGTAGATCATCACTCGGCGTAAACTTGCGGGGAAATATTAGACACAAAGTAATTATGTTTAGTTAAAAGTGATATTATGTAAATATAGTTTGAGGTAGTTTTATGTAAATATGGTTAATCTATAAATTCTCATCATTGTAAAACCCTAATTCACAATCAAAACAAACAATTACAATTACACATATTTAAAAATGTTTTAGCTCCAACCCATAAATAAACTAGATGCTCCGTTCTTAATTTGAAAAGAAGATTATATAACCTTGATTCTTTTTTCCCTCAAACGTTACAATATGCAGTCTCATGATGTTGCCCTCGAATAAACTAATATATTAAGCTACATTATACCATAAAAAATGTCGGGAAAAAGTGGTGAATTTGTGAAAACGCGTGAAAGGAAATTGGATTATAAAGTTTGGGTCGGTGGAAGTTACACGTGACAACTTGAGGAATCCCAACATGGACTTCCTCAAACACCTCACACTTCTGCCCTAAACCATCATATTCACTATTATTTATTTATTATTATTTTTTCCATTGCATGTTTTTTTATTATTATATTATAGCTTTGATTTAATAAGATTAACAACTTTGACCCTAACTGTTTTGCTTGGTAACCTATTATAATAAAGTGGTGTTTCAATATCAATTTTATATAATTGGTTTTAATAAATACATGTTATCCTAACCGTTTGACCTAGTATTCTAACATGTCTCATACCTAATTATCCGTTATTTCAAATATGACGTGTAGGCATTGCTTGTATTTTAATTAGGTGCATTTATCGGGTTTTTTTTTTTTTTTTGTACAATTTAAGTAGTCACTTGAAGAATAAAGTTATGTTGTTTCTTTTAGAACTATTATCTTAGAGGTAAATCCAGTTGTCAAACAGTGTATTTATATAGATGTTCTTCTACGATTGTGTTAAAGATTTTATTTTAGTAAGACCATGTGTTTTATTGTGGATAAAATGTAAAATAAAAAATATGTTGCAACATATGCGTCACGCGGTAACGAGGTTTCACATTTCACCTCTTACTTAAGATGTGTTGTTGGAGAGTAAAATATAATTGGGTAAGTGATAAAAAATGAATAAAGAAATGTTACGGTGAAGATTAATGATTGGTTAAAATATTTGTGGTTATATTTTATTTTTAAAAATTTAGTAGCATTATATATTTACAAAGTGTCGTTTCAAAAAAAAATATATTTACAAAGTGTCCTTAAATGCAAATTTGACTTTAGAAAGAGAACGATATGATTTTTTTTTTTTTTTTGAAAGGAAAAGAGAACGATATGATATTTATAAATGTTAATATATTAATTATGTATAACTCGATTATATAACACTAAAATTCATTTATCATGTTTTATCTGACAATCATTAATCACAAATGGTAAGTGATTATTAAGTTTTTCACTTAAAATTGGTACTATATTACCGGTGTTCATGTATTTAGGTTAGTTTTAAATAAGTGTGAGTATACATTTTTTTTATACAATACAATTTTTAACACAATTTCTTAAATTTCTTAAATAGAGGAGACAAAAGGACCTATGGTAAATAACAAAATATATGCGTACATTTTTTATATAACACAATTTTTAACACACTTTGTTTTTTACTCATTAACACTAACGGTTATATCAAGCCCTTATATGTTTGTTTTATTTTTATTTTTTTTGTATATTTATGTAAGAGACAAATTTTGTTTCGACCAATGAAACGGCCTATTTAGTATTTAGTAGTAATTATATGTGATGTTAACTCGTTTCACATTACGACACGGCAAAACTACGTATAAAAAGATAATAAGAATAAAAATATGTAATTTAACAACTATTGTATACGTTTATTTTTCCTAAAAATCATGAAATATGTTTAAATTTTATTCGAGTCGTCTTATAAAACTCTTAATTTGAGCTAAGCTTAAACGAGCTCAAATCAAGACTCGTTTAATAGATGGGCTCGAGACTCGTGAGCCTAAACAGTCTTATTATTTATATAATTTTTATTTTATATTAATTTTATATTTACACAACAATTATTATATATACATTTACAAAAATAATAATATATATAATACTATAATTATAAAGATATATAATACAATATAAACGACTAGAAATGTACAAAAATGAAACACTTACTAGATGATAAACAAGTCAAACCCAAGCCAATCTCATTTTTTTTAAGATATAACTCGAAATATGCCGAGATCGAGTTCTCTTAAATAAGTGAAGTAAGCTCGGGCTCAGCTTGTTTACTTCCATAGTTTTCATGATTTACGTGTTACAGACAGTGGCGGACCTAGAAGTTATTTGTTGGGGGTGCGAATGAGTGGTTCAAGCATATTTTCAGGGGGTGCGGTCGGGTTTTTTGCCTAAAAAATACACAAAATTTTATTTTTCAAGGGGTGCGTCCGCCCACCCTGGGCTTCACCTAGGTCCGCCCATGGTTACAGAAGTTGTGAGCTTGCACCCGGCATGAATCCAAAATTATATTGGAGCCACAATTCGTGTATTCATGTGTTGACACATAGTCACACACACTGCTCGTTTAAGTTAGTAACTCATATGTCTGCTTTTTCATATTATTACCTTATAAGGGAGGGCGGGGCGTCTTCGGGGACTCACCTCGGGGAGGCATTTTGCCGATTAGGTGGGTACCGCCATTAAGGCGGGGGAGTGAATCGGGGAAGCTTGTAGGTGGCGGCTCACCGAGAGAGAGGGGGAGGAGAGAGAGAGGAGAGAGGGAGAGGGGACCAATCACAAGCTTTCCTTTTTTTTTTTTTTTTTTTTTTTTTAAAAAAAAACCAATTCACCTAAGAGGGGAGTGGCGCCATCAAATTGGGGTGTTAGGGGAGTTTAAGAGGGGAGTTGACGTGGCACACGGGGATTGGTTTGGCGTAAGAGAGGGGACTCACCTATTAGGTGAGCACCCCCTTCACCCTAAGAATATATTAGAGCCACGACTCTTGTATTCATGAATCCAAAATGATTGTTTGTAAAACAGTTACACTTAAATTACAATCTCTAATGTTCATTTCTCTAATATTCAACAATGAAACATAAAACTTATTCATTATAAAATATTTATAGATATAAGTTGTATAAAACAATCAGCTTTATCCTGTAAACCCACTAGATTAACCTAAAGCTAAATTATATTCCTTTAATCTTACATTTTATAGGTATAAGTTGTATAAAACAATTAGCTTTAACCCATAAAACCGCTAGGTTAACCTAAAACTAAATTATATGCCTTTAATCTTATATTAAGTTCATATAACGCAAGATTAGTGTATGGGTTATTAAGAGGGTGTTTGGTGTTGCGTTTTCAAAATAGATTATGCGTTTTCAAAATAGATTTTGCGTTTTCAAAACTGCGTTTTGGAGGCAGATAATCACTTTTTCATCCAAACACTTTTTTAGATTATTTATGTTTTACAAACGCAATAATCAAATAATTACTTCAAAACGTAATCCCAAACACCCTCTAAATTGACAACAACAACAACAACAACAATTAACTATATTACATTTAGGAACTTCGGTGAACAATACATTGGTAAGGATCAAATAGGAAGTTTATTTTGGCTAGGAAGTATAGGAAGCAATAGAATTATGACATGTGGCAAAATTTAAAATAAAGAAAAAGGGTATTTTAGTCAATCACATTCTTTCTTCTTCCTTCTTCTCCCCAGTAACTTCAAAACCCACCATTTTCAAAACTCACCATCTTCAACCATTTCTTCACTTTCTATCTTAATAATCACTACATTATAGTGCGATTTTCATCACCAATCAATGATTCAAACACCCGATCAACGTGTTCTTCAGCTTTTTTTGAAGAAACCCAGTTGAATTTCATATAAAATCTCTTTTTTTCCCTGTGATTTCACTCGATTCGTTCGATTCGATCACTGATAAGTGTTTCCAACATTCAAATTTCGTCAATCGGTGAAGAAATCTGAAGAAATCGGCTTCGATCTATGTAAGATTTTTTTTAATTGCATTTTTACGATCTGGGTTTTTGAATTGAGTCATTGCGTTTTACGATCTTGGCGGGGGTCCGGTGGCAGCGCCCCTGGTAGCAGGGTCCAAGGGGCTGCAGCCCCTGGCGGGGTCCAAGGGGCAGAGCCCCTGACTGGGGTTTTTTTTATTAAATTGGTTTAATAAAAATGCATCAGAAAATTTAATTTTCCAGAGATTGCCTCATTTCGAAGACAGTAATTCGTACACAGTTTTTTATTTGCTACTCTCTGGTTCAGACAATTCACAGGCAGTTTTATGTGTGCATTGCGTTTTATAAATAATAGAGTTTTATGTGTTTTATGTCCATTGCGTTTTAGAAATAATAGAGTTTTATGTGTTTTCTGGCAATTGCGTTTTAGAAAAACACATTTTTGAAGTGTTTTTAGTTCATTGCGTTTTAGGTAGATACATTTTTATGTGTTTTCAGTCCATTGCGTTTTAGAAAATATACTTTCTTTTGTGTTTTTAGGCCATTGCGTTTTAGAAATAAGACATTTTTATGTGTTTTTTTTTTTTTTTGCTATTGCGTTTTAGATAAACACATTTTTGAAGTATTTTTAGTCATTGCGTTTTAGGTAAAACACATTTTTATGCTTTTTCAGTCCATTGCGTTTTAGAAAAAAGATATTTTTAAGTGTTTTCTGGCCATTGCGTTTTAGAAATAAGACATTTCTTTGTGTTTTTGATGCATTGCGTTTTAGGTAAAACACATTTTTATGTGTTTTCAGTCCATTGCGTTTTAGAAAGTACACTTTCTTTTGTGTTTTTAGGCTATTGCGTTTTACAAATAAGACATTTCTTTGTATTTTCTGGCCATTGCGTTTTACAAATAAGACATTTCTTTGTGTTTTTTGTGCATTGTGTTTTAGAAAAAGTCATTTTTTTAACTTTTTTTTCATTGCGTTTTACGCAACTGTGTCTTTTCCATTGCGTTTTACGCAACTGGGTTTTAGAAAAAAAAAATTCAAAAATACAGCAATAGTATACTCGTTTTAAAGATAAAAAAACGCTTGTTTTTTGTGCAATTTTTATAAAAAAATAATGTCTTATGAAAGAGTTATTAACGTTCAAAAAATGGGGGGGGGGAATTGGAGGAGAGAGAAACTATTGCATTGAATTGACTAGAATGCCGCTAAACAAACTCACGCGTCTCTTTTCTTTCCTTCAATTTCGCTCATTTAATCTTAGCACTTGATTAATTAAATAGACGGTCAAGATTACTTCCTAGCCTTCTTAGCCAAATAAACTTCCTATTATATCCTAACCCTACATTTAATACATTTGACTTTTTTATTTTTGTCTTTTTTGTGATTTTTATTTCATTTTATACTCTTACTTTTTAACTTTTAGCATTTACACTTATAACTTCTTAACCTTTCAAAGACTTTTTTGTAATTAAGTTTTAAGTGTTCATTTTAATCTTCGTATTGGTGAGTTGGGTCGAATATTATATGTTCATGTGCTTATTATTATGTACGTTTTCTATTTTTTTTTTCAAAAATATGTTGGGTCAAATATAATACGCTTTCATGCTTATTTTTATGTACGTTTTCAATCATCTATGTTTGACGCAAATCTTATTCAGAAACGAGTCGAGTCAAATATAATACGTTTTCATTAAACGGTATTAATTCGAGTCACTTTACGTTTTAATATCGCCGCAACGCGTCGTACTATTCTCTAACTTAAGTAAACATTATTTTTCTTACTGCTTCTTTTTATGCACGTGTCGGTATAAATTTAAATTGGTTACGCTTCGACATAAATTTTTTCGGAAATATGTCGAGTCAAATATGATACCTTTTCGTATTTATTTTTACGTACGTTTTCGAGGGGCCTACGTTTTGATGTAATTTTTTCCTGATAACTAGTCGGGTAAAATACAACACGTTTTCATTAGACGGGTATAAATTCAAGATATTTTATGTTTTAACGGCGCGGAAACATGCTACGTTTTCATTTAGTATTTGTTAAAAATTGGATTGCCCAACCGTAGAGTGAGGTTGTAACTTGTAGGGTAAAGTTCTTGTACAAATAATCTTAACATACTAAACATACAAATTGAAGGAAAACTCAAAAAGACAAGGTGGCATTTTTGTAATTATCAATAACTATCAAAGTTACTCTACAAATACCTCTAAAAAAACCTAACCACTCCCCCCACCCTCAAAAAAAACCTAAACCCCCACCCCACCCCCCCCACCCCCCAAAAACCTAAAAAAAACCTAACCCCCCCCCCCCCCCAAAAAAAACCTAAAAAAAAAAACCTAACCCCCCCCTCCACCCAAGCTAAAATGCTAAAAACTAAACCCCCCCCCCCCCCCCAAAAAAAAAAAAAACCTAACCCCCCCCCCCCCAAAAACCTAAAAAAACCTAACCCCCCCCACCCAAGCTAAAATGCTAAAAACTAAACCCCCCAAAAAACCTAAAAAATCTAAAAAAAATAAAAAAAAAACACAAATTATTTTATTTTATTTTTTTAACATTTTTTATTAAAAAATCGCTACTAGTAGCAGCAAAAAAAAAAAAAAAAAAAAAAATTTTTTTTTTTTTTTTTTTGTTACGAAATGTAGCGATTTTTTAATAAAAAAATGTTAAAAAAAAATTTGTGTTTTTTTAGGTATTTTTGGTTGTGACTTTGATAGTTGGTGGTAATTACAAAAATGCCACCTTGTCTTTTTGGGTTTTCCTTCAATTTGTATGTTTAGTATGTTAAGATTATTTGTATTTGATCTTTTGCCGTAACTTGTAACCCACTAGTTTAATAGATAATAAAAAGTGTCCAATATACACGAAAAGGTTAACTATAGATGTGATATCAACTGTTTTTTATGAAAGAACTAATTATTATATAAGTTAAAAAGAACTATTAATTATTTAACAAAAATATAAAATATATTATCATGAAAAGGTTGAAGACGGTTGTTAGAAAAATGAAAAGAGTAGACGGAGAAACTAATGAAAGTGGAGTGGAGTCGCCGTCAATGCCGTCCAGACAGAAGGTAGTAATAAATGTGACCGCCAATCCCCACCATTGGATCTGATCATTTCATTATATTTTAAAGGCAGCCACCGTTCATGCTTACTCCAGCCGTCGGCGCTTCCAACCCACCCATTTAATTACACTTCATACCCTTACACGTGTACTGTCTTTTACTTTTTCTATAACGGTAAGGACATGGGGTATGGGGCTTGAGTTGGGGCGTGGGTTGGCTGAAAACGCCCAAGCCATCACTCCGCGGGTTTGGATTGGGGCGTGGGTTTGGGGCGTGGCCCCATTGGCGTGGGTTTGAAGCCGGGCATGAGACGGGGTAGTAAATGACATGGCAGGCTCTCAATGACCAAACCAAAATCATGCCCCTAAACCCAAGCCCCACTATACCCATGGGCGTGGGTTTGAGTGGTGGGGGGGGGCTCCCATTCCACGTGTCAACAAGTGCCCCAACCCAAGCCCCACCATACCCCATAGTCTAAGGAAGGATGTGTCAACCACCGTGACACCGGACGCTGTGGCCAAGGTCGACTACTTGACCGCCCCTAGCCCCTTGGCTCTCCCAGATGCGCAGAAACCCGACCTTCACCCGCCCGAAGACACGATAGTAGAATAATCGATAAAATCTTGTCTCTCATCCAAGACGAACCGGCGCTACCGTATTCGTCCTTCACCTATATGTCACAGAAAATAATGGGGAGAGCGGGAGTCGAACTCTGGGTCACAAGTAACATCAAGTCTTTCCTCAACTACTCCACCACCACTCATTCTTTTACTACACCAAACACTTTTCACACATAGAGCATGTTTGGCTAAGCTTTTCCAACCAACTTATTAACTTATTGATTTAATCAAAAAGTCAATAAGGAGTTTTAGGTGCTGTTTGTTTTTTCTGTGGGAAAAGTTCTGCAATCTGCGGACCACATCTGCAGGCATCTGCAGGAGAAGAGGTGGACCAAATGTCTGCAGTCTGTAAGGAGAAGGGGGTTTTTTTTTTCTTCTACAAAATCACTTTTCACACACACAACCACACACTTCTCTGCCTCAACTCTCTCTCTCTACTCTCTCTCTACAATCTGCCATCACACCACCTCCGCCCATAGCACCACCACCACCGCACCACCTCCGCCATCACACCACAGCCATCATCTTCGTCGTTCAACCACCACCACCGTCTTCGTCGTTCAACCACCACCACCGCCTTCGTCTTTCAACCACCACCACCGCACCACCTCCGCCATCTCACCACCGCCATCATCTTCGTCGTTCAACCGCACCACCTCCGCCATCATCTCCGATCTGGGTTCGATTTGGGGTTTTTGGTTCGATTTGGGGGTTTCGGTTCAAGCACCACCACCAGTCTCTCTCTCTTTCTCTACGGTATCTCTCTCACTCTCTCTCTCTACGGTATCTCTCTCACTGATATTGATTTGGGGGTTTTGGTTCGATTTGGGGTTTTTGGGCAGGGATGTGGTGGTGGAGGTTTGGGCAGGGATGTGGTGGTGGAGGTGGTGGCAGGGATGTGGTGGTGGAGGTGGTGGCGGGATGTGGTGGTAGAGGTGGTGGCAGGGATGTGGAAGAAGAGGTCTGCCAAGAAGAGGTTCCAAGAAGACATGGTATCATGTCTGTGTGGTGAAGAGGTCTCGCAGACCTTTTTTAATGAAAGGTCTACGAGAAAACAAACAAGCTGCGGACTCCAAACCTCTGCGCGCGTCTGCACGGCGCAGACATAAGTGGCCAGAAGTGCTTCTGGCCAAAAAACAAACACCACCTTAGTGTTTGGCAAATGCAAAAGTCCTTTTCAAAATGACTTTTTGAGAAAGAGAAAAAGTCATCAAAAAGTCATTTTTAAAAAGTTAGAATGTTGTGACTTTTTGAACTAACTTATTGACGTGTTAGCTTTTAGTCATTTTACATCAATAAGCTAAGCCAAACACTTTTTAAAAAACAACTTATTGACTTATTGGCTTTTCCCACCCCATAAGCTAATCCAAACACTTTTTTTAAAAACTCTTTTTCAAAAAGTCATAAGCCAATAAGTCCTTTCCCAAAAGTCCTTTTTAACTTAAATAAGCTTAACCAAACATGCCCATAATTTAATTTATTTAAATACTATAAATTAGCAACTTCTGTTTTGTGTATATAGATGTTGTACATAGTGTTTGGGGAGTTTAAAAAAAAGATTTTTTCTACTTTTAGTACAAAGTATTTGATAAATTAATTTTAACTCAAAACTATTTGAATCTTTACTTTAAACTCAAAACTTTTTATCTTTTGTAATTTAAATTCACAACTTTTTTACTTTCAAATTTGGTCCCCCTATATTTTTCATCTTTCGCAACTTTTTTTTTGTTTTACGCTTCGTTCTAAATTTTGTGATTTAACACGGCGCAACACACGTGTGTAATTCAACGTTTTTATGTTTTGTTTTATGCTTCATTCTAAATTTTGTGAGGTAACACGACGCAATGTGCGTGTGTAGTTTAACGTTTTTACATCGTCTATTTTTTCCCGTTTGACAGGTAACGTTTGCGTTCTTATTAAAAATATAAATGCTCAAGAAATAAATAGAAAATAAATATACGCTCAAATTTTAGTTTAAAAAAATAAATAAATACTTAAAAACCTCTATATAATCATATAATATGAATGAAAATGACAAAAGGAATTATAAATTAAAATATGACAAGTGGATACGATGATTGAATAACAAGTGTCAATATCATTTAATTCTATTACTCTAATTTATATTTATATATGTATAGACGTTTAAACCATTTAGTCTTTATCCTTAAAACTCAAGCTTAACTCGTTTAATTCGTTTGTCTTGTTTCGAGTTCTATGAGCTCTTAATGATTTTTTCCATTCTCGAGTTTAAAAGATCTTTGTTTTATATTGTTTCGATGTTTTATATTGTTTCGAGTTCTTTATATAACGTCTGAGCTCTTACTAATATTTTTGTTTCGAGTTCTATGAGCTCTTAATGATTTTTTTTTCATACTCGAGTTTAAAAGATCTTTATCTTATTTCAAGTTCTGTATACGTCTGAGCTCTTACTGAAATTTTCAAACTCATGCTTGAGCATAAATTGTTTGTTATTTATTAAACATTTATTATATATAGTGATAAAGTGAAAAAGGCATGGAATAAGATAAACCTTATTTTATTGAAGAAGCTTTAGTTTAAGATTTTAAAAACCATTCTACTTGTTGTAACCTTGTAATCCAATATAGTTTTTTGTCAAACCATTGTACTTGATTTAATAACATGAATAAAAAAAAAGGCATACTTTCCATCACTTTTCACACGTAATAATCCAAGTCAGTTTCACTATATTAAAACCATAAATAATATTTTATTAAACTATTTTATACATTATACGTCCAAAACTAAAAGTTGGTCTTTTTTTAGGAGGCGGACGGCGTAGACAAAAGCATCAAATTATCACAAGCCGTCTGATCCCATTCGGTTGCGGCAAAATGTTATCGCCATTCACCTACACTTGTCTGCACATTTGGAAACTAAATTTCCCCATAGTACAACATCCAATGCACAAAGTACAACAACAATAACCTCATCAATTCAAATACTCAAATTCTAACACAACTTAAAATTGCAGAATTTAACATTCTGTGTTCATGTATATATACAATCGGAACAAAGATGTAGTAACATTAACATTATCAGCGCATCAAAAACATTATCAGGCTGCTCTTAAACTTTTTTTAATTAATCCTAACACATTCTTATATTATCATATTATATCATATTTTTTTTCTAAACTTTAGGGTTTCATATGCTCTGAAATGAAAAAAGTTAAACAAAAACTACATTCCGGCGACTTCTGCCGGTGGAAAATTCAGATCCAGATCGAGAGCAAACGGTTTCTCCGCTTTCGGACGATCGGAACTCACCGGATTACTAAAATTAACCACCGATGATGAGTCAGAGTCCGATTGAGAACCGTTACCGTTGCCGTTACCGGTTCCGATTGTCAAATTAGGTTTAGATCCGTCAGATTTGAGGCGGTTACCGCGGTTAGCGATGTGATCGATCTGCGAATGAAACAGGAACAACGAATGAGCCATCGGAAAACCGTAGCGTGCGTGCGATTGCGCGAGACGAAGATCGAGAGCCGGAGGAACAGGCACCGGAACGACGGTGATTGGAGCGTTCGGAGCGGCGGAGTTAGACGACGACTCGACGGTGCTGCTCTCGCCGCTACGGCTTTTAGTCACAATCCTCTTTCCGGCGACGGTTACGGCGGTGTTTGGGAGGCAGAATTCGTTAGGCGACGGAAAATTCGTCTTTGCTTTATCACCGCGAAACTCACGCGCCGCGGTATCATACGCACGCGCCGCCTCAACCGCAGTATCAAACGTACCGAGCCATACACGGCTTTTTTTACCTGGATCTCTGATCTCAGCTGCGTAACGGCCCCACGGACGCTTGCGAACGCCGCGGTAGCGAGTCTCGGAGGCGCCATTGACGGCGGCGGCGGTGGCTGTTGCGGTGACGTCAGGTTTCCCGCGAGGAACCATTATGTGAGAAATGAAGGTGAGAAAAAAGGGGTGGGGATGAGGGTGTTTATATAGTGGGTGTAAAAAAGGGGGCTCATAACCACTCTCATGACAAAAGGCGCGTGTGGATGTAATGTTTGGCTCCTCCTCCGTGGCCTAGGGCTAAATTCAAGAAGTTTTACCACCCCACCCATACATATTTTGCTAAATTAAGGGTGTTAGAATTTCACACTTTATTGTTTTGTTATAACTTTTTTAAGAACCATATTATCAACTAATTACTTTTCATACCCTCAATTTGAATTACACAATATAAAACTTTAGGAGGATTTGTGTTAAATAGAAATCTAGGGTTAGGTGATGTAATTGCGAATTCGTTAATGCGGATTTTCTATTAGATATGTGCCTTCACAGCAGTGTATTTTTGTTACAAGTGTTTGTGTTTTGTATGATTGTAAGAAAGGTTACGTGTGTGAAAAAGGTTTACGTCAGACGCTTGATGGATATAATTTATATGGATGTATATGCTTGTGGCGGCGTGCTGACGTTGAGCATGATTATCAAATTTGGGATATTTCAATTGTGTTATTACGTAATGTTACAGGGTCAAGACGCATGAAGGTTTAGGTGCATGACGTTATATCTCGTAGAAATATGTTCTACAAGGGATATAATGATCTATGGATGTGTGTGATTACGTAAGTGTTTTTTGTCGAGTAATGGTTAAATGTTAGTGGTGTGCGTCCTAAGTTTACTTACAAAGCATGTAGATAATCTACGCAAGCATATAATTGTAGAAGTTTTATAGTCAATAACATCTATGTTTGTTACTTTTCCTAAATCTACTATTGTTGCATAAGGTCTTGATATGGCACGTTCACTTACAAAACATCTATGTTTGTAGATTTTCCTAAATCTACTATTGTTGCATAAGGTCTAAATATGGCACATTTAATATATGAGATCAACAACACTTGGTACTTATAACATAATGTAATGGCTTAAAACCATTTCAATGAAATAAAAACTTAAATAACCCAAAGTCGTCTCAATGGATTCAAAACCTAACTTTAAAAATCATAGTGTCCAATGGTTATTGTGTTAAACATCATAAAGTGGAAATATTTGTTTCAAGTAGTAGGATAACAAAAATGAGATTAAAACTAAAAGCGAATGGTAAGTTAAGCTTCCAATGTATATTTAGAAATTGTTAGTAACAACTGCCCATGCCAAAAGCCTTTCCATGTTCACATTTTTTCATGTTGGTTGTTACAAACTCTTTTTC
The DNA here is from genome assembly GCF_002127325.2 of Helianthus annuus. Taxonomy (NCBI): domain Eukaryota; kingdom Viridiplantae; phylum Streptophyta; class Magnoliopsida; order Asterales; family Asteraceae; genus Helianthus; species Helianthus annuus. The sequence goes on along the minus strand of NC_035443.2, from coordinate 23,931,798 downwards.
TTGTTATGTACATCTTGACTTTTACATTGTCGTATTATTATATATAACAATTCACATTCGACGTTGTATCATAATATTAACTCGTCTACTAATTTTGAAGATGAATATGAAGATAGTTAGATTACATAAAGATAGCAATTGTACCTTCATCTACGACTCATCAACTTTGAAACGTACTAGATGAACCAACTCTTGTTCGGAGCCATCAACTAAGTTAAGAACATCAAATTATAAACATATAACGAAGGTCCAGATGTTGTAGCAAGTTCACACACTGTAAAGTATTGGTTATTGGCATTAACACACGACTCATTCGTGGCAGTTAGTGCTCAATTGTCTTCATTTACGGCTCATCAACTTTGAAAAGTACTAGATGGATCAACTATGGTTTTGAAGCCATCAACTAAGTTAAGAACATCAAATTGTTAGCACATAACAACAGTGCAGACATGGTAGAATGTTCGCACAATGTGAAGTATTGGTTATTGGCATTACCAAGCAGGGCACACCTTGGATCCCTTGCCACCCAAGAAGACGGTGCATACAATACAACACACGAGTACTAGAATCACTATATTCATAAGCAATCAGTGTAGAGGTTAAACTCATCTTCACCCTATAAATATCCCCCTCAACAGAAAGGTATGTTATCAATGACCAACACACACACACACACACACACACATACACACACACACACACTTACACTGTATTATTTTCTCTCTCTGCAAAACCCAAACTTGTTGTCATGTTTGAACTTGGTCTCGAGGGGTAACTCTTGTATCCATACTAACACTGCTTTCTAACACACGCTTAAAGAAAACCAAACCTTTAGAACCAGTGGAGTTCAAACCAAGTCACGACATCAGATCCTTTGTTGCGATATCTAACGCCATTTGTGGCGCAAAATGAAAAACACCTTTTTTACAACCAAAATGGTTAATATTATCCATCATGTCAGTGTAATCCTTTAAAAACTTAGGTAGATACTACATGAGACATTGCAAGACCTATTTGGTCGGTAGGAGACATGAAAACACCACCTTTATTCATCACTTCACTTGATTTATTCGACACAACCATTACACTAGACGATGGATGAGAATATAAATGCTAAGGCGATAAGAAGAATCAAAATACTTTTTCCCATTTTGTGACATCTCCATTTATAGATTTCTATTTTCGACCCATTAGTTCAATAACAATATGAACATCGTTTGCACATCAAGCCCTAATTAACGCATGTCACCATGACACTATCCACACCCAATTCAAAACTAATCAATATAGTCATATACCAAATAGGAAGACCATTTCACAATATAAAAACCTATAGAAATATCTCAATACTACATGGGGTGACCTATCTTGCCCTTACCGACCATTAACTTCCATTTCATAGTCCAAGTATGGATATCGAGCTTTTTATTCATCCACCAACAGACGTCTCTAGACGTTTAACATTATAATGAAAAAGTTAATTTTTCGATCATTTAGCATATGATGTGAAGTGAAGTGACATAAATAGAAAAGTTTTCAATGACTAATATTTTCATATTTCTTTTAGCTTGTTCTTTTAAAGAAGATTATTAGCTTAATGTGATATACCAAATGTTTAATGATAATATATTGGTTGTTTCGTGCTTGAATATTTAAGTTTACTAGTTAGTCCTAGTTCTACTAGGGAAAGTCTTAGTGATTGGTAAAATGTGCACGTGACGCACCACATGTCGGAGTCAGGGGCGGACTCACCCCTAGCCTAAGGTAGGCGGGCACATCCTCGGAAAAAAAATTTAATGCTATTTTCCGTCGAAAATCTCGTCCGCACCCATTGAAATTTTTCGTCCGCACATCATAGGTAAAAAATGTTATCGATTTATATTTTAATTTTTTTAGTAAACTCTGATTAAAAAAAAAAACTACCTAAATTATATACACTTATACTACCCAACCTAACCCAAATACCTAATACCTTAACCAAATATTTCATTAAACATAACTAGTCCACTAATTCCTAGCCCATTAAAAAACCCAACCTAAGTTCAAATTATAATAATTAAAATAAGCCCAATAGTCCCTTAGAATTCCTCCTGCCCTCCCTCTCTTACGTCATCTCTTGCCAGCGACCAGCGAACACAGCAGCAGCCACAACAACATGTCATCAGCAGCCGCGAACCACCACCGTCCGACACCAAACCAACCGGAATACGATAAAGGGTAAGTGTTTATGTTTTTTTGATGATTTTAGTTGATATTATAGGAGAAAAAAGGGTAATAAAATTCTTAAAAAGGTTTGAAATTTCATGTGTTTTGACGTTGTTTATGGTTGTTTAGATGATTTTTAGAGTGATTATGTTGTTTAGATGATTTTTAGGGTGATTACACACGATTTCTAGGTTTACATGACATTACCCGACCCGATACAAACCGATTTTTTTACTTATATACCTAGGGGCCTAAAATTTTTAAAAATGTTTCGCACCCCTATGAAAAAAATTCTTAAGTCCGCTACTAATCAGTGTTGTAGTGTACACCTCAAAACTTAGGCCTATTACTTTGGATGGAGTTACTTATCACACACATTAGAAGACTTTAAAACACCAAATATTTCATAGTCATATACATTTTAACACTTCAAAAATTATGACACATGCTAGTATAGGATGTCAATTGCGCTTGCCATATAGCCGATATATGCTTTATCATTGCTCATCTAGACTCGCCATAAACATGTCGATTTTTGCTAGTGAGGCACGACCTCATGTCTTGTTTGTCTTCTTCTTTCTGGAATCTTGAGTGGGGCACGACCCCATGCCTTGGTGGCACGACCCCGTGCTTTTCTTCTGATTTGTTGTTTTTGGTTTTGGGGTGAAGCTCGGAGGGTCGGTATGATATATCAACTTTCCTTCTTTTGTATTTATGCTGGTTTTTACCGTTAATTTGTTACTTTTGAACATTTAAGCTATTTTAATCCTGAAAATCAAAAGCATTCAAAGAAACACACTTTTTCCAACATTAGTACAAAAATGGTGATTTTACACCTTATTTGATATAATTTATATGTTGCATTTGATGCATTTCAATAACTTATCTAATCTGACTATTTGAATTTGAATGATCTCTAACGTTTAATTATCTCCAACAGTAATTAATCATTTAAATGATATAATTAACACACAAAACATGTGTATTATATTTGTATATTCAAAGCATACACACACAAATAATATACATATATATTGACCAAGATATGGGTACACATGTTAGTGCATATTTTGTGTGTCCGTCACTGTGCGAATAGGCCAGATAGAGCGTGTGTTGAATATTGTATATATAACAACCCTCCTAGAACCTTTAACGTGACCCTAGATGTCCTAAACCATACCCCGTACGCGAGAAACGAGCCCGAAATACCGTTGTATTTATAAAACTCAAGAAAAACAAGATTTCTGAGTCGCTCGCGGGCCGCGACAGACGAAGGAAGATCTTTCGCGGGGCGCGGCGGCCTAAACTTGTCCGGCACACAATTACGCCATGTGGCGAACGCGTGGCAAGGCTACCCCCTTGACTCGGCGAAGCTATAACCGCCACGTGGTCTCTCGCGGGCCGCGAAGACCGAGGCTTACTTGGTCGCGGCGCGACAGACTGGCCGAGCAGCCTATAAATGGAGGGGTCGAGCTCATTTGTTCAGCCGTTCAATTCTAAATTTCTCTCTCAATTTCTGAATAATAGAAATAATACCCGGGCATAATACCCACTATAAAGTGAAGCTCTGCCTCGTTGTAAGTATTATAACCCTGCTGTAACAACTCTCATCAAAACTATTATTTCTTATTATATTTTGTCCAATAGGAAACCCTAATTGAGACCACCAAGTGATACTACATGACCCCTAAAATTTTCAGAACAATCGGAATCAGGATCAGGGCCCCTAAAATTAAGGGGCTGGGGGGGGGGTATTTCCTAGTTAGTATTATCCAAACAGTTTTCGATAAAAATCGAATTTTAACGAACCGTCGACTCACCCAAGCTACTGAGACACGTGGCTACCCTATGCTAAAAGTGACCTCTCGCGCCACGCGAGAGCCTCTCGTGACACGCGAGCGCGCCGTTTTTCCAGTATAAATAGAGGAGTTTGGCACTTGAATTTGGGCGTTGGTTCGACGTTAAAATTCGATTCGTACACCGAGATATCGTCTGATTACTATAAAAACACACATAATTACGAAATTCTGCCGCGATAACAGGGTAATAACTCGATCGCTATTACGATTCAATGTCCGATCGATTGAAACTATCCAATGGATGTTTAAGTGCTGCTCAAACCCGGGTTATAGTTTGTCATTCATCGTGATTCCGACATGATGTTTGAGTGTCGCCCGAATTCGGGCTATACTCTGTCATTTGTTGCGAATCCGCTGGATGTTTAAGTATTGTACTTTGTGATCGTTGTGAGGTTTTAATCTCGTGAGCTTATCGTAAAAGTTGTATTCAGTTACTTACCTAGTTTCGTGTGCATTATTGGTTGAATTAGGTTGTCAGGCTTATCACTAGGCTAAACTCTACCCCATACACTTACAATCAAAGTAGATGCTAATTCTCAGAAGAATTTGAATCAGGAAGCTTGTTAAATCAATACTGCATGCTTATAATGTGAGTCATTCTCTTTTTATCAAATTATTTCCAAAACCCTATTTATTTTCAAAGTTATAATTACAGGGATTAAGTCTTTGTAATCACTAAGTTACAGCCGGTATGTGGGGTTTTGTATACATTACTTGATAACCGTCACCATTGGACAACGGGTTAGCCAAGGGGTGATATGACCATAGTCACAGACACCATTGGACAACGAGGTAGCCAATAGGTGGTCGAGTGACAAATACCGTGGGTATATGGTTGATATATAGAAACATTGTAATCGCTCTTAATACTGTAAATTATAACAAAGTTGTAATTTACATTGATTGAGTCTTTGCCAATCTTAAAGAAGCAAATGTAAAAACTCTCAATGCTGTGGATTATAACAAATATGTTTTTGTACAAAAATGAATGACTTCACTCAGTATTTCCTACTGACAAAACCTTTTTAAAACGCGTTTCAGGTAATTACAGTAGATCGGAATAAAAGTTGGATGCGGCACCAAAAGGCTTACAGAAGTGGCTTGATTTATCAATTAAATTAAATAGAGTTGTTTTATGTAATCGGGTTTATCCCATATTAAAAGCTACCTTTATAAAATGTGGGTTTATCCCCATCTGTTTAAATAAATAAAATCTGGTGTTTCTAAACTCTGATATTTTTCCTAACTCACGGTCCTGATGAAATTTCCGCTGCAATGTTTTTCAAAAATAACCACCGGTACCACTTGGCTGCTCGCGGCTCCCGATTCCGTCCAGGGTGGGGTCGGGGGTCGTGACAGAAGGTGGTATCAGAGCCAATGAGTTAAGCCAATAGGTGTTATGATAATAATACCTAAGATTGACCGAAAGAGTTAGGAAATTGCTATTAACTGATAGCACACTTGATAGTATTTAGACTTGAACCTAAGAAAAATTGCCTTAGTATAAGCTTCGAGATAAGCTAAGTACTTGTGTAAATAAAGTGTGATGGGTTTTGGTATGCCGTGAGGATGATAACTAGAACGTTGCAAGTATGGTAAATAAGCAATAACACTTGGCCACTGTTATTTCTTATTTATTGATACTACTTTGTTCTAGAATATGATCCGTCATGTGAATACTAATTTCCTTATTCTTAGTTAAAAGTCATAATGCACTTTCCAAATCATGATTTAAGAAAGATCTATTTATGGGAAATACAAATTTCTTCTTCGGCAAGACTGGGTATGGTGTAGCAGACTCTCCAGCTTGTCCGGATATAATGAGATTACCTCTCCGGCGAGAACCGGGTAAGACGGGGTATATGATATGTCAAACGAGTGACAAGAATTCCTAAATAATATCATGACATGATGTCTGACTTAGAAATATGAATCTATTAAATACATTGACCTTATGAATGATATGTATATTGCAGTATGTGAAATGTGTAATTATATAGATATGTATATCTATAAGGAAATTCAAAAATCATAAGGATTGACAATTTAGCACAAGCATATGTCACTAATAATTATAGATTTCTTTATCAGGAGTCTCTCGTATACATCTATAATTCCGATATCAAACATTATTTCATTTGATCATCTATCTTGTAACTCGTGAGACAATATAAACGACGGAAACCCTTTTAGTTGGAACGCCATCGGAAGTATAAACATTCCCTATGTGTTACCTTAGATTATTAACACAATAGGAAATCTGTAACTAAAAGTCATGCTAAGCACGAGACGTCTAAAAACCCACGCTAATGAAGGGTACTTCTACTTTATTTAAAAACTCTTATGAAGATAAGAGTGACCACGACTAGATGCAAATACTAAGACTCTCTTCACCTATAATCCTACTAAGACTACCAGTGACAAAGAAACTATTATGACAATACACGGGTTGCAAGGGACTAAAATTGTCCAAACCATTAAGAAAAATAATGTATGCTTCAAAATATAGACATTTAGATAATGAGACCCGAGCTTCAAAACATATGATCAAGACATAAGCCATGAAATGGAAAGAATGAAAAGAACTGACAGAAAGGAAATTCTGTCTACTTCATAAAAAGGTACGAATGGAAACGATGATTCCTGAAGGGATTGCTTAATTAGGTAGAGAGTTGCGAAGCCAAACGAAGAAGTGATCACAAGGAGACAAAACAGACCAACCGACCAAGTTCGTCTCTGTGAGGAAAGCTACAAGTTACAGTCATGCCCTTTGGGTTAACAAATGCTCCTGCAGCATTTATAGACATGATGAATAGGATTTGTAAACCATACTTGGATAAGTTTGTAATTGTCTTCATCGACGATATACTCATTTATTCCAAAAATCTGGAAGAGCATTGTAAGCACCTACAAGCACTCTTAACTTTGTTAAGAAAAGCTCTATGCCAAATTCTCGAAGTGTGAATTTTGGCTACAAGAAGTGCAATTTATAAGACAGATGGTAAATCACGAAGGTATTCACGTAGATCCCTCCAAAATAGAAGCAATCACCAAATGGAAGGTCCCACAATCAGTTATGGAAATTAGGGGTTTTCTAGGGTTAGCCGGATATTATAGACGGTTTATTAAAGATTTTTCTAAGATAGCTGTGCCATTAACTAAGCTAACTTGTAAATCAGTTAAGTTTGAATGGGAACCTAGGCAAGAAGAAGCTTTTAAGATTTTAAAACAAAGGTTAACAAACACCCCAATTCTTGCCTTACCAGAAGGAACAGAAAGTTTTGAAGTTTACTGTGATGCTTCTAAGCTAGGATTAGGATATGTGCTAATGCAACGCAAAAAGGTAATTGCGTATGCTTCAAGGCAATTGAAAAAGCACGAGGAAAACTATACAGCACATGACTTAGAATTAGGATCGATAATTTTTGTCCTTAAGATTTGGAGACACTATCTGTATGGAAGCAAATTTACTATTTATACAGATCATAAAAGTTTAAAGGACATATTTGGGCAAAAAGAATTAAATTGGAGGCAAAGAAGATGGATGGAAATTCTAAGTGACTACGACTGTGATATCCAATATCATGAGGGAAAAGCAAACGTAATTGCAGATGCCTTAAGTCGTAAGTATCATGAGAAACAACGACGAGTTCGTGCTCTTAGATTAAATCTATAGTTAGACTTAATGGAACAACTGAAGAATATTCAAAAAACAGCAATCAAGGACAATGCTGAAGGAATGAAAGGAAGATTAAAGGAATTAGAACAAGGAAGTGATGGAATTTGGAGATTCCATAAGAAAAGGATTTGGGTACCTAAGCAAGGAGAATTAAGAAATAAGATTTTAAAGGAAGCCCATAAATCTAGGTATACCATACACCCGGGAAACAATAAGATGTACCAAGATTTAAGAAATAACTTCTGGTGGATAGGAATGAAAAAGGACATAGCTAGGTATGTTTCTAAGTGTCTTACTTGTTCACAAGTTAAGGCGGAACACCAGAAACCTTCAGGTCTACTTCAACAATTAGAAATGCGTGTTTGGAAATGGGAGCTCATAACAATTGACTTTGTTACTAAGTTGCCCAAAACCAGAAAAGGTAATGATGCTATTTGGGTAATTGTAGATCGATTAACCAAATCAGCTCATTTTCTACCCATGAAAGAAACCTTCAGTATGGAAAGGTTAGCCAAGTTGTACGTGGACGAAGTAGTATCCTTACATGGAGTTCCACTCTCCGTTGTAATCGGATAGAGATAGTTGTTTTACTTCCCACTTCTGGACAAGTTTCCAGGAAGCAATGGGAACCCGACTAAATTTAAGTACTGCATATCATCCTCCAACAGACGGACAAAGTGAGAGGACGATACAAACCCTGGAAGACATGCTCCGACCATGTGTAATAGATTTTGGTGGAAACTGGGATGATCACCTACCTTTAATCAAATTCTCCTATAACAATAGTTATCATGTAAGCATCAAAGCTGCCCCATTTGAAGAACTGTATGGACGAAAGTGCAGAACTCCAGTTTGCTGGGCAGAAATAAGAGAAAATCAATTATCAGGAAACTACCGAAAGACTGAAGATGGCTCGAGATTGTCAGAAGAGTTATACAGACGATCGACGCAAGCCGCTAGAATTTCAAATGGGAGACAAGATACTCTTGAAAGTTTCTCCTTGGAAAGGAGTAGTTCGGTTTGGTAAGAAGGGAAAGCTAAGTCCAAGGTATGTAGGACCATTCCCAATAATCCAGTGAATAGGACCAGTCGCCTATCGTTTACAACTACCAAAAGAGCTAGCCGGGGTACATGATGTATTTCATGTATCCAACCTCAAGAAATGTCTATCTGACGAATCCCTGGTAGTACCTCTTCAAGATGTAGAGGTAAATGAGAAATTAAAATTTATTGAGAAATCACTGCAGATAGAAGACATAAAGGTCAAATTTCTCAAGCACAAACAACTAGTATTGGTCAAAGTCAAATGGAATTCAAAGAGAGGACCGAAATACACTTGGGAACTGGAATCAGAAATGAAGCAAAAATATCCCTACTTGTTGACGAGATTTTTATTAAGGTGGGGAGAATGTAACAACTCTCACCAAAACTATTATTTCTTATTATATTTTGTCCAATAGGAAACCCTAATTGAGACCCCCAAGTGATACTGCATGACCCCTAAAATTTTCAGAACAATCGGAATCAGGATCAGGGCCCCTAAAACTCAGGGGGGGTATTTCCTAGTTAGTATTATCCAAACAGTTTTCGATAGAAATCGAATTTTAATGAACCGTCGACTCACCCAAGCTACTGAGACACGTGGCTACCCTATGCTAAAAGTGACCTCTCGCGCCACGCGAGAGCCTCTCGTGACACGCGAGCACGCCGTTTTTCCAGTATAAATAGAGGAGTTTGGCACTTGAATTTGGGCGTTGGTTCGACGTTAAAATTCGATTCATACACCGAGATATCGTCTGATTACTATAAAAACACACACAATCACGAAATTCTGACGCGATAACAGGGTAATAACTCGATCGCTATTACGATTCAATGTCCGATCGATTGGAACTATCCAATGGATGTTTAAGTGCTGCTCAAACCCGGGTTATACTTTGTCATTCATCGTGATTCCGACAGGATGTTTGAGTGTCACCCGAATTCGGGCTATACTCTATCATTCGTTGCGAATCCGCTGGATGTTTAAGTATCGCACTTTGTCATTCGTTGTGAGGTTTTAATCTCGTGAGCTTATCGTAAAAGTTGTATTCAGTTACTTACCTAGTTTCGTGTGCATTATTGGTTAAATTAGGTTGTCAGGTTTATCAGTAGGCTAAACTCTACCCCATACACTTACAATCAAAGTAGATGCTAATTCTCAGAAGAATTTGAATCAGGAAGCTTGTTAAATTAATACTGCATGCTTATAATGTGAGTCATTCTCTTTTTATCAAATTATTTCCAAAACCCTATTTATTTTCAAAGTTATAATTACAGGGATTAAGTCTTTGTAATCACCAAGTTACAACCGGTATGTGGGGTTTTGTATACATTACTTGACAACCATCACCATTGGGCAACGGGTTAGCCAAGGAGTGATATGACCATAGTCACAGACACCATTGGACAACGAGGTAGCCAATAGGTGGTCGAGTGACAAATACCGTGGGTATATGGTTGATATATAGAAATATTGTAATCGCTCTTAATACTGTAAATTATAACAAAGTTGTAATTTACATTGATTGAGTCTTTGCCAATCTTAAAGAAGCAAATGTAAAAACTCTCAATGCTATGGATTATAACAAATATGTTTTTGTACAAAAATGAATGACTTCACTCAGTATTTCCTGCTGACAAAACCTTTTTAAAACGCGTTTCAGGTAATTACAGTAGATCGGAATAAAAGTTGGATGCGGCACCAAAAGGCTTACAGAAGTGGCTTGATTTATCAATTAAATTAAATAAAGTTGTTTTATGTAATCGGGTTTATCCCATATTAAAAGCTACCTTTATAAAATGTGGGTTTATCCTCATCTGTTTAAATAAATAAAATCTGGTGTTTCTAAACTCTGATATTTTTCCTAACTCACGGTCCTGATGAAATTTCCGCTGCAATGTTTTTCAAAAATAACCACCGGTACCACTTGGCTGCTCGCGGCTCCCAATTCCGTCCAGGGTGGGGTCGGGGGTCGTGACACCTGCTATTACCCTACGCGATCGATTTAGGATTCCGTAACGCATGTCAAGGCTCTACCTGACTCAGTCGTTGGAATTCTGTTTCGTGTTACACTCGATTGATCTAGGGCTCTGTAATGCATGTCAAGGCTCTGCCTGACTCAGTCATTGGAGTTCTGTCTCGAGTTGTACGGTTAATGTGATTTGGGTTATTTTACTAACACGTGTGCATTGTTTAATTTTAATAGATAATAATCAGGAGATACACCAGGAAGCTCTAGTTTTACCTAAATCAACAATGTAAGTACATTCATTTTCTCTCACTATTTGAGAGTACATTTTTGTGAGTCAAAATGTTTTACCAAAAACCTCAAATATTTTCAACTACAATTACAGTGATTAAGTCTTTGTAATTCTACAGTTGCTGCCAGTATTATGGGGTTTGTATACAGTACTTTATAACCTTCACAATTGGGCACGTGTATCCAATGTGTGATATGACCATAGTCACAGATCCATCGAGTGACACATACTGACCGAGTAATTGTGTAGATATAAACATTGCAATCGCCCTTAATACTTTAATGTGTAAACAACTGATGTTTTACCAAAATGGAATGTACTTGCTAGTATTTCTTGCTGATAAAATGTTTTTAAAACGCGTTTCAGGTAACACAATGTGAAAGCCAATAGAAGCCAACTGGAGAGCACTGAAGGCTTGGTAAAGTGGCTATAAAAGTTACCTAAATAAAAAGCAGTTTTGTTTTCAATAAATAGGGTTTATCCCTACAAATGTATTATCAAATGAACTTGGGTTTTACCCCAATGATGTATTATTATAAAAAGTTTGGTGTTTTACTCTGATAAAAATATTTCCTAACTACGGTCCTGATGTATTCCGCTTCCAAATTAATAAACACCGATACCCCTGATCTGGATCTCGCGACACCGCTCCCGGGGTAGGGTCGGGGGTTGCGACAGAGAGCGGTATCAGAGCTACAGCCACTGGTTTAAGTCAAAGAAGTGTTCTGCTGACACTTAAATTCTGTGTTAGGAAATAACTTATGTGATTACGTGTAAATATTGTTTTGTGTTATTTGACTATTTGTTAGTTTACAGTATGAGTGAGCAAGGAACATCGGACGCTTCTCATCACTTAGATAGTTCACCAAAAGATGAGGGAACATCATCTCAACCTAATCCCTCAGGATACTCAGCCGATACTGAGAAAGGGATATTTATATTTAAGGCACAGTCTGAGGAACCCTTTACTACTAAAAAGAGAGGAGCACATGGGAGAAGAAAGAGAATGAAGAAGTTACCACAACAGAGGGCGATAGTCAGGACTAATAGGGAAGGAAATGCACAGATTCAGGAGACAGTCAATAGGCCACCTTGGGAAGAGGAACTAGATAGATAGCTGGCCAATTTCCATATGCTAGCCACTACAGAAGTAGGCTCTACCCTAAACCAAATAGCTGAACCACCACTGTTACCTTTATTCCCAGACCAACAAATGCTAGAACCCGACCAGGAAGATCCGTTTCCAATCCCAGATGTAGATCCTTATGAGATTCCCAGAATTCCCCCACCAAACCCCAGAGCTTAGTACACTGACCTTAACCCTTTAGATCCCTTTTGGAGCAGCGAATGGTGGACACAAAGTGTAATAAGAAACCCATACCCTTATGGACAACCTATCCCTCTACACCCTAATCCAGTACCAGCTCCCATGCCACCTATGAGCCAGGAAAATTTAGAGGAACTTCGCTCATTTGGTGACGAATTAGTAGAGGAAGGAGATAGGATTCAGCAAATAGGAGAAAAGCTTATGTGGAAACATGTCGAGCGTGATATACATGATTGGATACATGACACTTAGAAAATGCCTAGATATATGTCGCAACCCCGTCCCCCTAGCAGTCCCGGGAACGGGCGACCGCGACCAGTTTTGGTGGTATCTTGTTTTTGTCTAATTTGGCAGCGGAATTTACATCAGGACCGTAGTTAGGAAATATTTTATCAGAGTAAAATACCACACTTTCATAATATTAAACACATGGGTAAAACCCAAGTTTTCAGTACACACTTTTTCATAGGGATACACCCTATTTTTATTTAATAAAAACATCTACTTTTTTAGATAACTTTATTGCCACGTTTCCAACCCTTCAGTGCTGTCCAACTGGCTTCTATTTGGCTTTCACATATTGTTACCTGAAACGCGTTTTAAAAACATTTTTTCAGTGGGAAATACTGGTGAGTGAATCCCAGTTCAATCAAGTTTTAATAAAAACCATTGTACAGTATTGAGGGTGATTCCGCAATTACATTTGTTTCCAAGACATATCAATTACCACCACACGGTACTGTCGTTCCGACTTATGGTCATGTTACTCCTCGTAAGGCAGTAACAAAGTTTGTATATAAAACCCCAAATTTACCGACTGTAATTGTATCCTTACAAATACACAATATCTGTTTAATATATAATTAATTGTGTGAGGTTTTGTAAAAATAATTTGCAAAAAGGAGATTACTCACATTGCTGTCTTAGGATTTTCAGTAAGGATTTCCTGGGAATAATCTATAAATTACACAAATGCACGCGTGTTAGTATAATAACCTATTTTAACACTAGCAATACCCTCCCCGAGACGGCATTCCAACAACTACGTCGGGCAGAACCACGACAGCCAGTACGGAACCCTAGATCAATCGGGCAGAGTATCTAATACGTATCCAGGGGTTATAATACTTACAGCGGAGCAGAACCTCGCTATTTAGGGGGGTATTAGACCCGAGTATAATGCCTACTATTTAGAAATTAAGTGAGAAAGAAAGTTTTGGGACGAACTGATTGAAGATCCGAGGCCCTCTATATATAGTGCTGATTTCTGGTCCTCTCGCGGCCCACATAAAGGTAGACCAAGGCCTATGCGGCCCGCGTCAATGTTGGTCAACGCTGTAGCTGATCCGGGTCATCGACTAGACCTGCCACGATGATGACATGTGTCATCACCGGGCTGCGCCACACCTTTGATCTCTAGCGGCCCGCGTAAGACCCTTAAGAGGTTTACGCGGCCCGCGACAAACCCAAAATATTAATTTTTAATTATTTTTAATACTATTTAAGGTATTTGGGGTCCGTTTTTGCGTATGGGGTGTTTTTAGGGACATATTGGGATATTTTAAATATTTTTAGGGTGTCGGAAATATTATGAGGGTGTCGGTTTACTTTAGGGTTGTTATATCCTCCCCACCTTGTTTTAGAGCTCGTCCTCGAGGTCTACTAGAACAGGTGTGGATATTTCCTTTGCATTTATGATTCAAGCTCCCATGTGTATTCTGGTCCTCTTTTGGAGTCCCACTTCACTTTGACCAGAACTAATCTTTTATGTTTAAGGTTCTTGACTTTCCTGTCTTCAATCTGTAGAGGTCTTTCTACAAATTTGAGTTGTTCATTTACCTCTATGTCCTTAAGAGGTACTACGAGTGATTCATCAGCTAAGCATTTCTTGAGATTAGATACATGAAATACATCATATATTCCTACCATTTCCTCCGGCAGTTGTAGTTGATAAGCTACAGGTCCTATTCTTCTAATAATCTCAAAAGGTCCAACATACCTGGGACTTAGCTTTCCCCGCTTGATGAATCTTACCACTCCTTTCCAAGGAGAGACTTTTAACAATACTTTGTCACCTACCTGGAATTCTAACTGCTTACGTCTGTTATCAGCATAACTCTTTTGTCGATCACGTGCTGCTTTCAGTCGTTCCTTGACTTGAATGATCTTGTCGGTTGTTTCTTGCACTATCTCAGGTCCAAATAGTTGTTTTCCCCAATTTTTGCCCAACAGACTGGGGTTCGGCACTTTCGTCCATAAAGTGCTTCGAATGGTGTAGCATTGATACTTGTATGATAACTGTTATTATAAGAAAATTCTATTAAAGGTAAGTGATCGTCCCAATTACCTCCGAAATCAATTACACAAGCTCTAAGCATGTCTTCCATTGTCTGAATTGTCCTTTGGCTTTGTCCGTCCGTTTGAGGATGATAAGCAGTGCTTAGATTCAACTTGGTTCCCATTGCTTTTTGGAAACTTGCCCAAAAATGAGAGGTAAAACGACTATCCCTATCAGAAACAATTGATAAAGGAATTCCATGTAATGAAACTGTTTCATTTACATATAATTTGGCTAATTGTTCCATACTGAAAGTTCCCTTCATTGGTAGAAAATGAGCTGACTTAGTTAGCCTATCTACAATCACCCAGATTGTATCATTACCTTTTCTTGTTTTGGGTAATTTGGTAACAAAATCTATTGTTATCAATTCTCATTTCCACACTAGCATTTCTAAATGTTGCAACAATCCTGAGGGTTTCTGGTGTTCAGCTTTGACTTGTGAACAAGTTAAACATTTAGAAACATAAGCTACTATATCCTTCTTCATTCCTATCCACCAGAAATTTTTCCTCAAATCTTGGTACATCTTATCATTTCCTGGATGCATCGTATACTTGGACTTATGGGCTTCTTCTAATATACGATGACGCAGGTTCCCTAATTTAGGTATCCACATTCTCTTTTTATGAAACCTCCAAATTCCATCTGTTCCTTGTTCTAATTCCTTAATTATTCCTTTTAATTTTTCAGTATCATCCTTGATTACTGATTCTTGTGCTTTTCTAATCTGATCATTTAAATCTACTTGTAGATTCAATTTAAGAGAACGTACCCTTTTTGGCTTTTCATGATACTTTCGACTTAAAGCATCAGCCACTACATTGGCTTTTCCTGCGTGATACTGGATATTACAATCATAATCACTAAGTATCTCCATCCAGCGTCTTTGTCTCATATTCAATTCTTTTTTCCCGAAAACATACCTTAAACTCTTATGATCTGTGAATATGGTAAACTTACTACCATAAAGGTAATGTCTCCAAATCTTAAGGGCAAAAATTATATCTCCTAATTCTAGATCATGGGTTGAATAATTCTCTTCGTGATTCTTAAGTTGTCTAGATGCGTAAGCTATAACCTTTTGGCGTTGCATTAATACACATCCATAACCTAACTTAGAAGCGTCACAATAGACTACCAAGTCTTCAGTTCCTTCTGGTAACGCTAGTATGGGTGCATGGGTTAATCTTTGCTTAAGGATTCTAAAAGCTTCTTCCTATTTTGGTCCCCATTAAAACTTAATGGATTTACAGGTTAACTTGGTTAAGGGAATGGCTATTCTAGAAAAATATCGAATGAACCTTCTATAATAACCAGCCAATCCTAGGAAACTTCTAACCTCGGTTGGCGACTCAGGGGTTTTCCATTTGGTAATCGCCTCGATCTTTGTTGGATCCACATGAATTCCTTCATGATCAACTAAGTGTCCAAGAAACTGTGCCTGTTCTAACCAAAACTCGCACTTTTAAAACTTAGCATAAAGCTTTTCCTTTCTTAATAGACTTAGAAGTGCTTGTAAATGCTTTGCATGCTCCTCTTTACTTTTAGAGTAAATTAGAATATCATCTATGAAGACAATTATGAATTTATCCAAATATGGCTTACATATTCGGTTCATCATGTCCATAAATGCGGCTGGGGCATTGGTTAAACCAAATGGCATGACAGTAAATTCATAATGGCCATACCTTGTTCTAAACACGGTTTTAGGAATGTCCTCTTCCTGTACCTTTAATTGATGATATCCTGATCTTAGATCAATTTTTGAGAAAAATCGAGCTCCTTGCAGTTGATCGAGCAGATCATCGATTCTTGGTAATGGGTACCGGTTCTTGATCGTGACCTTGTTCAATTCACGGTAGTCAATACACATGCGCATTGATCCGTCCTTCTTTTTGACGAATAAAATCAGTGCTCCCCATGGCGATGAGCTTGGCTGTATGAATCCTTTTTACAACAGTTCGTCTAATTGTTTCTTTAGTTCCTGCATTTCAGCTGGTGCCAAGCGGTAAGGTGCTTTGGCAATTGGTGCCGTTCCTGGTAGCAGATGGATTCTGAATTCAACTTCTCTGTCTGGCGGTAGCCCTGGTAATTCTTCTGGAAATACATCTGAAAACTGAGACACTACTGGAATGTCTTTTAGTTCTTTTCCTTTTGTGTTAGTGATTATAGAAATCAAATACACTATAGATCCTTTTCTTATACAACTTTCGGTTTTCATCACAGAGATGAATTTCGTGGATCTAGATGGCTTATTTCCCTTAATTGTGATATTTTCACCTCTTGGTGAATCTACTTGAATTGACTTTTGATCACATAAAATACTGGCTTTATTGGCTATTAACCAATCCATTCCTAACACAACATCGAATCCTGCCAGATTCATTGGGTAAAGGTTTGCAATAAACTTTTGGTTAAATATTTCTATTCTTACTCCCTACAAGATTTCAGAAATTCTAACGGTTTCTCCATTTGATGTTTCTACTAGACATTCTTGTGGTAGTTTAGTCAATGATTGATTTAGAAGTTTGCAAAACGAAGTATTGATAAAACTTTGGTTTGCACCAGAGTCAAATAATACTTTAGCAAAAATATCATTAACTAAAAACGTACCAGCTATGACGTCCGGAATCATCTTGGCTTCATCTGCAGTTAGAACAAATGCTCTAGCATTTTTAGTGTTCTTGTTGTTTGCAGCTGGAGCCAATTTCGGACAACTTGGCTTGATGTGACCTTTTTCTCCACAATTGAAGCACAGTCCATTAATAGGTTTTCTTCTGTAGGTTTCTTCCTTGTGTCCTGGTGCTTTGCAGAAATTGCAGTAAGTGGAGCATCTTCCTGAATGTTTCTTTTTGCAGGCTTTGCAGTATGGTGCAGAGGTAGAACCTACATTCCTACGGTTGGAATTCCCAAAACGGAATTCTTGGGTAAGTCTTTGGGTTAGGTTTCTCCTCTGGTCTTCTTCTCTAGTACGGATTAATTCATCTGTCAAGGTATTGGCTAGTTCTACAACTTCTTCTATGGTTTGGGGTCTAGCTACCTTGACTACATGTCTAATTTATCCAATTAATCCCCAGATATAACGGGAGATTAATACCGGCCCAGGTGATGCAAGAGTTGGCACTATTCTAGCATATTCAAAGAATGTAGTAGTATAACCCTTACTATCTACCCCGGTTATTTTGAGGTTCAGGAACTTATTTGCTATTTGTTCCTTTTCATTGGGAGGGCAGAATTTCCTTTCTACCATATTTTTAAATTCCTCCCACTCCATGTTGTATATCCTATCACTTCCTCTTGACTGGAGGATAGTGTTCCACCATTCCAAAGCTGAGTTTTTAAACAGATTAGAAGCAAACATTATCTTGTCTTCCTCAGCACACTTGCTTATTTTCAGAACAGCTTCAGTCTTTTCTATTCAGCGTAGAGCTGCAATGGGTCCTTCATTGCCCGAGAATTCTATTGGTTTGCAGGACCAGAATTCTTTATAAGAACAACCATACGGCATGGTTCTTTTCTTTTGGGAATGGGCACCTGAAGTACGGGTCCATTGTTTACGCTGTGTTTTGGTTCAGTTGGTCGCTTACTGCTATGCTTACTTTTATTTTCTGCTTCCTTAACAGTTTGGATAATAAAGGGCATTGCATCTATGATTCTCTAAGTCCCGTTTAACTGGATCTTTCAATGATATCAAACAATCACCAAGTTTGTGCGGAATCCAAACTTGGTGAGATTCAAGAAAAACACGAAAATATGAAACAAACCAAATACGAAGAACACAATACCGAATCACTTTCAAACTTGCACACGATTCTATTACTATCAACTAGCAAAACCGTCTGGTACAAGTTCCTACACCACTATCAATCGCCACCTCTGATTCTCTAGTTCTCTAGAATATTGTAACAATGAGGTTCCAAAGGTTCTAACCTAATAACAAGTTAAAACCTTATTTATATACTAACTTAAGCCCAATTCCCTACATGGGATTCCCTTGGGCCTGCTTGGCCCACATGGCCTAAAGCTTGGCCTAAGTGACCTATAAAGGTCCAAAACCTAATATAAACTAATCCGGTAAGATCCAGTTCGTAACCATAGCTCGTTGTATTAATTTGATGCGTCAGTCTCACACTTTAGGGCCTAAAATCTCCCCCTAGAATGATGCCATCAAATTGTATTCATAACATGAATTCAGCAATGTCTTCAACGAAGTCTAAGGTTATCGCTATGCTGCAGATGTTGTGGAAGTTCTTGACTTCTGAACTCTCAGCACTGGGTCTCTTTCTTCAGCTCTTGTGGTTAGCTTCATATCAGGATCTCGATCAGCATCTTCTTGAAAGTCTTTGTTAAAAAGAATGTGAGAGGAGGATCTCAGCAGCTCTTTTCTTCTTCAATCTTTGTCTTTCAAGCAGGTTCACGGTACTTCTTCAAATGCACTTTCATTGTCAGACGGTGTTTCGTATCCGGTTCTTCTGACTCAGGTACATCTCGTTGTTGAGCTGCTCCAGGCTTCGTCAACAACAAACAACATCTCAATATTCATCAACCCCTGTTCTTGATTGAAATCAAGTTCTGCACATGCTCACAAACTCATAAGCAAACATTTCTTATGCAACAGGGAGAGTACCATATGAACACTAGGTACATCCAAGTACTTGTACTCGAATTTCACAATTTAAATTCTTTCAACTTTTGATGATCAGTCAAATCTTCAAGAACGGTTACATTTTTAATTTTAAGAAAAAACAAATAAGCACTATATTTTTGGATTTTATAGAAAAACAAGACACTATTTTTGTATTTTTGAATTTTTATGTTTTTTTTATTTTTTATTTTTAGAACTAAAAACAAATAAAAACTCAAAATATAAACAACTACCATAATATACAATTACAATTGCAATGGGATCAAAATTCGTTCTCAGGCAGACTAAGGAACACTTTTCAGTACGAGTCTAATCAAACTGGTCTATGCGATTGCCAATATGTTTGTCCACTTAAACTTTAACGTTCAACTTCGTGATATGCTTAAGGTAATATTATACTATTATACCCGTGTGTCCCATTCCAAGGCATACCTCCGCGATCAAGGTAAGCACAACGATTCATCGTAGCAGGTGAGTATTCTGATGTCATCCTTTAAGATATCATGACTGTGTCTAGGTCTGCATATAATCTGTTTTATCATGTTTTGATTTCTTAACAATGAACACCCAAATAAATGCTAATCAAATTCTGGAAATATAAACAGCACACTCTATCATGCAAGTATCTTCCCTACCACATATTTCACAAGTCCAATCCAGATTTCTGAAATCTTAACTGGGAATAGATTGAGAAGAGAACAGAATAGATCTTTTGCAGAGATGGTATAATATACAGATCAAATGAGTTTTTCTCAATTTGATATAGGTTTCTTGGGTTTCTTTTGGGCACTAGAGGGCCTCTTTCGGGTGTATTAGATCTATAGCGCGACAACGTACAGCTAGGTCAGCATGTATCTGGATGCAGCAGAAGCTGTCGTTGCCTAGCACCTCCAGGTCAGCATGTATCTGGATGCAGCAGAGGAGGTACACGACTTTTTCAGAGACGATTTCAGAATCAGATCAAAATTGTGTGTATCGGGACAACATACAGACATTCAAATAGAAATGAGCTAATTCTAAGTGACTTTCTTTCCTGGGGTCATGTACAATTTTAGTTCTGAACAGAAGGACAACCAAGATATCCCCGGATGATTCAACAATATAAAGACCCGAAACCTCAAATGTTGGCTATTGATCAACGCAAGATTTAAGACCATAAAATCATACGCCGTTGGTATGTTACCCACATGGTACATAGTTCGTTATGTTTATATCACTTAGTACCTTTTTTCATTTTGAGCGTCAAGCCTATCGACATATCGCAGTAGATCCTAGTCTTTTCTGCTATGGCACCTTACATGTGTTAGTCAAACCCTTTAACACGAACAGTTATTTCACTTCCCATAACATGCAATTTTTCTTTTTGGCTTTTTCATTTTTCTAATTTTTTTTTGTGTTTTTCTCATTTTCTCCCCCTAAAGCAATACATATATATACAGTACAGCAATACATATATATACCGCAAACTCTTTTTGTATTTTTCTTTTCTGAGTTTTCTCCCCCTAAACTCTATATCTATCTATATCTTCCTCTCCCCCCCCCTAAATTTGTGCATAAATCTTGTATTTTTGCGCACTATTTACTAGAGAAAGGACACTTTATATATAAAATAAATAAAAAAAACTAAGAAAGAGAGAAAATATTTTTGTTTAACCGTTCTATCATAAGATTGAAGACTAATCAAAATCATATCAAAGTACTGAATTTAAACGGTACCTTTTGCTGATCATTTCTTACTTCGCTTATCTCCTCCAAAGGAAACATATCATCTGTAAAAAAAATTTGAACTTTTTGCAACAGTGAAATGTTACCCGTTTTATCTCTGGAACAACTGCTATCAACATTCCAGAGATTGTCAACAGCTCCTCCTTAGTTGTTCCTGAAAATTAAGGAGATTAGTAAGACATTGGTACCCAGGCCATCGTGGTCCTGGGTTTACCTGAAGCATCAAAATAAGACACTTCTTTCAAACACAAGTCCCCTTTAATTTCAAGGATTGGAGACGTTGCTGCTTTGGATTTGGGTTTCCAAATCTGTTTCGGTTTAACAAACGTGTTCGTTGCCTTCGGTTGAGCAACTTTAGCTGATTCAGGCTTGTTAGTTTTAGAAAAACGTTTTTGTTCTTGAACAACCTTGCATTTGTTTTTAGCAGCGTTCCAATCCCTATCAGAAGGTTTAACCTTGGGATTCACATTCTTCATTGCCTTAGGTGAAGAAACCTTCATTGGCTTAGAATGGTAGTTATCCTTTGGTGTAACCCTCCGATTTTGCATATAATATGGTACGTAGGGACGATTTGTGCAGTTGCGAGCAATGTTACCAGCAATGCCGCAATTGAAGCATGTTTGTCTCTTCATGTAGAAAGCATTCTGATCAGCTGGATTTGCTCTTGCAGACCCTGAAGGACGAACCGGTCCTTTCTGTGCTTGATTTCCTTGCACATTTCTTGCAAACGATGATGAATTGGGATGTCTGTACTTGTCATTTGCAGGGTCCTTCTGAGGTGGAGATTTCTTTTGATTCTTCTTGCTTTGCTTAGACTGCAAGTCTTGTTCAGAAATCTCACCAGTCTTTTCGAAAGCTTTGTTAGCACAGTCAAATGCATATTTATCACATTTGCCATTACAGACTGGCTTAACAAAAGCATTTTTCACATTACGAGCCTTTTGCTGACTATTGCTGCCCGTTGAGGACTGTGGAGAGCCTGATCGTCTTTGATGTTTAGGCTTCTTAATTCCGCGTCCTTTACCTGCTCGCTTGGACTCTTGTTGCTTGATATGAACCTTTTCATCACTAACAGAAGGTTCAGATTGTTCAGCTTTCGCACTTTGAGCCTTGTTCACGTCAATCTTCACTTCTTCCTTCTTGTCGTCAGCTTTGACAGAATCGGAGAGTTCTGGTTTGTTGGATGAAATACCAGAAACTTTAGCAGAAACTTCAGCTGAGACATTTGATGAATTTTCAGCACAAGATGGTTCTGCACATGACGCCTTTGAGCTGAATTCACTAGAATCAACTGATTGACATTTGACGAATTTTCAGCACAAGATGGTTCTGCACATGACGCCTTTGAGCTAAATTCACTAGAATCAACTGATTCCAATTTCCCAGAATCAGCTGCTTCAGATGATTCGCATTTGGAATCAGATGGTTCAGCTGGCTCATTCGTACCATTTGCCGATTCATTTTCTGTTACACAAGCATCAACGTTTTCGCCCAAACCATCAGGCCTGAAATTAATCACAGAGCGAAAAACTGATTTAAAAATATCAAACGTCGTAATAGAGTCTAGATTAGCTTCATTTATTAAATTTTCAGAAGCATTAGACTCTGATGCTTGTTCCTCCCCAACTACTTTTTCAACCGTTACTTCAACTACTTCATCTGCACATGTAGAAGAAGCATTAGAATCAAAAGTGCCTTTAGAATAAAGTTCATTGAAGGAGTTGGTCGTTTATTATCAACAGAGTTGCTGTTGAATGATGACTTGTCAATTTTTGGACCGTAAGCCATCTTGTCCTCATTCATCAATTCCTCCTCGGTCATGGGTAAGTATGTGTAATTGTCATTGTAAGGAGGAGGAACTTGATTAAATCCCAACCCACATCCCTTCTTTTTCTTGTATGCAAGTTGCTAATCACACAGATTTTTGACCAGTTTACTGGAAGACTCATATTTTTTAATGTTAAGTTCGTTAATTTGATATCTTTCTCTAATATCTTCCAGTTCTTTGATCAAAATGCATACCTTATCCTGTGCCTCTAAGAAATGGGCTGTTTTTACACTTACATCATCCTTAAGTTTGATGATGTCTTTTCGCTGAGCTTCAATTTTATCTTTATAAAGCTTTTCATTCTTCGATAAAGTAAAATTTTTATTTTTTATGTCTTGATAATCTTGTATTAGCTCAGCGTTGTGCAAATGATATGCCTTAGCCCTTTCTCTACATTCAGGAGTGCAAAAGACAGAAAGTGTATCTTCAACAGTCATTTCTTGAACCACGGGTTTGTGAAATATGAATGCCATAATTTCAGCGTGGTTGATACTTTTGTTCTTCTCCTCAAAACACAAACCAAACAAGAACCCGTGTACTCGCTAACTCAAAATCTTTGCAGCTAAATGATCTCGCTTTCTGAACCGCACCTCAAAACCTTGTCAAAACTAATCACCAAAACAAAACAATTTTTTTTTTAAATAATAATAATAATAATTTTTAATTTAATATTTTATATATAAAACCTTTTTATATTTAAAAATAAACTATTATACTAATTATTTAAGATTAACTAAAGATAACCTAATAATTACTATATATTATAAAATTAAACCTAAAAGAAAACCTAAACCTAAATGTCAATTACAGTCTTCAAAGACAAATTCCCGACACTATGTAACTGTCACAAATAACACTATGCCTTCTTCTTCGTTGTTAAAACAAGCTGGCAACTACAACTAAGATGATGATCAATGACAAAGGTGGCTAAGTGACAGAGTCGTGGCGGTGACCGTGGACGGTGGTGAGTAGTGTTTGGTGGTCGTGGTGGTTGACGTAGGAGAGTTGCAGGTTGTCGTTGGAGGTTAGGTGATCGGGGATGATGATGGTGTCGAGTGGTGAAGATGACCGGAGTACGATGATCAGATGGTTGCAACTCGAAACTATGAAGATGATACCAGGAAGACTATGACTCGAGACCTTTTGTGTAAAAGAGTCGAGACCTTGATGAAGTTGTGAAGATGACTCGAGACAATGGATGTTGATAAATCGAGATCTCGGTTGCGACTCGGAACCGTGAAAGAGATAACTCGAGACCTTGAATGATGAAGTGGAAGACTCGAGACCTTGAAACTGTGAGTCGAAACCTGGAAAGCTGTGACTCGAGACCTCAAGAGACGACTCGAGAGCGTGACTCGATAACCTGTGTGACTTGAGAAGCTGTGTGAACTCGAGACCTTGAGTCGGAACAGTGGAAATGACTCGAGACCTAGTGAAGGATGCGAGTCGAGACTGTTTGGAGATGAACTGAAATATCACTCGAAACCGTGATGTAGATGATGACTCTAGACCAGCTGATGAAGGACTCGAGACCTTGGTTGAAGAAAGATGATGACTTGAAACCAGATGATAACTATTGAGTCGAGACCAGTTAATGATATGTGGTGGTGACTCGAAACCGTGAATGAAGACTTTTTCAAAACATAACCCACTCGATTATTGGAAATAGATAATGAACAACTCTGATTCAATTTACCTAAAATACTGGAGTTTTCAAATCTTTCTAAAAGGTAAAGATATTTCAAAATACGATTTTTTTATAAAAGATTTAACTTTACCCTTTAAACACTTTAAACAAAAATCGAGCAAGCAGAATAAGATGATTTTTAATAAAAACCGATGAATATCACGAAGAACGCGAAGAACACCGAACCAAAAATAACGAAAATCTTGAATCTTTGATATCACACGGAGCCTAGAAATAGGTTCTAATAGCTCTGATACCACTTGTAAGTCCCGTTTAACCGGATCTTTCAATGATATCAAACAATCACCAAGTTTGTGCGGAATCCAAACTTGGTGAGATTCAAGAAAAACACGAAAATATGAAACAAACCGAATACGAAGAACACAATACCGAATCACTTTCAAACTTGCACACGATTCTATTACTATCAACTAGCAGAACCGTCTGGTACAAGTTCCTACACCACTACCAATCGCCACCTCTGATTCTCTAGTTCTCTAGAATATTGTATCAATGAGGTTCCAAAGGTTCTAACCTAATAACAAGTTAAAACCTTGTTTATATACTAACTTAAGCCCAATTCCCTACATGGGATTCCCTTGGGCCTGCTTGGCCCACATGGCCTAAAGCTTTGCCTAAGTGACCTATAAAGGTCTAAAACCTAATATAAACTAATCCGGTAAGATCTAGTTCGTAACCATAGCTCGTTGTATTAATTTGATGCGTCAGTCTCACACTTTAGGGCCTAACAGATTCCTTGTGCCAGTATGTGTTGGATGGCACTATTATCCACTTGGTTTCAATTGTTATTGTTGTTTGGATTCTCATTATTCAGATTATTGTTATTCGGGTGGTTGTCATTCTGGATGTTATCATTCTGGTTTTCTTGATTCGCTTCGTTGTCCATCTGAATTTTAGACATTTATCACATATTAATATCACAAAATAATATTTGAATATAGCCAATTACATGTCACGCACTTTTGGTCAAAAGCGTCGAGCATTGCGACTTTACTCTATTCATATAATATGCATCTATTACATACCAGTACTGAAATAAAAATTACAATTCTAACTGAAATTTAAAGTTACGCTACTAGTAATAGGCATCAGTAGTAGTTTTGTTTTTCTAACACATACACACATATTTTATTATATATTATATTATTATTATTACTATTACTACCGTTTCCACCATCACATTCATGGATATGGATTCATCCAGAAATCCATATTGCGCTCGTCGTACTTCCAGACGAGTCGCTCTCCCACCTGTCGCATTCTCTCACTACTCTCTAAAATTTCCTCACCAAATGTCCTAAGTTCTTGTACGTTTTCTGCACTCATTGGGGGTGCAGGTTCTAGGATTGTGTTCGGAATCTGGGGTGCGGGTTCCAGGTATGGAGGTGTAGGGGCCTGAAATGGGTAAGGATTCTCTAAGATCTCTCTAATGTACACATCGTTATCAAAATAGGGATCTAAAGGATCTAAACCTGGGTAGGCTCCTCGGTTTTGCATTGGCATGTCTTCTGGAATAGGGTAGCGTTGCACATAGTCCCTTTGTCGTCCCACCATGGGTCGTAATTTGGGTCTAAGGGATTTGGTGCGGGTACCCTAGGTATTTCCTCTGGATCGAAGTCATGCATTTCTACTTGGTTTTCTATCTCCATCGGTTGGTCAGGAATTGGTGGTTGTGGTTGTGGTTGGGGTGCTAACATTTGCTCCAGGTTAGGGTCAGCTGCAGTGGTTGCTAAGATGTGGATATTGGCTATACCCCTATTAAGCATATCCTGGGCATAAGCATCGGTTTCTCTTTTAGCTATGGCTAGTGCTCTCTGCTCTTGTAACTTTTTCATACGCTTTCTACGCTTGTGTGCTCCCCTACTGAACCATCCCCTCTTTTTCTGAGGAAATGGCTCTTCAGATTGAGCCTTAAATACGAATATTCCTTCTTCCGTATCAGCAGAATACCCAGAGAGGGTAGGCTGAGAAGAGGCACCTTCACTTCTAGGCGAATCAGACAATTGACGGTACGCGTCAGATGGTCCTTGGTCGCTCATACTGTAAACTAACAAATAGTCAAATAACACATAACAAGAAAATATAATTATGCACGTATTCCCGTAATTTATTTCCTAACACATTGAATTTTGGTGTCAGCAGAACACTTCTGTGGCTGAATCAGTGGCTTAGCTCTGATACCACCTTCTGTCGCAACCCCCGTCCCCTAACAGTCCCGGAAATGGGCGGTCGCGGCCAGTTTTGGTGGTATCTTGTTTTTGTCTAATTTGGTAGCGGAATTTACATCAGGACCGTAGTTAGGAAATATTTTATCAGAGTAAAATACCACACTTTCATAATATTAAACACATGGGTAAAACCCAAGTTTTCAGTACACACTTTTCATAGGGATACACCCTATTTTTATTTAATAAAAACATCTATTTCTTTTAGGTAACTTTATTGCCACTTTTCCAAGCCTTCAGTGCTGTCCAACTGGCTTCTATTTGGCTTTCACATATTGTTACCTGAAACGCGTTTTAAAAGCATTTTGTCAGTGGGAAATACTGGTGAGTGTATCCCAGTTCAATCAAGTTTTAATAAAAACCATTGTACAGTATTGAGGGCGATTCCGCAATCACATTTATTTCCAAGTCATATCAATTACCACCACACGGTACTGTCGTTCCGACTTATGGTCATGTTACTCCTCGCAAGGCAGTAACAAATTTTGTATACAAAACCCCAAATTTACCGACTGTAATTGTATCCTTACAAATACTCAATAACTGTTTAATATATAATTAATTGTGTGAGGTTTTGTAAAAACAATTTGCAAAAGGAGATTACTCACATTGTTGTCTTAGGATTTTCAGTAAGGATTTCCTGGGAATAATCTATAAATTACACAAATGCACGCGTGTTAGTATAATAACCCATTTTAACATTAGCAATACCCTCCCCGAGACGGCATTCCAACGACTACGTCGGGCAGAACCACGACAACCGTTACGGAACTCTAGATCAATCGGGCAGAGTATCTAATACGTATCCAGGGGTAATAATACTTACAACGGAGCAGAACCTCGCTATTTAGGGGGGTATTAGACCCGAGTATAATGCCTACTATTTAGAAATTAAGTGAGAAAGAAAGTTTTGGGACGAACTGACTGAAGATCCGAGGCCCTCTATATATAGTGCTGATTTCTTGTCCTCTCGCGGGCCGCGTAAAGGTAGACCAAGGCCTACGCGGCCCGCGTCAATGTTTGTCAACGTTGTAGCTGATCCGGGTCATCGGCTAGACCTGCCACGATGATGACACGTGTCATCACCAGGATGCGCCACACCTTTGATCTCTAGCGGCCCGCGTAAGACCCTTAAGAGGTTTACGCGGCCCGCGACAAACCCAAAATATTAATTTTTAATTATTGTTAATACTATTTAAGGTATTTGGGGTCCTGGTACGTGCGTGACTATACATATTTTTACAATGAAATTACACACGAATTGGTTTTAAATTTATAAAAGTGATTATTACTTTTACATCAAAACACACACGAAAGGGCAAGTGTACCCCGTCATATATGTAGTAAAGTATCAGTAAGAACCAAGTATCGATCCACGGAAATGGGCGGAGAAATAATACTAGACCTTTGTCACTAAATTACCGGTAAAAGCATAAGTTGTATTGGTGTTAATTAAACTAAAGTAAGCATAAATAAAAACTTATAAAACATAGTACATTATATATAAATAGCCTTGCTTAATACACAACCACAGCATGTCAACTAAGTCAGTTTTGGCATTTAGAATGTCACACCCCAACCGATGGCGGAATCATCGGGGCGCGGCACTGAGCGAAACAGATTGTTCAGAAGTTTCCACAACAACTATCATACAATTCGGTTATATAACACGTCCCATACCGTGTCCCAAATAATAACAAGTTATCACAGAAATCAACTAAACAATATGGGAACTGTTCCGACAACTCGGATTCTTAATTATTACAGACCAAAAGTAAATATTGTTTTAAGACTTCTAGACGACTACTGGGGATCTTACTGACTACAGGTGCCAGTGCAAGATCTACAGATAATTATGGCCCTGGAACAGGTACGTGGACACTGTCCTAAGGTCACAGGCTCCTAGAAGCTTATTATTGCATCGCTTCCCTAGCACGCTAGTAGCTTAAACACCTGTCACATACGTTAAAATAAAAGTCAATACATATAATGTAAAGGTGAGTACACAAG
The DNA here is from genome assembly GCF_002127325.2 of Helianthus annuus. Lineage (NCBI taxonomy): Eukaryota > Viridiplantae > Streptophyta > Magnoliopsida > Asterales > Asteraceae > Helianthus > Helianthus annuus. The sequence continues at coordinate 23,902,943 of NC_035443.2, read as the reverse complement.
TTTGATATAGCATATAGAGTTCGAATAGTTTACGCATAACCAAGCACGTACACAAGGGCAAACGATGCATGTAAATTATCAACATGGGACCATCGATACCAACGACTTCGGGTTGACTGTCCGAGACAGTTCGCAATACATGATTACCACCGTAATCCATGCAAGTAATTGTCCTTAGCAACCCCCGTGTGAACGGGTGCTGAGTCCAAACTATAGTACTACGTTGCTAAAGCAGGCAGATAGCACTCCACGTGTAAACATAATAAACAGCAATCATTTAGACAAGTAATACATGCAAGTAGGTTAGCGTTCAAATAGTTTGTGTTGTTTGTGAATTTTTGATAGATTACGTATGTAACACCCAAAAGTGCTGAAAGCGAAAAGGGATCGAGTATACTCACAGTGGTTGATTGTGGATTGAAGGGAGCACTGAGAATAGGTTAGCCTGAATAGTTCGATAACACAACGATGAGTAATGTGGAAAAAGCAAACAATGTACTTGGATCGAGTAGGCCATTCGATCGGACAGCAGTTCGATCGAGTGGGCTGTTCGATTGGTTTGAAAGTCCGTTCGAACATCCGCTCGATCGGCCGGCTGGCTCGATCGGCTGGTTCCTTCAAGTGGATTGTTTCTTCCTTTGATGTGAAAGATGTGTTTGTGTATGATGGTTTGTACTACCTTTCAAGTTGGCCGATCGAACAGCTGTTCGTTCGGTTAGCCCAACCGATCGGTTAGCATTGTAGACTTGGCAAGATGTCACTCGATCGGTTAGCATGCTCGATCGGGTGACATTCCATTGTTTCAAAAAGTCTATGTGTTTTAAAGTATAGTATCTCATGATCCGAGCAGTAATGATTACAATCGAGTGGCGTAGTCGATCGAACAGTATCTCGTCAATACTACACTTTTGTGCGTTGGTGGGTCTAAGTGCTAGTCGATCGGTTAGCCTAACCGATCGGCTGGCATAGTCGTTCGGTTGGGCTGTTCGATCGAACAGCCTAGCCGTTCGGCCAGCTTCTCGATTCGGTTAACTTTTCACTTAACACTTGTTTCTTCCCGTTACCTGGTGTGATTTGGAGATATTTTGACTACGGGTTGAACCACAAAGCTGAAGTCCCTACTTAGCCTACCAACTCGAGCAGGAATCACCCAAACTCGGTCAGAGACGGTTTGGAACCTAAGTTTAACGTTTAACCCGAAATCGGTACATCTCTCGGGAGAACCCGAATTTTGAACCATGTGTTGTTTAGATTGATTTGTAAACCGGTTCAAGTCTCGTTTTCACCTTTTTGAGTGTAAAAGAGTTGAAAGATAGATGAAAACCCATCTTCCAATCCTTTTCCACCGTGAAATGTTAAGATTTTCCAAAGATCTTAGGTTATTTATATGGAAATCGGTTAGATCTAGCTTATTCATGGTTAAATGAAGTCAAGAACATGATGTTCTTGATGAACACCAAAAACACCATGATGACATCACTCAAGAACACCTAGATCTTGGTGATTTCCTGGATGGAATTCAGATTTTGAAAGATAGAAAGATGGAGAATCGATTACCGAACAAAACGTACAAGGATTGGAGTGAAATACTTACCGGTTTGAGAGAAATCTTGGATTTAGTGAGAAGAAGAGGCTGGTCGGTCAGAGCTTTTCCAAAAGTGGAAAGGTTGACAAGGACAGCCCTATTTATAGGCTTCCAAAAGAGGAAAGGGTCAGCTGATCGAACAGCATTCCTGATCGAGCAGCTGTCCGATCGAACAGCCTGTTCGATCGGCTAGCCTGTTCGAGCAGGTTGCCCTGTTCGATCGGCTTGCCTAGCTTTGAGTGTTTTGCGACGATTTTTGATATTTCGAGTTCGATGAACGATGATTTGAGAATGATAGAATTCCTAATCAAATTACTTTTAGTTCCAACTACTATATCTAACATACAAGCATCCTTACAACCATTTCGAGTTCGATTTCCATTGAGTTTGATTCACCTTGAGTCTTGATTGATTTAATTGATTCGCCACACACTTTAACATAAAAGTAAACATGCACAAGTAACACGTAAGGCACACACACACGTATAAAAGCATTAAAATCCCCACACTTGAGTTCGATGATTGATTTGATTAGCTTGATTATTGATTGTCTAGCTTTATTGCATTGTTACTTCCTATCATTCACAGTCGATCGTTGATTCCCGGTTCGATTATCGGTCGATTAGTTTGATTATACAACACTTACTCCAAATAATACGAAAATCAAAATGAAACTAAAATGAAATTAATCTTTATTAATCTTTAATTCCAATAACAGTCAACACTTGACTTTGACTTTGACTTTTGGAAAACACGGGGTGTTACAGTCTCCCCTCCTTTAGGGAATTTCGTCCCGAAATTAGGCCGAGAACCGTACATCGCCGTGTGATTTTACCGATTTGGTGCTTCAGATCTATCTGAATAACTGCGGGTACTTGGCCTTCATGTCACTTTCGAGTTCCCAAGTGAACTCCGCGCCTCGTTTGCCTTCCCATCGTACTTTCACAATAGGAATGCGAGAGCGTCTGAGTTGCTTGGTCTGTCGGTCCATGATTTCGACAGGCTTTTCCACGAAGTGTAGCGTCTCATTGACCTGAAGATCGTCGAGTGGTATTATTGCGTCGTGGTCGGCTACGCACTTCCGAAGGTTTGAAATATGGAAAGTCGGGTGGACATTGCTGAGTTCCTCCGGTAATTCGAGTTTGTAGGCCACTTTACCGATCCTTTCCAGAATCTTAAAAGGTCCAACAAATCGAGGCGCAAGTTTCCCTCTTTTGCCGAATCGGACTACCCCCTTCCAAGGTGATACCTTTAGGAGCACGTAGTCGCCAACTGCAAATTCGCGGGGCCTGCGTCGTTTATCGGCGTACATCTTTTGTCTGTCCCGGGCCTTTACCAAGTTTTCCCTTATCTGGTGGATCTTGTCAGTCGTTTCTTGTAGAATCTCGGGCCCAGTCAATTGTGAATGACCGACCTCGTGCCATACAATAGGCGAGCGACATCTCCTACCATACAAGGCTTCGAAAGGTGCCATTTCGATGCTGGAGTGATAGCTGTTATTGTACGAAAATTCGACCAACGGTAGGTGTTTGTTCCAACTACCACCAAAATCGATAACACACGCACGGAGCATGTCTTCAATAGTACGAATCGTTCTTTCCGTCTGCCCGTCGGTTTGCGGGTGGAATGCGGTACTCAAATTCAGCGTCGTACCTAGAGCTGCTTGAAAAGTTTCCCACAATCTCGATGTAAACCGAGCATCGCGATCAGAAATGATGTCTCGAGGCGTACCATGATTCTTAATGATCTCGTCGGTGTAGATTTGGGCTAGCTTGGCCACCTTGTAGTCTTCTCGTATTGGCAGAAAGTGGGCTGATTTGGTTAGACGGTCGACTATAACCCAAATACTGTCGTGACCTGATGGCGTGGTCGGAAGCTTAGTTATGAAATCCATAGCTATGCTTTCCCACTTCCATACGGGTATCGGCGGTTGTTCGAGTAAGCCTGAAGGTCTTTGGTGTTCAGCCTTGACTCTTGCACAAGTTAAACAGCTACCAACATATAGAGCAATATCCCTTTTCATCCCAGGCCACCAGTACTTGTAGCGAAGGTCCTGGTACATTTTGTCCGCACCGGGATGAATGGAATATCGGGATTTGTGGGCTTCGTTCATGATGATCTTTCGCAAATCTGTCCTCCTCGGGACCCAGATTCGGTCCAGATAATAGAATATCCCGTTGGCTTTGCTCACGAGCTGAGTTCCATCGTGATAGATTCGTTCTTTCTTCAACGTACGCTCGTTAAAGCATGCGTGTTGTGCTTCGCGGATGAGAGCTTCGAGGTTATACTGAGCCTGGATGTTTCGAACACCTATCACGTAATTCTTTCTGCTGAGGGCGTCTGCAACTACATTCGCCTTGCCCGGGTGATAACGGATCTCACAGTCGTAATCGTTGAGAAGTTCTATCCATCGGCGTTGACGCATATTGAGTTCCCTCTGGTTAAAGATATGTTGTAGGCTCTTGTGATCGGTGAAGATCGTACACCTTGTACCATACAGGTAGTGTCGCCACATCTTTAAGGCAAAGACAACTGCGCCTAGCTCGAGGTCATGGGTTGTATAGTTCTTCTCGTGGATTTTGAGCTGTCGAGATGCGTAAGCTATAACCTTGTCTCGTTGCATGAGAACACAGCCAAGTCCAAGGTTTGAAGCATCACAATAGACAACGAAGTCATTGCTTCCGTCCGGCAGTGTGAGAACTGGTGCATGGCACAGCATGTGTTTAAGGGTTTGGAAAGCAGTCTCCTGCGCGGTTCCCCACACAAAAGGCTTGTCTTTATGAGTAAGGGAGGTAAGTGGTACAGCAATCTTTGAGAATCCTTCGATGAATCGCCGGTAGTAACCAGCTAATCCGAGAAAAGAGCGAACTTCTGACGGATTCTTTGGCGTAATCCAACCTTTAACTGCCTCGATCTTCGCGGGATCAACGTGTATGCCCTGACTATTCACAATGTGACCCAGAAATTGAACCTCCTCTAGCCAGAATTCACACTTGGAGAATTTGGCGTAAAGTTGATTTCCCTGAAGTAACTCGAGAACCAACCGTAAATGCTGCGCATGTTCGGCTCTCGATCTGGAGTAGATCAAGACATCGTCGATAAACACGATGACGAAACGGTCTAGGAAGGGTTTACACACGCGATTCATCAGATCCATAAAGACCGCGGGTGCGTTGGTCAAACCAAAAGGCATGACAACAAATTCGTAGTGGCCGTATCGGGTTCGAAAAGCGGTTTTGGGTATGTCTTCCTCTTGAATCCGCAACTGATGGTAGCCTGAACGTAGATCAATCTTGGAGAAACACTGAGCACCTTGTAGTTGGTCAAACAGATCATCGATTCTTGGTAAGGGGTATCGGTTCTTGATGGTTAGCTTATTCAATTCCCGATAGTCGATGCACATTCGGAACGACCCGTCCTTCTTTTTGACGAAAAGGACTGGTGCGCCCCATGGAGAAGTGCTCGGGCGAATGAAGCCTTTTTCAAGTAACTCTTGGAGTTGGTTTGAGAGTTCTCGCATCTCAGATGGAGCGAGTCGATACGGAGCTTTGGCCACTGGGTTGGCTCCTGGAATAAGGTCGATTCGAAAGTCGATATCACGGCTTGGAGGTAATCCAGGAAGATCATCAGGAACACCTGAGGAAATTCTCGGACAACGGGGACATCTTTGACTTCAACTTTCTTTTTCTTGTCCGTCTCTGCTACAACAATGTTGGCCAAGAAGGCTCGATATTCCTTGCGGAGATATTTGCGAGCTTGAAGACAGGACATGAGCTTGAGATCTTTCGCAGTAGTTTCACCATAAACACATAGAATATCACCACTAGCTAGCACAAAACGAATCATCTTATCGGAACACACAACTTCAGCACGGTTTTCACGAAGAAAGTCCATGCCTACTATGACATCGAAACTTCCGAGCTGCATTGGAATGAGGTTAATCGGGAATATATGATTGTTGAGCTTGAGAGTACAATCACGGAGCACGGAATTGACAGCAATGGTTCTTCCGGTAGCGACTTCTACTTCGAAGGGTGTCGAAAGATAAGAGCGCTTACGTCTAAGAAGTTTCTCAAACTCAAATGACACAAAGCAGTTATCGGCTCCAGTATCAAACAAACATGATGCATATATACCATTCACAAGGAACGTACCATTGACCACGTTGTTATCAGCTTGAGCCTGGCGTGCATTGATGTTGAAAGTTCTGGCGTGAGCGGCTTGTTGTTGAGGCTGTTGTTGTTGTTGCTGGGGTTGTTGAGCTTCTTGTTTCACCACCCTGTTCGGGCACCGGTTTGCGAAGTGGTTAGGGTCACCACATGCAAAGCAGGTCCGAACATTGTTTGCTGGGGCCTGTGCAGCTTGAGGAGCTTGAGGAGCAGGGAGTAGAGCCTGGTTGACAGCGACTTGAGCTTGAGCTTGACGGGGACCATAGCGGCAACTTGCAGTGAAATGCCCGTAAACGTTGCAGTGAGCACAGAATCGGCAGGCCACACCCACCGGGTGATGATAAGAACATGTAGCACAGAGTGGGTGGGGGCCGGTGTACGCACGCTTCGCTGGCGGCGCATTGATCACTGGCGCTGAACACTGTGGCTGTTGCTGCTGGGCTGGTACAGACTGTAGTGGAGCAGCAGTGGTTGCGGCAGCGCAACTTTTGTTCTTCTTTCTTCTTCTCGAAGGCTTGGAGGCTTGAGTGGTGGTGTTGTCGGTTGATGCGGTAGTCACTTGATGCAACGACTTGGATGGCTTATCCCAGACACCAGCCTTAACTCGCTTGTCGTTAATCTCGGCAGCGAGTAGGTAGGTTTCCTCGATCGTTGCGGGTTTGGCGGCGTGAACAAAATCTGCGACACAATCCGGAAGAGCACGGATGTATTTCTTGATGGTCATGTCAGAAGTCTTGACCTGGTCGGGACATATGATACTCAATTGCTTGAAACGGGCGGTAAGACCAGCGTTGTCGCCCTCCTTCTGCTTGATACTCCAGAACTCATCCTCCAACTTTTGGCGTTCATGGGGAGGACAGAACTCGTCCATCATGATCGCTTTCAATTCCTTCCACGTCAGCTCGTATGCAGCGTCGTTCCCGCGCTTGTTCCTTTCTGCGGTCCACCAGTCCAAAGCTCGCGACTGGAAGACACCGGTAGCATTGAGAGTACGGAGGTGATCTGGGCATCCGCTTTGACGAAGGGTGACTTCTACCGAGTCGAACCAATGAAACAGAGCCGTAGGACCATCTTCACCGGTAAATTCTTTTGGCCCACATGCCTTGAATTGTTTGAAGCTAAAAGTAGCTTTGTTGGAGTCTTTGGGCGTGAGGGTTCGGGATTCCTCAGATGACTTGCTTGCGTTCTCGAATACTTCACTCACAGCCTTTGCTACCGTTTTAGAGAGGATAGCAGCAAAACGACAATCTCTCTTCTCCCGACGAGTAAGACGTTGGCGAGGCCTGGATGATGACGACATGGTCTGCAATAGACATCGCCATTGGGCTCAACACAACGAATTCGAATCTCGCACGTCTTAGTTTACTAAAGCTTAGAATCACGTCACATCTCACGTCACGTAACACACATAAACACATAAGCACATAATCACAGAGGCACATAAGCACAGAAGCAATTAAAGTACATAAGCAATTAAGCAAATAGAGCACTTAATTCCCTAAACACGTACGAAATTTTATCACAGAGGCTGTCAGAAAACAGAAACCTATAATCACAAGTCGAGTGTCGTTCGTTTTGCATATCGGATAGCATCACATTGTATCGTCTAACTTAGTCGTATAGCGTAGCATAGCATACTGGTTTCGTTTAGATCACGTCAACAGGGATTTGAATCGAGATAGAATAGCACAAAGGTCACGCAGATTGATAACAAAATCGAGTAACCAACGAAATCTTAAAATACGTAAACAGGTAAACCATATAAAATCAACAAAGCAACCCTCAAAATCGGAAAATGGATTGTCTGCGGCTACTAGACTTTGACTAACCATGGCAATTTAACTATTCACAGTTGACTTGTCGTCACTTTCGACTCTAGGGGACAGGTTTCTGCCTCGATTCTTGGGCATTATGCCTGCGCATTCTAGGCCATACTCGTGAGTTCAGGTCGTTGGAGTCCGTCATTTGCCTTGGCGAGATGAAATAAGGTTGGAATAACTGCCAAGGTTAGGGTTTCACCCCTAGCTCAGCAATTTCTTCCTTGTTTTAAGAAAATTTAGAGGAAAGCTTTCATCAAATTACGGGTTTCAGCCCTAATTTGGTATAATTCTCCCCCGTTTGTTGATAGAAAATTTACACAAAATAATTTGGCAAAAACTTGTAATTTAGGCAGGAATTTGCGGTTTTCACTCCTGATCCCGTCCAAATTACAAAAATTTGGCTCGGAGTTTGGATGTAATGATAGAATAGAAGGAAACAACATAAAATAAGCACATAAACTTGGTCTCTTGGTTCCTAACTATAGTCTAGGTTTCTAAGACAGCGATCCGGACTAGATCGTGTTTAACCTAATTCCCTATAGTTATGGCTCTGATACCAATCTGTCACACCCCAACCGATGGCGGAATCATCGGGGCGCGGCACTGAGCGAAACAGATTGTTCAGAAGTTTCCACAACAACTATCATACAATTCGGTTATATAACACGTCCCATACCGTGTCCCAAATAATAACAAGTTATCACAGAAATCAACTAAACAATATGGGAACTGTTCCGACAACTCGGATTCTTAATTATTACAGACCAAAAGTAAATATTGTTTTAAGACTTCTAGACGACTACTGGGGATCTTACTGACTACAGGTGCCAGTGCAAGATCTACAGATAATTATGGCCCTGGAACAGGTACGTGGACACTGTCCTAAGGTCACAGGCTCCTAGAAGCTTATTATTGCATCGCTTCCCTAGCACGCTAGTAGCTTAAACACCTGTCACATACGTTAAAATAAAAGTCAATACATATAATGTAAAGGTGAGTACACAAGTTTGATATAGCATATAGAGTTCGAATAGTTTACGCATAACCAAGCACGTACACAAGGGCAAACGATGCATGTAAATTATCAACATGGGACCATCGATACCAACGACTTCGGGTTGACTGTCCGAGACAGTTCGCAATACATGATTACCACCGTAATCCATGCAAGTAATTGTCCTTAGCAACCCCCGTGTGAACGGGTGCTGAGTCCAAACTATAGTACTACGTTGCTAAAGCAGGCAGATAGCACTCCACGTGTAAACATAATAAACAGCAATCATTTAGACAAGTAATACATGCAAGTAGGTTAGCGTTCAAATAGTTTGTGTTGTTTGTGAATTTTTGATAGATTACGTATGTAACACCCAAAAGTGCTGAAAGCGAAAAGGGATCGAGTATACTCACAGTGGTTGATTGTGGATTGAAGGGAGCACTGAGAATAGGTTAGCCTGAATAGTTCGATAACACAACGATGAGTAATGTGGAAAAAGCAAACAATGTACTTGGATCGAGTAGGCCATTCGATCGGACAGCAGTTCGATCGAGTGGGCTGTTCGATTGGTTTGAAAGTCCGTTCGAACATCCGCTCGATCGGCCGGCTGGCTCGATCGGCTGGTTCCTTCAAGTGGATTGTTTCTTCCTTTGATGTGAAAGATGTGTTTGTGTATGATGGTTTGTACTACCTTTCAAGTTGGCCGATCGAACAGCTGTTCGTTCGGTTAGCCCAACCGATCGGTTAGCATTGTAGACTTGGCAAGATGTCACTCGATCGGTTAGCATGCTCGATCGGGTGACATTCCATTGTTTCAAAAAGTCTATGTGTTTTAAAGTATAGTATCTCATGATCCGAGCAGTAATGATTACAATCGAGTGGCGTAGTCGATCGAACAGTATCTCGTCAATACTACACTTTTGTGCGTTGGTGGGTCTAAGTGCTAGTCGATCGGTTAGCCTAACCGATCGGCTGGCATAGTCGTTCGGTTGGGCTGTTCGATCGAACAGCCTAGCCGTTCGGCCAGCTTCTCGATTCGGTTAACTTTTCACTTAACACTTGTTTCTTCCCGTTACCTGGTGTGATTTGGAGATATTTTGACTACGGGTTGAACCACAAAGCTGAAGTCCCTACTTAGCCTACCAACTCGAGCAGGAATCACCCAAACTCGGTCAGAGACGGTTTGGAACCTAAGTTTAACGTTTAACCCGAAATCGGTACATCTCTCGGGAGAACCCGAATTTTGAACCATGTGTTGTTTAGATTGATTTGTAAACCGGTTCAAGTCTCGTTTTCACCTTTTTGAGTGTAAAAGAGTTGAAAGATAGATGAAAACCCATCTTCCAATCCTTTTCCACCGTGAAATGTTAAGATTTTCCAAAGATCTTAGGTTATTTATATGGAAATCGGTTAGATCTAGCTTATTCATGGTTAAATGAAGTCAAGAACATGATGTTCTTGATGAACACCAAGAACACCATGATGACATCACTCAAGAACACCTAGATCTTGGTGATTTCCTGGATGGAATTCAGATTTTGAAAGATAGAAAGATGGAGAATCGATTACCGAACAAAACGTACAAGGATTGGAGTGAAATACTTACCGGTTTGAGAGAAATCTTGGATTTAGTGAGAAGAAGAGGCTGGTCGGTCAGAGCTTTTCCAAAAGTGGAAAGGTTGACAAGGACAGCCCTATTTATAGGCTTCCAAAAGAGGAAAGGGTCAGCTGATCGAACAGCATTCCTGATCGAGCAGCTGTCCGATCGAACAGCCTGTTCGATCGGCTAGCCTGTTCGAGCAGGTTGCCCTGTTCGATCGGCTTGCCTAGCTTTGAGTGTTTTGCGACGATTTTTGATATTTCGAGTTCGATGAACGATGATTTGAGAATGATAGAATTCCTAATCAAATTACTTTTAGTTCCAACTACTATATCTAACATACAAGCATCCTTACAACCATTTCGAGTTCGATTTCCATTGAGTTTGATTCACCTTGAGTCTTGATTGATTTAATTGATTCGCCACACACTTTAACATAAAAGTAAACATGCACAAGTAACACGTAAGGCACACACACACGTATAAAAGCATTAAAATCCCCACACTTGAGTTCGATGATTGATTTGATTAGCTTGATTATTGATTGTCTAGCTTTATTGCATTGTTACTTCCTATCATTCACAGTCGATCGTTGATTCCCAGTTCGATTATCGGTCGATTAGTTTGATTATACAACACTTACTCCAAATAATACGAAAATCAAAATGAAACTAAAATGAAATTAATCTTTATTAATCTTTAATTCCAATAACAGTCAACACTTGACTTTGACTTTGACTTTTGGAAAACACGGGGTGTTACATAGAAGCATTCGGTCAATTTTCCATTTCGAGACAATTAGTATTCCTTTCGGGAATCCTAACATGACAATCATTCGGAAAGTTAAAACGATAAACACACTTTAACCACCTAAAATTGTTCTTTAACGTGCGATTGATAAATGTCTACAAAAATCTCCTAAAAATAAGTTAGTCATCCGTTAGGAGTTTTCTAACCTCACTTAATCAAGGAAAGCAACACCGATAAACACAATGCAACCACCGAGACAAGCATAAACTAGATTAAATCACAACCGAGTTCATTTTACAAATCTTACACATAAATTCACCGAGATAGCAATTTTGGCCGAAACTACTAACTAGGCTAACAAATCATGGCAAGAATCCGTAACAACACCATCTAACCCGTTAGAGTCCTTCCGTGAGGGCAAGCTTTCTAGATTAATAATAATTGCATTTTATTAAACCACTAACCCGTTAGAGTATCATGGTGCCTACATTTTAACCAAGTTAAACTAGTTAACCAAATTAAAAGTTTACTAATACATGATTAAATAAGCTTCATTTTGCAACTATCTTACCTAACCAAGCACCAATCATCCAACACAATTACTTATAATCAAGAAATCAATATCAATAACAAGGTTGCAAACTAATCATCAAAGATAGTCATAGAAAATACTTCAAAATGTCATTACAAACATAGATTAACATACTAATCAAGCAAGGGATTGTTGTGTTTTTGCCCAAAGGCTTACATTAATACATAATAATCAATCTAAATGCTTGAAATCTAACAAAAGTATGGAAAGATTTGAGAAACCAAACCATAAACAAGCATAAGAATGAGAATCTGGATAGTAAATGAGCAAAACCGGGCAATGTGGCTTGAATCCGAGTGAAAGCAGCAGCCTTCGGAGCCTCAAAATCGCCTGCAGAGCTCCCAAAATGTCCAGAATTTCGTCTAAAATGGTGCTGTTCTGTTTAAATGCTTTTTCGAAGTCGCACGGCCGTTCTTCCGATCGCACGACCGTGCACTTTAAGCATTATTGGTGGTGGGCCACCATACTGCGTGACGTCACAGATCGTTGACTGGTCTTCGGTCACGCACGGTCGTTCTTGGCTTGGCACGACCGTTCCTTTCCGGCATTTGGCTTGCACGCCTTGACTTGTGGTCGTTCCACTCCGAGATGTTGTTTGATCTCGGATTCGCACGACCGTTCTCCATGAGGAACGACCGTGCATTTTCGGGTTTGCCTTCATTGCCTTGCACGGTGAGTTGCACGCCTGGTTCATCGCCGGGACTTTCTTGTTTGTCGGATATGCACGGTCGTGCATATGGCCACATGACCGTGCCAAACGCCCAGGTCAGTCTTTTTCCACAGAATCTTCGCAGCTTCATCGTTTTGTCCGGAAAGTCCTCGTTTTTGGTATCATCTCGTCTGGTATGCTGTTTTAGGCCTGTAAACCAAAATGTAGATAATTAAGTATCCGAATGACGGTTTTACGGCCGAAAACGCATAAAATGGGGGTAAAACGGGGGACTAAAATATGTGTAAATTAGCGAATATCAAATCTCCCCACACTTGAACCTTGCTTGTCCTCAAGCAAGCAGAACTAAAAAGCAATAAAAGACGGAAAGAAACAAGTACGATAATTTACACACTATTTTATTGAAAACTACTATAAACGGTTGGCCGGTTTGTCGAAAGACATCATCAAAAGACTAAAACCCAACAAGCATATGCAATTATAATAGCGACAACCAAAAAGCCGTGACTTCACATTTAATTGACTCGACATGTTAATCTTCACACGACTCACAATATTCACACACACTCGGTTTTATTTATGAAACATACATAAAATGTGTATGTGTAAACACTCAACGCCTAGTCAATGAAACATGTAATATCATAAGCTTGTCATAAGATCTCGTCTCCACCAACTAACATGCAAATAAGTGTAAATCAAGAGGTCTTTACGGGTTGTAACGTTAGGCTTGGGCGAAGGGTATGGATGTAGACATTTAAAGTGGCGAAAATGGTTAAAACTCGGTTTTAGCGTTTAACTAGCAAGAACATAATACAATTATACATACAAACGCCTTAAAAAGGCGACTAAAGCGCAATCGAGCTTATCAACGAAATTTTAACATTTAAGCATTCAAAATTGCTCGATTTCTATCAACTTCACCCTATTTTAGGGTGTTTTATTTTCTGGGTTGTGTTGCTTTTTTTTTTTTTTTTTTATAAATAACTATACAATAAACCGAAACAAATGCTAGTTAAACGATTATTTTGTCCGAGTTTCAACACTAAAAAGGGTTTAAAAACATAAAAAGGCTAAATTTGGCTAAGTGGGCGATAATGTGGGTAAACAAAGGTAAACGGGAAGGCTCGACATGGTTAATCCTAAAGGGTAATATAAGGTGAACGGGAAGCACAACACAAAGAACAAGGCTTACAACAAAGGGGTAATCTAAGTGCCTCTATCACTTTTACACGAATTCACAAGTTCATGGTCTTAACAAGCATACTAGTGACAAATTCTAAATTACATATAACATCCGGCTCACTCCTATGTCCGAAATGAACAAATATATAACAATAGGCTCAAATATGCTCACGTAACGGATGGAATGGGTAAAAGTGTGAAAACTATCATGTAAGTCTTTCTTTGTTTGTCACGCTTTCCGGTTTTCTTTTTTCAAAAATATTTTGCTTGTCGAGTTTTTATCAAGTCCGAAGCTTTCTAAAACACAACCAACCGGTTTATTTACTAAAATATATACAAAATACAGGTATTTTTGAATGATTTTTCTGAATTTTCTGATTTTTTTTTATATATATAAATGAGGACAAACAAAGTTAACAAAGTTAACCCCCTCCCCACACTTGAACTTCGCATTGTCCCCAATGCGAAACCCGAAATATAGAGAAAAAGGATAATGGTACTCCCCTCGAGATGATATCTGATGATTCGAGGCTTCCAAAGCTGCGTCTGTCATATGCTCCTGTGAAAGACCTGATAGCCACAATCTGCAAATATGTCATATGGTACAGCGCAACAGAACAGTAACAGAATAAACCTAAATAAACCATAATTTACATAAATACTACTAGTTCAAACAAAGACATAACATAAAGCAAAATGTTTAAAAAGTACAATACAGTCCGAGGGTGTTTGAAATAGTATGCAAAAAATAACACCCGAAATAACAAGTACTAATAATAACCATAAAAGCCACCAACGAAAATCACCACCAACGCCTACTCGTCAACATCGTCATCGTGTCTCGTGAAGGACGGGCCCACACCACCGTAACCAGGAGGGTTCCACGGTGGGAACTCTGGAGGGTTCTGGAAGTAGTTGGGATATGCATGGCGCATCTCCCCAAATAGGTATGAAAACCCGGCACTCACTCCCTGATACAAGCTCTCCTGGCTCTGCCTCAGCTGATCCTGACTGGTCCGCAGCTGATCCTGACTGGCCCGGATATGGTCCAGGCTGGTCCTGATCTGATCGATATACGTACCATGTTGTTCCTGCGTGACCCGCATTTGCTGGAACTGCTGATAAAAGTCCGGCCAATCCTGATGCTGGTAGAACTCGTGGTGCTGCGGCTGGTGTGGCGGTGTGTGTGGCTGATGCTGCTCGTGCATCTCTACATCTTCTTCCTCTTCCTCTGATGGGAGCGGAGGTAACGGGTCCCATACCTCGTTATTCAGCCCCCTCAACCTATCCCCGTGATCAGTCTCAATAATAACCCCCATCGCTTTCAGCGATCTGATGTCGACATGCACCCCCTCAGTAATCAGGGTGAGACTCTGAAGTACCTCATCAGTCATAAGATGCTCATTGTAAGCAATTTCGGTCACATACTGACCGCCATGTATTTGACTGCTAGGAGTCCTCCCTGAACACTTCATAAAGTATTCAGCCATACGCGCCGCTAAGTTAATTGGCGCCTTCTCCACCAATGCGTAAAGAAAAATCAGATCTGGTGTTGGACAGTTACCAAGACTGTCCATGCGCCCGCATATAGTGTGGCTGAATACATGGTGCATCACTCGCACCAGAGGGTCTTTAAGTCGCGAAGCTTTTGACATTCTGGGGTTGTATGGATCCCCAACAGCATTTACAGCCCAAAACTCATCCCTTGCTACATCAGACGGGAAAGTGAACTGCTCTGTGAAGACACTGGCATCATCCATGTCTTCCCTAGTGTAAATACCGAGTCTCCTTCCCAGACGACCAACCGACCACCGGTGCCATTTACCACACAATCGGAAAGCTATCCGCTCCTTGTGGCGGAATTTGGGTCGTCGAGCAGCAACTGGCTTCTCGTAAGCATACGATGCAAAGAACTCGATGGTAAGCTCCAAGTAAACGGGTCGGTTGCAACCGACCAAATTTATTAATGGACGACTCATCATATTTTCCAAACGATCATATTGATTCAGTTCTTGCATCACTTCCCAATCAAGCCATCTTGGGACTCCGAATTGCCCCCTCCGGGCCCATAATTCGTCTCTTTTTGGAATGCACAAAGCTTCACGCTCGTTGTTAGGATCGAACTGTAGGAAGGGATGATTCATCTGTAATGGGGAACATTGTTAGAAAGACAGAAATAGGAGAAAATGGAATTGAAAACAGCCGAGCAGCAATTTATGAAGTTTCTGTCCAACTGATCTGGGCAAATGGCACGAGCGTGCTTCGATATGCACGGTCGTGCATATCCGAGAATTAACAGTCAAGCCCAGTGAATGTCGGACACGCACGTCCGTTCCTTAAGCGGAACGACCGTGCAACATCGGACACAAGCTGATATCGTTGAACCACCCGGAATCGCACGACCGTTCCATACAAGGAACGACCGTGCCACAACAGACCTGCAGTTTTTCGGACCCCTGATCTAGTAACAGCCTGATTTTTCGCAAATTTCAACAAGTATTTGGGCTAACAGGGGTCGGAATCACAATCGGGTGTTCACGATACTTCGATTTAACAAAGGTTAGGGTTTCGATTTGTTTATGAAGAGAACCCTAATAAATCCCTTGTTGAATCGGAAGAAATCTACCTAGAAAGCAAGAAAACATGAAATCTAACACTAGAGACGTACCGTGCGAAGTTGGGTGCGAGATCGTGCGAAGAATCGTGCGATTTGGCGTAAAAACCGCTCTGGAACGGCTGCAGCTGCTAGGGTTCGCGAATGAGAGACTTGGCTGCAGATGGGGGTTTATATATTGTGCAAAATGACAAAACTGCCCTCAGCCTGCCGCACGCTCGTTCTCCGATTGGCACGGTCGTGCGGAACCGGCGATTCTCATTTTCCTCGGTGATGCACCGAGGGTGCGACCCCCCCCGTGCCAGATCCTCGAAAACGCACGGTCGTGCGGATGCTGGCACGGTCGTGCATCAGCTGCAGATCAGAATTTTCTGCAGAATGCATTTCCAGCAACTGTTTTGCCGTTTTTTCGCCATTTTTTCAACACGCCCACTGTTCTAATAATGTTGCAGCATAGAACCTTCGCCCGGCACGAATAGAAACTGTACAAACTATCGGAAACTACCTAACTAACCTAAATTACGCTAAAACTATAAAAACATAAAAATGGACAATTTTGCCCCTATAACGCCAAAGACGCTCCTGCTACATTTTTGTCGGCGAGTCAGTAGCGTAGACTCATGCTAAATTTTTGTCGACGAGTCGATAGCAAGACTCCAAGCTAAAACTAGAAAAATAAATCCTAAATGACTAAACTACCCCTAAAGCGTAAAATACGCTCTTGCTGCATTTTTGATCCACGAGTCAGCAGCGTAGACTCTCTCCTCCCCACACTTATGATGTGTGCGGGGTTTGGAGTTCAATAACCTCCATCACCGACTCTGTCGGCCCGGCAACGTATAACTTCAAGCGATGCCCATTTACTTTGAAAATAACGCCGTCCGCGTTCTCTATTGCAACAGTCCCATACGGAAATATCTCTTTAACCGTGTATGGGCCTGTCCAACGTGAATGGAGCTTTCCGGGAAATAAGCGCAACCGCGAGTTGTAAAGAAGGACAAGATCGCCCGCTTGGAATTCTTTGTGGTCCTTCAAGCGTTTATCATGCAATCTCTTCGTGCGCTCCTTGTATAACACGGAGTTCTCATAAGCGCATTGTCGCAACTCTTCCAACTCGTGAATCTGGAGGAACCGGGCTTCACCTCCGGCTTTTAGGTCCAGATTTGCGGTCTTTAGCGCCCACATCGCTTTGTGTTCCAGCTCAACCGGTAGATGGCATGCCTTTCCGTAAACAAGCCTAAAGGGAGTAGTCCCAATAGGCGTCTTGTAAGCCGTACGGAAGGCCCACAACGCTTCATCAAGCTTATCTGACCAATCCTTGCGGTTTGCACCTACTGACCGCTCAAGGATTCTTTTTAGCCCCCGGTTCGTGACTTCCACCTGCCCGCTTGTCTGTGGATGATAGGGCGTGGATAGACGGTGATGCACACCGTAACGGGACAAAGCTCTCTCGAGCTGAGTATTACAAAAATGCGTCCCTCTGTCACTGATAAGCGCTTTCGGAGCGCCGAACCGGGCAAATAAGCTTTTCAAAAATCTCACGACCACCCTGGCATCATTGGTGGGTAAGGCCTGTGCCTCCGCCCACTTCGATACATAGTCAACCGCGACCAGGATGTACTTATTACCTCGTGAGGGGGGAAATGGTCCCATGAAGTCTATCCCCCAGATATCAAAGACTTCACAAACCTGAATCCAGGTCTGAGGCATTTCATCACGTGCCGATATATTTGTCGCTCTCTGGCAAGCATCGCATGCTCTAACCCAACCCTGCGCATCACGAAATATAGTAGGCCAATAAAACCCGGAGTCCAACACTTTCTTGGCGGTAAAGTTGGCTCCATGGTGGCCTCCGGTAGGTCCCTCATGACAGTGGCGCAGAATATCGGTCGCCTCCTTTCCTGAAACACACCTCCTAATCACCTGATCAGCACCAACCCGAAACAAGTAAGGGTCATCCCAAATGTAGTGCTTGACATCCGAAAAGAATTTCCTCTTTTGCTGGTGAGTCAACCCTTTAATCAGAATCCCGCAAGCAAGATAGTTCGCAATGTCAGCGAACCATGGCGACTCATCGCATATCTCAACACTCATCAAAGACTCGTGTGGGAAGTTGTCATTTATGGAATCCCAACGCGCGTCCACGATGTCTCCATGCTCTAACCGAGATAGATGGTCAGCCGCTACATTCAACGCACCCTTTTTATCTTGAATCTCAATATCAAACTCCTGCAGCAACAAGATCCACCTGATCAGACGTGGCTTAGCGTCCTGCTTGCTGAAGAGATATCGGATGGCAGCGTGATCAGTATACACAACGGTTTTCGAAAGCACCAAGTACGATCTAAATTTGTCAAATGCGAAGACGACCGCCAAGAGCTCTTTTTCAGTCGTGGTATAATGCTCTTGAGCGTCGTGAAGAGTTTTGCTCGCATAATAGATCGGGTGAAAGTGCTTTTCTCTCTTTTGACCGAGAACGGCCCCTATGGCGTAATCGCTCGCGTCGCACATAATCTCAAACGGTAAACTCCAGTCCGGTGCAACTAAAATAGGGGCCTCAATCAACTTTTGCTTGAGAAGGTCAAAGGCTCTCAAGCAATCATCTCCGAATATGAACGGAGCGTCTTTCTCCAACAGACGGGTCATGGGTCTGGCGATTTTTGAAAACTCTTTAATGAATCGCGGATAGAACCCGGCATGACCGAGAAAGCTCCGTATCGCTCTAACAGAGGTGGGAGGCGGAAGTCGGGAAATGATATCCACTTTGGCTGGATCGACCTCCATACCAGCATGCGAAATCTTGTGCCCCAGAACTATGCCCTCCTTCACCATGAAGTGGCATTTCTCCCAGTTCAGGACCAGATTCGTCTCCTCGCACCTCTTCAACATTTTCCTCAAATTTTCCAAACAGTGATCGAAGGAATCCCCAAATACCGAAAAATCATCCATGAAAACCTCCATGGAATCCTCGATCATGTCATGGAAAATTGCAACCATGCATCTCTGGAAGGTTGCTGGTGCATTACACAACCCAAAAGGCATCCGCCGGTAGGCGAATGTGCCGAAGGGGCATGTAAAGGTAGTCTTCTCCTGATCCTCAGGAGCGATAGGAATCTGAAAGTACCCAGAGAATCCGTCAAGGAAACAGTAATACAACTTCCCCGACAGACGTTCCAACATCTGGTCGATGAATGGAAGCGGGAAGTGATCCTTGCGAGTAGCATCATTGAGCTTGCGGTAGTCAATGCAAACTCGCCACCCAGTGACGGTACGGGTAGGAATTAGTTCATTCCTATCATTCGAAACTACAGTCATACCACCTTTCTTAGGTACAACCTGCACCGGACTCACCCATACAGAGTCAGAAATAGGATAAATCATGCCGGCATCCAATAATTTAATCACCTCCTTCTTCACCACGTCCTGCATATTTGGATTTAAACGTCTCTGATGCTGCGCACATGGTTTGTACTCGTCTTCCATCAGAATCTTGTGAGTACAAAAAGAAGGATTGATGCCCTTGATATCCATGATTTTCCATGCAATGGCTCTCTTATGAAGTCTCAGAACCTCGAGAAGCCGAATTTTCTCATCCTTTTCCAACGATGCCGAAATTATGACCGGTAGGCGACGCTCCTCGTCTAGAAATGCGTACTCGAGATGTGGCGGGAGTTCCTTTAACTCCAAAGGCGTCGGATCATCAACCGAAGGTTCTGTTTCCCCCTTTTTCACATGGTCAATTTCAAGAAATCTCTCCGGACTCTGGGAACCATCGTCACCAATCTGATAGACTGGCTGCTCGAAATCGTGGCCCTCCTGCGTAATGCCAATCAGGTCCCCACACGACAGACGTGTGTCCGAATCAATCTCATCAATAGTACCTTGAAAATGAGAGCAAACACATGCATCGACAATGTCGACGTAATAAAGCTTGTCATCGTGACATTGTGGATGCTGCATCGATCTTTTGATATCGAATGTCACGTGCTCATCATTCACTCGGAGCGTGATTTGGCCAGCTGCCACATCAACAATCGTCCTCGCTGTATTGAGGAAAGGACGTCCAAGTATCAAAGGTACCCTTGAATCTTCATCCATGTCAAGGATAACAAAGTCCACGGGGAAAACAAATTTATCGATTTTTACAAGCATGTTTTCCACAAATCCGCGCGGAT
Organism: Helianthus annuus; assembly: GCF_002127325.2. Classification (NCBI taxonomy): domain Eukaryota; kingdom Viridiplantae; phylum Streptophyta; class Magnoliopsida; order Asterales; family Asteraceae; genus Helianthus; species Helianthus annuus. Next base: position 23,882,789 of record NC_035443.2, on the reverse strand, counting down.
ACTTTATTGAGCGATCTGCCAACCGAATGCTCATCCTAGTGGGTGACGGCTCACCCAGATCCAGTTTAGTAAAAACCTTATACGGCATAAGGTTAATACTCGCTCCCAAGTCAGCCAACGCATGGCTAACAGACATGTTTCCGATCAAACACGGGAGCGTGAAACTACCAGGATCTCCCATTTTCGTGGGCAGACGGTTTTGCAGAACGGCGGAACAAGTCTCATTCATCACCACACACGATATATCCTCGAGCTTCTGTTTATTTGAGAGGATATCCTTAAGGAATTTCGCATACTTTGGCATCTGGGCCAAGGCTTCAACAAACGGTATATTGATGTGTAGTTGCTTAAACAACTCAAGGAACTTACCGTATTGTTCTTCATTCTTCTGCTTCTTCAGCCTGCCTGGATAAGGTACCGGAGGAGTGTAATCTTTGACTGGCTCCTGGACTTGTGCTGTACTTGCTGGGCGTAGCCTGGCTTGCACCTCGTCCGGTGTGTCAGTCGGGACCGCTTCAGTGATCGGTGCTGAGTCCGATATGACGGGTCCGGTAGTTTTTCCACTCCTGGTCATCACAGCATTCACATCCCTCTGTCCGCCCGGGTTTGGTTCTGTATTACCCGGAAGACCGCCTGGGGGCCTTTTGGACATCATCTGTGCCAGCTGACCAACCTGATTCTCGATATTCTGAATCGAGGCCTTCTGACTCCTCATTTCTCCCTCGTTAGCCAGAAAACGATCCTCGCTTTGTTGGTATCGTTTTTCAGAGCTAGAGAGAAGCTGAGCCATCATATCCTCCAGCTTGGAACTAGACTGAGGGGCCTGCTGCTGGGAGCTACTCCCAGTGCCCTGATTCTGGTACGAATATGGACGCTGCTGGTAGGGTTGATTGTACTGCTGGTACTGCTGACCCTGCTGAGGCGCTGGAGCACGCTGAGTGAACCCCAATGGGTTCTGATTTCCTGCATTCGCTCGCCACCCAAAATTTGGGTGATTTCTCCATCCGGGATTATAGGTGTTGCTGTACGGGTTGTTCTGCGGCCTCACTTGATTACTCACAAAATCTACCTCTTCCTGACCCTCATATACGACTCCCTGAAAACATGCCCCAGGCTCGTGTGACACTCCGCACTGGTCACATCCCGAGCCAGCATGCGCAATCATCTGGGACTTGTCGAATCTCGATGTAAGAGCCGAGAGTTGTGCAGTAATGGCCGTGTAATCGTCTACAGCATGAACTCCTGAGCGAGATGATGATGATGTTGCCCGACCTCTATCTCCATCCCGACGAGAACTGGATTTCAACGCAGCTTTCTCGATAATATCATACGCTTCAGTCGGCGTCTTAGTTCCAAGATCGCCGCCCGCGTTCACGTCTAATCGCTCCTGCGTATTATAGTTGAGCCCCTGATAGAACGTCAAAACCAGCTGTCGCTTGGAGAAGCCGTGATGTGGCACATCAATCAACAAATCCTTGAATCTCTCCCAAGCTGCATGCAACGACTCGCCCTCGTCTTGGCGAAAGGAAACAATCCGGTTCCGTAGTTTGTTCGTTTTCTCAGGTGGAAAATATTTCTGCATAAACTGCTCCGCCAACAGATTCCAGGTCCTGATGGACCCGGCAGGAAGTGACATAAGCCAAGCTCTAGCTTTGTCACGTAACGAAAACGGAAACAACCTCAACCGAATTGCATCCTCTGAAACACCAGTCATCCTAAATGTCAAACAAATAGCAAGAAAAGCAGCGATATGCCTCCCGGGATCCTCATGCTCACGTCCGTCGAACTGCACCGAATTCTGCAACATGTTAATAACACTAGATTTAATTTCAAAATTAGGTGCATCTATAGTGGGCTGAAGGATACTCGGCTCCAGGCCTGCCCTTCCGGGCTGATTTGTTTCATTCAATGGTCGGTCGTCGTCCGCCATGACGACTCTCTCCTCGTCCTCTAAGCTTTCGTCTTCAGAGATAATCACCGGCTCGTCAATTGCATTTGCAATGCGTTGTGCAACGATGAGTGACCTTTCGCGCAGCCTCCTACTTCTTCTAAGATTATGCGCTGGTTCGTCAGTCGGCTCAGCAATAGCGGGTGCGGGAGTTGAGGACATCAACCTGCAAACAAAAAACTGACACAATGAATATTTTATTAATAAAATATTTTTTTTTTTTTTGCTGAATAAAAGCAGAATATGTATAAATATAGGCTGTAAAATTTATAAAAATCCGAAAATGGGCCGAAATTTTTATAAAAATTAAAGCAATGGAAATAATCGAATCGGCTAGTTTAAAAACGATTTTTAAGAGCCGAAAACTCAAAGAATAAATGAATCAATAAATCCGGATTTGAACAAATAAATAGAATAAAAATTTACAAGTGTACAAGACAATCATGAAAATGAATAAATTAAATTAAAAACAAGAAATATTAACAGATAAATCAACGAATAAATAATCACGAAAGTATACACAAATATTAACAAGTATATACACCGATAACACAATGACTCGGGTCGTTCCTAAAACTCGCCATTCCCCGGCAACGGCGCCAAAAACTTGGTACGTGCGTGACTATACATATTTTTACAATGAAATTACACACGAATTGGTTTTAAATTTATAAAAGTGATTATTACTTTTACATCAAAACACACACGAAAGGGCAAGTGTACCCCGTCATATATGTAGTAAAGTATCAGTAAGAACCAAGTATCGATCCACGGAAATGGGCGGAGAAATAATACTAGACCTTTGTCACTAAATTACCGGTAAAAGCATAAGTTGTATTGGTGTTAATTAAACTAAAGTAAGCATAAATAAAAACTTATAAAACATAGTACATTATATATAAATAGCCTTGCTTAATACACAACCACAGCATGTCAACTAAGTCAGTTTTGGCATTTAGAAGCATTCGGTCAATTTTCCATTTCGAGACAATTAGTATCCCTTTCGGGAATCCTAACATGACAATCATTCGGAAAGTTAAAACGATAAACACACTTTAACCACCTAAAATTGTTCTTTAACGTGCGATTGATAAATGTCTACAAAAATCTCCTAAAAATAAGTTAGTCATCCGTTAGGAGTTTTCTAACCTCACTTAATCAAGGAAAGCAACACTGATAAACACAATGCAACCACCGAGACAAGCATAAACTAGATTAAATCACAACCGAGTTCATTTTACAAATCTTACACATAAATTCACCGAGATAGCAATTTTGGCCGAAACTACTAACTAGGCTAACAAATCATGGCAAGAATCCGTAACAACACCATCTAACCCGTTAGAGTCCTTCCGTGAGGGCAAGCTTTCTAGATTAATAATAATTGCATTTTATTAAACCACTAACCCGTTAGAGTATCATGGTGCCTACATTTTAACCAAGTTAAACTAGTTAACCAAATTAAAAGTTTACTAATACATGATTAAATAAGCTTCATTTTGCAACTATCTTACCTAACCAAGCACCAATCATCCAACACAATTACTTATAATCAAGAAATCAATATCAATAACAAGGTTGCAAACTAATCATCAAAGATAGTCATAGAAAATACTTCAAAATGTCATTACAAACATAGATTAACATACTAATCAAGCAAGGGATTGTTGTGTTTTTGCCCAAAGGCTTACATTAATACATAATAATCAATCTAAATGCTTGAAATCTAACAAAAGTATGGAAAGATTTGAGAAACCAAACCATAAACAAGCATAAGAATGAGAATCTGGATAGTAAATGAGCAAAACCGGGCAATGTGGCTTGAATCCGAGTGAAAGCAGCAGCCTTCGGAGCCTCAAAATCGCCTGCAGAGCTCCCAAAATGTCCAGAATTTCGTCTAAAATGGTGCTGTTCTGTTTAAATGCTTTTTCGAAGTCGCACGGCCGTTCTTCCGATCGCACGACCGTGCACTTTAAGCATTATTGGTGGTGGGCCACCATACTGCGTGACGTCACAGATCGTTGACTGGTCTTCGGTCACGCACGGTCGTTCTTGGCTTGGCACGACCGTTCCTTTCCGGCATTTGGCTTGCACGCCTTGACTTGTGGTCGTTCCACTCCGAGATGTTGTTTGATCTCGGATTCGCACGACCGTTCTCCATGAGGAACGACCGTGCATTTTCGGGTTTGCCTTCATTGCCTTGCACGGTGAGTTGCACGCCTGGTTCATCGCCGGGACTTTCTTGTTTGTCGGATATGCACGGTCGTGCATATGGCCGCATGACCGTGCCAAACGCCCAGGTCAGTCTTTTTCCACAGAATCTTCGCAGCTTCATTGTTTTGTCTGGAAAGTCCTCGTTTTTGGTATCATCTCGTCTGGTATGCTGTTTTAGGCCTGTAAACCAAAATGTAGATAATTAAGTATCCGAATGACGGTTTTACGGCCGAAAACGCATAAAATGGGGGTAAAACGGGGGACTAAAATATGTGTAAATTAGCGAATATCAGGTCCGTTTTTGCGTATGGGGTATTTTTAGGGACATATTGGGATATTTTAAATATTTTTAGGGTGTCGAAAATATTATGAGGGTGTCGGTTTACGTTAGGGTTGTTATAATATATGTGCAATTTTGTATTTTGATAAAAAAAAATCTGTAGATAGACTAAAATAGATATGGATGCCTAACTACTATTATATTTGATTTCCAGTTGTAGTTTGTAATTGACGCATATATATATAGAAAGAGTAAAAGTCGCAATGATCGACGTTTTTGATCAAATTGTTTGTGTGATCGTGTATAAATATTTGTACCAAATTTTTTCTGTGATAATTAATACTTGATAAAAATGTTTACAATTCAGATGGACAACGAAGTAAATTTATGAAAACCGGAATAATGAGAATAACGGAAACTAAGTAGATAACAGTGCCATCCAACATATAGTAGCATAAGGAATTATAGATGTTATGCCTTATATTATCAAGACTATTAAGGAAGCAGAAAATAATAAATCTGCAAATGGAAGTAAACGTCAACACACTGAACCAAGTCACAGTGTGAACGATAACGGACCTATAATCCAAGCTCCAATTCCTAAAAGAAGAAGAACCGCTTCTTATGGTTGTTCTTATAAAGAATTCTTGGCCTGCAAACCAATAGAATTCTCAGGCAATGAAGGAGCCATTGCAGCCTTACGTTGGATAGAAAAGACAGAAGCAGTCATAAAAATAAGTAAATGTGCAGAGGAAGATAAGATTATGTTTGCTTCTAATCTTTTCAAAAATGCAGCCTTAGAATGGTGGAATACTATTCTCCAGTCGAGGGGAAGTGACAGAGTTTATAATATGGAATGGATCAACTTTAAGGAAATGGTTGAAAGAAAATTCTGTCGTCCTAATGAAAAGGAACAAATCGCCAATAAGTTCCTAAATCTTAGAATGACTGGAATAGACTGCAAAGGTTACACTACCATATTCTTCGAATATGCTAGGATAGTGCCAACCTTAGCCTCACCTGAACCAGTGTTAATCTCCCGTTATATTTAGGGATTAATTAGTGAGATTAAACACGTAGTTAACGCAGCTAAGCCACAAACCATAGAAGAAGCAGTAGAGTTAGCCAATACTCTGACTGATGAATTGGTACGTACACAAGAGGAAAACCAGAGAAAGAACCTAGCTCAAAAGCTTACTCAGGAATTTCGCTACGGTAATTCCTACTGTGGAAAAGGAACATGTTATTCTGCACCTTACTGCAAGTTTTGTAAAAAGAAGCACTCAGGAAAGTGTGCTATGTCCTGCAACTTTTGCAAGTACCCAGGACATAAGGAAGAAGATTGTAGGAGAAAGGCTAGTGCTAGGACATGCTACAATTGTGGAGAGCTGGTCACATCAAACCAAACTGTCCGAAACTAGCTCTATCCACAACCAACAAAGCTAAGACAACTGAGGCACCTAAGAAAAATGCCAGAGCGTTTGTTCTGACAACTGAGGAAGCCAAGATGATTCCGGATGTGATTGCCGGTACGTTCTTAGTTAATAATATATTTGCCAAAGTATTATTTGACTCTGGTGCAAACCAAAGTTTTATCAATACTTCTTTCTACAAATTTCTTGACCAACCCTTAGCCAAACTTCAACAAGATTGTCTGGTAGAGATAGCAAATGGAGAATCCGTTAAGATTAGTGAAATCTTGCAGGGAGCAAAAATAGAAATCCTGAACCATCATTTCTTTGCTAACCTTTATCCAATGAATCTAGCCGGATTCGATATTGTATTAGGAATGGATTGGTTGGTAGCCAATCATGCTAGTATATTATGTGATCAAAAGTCAGTACAAGTAAGTACACCAACAGGTGAAAAGATCACAATTAAAGGAGATAAGCCAACCAGATCAACAAAATTCATCTCTGTTATGAAAACTGCAAGTTATGAAAGAAAAGGAGGAGCGGTATACATGATTTCCATAATCATTAATACTAAAGGAAAAGAATTAAAAGATATCCCGGTGATATCTAAATTCTCAGACGTCTTTCCAGAAGAGTTACCTAGATTACCGCCTGATAGAGAGGTCGAATTTAGGATTCACCTAATACCAGGAACGGCACCGATTGCCAAAGCACCATATCGATTAGCACCAACAGAGATGCAGGAACTGAAGAAACAATTGGACAAACTTCTTGACAAAGGTTTTATATAACCAAGTTCATCACCGTGGGGAGCACCGGTGTTATTCGTTTAGATGAAAGACGGATCGATGCGTATGTGCATTGATTATCAAGACTTGAACAAGGTTACAATTAAGAATTGGTACCCACTACCGAGAATCGATGATCTGTTCGATCAACTTCAAGAAGCTCGATTCTTTTCTAAGATCGACTTACGCTCAGGAAATCATCAACTGAAAGTACAGCAAGAGAACATTCCTAAAACTGCTTTCAGAACAAGGTACGGTCATTATGAATTTACCGTCATGCCATTTGGTTTAACCAATGCCCCAGCCGCATTTATGGACATGATGAACAGGATATGTAAACCATACCTGGATAAATTCATAATTGTCTTTATAGATGATATTCTCATTTACTCTAAGAGTAAAGAGGAACATGCAGTGCATCTGCATATACTTCTGACATTGTTGAGAAAAGAGAAGCTTTATGCTAAATTCTCAAAATGTGAATTTTGGTTACAAGAAGTATAATTCCTTGGACATCTGGTTAATCATGAAAGAATTCATGTGGATCCCACAAAGATCGAGGCAATTACTAAATGCAAAGTCCCTGAATCACCAACGGAAGTAAGAAGTTTTCTTAGACTGGCAGGATATTATAGACGGTTTATCCGAGATTTCTCTAGAATAGCCATTCCTTTAACCAAACTGACCTGCAAATCAGCTAAGTTTGAATGGGGACCAAAACAGGAAGAAGCTTTTAAGATTCTTAAGCAAAGGTTAACCAACGCACCCATACTCGCATTACCAGAAGGAACTGAAGATTTTATAGTCTATTGTGATGCGTCTAAGTTAGGATATGGATGTATGTTGATGCAACGTCAAAAGGTTATAGCTTATGCCTCTAGACACTACTTATATGGAAATAAATTCGTTGTCTTCACGGATCATAAGAGTTTAAGGTACATTTTTGGGCAAAAAGAATTAAATATGAGACAGAGACACTGGATGGAAGTTCTTAGTGATTATGATTGTGATTTCTAGTACCATGCTGGGAAAGCTAATGTAGTAGCTGATGCTTCAAGTCGAAAGTATCATGAAAAACCGAAACGAGTACGTTCTCTCAGATTAAAGCTACAAGTAGATTTAAATGATCAAATTAGAGAGGTACAGGAAACATCAATCAAGGACGATGCTGAAAGTTTAAAAGGAATGATTAATGAATTAGAACAAGGAACACATGGAATTTGGAGGTTCCATAAGAAAAGGATGTGGATACCTAAACAAACCTACGCCACCGAATTCTAGAAGAAGCTCATAAGTCTAAGAGTACGATACATCCCGGAAGTGATAAGATGTATCAAGATCTAAGAAAGAATTTCTGGTGGATAGGAATGAAAAAGGATATAGCAAACTATGTTGCTAAATGTCTAACTTGTTCACAAGTTAAAGCTGAGCATCAGAAACCCTCAGGGTTATTGTAACAATTAGAAATACCAATATGGAAATGTGAATTGATAACAATGGACTTTGTTACCAAATTACCCAAGACAAGAAAAGGAAATGATACAATCTGGGTGATTGTTGACAGATTGACCAAATCTGCTCATTTCTTACCAATGAAGGAAACTTTCAGTATGGAACAGTTAGCCAAGCTATATGTAAATGAAATAGTTTCATTACATGGAATTCCTTTATCTATCGTATCTGATAGAGATAGCCTTTGTACTTCTCATTTTTGGACAAGTTTCCAAAAAGCAATGGGGACAAGGTTAAATCTAAGCACTGCTTATCATCCACAGACGGACGGACAAAGCAAAAGGACAATCCAAACAATGGAAGATATGCTGAGAGCATGTGTAATTGATTTCGGAGGAAATTGGGACGGCCATTTACCATTAATAGAATTTTCCTACAATAACAGCTATCATACAAGCATTAATGCTGCACCATTTGAAGCACTTTATGGACGAAAGTGCAGAACTCCAGTCTATTGGGCAGAAATTGGAGAGAAGCAACTATCTGGACCAGAGATAGTGCAAGAAACAACAAATAAGATAATCCAAGTCAAAGAAAGACTAAAAGCAGCACGAGATCGTCAAAAGAGTTATGCAGATAACAGACGAAAACCTTTGGAATTTCAAGTAGGAGATAAGGTACTTTTAAAGGTTTCTCCATGGAAAGGAGTAGTCAGATTCGTTAAAAGGGGAAAGCTAAGCCACAGGTATATTGGACCTTTTTAGATTATCAGCTACAACTGCCAAAGGAAATGGCAGGAATACATGATGTGTTTCATGTATGTAATCTCAAAAAGTGTTTAGCAGACGAATCAATAATGATACCTATTAAGAACATAGAGGTAAATGAGAAACTTAAGTTTATCGATAAACCCATTCAGATTGAAGATAGAAAGGTCAAGAATCTCAAACACAAAAGACTAGTTCTGGTCAAAGTGAAATGGGATTCCAAGAGAGGACAAGGGTACACTTGGGAACTCGAATCAGAGATGCAAAGGAAATACCCACACCTATTCCAGTAGATCTCGAGGACGAGATCCAAAACAAGGTGGGGAGGATATAACAACCCTCCTAGAACCTTTAACTAGATCCTAGATGTCCTAAACCATACCCCGTACGCGATAAACGAGCCTCGAAATACCCTTGTATTTATAAAAATCAAGAAAAACAAGATATCTGAGTCGCTCGTGGGCCGCGACAGGCGAAGGAAGATCCTTCGCGGGGCGCGACGGCCTAAACTTGTCCGGCACACAATTGCGCCACGTGTGAACGCGTGGCAAAGCTACCCCCTTGACTCGGCGAAGCTATAACCGCCACGTGGTCTCTCGCGGGCCGCGAAGACCGAGGCTTACTTGGTTGCGGGGCGTGACAGACTGGCCGAGCAGCCTATAAATGGAGGGGTCGAGCTCATTTATTCAGCCATTCAATTCTAAATTTCTTTCTTCTGAATAGTAGAAATAATACCCGGGCATAATACCTACTATAAAGCGAAGCTCTGCCTCGTTGTAAGTATTATAACCCTGCTATTACCCTACGCGATCAATTTAGGATTCCGTAATGCATGTCAAGGCTCTGCCTGACTCAGTCGTTGGAATTCTGTCTCGTGTTACACTCGATTGATCTAGGGCTCCGTAATGCATGTCAAGGCTCTGCCTGACTCAGTCATTGGAGTTCTGTCTCGAGTTGTACGATTAATGTGATTTGGGTTATTTTACTAACACGTGTGCATTGTTTAATTTTAATAGATAATAATCAGGAGATACACCAGGTAGCTCTAGTTTTACCTAAATCAACAATGTAAGTACATTCACTTTTTCTCACTATTTGAGAGTACATTTTTGTGAGTCAAAATGTTTTACTAAAACCTCAAATATTTTCAAATACAATTATAGTGATTAAGTCTTTGTAATTCTACAATTGCTGCCAGTATTATGGGGTTTGTATACAGTACTTGATAATCTTCACAATTGGGCACGGGTATCCAATGTGTGATATGACCATAGTCACAGATCCGTCGAGTGACACGTACTGACCGAGTAATTGTGTAGATATAAACATTGTAATCGCCCTTCATACTGTAATGTGTAAACAACTGATGTTTTACCAAAATGGAATGTACTTGCCAGTATTTCTTGCTGATAAAATGTTTTTAAAACGCGTTTCAGGTAACACAATGTGAAAGCCAATAGAAGCCAACTGGAGAGCACTGAAGGCTTGGAAAAGTGGCTATAAAAGTTACCTATATAAAAAGGAGTTTTGTTTTCAATAAATAGGGTTTATCCCTACAAATGTATTGTCAAATGAACTTGGGTTTTACCCCAATGATGTATTATTATGAAAAGTTTGGTGTTTTACTCTGATAAAAATATTTCCTAACTACGGTCCTGATGTATTCCGCTGCCAAATTAATAAACACCAATACCACTAATCTGGATCTCGCGACACCGCTCCTGGGGTAGGGGTCGGGGGTTGCGACAGTATAGATGAGGGTTAGAAATACGGGATTGTAATGAAAAGTTCCCTTTGTATGAAGGAGTCCTTCGCACGAAGGGACACTAGTCCAGTTGCACATATTGGAGGCTATTCTATTCTTCCTAAGCCTTACTCGCACGGAGAGATTAGCCTATATATAGGAGTTGTGAGTGAGAGCCGAGATGAACTTTTGGAGTTCCTAGAGGGGAAATGCTGGAGAATTTTTTCTCCAGCTTGTAAATGATGTAAACTCTTTCGGCATGAATGAAGCTTTCGACTATTCTGCTTCTACTCCATTCTTTATAATAATATTCTACCGAATTCCATCTAAACCCGCCGGATCCTGAACTCTCAATTGGTATCAAAGCTACGATACCGATTCAATCGATCTAGCAGTTGATTGAATCAGCTGCGCTCATGAGTTATGGGTTTTAGACGTAAAACATCAAATTCCAGGTCAATTCACGGATGGAATTAGAAATTGAATACATCATTACATTCGTAATTGATTTTTGTTCATATCTATGAAGTATCATCATGAAAATCACATAAATAAAGATTTTGGATCGAAAAATGTGATCAGCAACGTTCGAACAAAGGAACCACTCGCGCGAAGAGGACTCTATTCGCACGAATAGACTTTTCCATTCGTGCGAAGGGAATTTTCAAGTGTGTGAAAATGTCATTCGCACGAAGACACTTATTCGTTCTAAAAATTATCTCATTCGCACGAATGGACCTACTCTATTCGCACGAATGAGCCAAATGCCTAAAAAAGAGGCATTTTTTTATCGCGGTGATGAGACGAGTTTCTATAAAAAATTTGGTGATTGAAAATTTTTTCGAGACTTTAACGACAAATACGGGCTGTTCAGGGACACCGTCGGGAGCTTCAGAGAATAGATTTGATGATGCGATCACAAAGTAGTGAAGACAATGGGGTAGCCATGATACCAATGCAGAATGTTTATCATCTGGGTTATCTGAATATTAATGGGCCTTCAAAAAAATCCGCAATGATGAAAGACGCACCTTTGTAGACCAAAATGACAAATTTTCCACATAGTAGAGTTTTTCAGTGCAAATAGTAGACTAAATTGCCAAATTTGAAGGGGAATTCAGTGATGAAATTAGAGAAGTTAGAATTTACAAAAATGAAGGGGAATAAAAAATTCATAGAATATATTGAAATTCCGACATTTTTGAAATTCGTGACCTGCAACAGTATTCGGGTGATTCCGATTGAAGATTGTTCGGGGATGCATAGGATCTGGATTTGTTAGTTCGTGATCATAGGAAGTTCAGATTCTACAGATCAAGATCAGATTGATGTCTTAGGGTTTGAGTCCCGGGTCTTCGTCAAGCCCGTCAGCAGGATTAGCATCAGGAGATGCATTTGTATTGTCGATACTTAAAAGATATCACAGCTTTGTGATAGTCTAAAGTGTCATAATGGTTAATCTTCGAGCAGAGGAATTGTTTTTCGGACTAATAGCCGGGGAATGATGATGTTTGTTGATAAAGTTGCTACCGGAACTAACGGAGAAGACTATACATCTGTTTTCGTGACTGAAGAGGAAGAATGTGAATCTGATCGTGGAATAATGTTTCTAAGATCTGAATGTGTTACCAGATGATTTGTTATCCGGTGAGGATTTGCTGATTGTGGAGATCACCGTTTACACTGATAAATTATTCAGGAGTGTGCTTAAAGATGAATACGGAAAACGGGATTTCAAGATTTTCGTGGGAATTCATAGACTTGAAGTTTACCGGTGTGGTGATTTGGAGTTTCAATCAATTACCGGTTAGGTTTTTGAAGATTAAGTGATGGAGCTGAAGTGGTAAATCAAAAACCGAACACAGATGTGGTTAATGTCGAAACAGAGAAGCTGCATTGATTAAGTTTCGAGTTGATAATTATTCGTGAAGATTGTGGTATAGCAAATTAGAGGAGGCCGGGAACCGTGCAAACAAAGACCTGAATATTCATTTCAGGGGGAATTTGTGCATAATAAAGATAATGCAAGCTCGAATCATCAATTAAGGGGGAATCAATTGAAGATATCAAGATGCCTGATTGAAGTTGCAGAATATTCAAACACGGCTCTCGTTTTTAACGATCAAGATTCAACAGTGACGTACAAGGGGAAAATCGTTAGTGCATATTTTGTGTGTCCGTCACTATGCGAATAGGCTAGATAGAGCGTGTGTTGAATATTGTATAGATGAGAGTTAGAAATAAGGGATTGAAATGAAAAGTTCCCTTCGTACGAAGGAGTCATTCGCATGAAGGGACACTAGTCCGGTCGCACGAATGGAGGCTGTTCCATTCGTCCTAAGCCTCACTTGCACAAAGAGATTAGCCTATATATAGGAGTTGTAAGTGAGAGCTGAGGTGAAATTTTGGATTTCCCAGAGGGGAAATGCTGGAGAAATTAGCTTGTAAATGATGTAAACTCTTTCGGTATGAATGAAGCTTTCGACTATTCTGCTTCTACTCCATTCTCAATAATAATATTCTACCGAATTAGTTCTATCCCGTCACGTTACCCATATTACACATGTTTAATTTAAATTAAATAAACAAAACTTACAACTGTCACACCCCAACCAATGGCAGAATCATCGGGGCGCGACACTAAGCGAATCAGATTGCTCAAGAGAATCCATAACGGCTTATTTAGCGACAATATTTAACAAGTTCATTATCCCTTACTAATAAACAAATATTTCACAAAAGTCATACAGATTTCATGTCTCTCAAACAATTCAAATTCGACAACTTAGATTTTAGGTGGATTTCTATAGTAGCCTAATCTTAATTCATGATAGCCTGTGATTAACCTGCAACATTTGTTAAAATAATGTCAATACAAAAATGTATTGGCGAGTATACAGGTTTTATATAATAGTAAAGTAGATAAAAGGTAGCGAACTTCCGCATACATAAACAAGATACAAGCACAACATATATACTAACAAGACAAACACTCAAGCTAAGTCCCGAGATGACTTCGAAGGAGAGGTGTGAAGTCCCTTAACTAGACCCCGTCGGGTGTGAGTCGAACTATAGTACCATACTAGCTAAAGTGGAACATCAACGAGTAAAAGTCCTAGCACATATATATCAAGCATCACGTGTAAATATGCATATTGGTCATTCGTGTGTGTTAAATAGATTAAGCACGTAATGTGTTTCGATAAGTGTTTTTATATATGAACGTATGTTACACCCCAAAAGGTGCGTTTTAAAGCGAAAAAGGGGGGCAAGTATACTCACAGTGTGTGCTTAGTAAGTAAACACAGTCTGGAATGGGTGGAGAGAGCGCCGGATCAGCCTGTGTGCGGGAACAGAAGTGCGTAAGTCCTCCAAAGTGCCGAAACGGTCAAATCAGAGTGTCGAGTAATGAACAGGCTCCTTGTAAGAAGTCGTGCCTTCGTACGAAGGCGTGGCTTCGTACAAGTGGCTTGTTTCTTGTTCAAATTCGAGTGTTCTTCGTGTCGTGCTTCGAGAAATCGAGTGTTCATCCCCCCAACCCTAAGCTACTGATTAAACTTAGGCCGGAGAGGTCTTTGTTCAAGTCACAGGTGAGAACTTGGGCTGGGTTGTGTGAAACCAGCGCCTTCGTACGAAGCCAAGGCTTCGCACATAACAATCCAGTTTTCAAAAGTGGCTGTTCTTGCGTTTGGAGCTGTGTTTTCCTCTGAATCAGATGTATTTTCGAGTCCTATTCATGATGGTTTCGACACTACCTCGTCCCACTATCCAGTGAACGAAATACATGACGTTTTAGGTCTGTTTTAGTGTGAAAATCAAGTTTAAAAGGGTTTTAAAAGGTTTTTACCCAGATCTAACACTTTGAGAGTGTGAAATCTGTATATTTTTAACTTGGGAAGCCGAAGCTAGGCCCAATACACTCGGTTAAGTGTGGATCCATGATAAAACAAGAAGATTTGATGAAAAAGATGAAGATTTATGTAAAAATAAAGAAGTTTAGATGAAAAAGTTAGAGTTTTTGTGAAAAAGATGAAGTTTTAGATGAAAATCATGAAGTTTGGATGAAATCGAAGTGAATCTTGTGGGAAATCGTAGTGGAAAACGTTGTGTAATCATGTAAAAATGATAGATCTTACTTGAAAATAGTTGGACAGCAATTCGGCAGCGTTTCGGTAAGAATGGCGGCAAGTTAGAATGAAAGAGGAGTGGCTTGCTATTTATAGGAGAGGGCTGGTGGTCATGTGCGAAGGCCCTGCCTTCGTACGAAGCCAGTGGCTTCGTACGAGGCTACCAGTTTAGTGTAAAAGGTTTCCGTTTCGCGTATAAGTTGCTCGTTTGATGCGTTCTGTTGCGTTAGTTAGTATGAGTACTTTAAGTATTTTAGCAAGTTATTAAGTGTCGCGTTACGTTGCATTTCGGTGTGATAAATCGAGCTGCGAGTGAGCGTTTAAGGGAGTTTTAACACATAGTTAGTAATAATATTTACATAACTAATAGTATTATATGTATATATATAAGTAACTGCGTTTTGAGTTTGCGTTGCGTTTATGCGAGAGCGAGCGAGTAGTTTAGCTACTCACGTGATGTAGTAGTGTAAGTGTAAGCGTTATAAGCGTAAGCGTTGTGATGTGCGATATAGCGTGTGTAATAAGCGATGTAGTGCGAAAATGTGCGATGTAGCGTACTAAGCGATATAGTTTACATTATGATCTGAATCTCTGGTACTAGGCGTAGCGAGAGTAACGAGCGTGAAAGTGCGGGTTGTTACAGTCTCCCCTGCTTTAGGAAATTTCGTCCTGAAATTTATTCGAAAGGAAGACTGCGAGAATTGACATGAATACGCAGCGATAAAAGCGTTAGGGTAAGCGGAGGATGAACAAGCGATAGATCGAGGATTGATGAGTGAGAGCGTCTCGGTGGTATGGGAAAATCGATGAGAAAAAGCGACTTGCTTGACTAGAGTATAGTAATTCACGAGTCGACGATCCATAAATGTTTTAAGTCCTCGAAAAGTTTGTTAAGTTATTACAAAAAGATTTTAAGGAAAACTTGATTTATGAAAATTTTCTTATGATGTGGTGTTAAACTGAGTCGATGTCTGAACCAGCGTTGTAAGAAAAGTTTTGTTTGTCCAAAGGTTTTAAGATTAAAAATTTTCAGAAAATTTTCCATTTATTTCCAAAAGTTTGTTTGTAAGAATTTTTTTTGTTTGTATAGAAATGGTACCAAAAGTTTTAATTAGCGTCGAGCCCCACATGGCATCTTTCCACGAAAGTTTGTTAATATGGCTAAAACACTTATATATAGGAAGTTGTCACAGCCCCCGATCCCTAGTTCCCGGGAACGGGCGGCCGTGAGCCAGTTTTGGTGGTATCACATTTATTTATCCAATTTAGCAGCGGAAATTTTCATCAGGACCGTAGTTAGGAAATATTTAATCAGAGTAAACCACCATGTTTTATAACATTAAACACATGGGTAAAACCCAAGTTTTCAATACACACATTTCATAGGAATAAATCCTATTTATTTAATAAAAACATCTATTTTATTCTTAAGTAACTTTATTGCCACTTTTCCAAGCCTTCAGTGCTGTCCAGCTGGCTTCTATTTGGCCTTCACATTTTGTTACCCGAAACGCGTTTTAAAAACATTTTGTCAGTGGGAAATACTGGTGAGTGAATCCCAGTTTAATCAAGTTTAAAATTATTTCACAGTGAACAGTATTGGGGGCGCATCCCGCAATTACATTTGTTTCCAAGTTATATCAATTATCACCCGTTGGTACTGTCAGACCTGACTTGTGGAAATGTTACTCCTTAACCAGGTGGTAACAAATTTTGTATACAAAACCCCAACATACCCACCATAATTGTATTCTTACAAATACTCAATAACTGTTAGTCGCATGGAAAAGTATGTAAGGTTTTGTAAAAACAATTAACAAAAGGTTTACAAAAAGTGGATCAACTCACAAAAATGAGTACATAAAAAGAAGGATCACTCACATTGCTGTTTTAGGTTATCTTTAGGGTTTCCTGGTGAATATCTATAATTTACACAAATGCACGTGTGTTAGTATAATAACCCATTTTAACATTAGTAATACCCTCCCCGAGACGGCATTCCAACGACTACGTCGGGCAGAACCACGACAGCCGTTACGGAACCCTAGATCAATCGGGCAGCGTATCTAATACGTCTCCAGGGGTTATAATACTTACATCGTAGCAGAACCTCGCTATTTTAGGGGGTATAATGCCCGGGTATAATAACGCCACTACAGAAATTGAGATTTGAAAGAAAGAAATGAACGATCGGACTGAAGGCCCGTTGCCTTCTATTTATAGGGCCTGATTCTGTCTTTCTCGCGGCCCGCGTACCATAAGCACAGGGCCTACGCGGCCCGCGTTGACCTCCGGTCAATGCGTAGCTTAGCTGGGTCACTATGTAGGCTTGCCGGGTGTTGGGCCAGGTGGCGGCCCAGGGTTGCGCCACATTCTAGGTCGCTCGCGGCCCGCATGAACTTAGACGGGATCATACGCGGCCCGCCTGAACTTAAGTTTCACCGAAACCAACTATTGGCTTTGATGCGGCCCGCGTAAAATTGAGGTGAGGTCCTACGCGGCCGCCTCAACTTATTATTTATTGTTTTTAATTTATTTTATATATTATAATCTATTTTGGGCTCGGTTTTCATATATGGGGTGCATATAAAGATATGTTGAGACATTTTAAGATATATTAGGGTGTCAAAATTATTATGAGGGTGTCGGTTTTACCGAGGGTTGTTATATCCTCCCCACCTTGTTTTAGAGCTCGTCCTCGAGATCTACTGGAACAAGTGTGGATATTTCTTTTGCATTTCTGATTCAAGCTCCCATGTGTACTCAGGTCCTCTTTTGGAGTTCCATTTCAATTTGACCAGAACTAATCTCTTATGCTTGAGATTCATAATTTTCCTGTCTTCAATCTGTAGAGGTCTTTCTACAAATTTGAGTTGTTCATTTACTTCTATATCTTTAAGAGATACTAAGAGTGATTCATCGGCTAGACACTTTTTGAGATTAGATACATGAAATATATCATGTATTCCTGCCATTTCTTCTGGCAGTTGTAGCTGATAGGCTACAGGTCCTACTCTTTTAAGAATCTTGAAAGGTCCAATATACCTGGGACTTAACTTTCCTCTTTTGATGAATCTTACCACTCCTTTCCAGGGAGACACTTTTAACAATACTTTATCTCCTACTTGAAATTCTAATGGTTTGCGTCTGTTATCAACGTAGCTCTTTTGTCGATCACCCGCTGCTTTCAGTCGTTCCTTGACTTGAATGATTTTATCAGTTGTTTCTTGTACTATCTCGGGTCCAGATAGTTGTTTTTCCCCAATTTCTGCCCAACAGACTAGGGTTCTGCACTTTCGTCCATAAAGTACTTCGAATGGTGCAGCATTGATACTTGTGTGATAACTGTTATTATAAGAAAATTCGATTAAAGGTAAGTGTTCGTCCCAATTACCTCCGAAATCAATTACACAAGCTCTAAGCATGTCTTCCATCGTCTGGATTGTCCTTTCGCTTTGCCCGTCTGTTTGAGGATGATAAGTTGTGCTTAAGTTCAACTTGGTTCCCATTGCTTTTTGAAACTTGACCAAAAATGAGAAGTAAAACGGCTATCCCTATCAGAAACAATTGATAAAGGAATTCCATGTAATGAAACAATTTCATTTACATATAATTTGGCTAATTGTTCCATACTAAAGGTTTCCTTCATTGGTAGGAAATGAGCTGCCTTGGTTAGCCTATCTACAATCACCCAGATTGTATCATTACCTTTTCTTGTTTTGGGTAATTTGGTAACAAAATCCATTGTTATCAATTCCCATTTCCAAACTGGCATTTCTAATTGTTGTAACAAACCTGAGGGTTTCTGATGTTCAGCTTTAACTTGTGAGCAAGTTAGACATTTAGAAACATAGGCTGCTACATCCTTTTACATTCCTATCCACCAGAAATTTTTCCTTAAATCCTGGTACATTTTATCATTTCCTGGATGCATCGTATATTTAGATTTATGGGCTTCTTCTAATATACGGTGACGTAAATTTCCTAATTTAGGTATCCACATTCTCTTTTTATGGAACCTCCAAATTCCATCTGTTCCTTGTTCTAATTCCTTAATCATTCCTTTTAATTTTTCAGTGTCCTCCTTGATTACTGATTCTTGTGCTTTTCTAATCTGATCATTTAAATCTACTTGTAGATTTAATTTAAGAGAACATACCCTTTTTGGCTTTTCGTGATACTTCCGACTTAAAGCATCAGCCACCACATTTGCTTTTCCTGCGTGATATTGGATATCACAATCATAATCACTAAGTAACTCCATCCATCGTCTTTGTCTCATATTCAGTTCTTTTTGCCCAAAAACATACCTTAAGCTCTTATGATCTGTGAATATGGTAAACTTACTACTATAAAGATAATGTCTCCAAATTTTTAAGGGCAAAAATTATGGCTCCTAATTCCAAATCATGGGTTGAATAATTTTCTTCATGACTCTTAAGTTGTCTAGATGCATAAGCTATAACCTTTTGACTTTGCATTAATAGACATCCAAATCATGGGTTGAATAATTTTCTTCAGTGGTATCTGGTGTTTGTCTAATTTGGCAGCGTAAATTTCATCAGGACCGTAGTTAGGAAATATTTTATCAGAGTAAAATACCACACTTTCATAATATCAAACACATGGGATAAAACCCAAGTTTTTAGTACACACATTTTCATAGGAATAAATCCTATTTTTATTTAATAAAAACATCTATTTCTTTTTAGGTAACTTTATTGCCACTTTTCCAAGCCTTCAGTGCTGTCCAGCTGGCTTCTATTTCTCTTTCACATTTTGTTATCTGAAACGTGTTTAAAAACATTTTGTCAGTGGAAAATACTGGTGAGTGAATCCCAGTTTAATCAAGTTTAAATAAAAACCATTGTACAGTATTGAGTGCGATCTCGCAATTATATTTGTTTCCAAGTCATATCAATTACCACCCACGGTACTGTCAAATCCGACTTGTGGAAATGTTACCCCTCGCAAGGCAGTAACAAATTTTGTATACAAAACCCTAACATACCGACGATAATTGTATCCTTACAATTACTCAATAACAACTTAATATATAATTAATTGTGTGAGGTTTTGTAAAAACAATTTGCAAAAAGGAGATTACTCACATTGTTGTCTTAGGTTTTCAGTAAGGATTTCCTGGGAATAATCTATAAATTACACAAATGCACACGTGTTAGTATAATAACCCATTTTAACATTAGTAATGCCCTCCCCGAGACGACATTCCAACGACTACGTCGGGCAGAACCACGACAGCCATTACGGAACCCTAGATCAATCGGGCAGAGTATCTAATACGTATCCAGGGGTTAAGATACTTACAACGGAGCAGAACTTCATTATTTGGGGGGGGGGGGTATTAGACCCGAGTATAGTGTATACTACTTGAAATTTAGAGGGGCTAAGTTCGGGTTTCTCGCGGCCCGCGTAGACCTTAAGGGTCGTCTTACGCGGCCCGCGTAATAGGGGGTCTAGGGTTGTAACTGATCCGGGTCACGTATAGGTTCAACACGTTGATGACACGTGTCAGCACGGGGTGCTGTCTCGTTTCCGATCGCTCGCGGCCCGCGTAGGCCGTAGCCCAAGGCTACGCGCCCCGCGACAGCTTTTAAATTTTTGTTTTTATTTTATTTTTAATGCTAGATCATAATTTGGGCTCGGTTTTCACATACGGGGTGTATTTTAAGACATATTGGGATATTTTAAATATTTTTAGGGTGTCGGAAAATATTCCGAGAGTGTCGGTTTATTTTAGTGTTGTTATATCCTCCCCACCTTGTTTTAGAGCTCGTCCTCGAGATCTACTGGAACAAGAGTGGATATTTTCTTTGCATTTCTGATTCAAGCTCCCATGTGTATTCTGGTCCTCTTTTGGAGTCCCACTTCACTTTGACCAGAACTAATCTTTTTTGTTGAGGTTCTTGAGTTTTCTGTCTTCAATCTGTAGAGGCTTCTCTACAAACTTAAGTTGTTCATTTAACTCTATATCCTTTAGAGGCACTATGAGTGATTCATCAGCTAGGCATTTCTTGAGATTTGATACATGAAATGCATCATGTATTCCTGCCATTTCCTCTGGCAGTTGTAGCTGATAGGCTACAGGTCCTATTCTTCTAATAATTTCAAAAGGTCCAACATACCTGGGACTTAGCTTTCCCCGTTTGATGAATCTTACCACTCCTTTCCAAGGAGAGACTTTTAACAATACTTTATCTCCTACTTGAAATTCCAATGGTTTGCGTCGGTTATCAGCATAGCTTTTCTGTCGATCACGTGCTGTTGTCAGTCGTTCCTTGACTTGAATGATTTTGTCGGTTGTTTCTTGCACTATCTCAGGTCCAGATAGTTGCTTTTCCCCAATTTCTGCCCAACAGACTGGGGTTCGGCACTTTCGTTCATAAAGTGCTTCGAATGGTGCAACATTTATACTTGTGTGATAACTGTTATTATAAGAAAATTCTATTAAAGGTAAGTGATCGTCCCAATTACCTCCGGAATCAATTACACAAGCTCTAAGCATGTCTTCCATCGTCTGAATTGTCCTTTCGCTTTGTCCGTCTATTTGAGGATGATAAACGGTGCTTAGATTTAACTTGGTTCCCATTGCCGTTTGGAAACTTTCCCAAAAATGAGTGGTAAAACGACTGTCCCTATCAGAAACAATTGATAAAGGAATTCCATGTAATGAAACGATTTCATTTATATATAATTTGGCTAATAGTTCCATACCGAAAGTTTCTTTCATCGGTAGGAAATGAGCTGATTTAGTTAGCCTATCTATAATCACCCAGATTGTATCATTACCTTTTCTTGTTTTGGGTAATTTGGTAACAAAATCCATTGTTATCAATTCCTATTTCCACACTGGCATTTCTAATTGTTGCAGCAATCCTGAGGGTTTCTGGTGTTTAGCTTTAACTTGTGAACAGGTTAAACATTTAGAAACATAGGTTGCTATATCCTTTTTCATTCCTATCCACCAAAAATTCTTTCTTAAATCCTGATACATTTTATCACTTCCTGGATGCATCGTATATTTGGACTTATGGGCTTCTTTTAATATACGATGACGTAGGTTCCCTAATTTAGGTATGCACATTCTCTTTTTATGAAACCTCCAAATTCCATCTGTTCCTTATTCTAATTCCTTAATCATTCCTTTTAATTTTTTAGTATCATCCTTGATTACTGATTCTTGTGCTTTTCTAACTTGATCATTTAAATCTACTTGTAGATTTAATTTAAGAGAACGTACCCTTTTTGGCTTTTCATGATACTTTCGGCTTAAAGCATCAGCCACTACATTTGTCTTTCCTGTATGATACTGGATATTACAATCATAATCACTAAGAATTTCCATCCAACGTCTTTGTCTCATATTTAATTCTTTTTGCCCGAAAACATACCTTAAACTTTTATGATCTGTGAATATGGTAAATTTACTACCATAAAGGTAATGTCTCCAAATCTTAAGGGCAAAAATTATAGCTCCTAATTCCAAATCATGGGTTGAATAATTCTCTTCATGATTCTTAAGTTGTCTAGATGCGTAAGCTATAACCTTTTGACGTTGCATTAATACACATCCATAACCTAACTTAGAAGCGTCACAATAGACTACAAAGTCTTCAGTTCCCTCTGGTAACGCTAATATGGGTGCGTGGGTTAATCCTTGTTTAAGAATTCTAAATGCTTCTTCTTGTTTTGGTCCCCATTCAAACTTAATGGATTTACAGGTTAACTTAGTTAAGGGAATGGCTATTCTAGAAAAATCTCGAATAAATCTCCTATAATAACCAGCCAATCCTAAGAAACTTCTAACCTCGGTTAGTGACTCAGTGGTTTTCCATTTGGTAATTGCCTCGATCTTGGTTGGATCTACATGAATTCCTTCATGGTTAACTAAGTGTCCAAGAAACTGTACCTGCTCTAACCAAAACTCGCACTTTGAAAGTTTAGCATAAAACTTTTCCTTTCTCAATAAACTTAAAAGTACGTGCAAATGCTTTGCATGATCCTCCTTAGTTTTAGAATAGATGAGAATATCATCAATAAAAATAATTATGAATTTATCCAAATATGGCTTACATATTCGGTTCATCATGTCCATAAATACGGCTGGGGCATTGGTTAAACCAAATGGCATGACAGTATATTCATAATGGCCATACCTTGTTCTAAATGCGGTTTTAGGAATGTCCTCTTCCTGTACCTTTAGTTGATGATATCCTGACCTTAGATCGATTTTAGAGAAAAATTGAGCTCCTTGCAATTGATCGAACAGATCATCGATTCTTGGTAATGGATAACGATTCTTAATCGTGACTTTGTTTAATTAACGGTAGTCAATGCATATACGCATTGATCCGTCTTTCTTTTTAACGAATAAAATCGGTGCTCCCCATGGCGATGAGCTTGGCTGTATGAATCTCTTCTCCAATAATTCGTCTAACTGTTTCTTCAGTTCCTGCATTTCAGCTGGTGCCAAGCGGTAAGGTGCTTTGGCAATTGGTGTCGTTCCTGGTAGTAGATGGATTCTGAATTCAACTTCTCTGTCTGGCGGTAGCCCTGGAAATTCTTCTGGAAATACATCTGAAAACTGAGACACTACTGGAATGTCTTTTAGTTCTTTTCCTTTTGTGTTAGTGATTATAGAAATCAAATACACTATAGATCCTTTTCTTATACAACTTGCGGTTTTCATCACAGAGATGAATTTAATGGATCTGGATGGTTTATCTCCTTTAATTGTGATCTTTTCACCTCTTGGTGAATTTACTTGGATTGACTTTTGATCACATAAAATACTGGCTTTATTGGCTATTAACCAATCCGTTCCTAATAAAATATCAAATCCTGCCAGATTCATTGGGTAAAGGTTTGCAATAAACTTTTGATTTAAAAATTCTATTCTTGCTCCCTGCAAGATTTCCAAAATCCTAACCGTTTCTCCATTTGCTGTCTCTACTAGACATTCTTGTGAGAGTTTAGTTAATGGTGGATTGAGAAGTTTGCAAAATGAAGTATTAATAAAACTTTGGTTTGCACCAGAGTCAAATAATACTTTAGCAAAAACATCATTAACTAAAAACGTACCGGCTATGACGTATGGAATCATTTTGGCTTCATCTGCCGTCAGAACAAATGCTCTAGCATTTTTAGTGTTCTTGTTGTTCGCAGCTGGAGCCAATTTCGGACAGTTTGGCTTGATGTGACCTTTTTCTCCACAGTTGAAGCACAATCCATTACTGGATTTTCTCCTACAATCTTCTTCGTTATGTCCAGGCATCTTGCATAAATTGCAGTGAATGGAGCATTTTCCCGAATGCTTCTTCTTGCAGGCTTTGCAGGATGGTGCAGAGGTAGAACCTACATTCCTACGGTTGGAATTCTAAGAACGGAATTCGTGAGTAAGCCTTTGAGCTAGGTTTCTCCTCTGGTCTTCTTCTCTAGTATGGATTAATTCATTTGTCAATGTATTTGCTAGTTCTATCGCTTCTTCTATGGTTTGAGGTCTAGCTGCCTTGACTACATGCCTAATCTCTCCAATTAATTCCCAGATATAACGGGAGATCAATACCGGTTCAGGTGATGCAAGGGTTGGTACTATTCTATCATATTCAAATAATGTGGTAATATAACCCTTACTATCTACCCCGGTCATTCTAAGGTTCAGAAATTTATTTGCTATATGTTCCTTTCCATTGGGAGGGCAGAATTTCCTTTCTACCATATTTTTAAATTCCTCTCATTCTATGTTGTAAACCCTATCGCTTCCTCTTGACTGGAGGATAGTGTTCCACCATTCTAAGGCTGAATTTTTGAACAGATTAGAAGCAAACATTATCTTGTCTTCTTCAGCACACTTGCTTATTTATAAAACAGCCTCAGTCTTTTCTATCCAGCGTAGAGCTACAATGGGTCCTTCATTGCCCGAGAATTCTATTGGTTTGCAGGACCATAATTCTTAATAAGAACAACCATACGGCATGGTTCTTCTTCTTTTGGGAATGGGAAATTGAAGTACGGGTCCATTGTTTACACTGTGTTTTGGTTCAGTTGATCGCTTACTGCTATGCTTACTTTTATTATCGGCTTCCTTAACAGTTTGGATAATAAATGGCATTGCATCTACGATTCCTTGTGCCACTGTGTGTTGGATGGCACTATTATCCACTTGGTTTCCATTGTTATTGTTGTTCGGATTCTCATTATTCAGATTATCGTTATTCGGGTGGTTATCACTCTGGTTTTCATTGTTCAGGTTTTCCTGGTTCACTTCGTTGTCCATCTGAGTTTTAAACATTTACCACACATTAATATCACAAAATAATATTTAACATAGCCAATCATATGACACGCCCTTTGGTCAAAAGCGTCGATCATTGCGACTTTACTCTATTCATATAATATGCATCTATTACACACCATTACTGAAATTAAAATTACAATACCGACTGAAATTTAAAGCTACATTACTAGTAATAGGCATCCGTAGTTTTTTTCCATATATATACACACATATTTTATTATTATATTATATTATATTATTATTATAACCTTCTCCGCCATCACTTCTATGGATATGGATTCATCCAGAAATCCATATTGCGCTCGTCGTACTTCCAGACGAGTCGCTCTCCCACCTGTCTCATCCTTTCACTATTCTCAAAATTTCCTCACCAAATGTCCTCGGTTCTTGTACGTTTTCTGCACTCATTGGGGGTGCAGGTTCTAGGACTAGGTTCGAAATCTGGGGTGCGGGTTCCTGGTACGGAGGTGTAGGGGCTTGGTATGGGTAAGGATTTTCTAGAATCTTCCTAATGAATACATCATTATCGTAATAGGGATCTAGAGGGTCTAACCCTGGGTAGGCTCCTAGATTCTGCATGGGCATGTCTTCGTGTATCGGGTAACGTTGCACATAGTCCCTATTGTCGTCCCACCATGGGTTATAATTTGGGTCTAAGGGATTTAGTGCGGGTACCCTAGGTATTTCCTCCGGATTGAATCATGCATTTCTACTTGATTTTCAGGGTTTTCTATCTCCATTGGTTGGTCAGGAATTGGTGGCTGTGGTTGGGGTGCTAACATTTGCTCCAGGTTAGGGTCAGCTGCAGTGGTTGCTAGGATGTGGATGTTGTCTATACCCCTATTAAGCATATCCTGGGCATAGACATCAGTTTCTCTTTTGGCTGTGGCTAGTGCTCTCTGTTCTTGTAACTTTTCATGTGTTTCCTACGCTCGTGTACTCCCCTACTAAACCATCCCCTCTTTTTCATAGGAAATGGCTCTTCAGATTGAGCCTTAAATACGAATATTCCTTCTTCCGTATCAGCAGAGTACCCCAAGAGGGCAGGCTGAGAAGAGGCACCTTCGCTTCTAGGCGAGCCAGACAATTGACGGTACGCGTCAAATGGTCCTTTGTTCAAGACACAGGTGACAACTGGGGCTGGGTTGTGTGAAACCAGTGCCTTCGTACGAAGCCAAGGCTTCGCACATAACAATCCAGTTTTCAAAAGTGGTTGTTCTTGCGTTTGGAGCTGTGTTTTCCTCTGAATCAGATGTATTTTCGAGTCCTATTCATAATGGTTTCGACACTACCTCGTCCCACTATCCAGTGAACGAAGTACATGCCATTTTAGGTCTGTTTTAGTGTGAAAATCAAGTTTTAAAGGGTTTTAAAAGGTTTTTACCCAGATCTAACACATTGTGAGTGTGAAATCTGTAGAGTTCTAACTTGGGAAGCCGAAGCTAGGCCAAATACACTCGGTTAAGTGTTGATCCATGATAAAACAAGAAGATTTGATGAAAAAGATGAAGATTTGTGTAAAAATAAAGAAGTTTAGATGAAAAAGTTGGAGTTTTTGTGAAAAAGATGAAGTTTTAGATGAAAATCATGAAGTTTGGATGAAATCGAAGTGAATCTTGTGGGAAATCGTAGTGGAAAACGTTGTGTAATCATGTAAAAATGATAGATCTTACTTGAAAACAGTTGGACAGCAATTCGGCAGCGTTTCGGTAAGAATGGCGGCAAGTTAGAATGAGAGAGGAGTGGCTTGCTATTTATAGGAGAGGCCTGGTGGTCTTTTGCGAAGGCCCTGCCTTCGTACGAAGCCAGTGGCTTCGTACGAGGCTACCAGTTTAGTGTAAAAGGTTTTCGTTTCGCGTAGAAGTTGCTCGTTTGATGTGTTCTGTTGCGTTAGTTAGTATGAGTACTTTAAGTATTTTAGCAAGTTATTAAGTGTCGCGTTACGTTGCGTTTCAGTGTGATAAATCGAGCTGCGAGTGAGCGTTTAAGCGAGTTTTAACACATAGTTAGTAATAATATTTACATAACTAATAACATAATATGTATATAAGTAACTGCGTTTCGAGTTTGCGTTGCGTTTATGCAAGAGCGAGCGAGTAGTTTAGCTACTCACGTAATGTAGTAGTGTAAGCGTAAGCGTTATAAACGTAAGCGTTGTGATGTGCGATATAGCGTGTGTAATAAGCGATGTAGTGCGAAAATGTGCGATGTAGCGTACTAAGCGATATAGTTTACATTATGATCTGAATCTCTGGTACTAGGCGTAGCGAGAGTAACGAGCACGAAAGTGCGGGTTGTTACAATCTCTGGTACTAGGTGTGCACCCATGACTAATTTGGTCCTTGCATGTTTATCGTAACTTATTCCAAAGACGCGTAGTCGGGGTAAGACATATTATATCGTGATATACTATATAGTGCTAGTAATAGAATCTGTGTGTGAACTTAGTCTAGGTATGAGGACTCGAGAGAGAGAGCGGGAGAGAGAGAGAGAGAGAGAGAGAGAGAGTCGACATCGCATATGGTGGCTGTCGCAACCCCCGTCCCCTACACAAACCCGGGTACGGGCGGCCGCTGCCAGTTTTGGTGGTATCTGGTGTTTGTCAAATTTGGCAGCGGAAATGTCATCAGGACCGTAGTTATGAAATATTTTATCAGAGTAAAATACCACACTTTCATAATATCAAACACATGGGATAAAACCCAAGTTTTAAGTACACACATTTTCATAGGAATAAATCCTATTTTTATTTAATAAAAATATCTATTTCTTTTTAGGTAACTTTATTGCCACTTTTCCAAGCCTTCAGTGTTGTCCAGCTGGCTTCTATTTGGCTTTCACATTTTGTTACCTGAAACGCGTTTAAAAACATTTTGTCAGTGGGAAATACTGGTGAGTGAATCCCAGTTTAATCAAGTTTAAATAAAAACCATTGTACAGTATTGAGGGCGATCTCGCAATTATATTTGTTTCCAAGTCATATCAATTACCACCCACGGTACTGTCAAACCCGACTTGTGGAAATGTTACCCCTCGCAAGGCAGTAACAAATTTTGTATACAAAACCCCAACATACCGACGATAATTGTATCCTTACAAATACTCAATAACTGCTTAATATATAATTAATTGTGTGAGGTTTTGTAAAAACAATTTGTAAAAAGGAGATTACTCACATTGCTGTCTTAGGTTTTCAGTAAGGATTTCCTGGGAATAATCTATAAATTACACAAATGTACACGTGTTAGTATAATAACCCATTTTAACATTAGTAATACCCTCCCCGAGACGGCATTCCAACGACTACGTCGGGCAGAACCACGACATCCGTTACGGAACCCTAGATCAATCGGGCAGAGTATCTAATACGTATCCAGGGGTTATGATACTTACAACGGAGCAGAACTTCGTTATTTAGGGGGGTATTAGACCCGAGTATAGTTTATACTACTTGAAATTTAGATAAAGAAAGAAAGAAAGATTTGAGCGAATTTGACTGAAGGCCCGAGCTCCAGCTTTATAGGGGCTGAGTTCGGGTTTCTCGCGGCCCGCGTAGACCTTAAGGGCCGTCTTACGCGGCCCGCGTAATAGGGGGTCTAGGGTTGTAGCTGATCCGGGTCACGTATAGGTTCAACATGTTGATGACACGTGTCGGCACCGGGTGTTGTCTCGTTTCCGATCGCTCGCGGCCCGCGTAGGCCGTAGCCGAAGGCTACGCGCCCCGCGACAGCTTTTAAATTTTTGTTTTAATTTTATTTTTAATGCTAGATCATAATTTGGGCTTGGTTTTCACATACGGGGTGTATTTTAAGACATATTTGGATAAGTAGAGGATCCTGTAAAAAGTCCAACTTTTGTGAGAAGTGTGAGAAATAATTTGGGAATGACAAGTGTCCCTTATCTTAATTAATTCAAAAGGGTATATTAGTAATTGTCCATTCTTATCAATTAATTGATTTCCAAAGATAACTGCCAAAAATATCAGGCGATATATTAGGGATGTGATTCGAATTCGATTTGTTCTATACATTTAATTGTTTACGGTAAGTTCTTGTTGTAGTGTTATATTCCCCAGTCAATAGTGTTATATTATGTACAAGTATCTTTAATCTTCTTTTCATAGTGTTTTATCCCCATCAATAGTGTTTTATTCTGTATAGTGTCTTACAGTAAACAGATAGTGTTATATCTTTCTATAGTGTTTTATCATGTAATATACTGTTCCTTTCATAGTGTTTTATCCTCATCAATAGTGTTTTATTCTGTATAGTGTCTTACAGTAAACAAATAGTGTTATATCTTCCTATAGTGTTTTATCATGTAATATATTGTTCGTTTCATAGTGTTTTATCCCCCATCAACAGTGTTTTATTTATGTATAGTGTCTTACAGTAAACAGATAGTGTTATATCTTCCTACAGTGTTTTATCATGTAATATACTGTTCTTTATAGTGTTATAAAAAGTTGTTGTGAAGGAAATCGAAGAATTTATTTCAGTACAAGAAATTCGCTGATTTTTTAGGAGATTGATGGGGGTTTTGAAACAGTTACCATAAATTCGCTGATTTATAGGAGATTGATTGGGGGTTTTGAAACGGTTACCATATTTGAAACGTTGGAAAAGTCACTATTGCCCTTTAATTTTACATAAGGTCCTTCTAATTAAAACACAATTTACATTTTATACCCTATTGATCTCAACCATTAGATCAAATATCCAATGGTTTAAAACACTTCTTACCCTTCTCACATTTTAGACACTTTTTACCATATCCCTACCCTATTTGGATATTTTAAATATTTTTAGGATGTCGGAAAATATTCCTAGGTTGTCAGTTTATTTTAGTGTTGTTATAGTGGCGACATCGAACGACAGAACAATCATAAAGCATAAATACCAGTGTCGGGGATCGTACCTTCAACTACGTCATCCTGCGCGATCGATTGGTGTTGATGTTGAAAACTCTCGCCTGGGCTGTGGTTGCTGTTGGAGCTTCTGCTGCGGGTGTTGCATCTGCTGTTGCTACCAGTGCGGCGGCTGCTGGGGATGCGGGCTGCATTGGCGGTGCGGGGAGTGCTAGTGCGCCTTGAGGTCGTGGCCCTGTGCGGTAGTGACTGGTGAATTGACCAAAACAGTTGCAATTTAGCAATAGAGACAGTTAGCTCCTGCCTGGTGGTGATAAGTACACTTCTGACACAGGGGAAGAGTTCCAGTGTAGGCGCGCTTTGGGTAAAATGGAACTGCTTGGAGAGGTTCGGGATTAGGCGGTGCAGTTATTGAGTAGTTCAGGCTCGAGTTCTTTCGCTTGCGGCTAGGCTTGTCAGTGTCTTGCGGCGGTGTGTCGTCATCGGATGATTCGGTGGTAGCTTGGTCACTCTTCTTGGTGGAATCTTTGGAGAAAAATCTAGCCAAGACTCGCTTGTCGTTGATTTACGTGGCCAAGCGATAGGTTTCTTCAATGGCAGCACGGATGTACTTCTTGATGGCCTTTTCGGGAGTGTCGATTATGCTAAGCTCTTTGAACCTCGCTGTGAGGCCGGTGTTGTCACTTTCGACTTGCTTGATTTCCCAAAACTCATTTTTTAGCTTCTAAACTTTGTGGGGAGGGCAGTACTCTTCCTTCATGAGCTCCTTCAGCTCATCCCAGGAGAGCGCATAGGCTTCGTCGTTCCCACGTTTGTTACGCTCGGCTGTCCACCAGTCGAGGGCTCTTGATTGAAATACTCTTGTGGCGCATGTGGTACGGAAATGCTCGGGGCACCCACTCTGGCGGAAGGTAACCTCGATGGCATCGAACCACTGAAGCAGCTGAGATACACCTCCTTCGCCTGTGAAGACCATCGGGTCACAGGCTTTGAACTGCTTGTAGGAGAAAGTAGACTTTGGCGCGATGGTCTTTGAATCTTCCGATGTCTGAGAGTCGTTGAGAGATTGAATCTGCGAGACGATTTGAGGAATAACCTTGGCCATTTCCTTAGCCATGAGTGAAGTGATCCTCTTATCGGCGTTTCTTCTGGCTTGACGTCGCGAGTTGGAAGCGTTCGAAGACATCTAGACAAAGAGAGAGATTTGGAGTGAGATTCGATCATAATGATTTTGAGAATGCGATGCGACTTAGCGCGTTTAAAAGTTGTCATAGTTGATATAGTAATACGTATTCACATAGGAGACACGAAATTTCTAGATTCTCACATATTCACATAAGTATATATGTATGTATATATATAGGTAGTATATGATTACGTATGCTTGTATATGATGTGTGTGGTGTGTTATATATTTTTTACTTATAGTTTAAGCCCTTTTTAACACTTTAGTCAAGTTTTAAATTTATAAAACACGATATTTTACTAACACTAGACACACATATGGGCAAGTGCACCCATCGTGGGCGTAGTATAGCGTTGGTAAGATACCGAGGTCGTCCAAGGACACAAGAGCTTTTAATACCGGTTTATCCTCAACGTCTAATCAAATCAAAAGTTTTAGAAAAATTTTTAAACATGAAAATAAAAATAAAAAATGCTGAAAAATAAAATAAAAATAAAAACAGATAGACAAGATGCATCACTTGGATCCGACTCGCCTTTAGTGTAACCTTTGATGATTTCCGCACTTTTGCACTTTTTAAGAGATTATCTTAGTTATAGTAGTAGGCCCCTCTATTAAAGGTGACGTTACCCTCAACCCAGTAGTTTGAGTCAGCAAGGATACAATCCTAAAGGGTCGGAATATTGAAAGATAATTAATTAAGTTATTAATACGTAATGTGGTAGGCCCCTCTTTTGAAGGTGACGTTACCCTCGGCTAAGTGGTTTGAGTCAGCAGGGATACAGTCCCAAATAGCCGGGTTAATGTATTAATGGTAGTTTACATATGAGGGGATCAAGCTATTCGCACCCCCGCCATCCAATACCAGTGGGTATTGAAGGAGGTCCTAGTAAGCTTGACCCAGGTCCTTGCAGGATCTATACACTGAATAAGGCAGATACCTTACCAAACCATTCCCTTAACCCCCGACCAGGTAGCCAACATATCTCTATATAGACGGTAGAGATATGAATGGTGTAAAACTTTTACTTTATATAGACAGTAAAATAACGCCAAGACACCACGGACAAATGATAAGGAAGTTTCACCTTCAACATAAGAAACTAGTTATTAAAGTCATTAATACAAAACCAAATAAAAAGTGCGAAAAGATTAAAAAACAAAAGTATTACACTAAATGCTTGTCTTCACCAATTGATGTAAGAGACTTAGGCAAACACGGCCTTTGATTGTCAAGAACTCTTACTATCAATCTTGGATCCCGAGACTACTACACACACTCTAAGATGGATGATGGATGATGGATGATGGATGATGGTGGTGGATGTGGGTTGTAGTGGTGGTGGAGTGTGGGTGAAGTGTGAGAGAGGTGGTTTGCCAAGGGATGCCTTTGAAGTGAACCAAACACCTCTATTTATAGCCTGCACAGAAGCTCGGACACGGCCCTGTGTCCATTGGGCACGGCCTCGTGTCCATCCACTTTCTCTTTCTTCATTAATTGCAATTTGTCTACATTAACTCCACACGCCCCCGTGTCCGCTGGGCACAGCCCCGTGTGCAGAAGCGTATCTGTACTATCAAAATTTGCTTGGATCTGCGAATCTTAGCGTTGACCACGGCCGTGTTGAGCTGGGCACGCCCCTGTGTCGGGAATAGAAGCTTCTATAGCTTTGTCTTTTCTGCAGACACCTGGCCACGCCCCCGTGTCCGCTTAGCACGAGGCCGTGGTCAGCCTTCTGTTCACTTGTTTTTTGCTTGGGAAGATGCTGTCGAGGGGTCGGGCATGCCACGTTTATTCCTTTTCTTGTAATTATGTTAGATTTTGCTGCATATTTGCTTCTTTTGTTGATTTACGCTCATTTAATCCTGAAAATACAAAAGGAAGACAAAAGCACACTTTTTCCAACATTAGTACTAAAAAAGGGTTAGTTTTATGCCTCATATGATGTAATTTATATGTTGCATTTTACACACATCAATATACAAAGAGCGAGGATGCGTTGAAGAGAGAGTTGTTAGACTTTAGTTTTGTTGTGGACATTCGGCTCTCGTATTAGATTGCGATGGCTATGCGACTTGTGCGCGTTTTGTAAAGCGAGGAGCGAAAAACGATAAATCGAGAAATCGATAAAGCGTAAAATATCCAAATTGAAAACACATAATCAGGAGAAAATTCGATGACGCGTAAAATCAACGATTGTAGGTTAGAAAAATAAATAGAGTGCCTTGGGTTTGAGACAGCGACTACCCAAAGTGATTCAACTATTTCCAACAAGTTCGAGCGCACGCTTTGGCCTAATAGACTATGCTCTCACTGTGATACGGCTAACGACATTCGTCTTTCCAGTTACTACGCGGCTCGAGTCATCGGAATAGTCGAGACTTTGGTGAGATCTTTTGAAAATCATTTTAGGGAGTGGAATGGGTCATTAATATGCGGGTTTCACCCCTAAGTTAACAACTTCGCTCCTAGCAGTGGTTGTGCTCACCGAATAAATCCGGGAGTTCCACTAGATAGAAATGGAGATTTCCGTTGAGATGTGGATGTCACTCCTAACTCAACGAAAGGTTCTCTTGCTAAGAATAATGCGCTGAGTGAGTGATCTTATCGAGAGTTCACACCTAATCTTGACACAATCCCTCGTCTGTGTTGTACGAGCGTTTTTAATCGTGTGTATTGTGTTAGCCTTATGAAAGGCAAAAATGTGACACCCCAGGAAAACCATGCAACTTAACTAGCTGCCTCAGTGAGTACGTACCAAATTTCGGGACGAAATTTCTTTCAACTTAGGGATAATGTGACAACTCGTAATTTAGAACTTTTCGTGTGCTTCGATGTAACTTGTTTGAACATTACGTGACTAGTTGATGTGTATGATTTCATTGAATGTTATGGGTTTTATTATGTTGCGTGTTATCATGTATGGGCCGCACACATTATTTTTGGCCACACACCTTTCTCTCGGCCCAACTCCACTCGCAACTCGAGACCAAGGGCAGCCCGTTAATGGGTTCGGCCCACTCCTTATGTACGTACATTAAACCCTTAGGGAGGTTTAGTTTTCTCATATCTTGCAAGACTAGAACACACACAAAACCCTAAGCCCTCTTCCTCTCTCTCTTTGTTCGACGGCATCACCTCTCACCCGAAGCCCCCTCGCGATCAAGCTTGTCACATCACACGATTCGGTTAGTGTTACATCTTTGTTAGTTGCCATGATTTTGATTGCTATGCTTTCTTTGACAACTAGGGTTGCATGCTAGTAATTTTGTTAATGAGATTAGTATCCATAATAATTGGCTCACATGTGTATTTGATAACATTCATGTGATCTGGAATTTCATGCTGTTGATTTGGAACCGAGTAGGTGTCAATCGGCCATTATGTTTCTGTTTTCGAATCGTTACATGTTGAACATCGCATCTTAATAAGTTACCTAAACTATTAGATTCATTAAAGGTTAAGATGGTTGGTTATGATTAGATGAGTTACTAGAGTTTATGTGAATTTGGTGATAAGTTTTGATTCGATGATGATTAAGTTATTGTATGAATATGCATGATTTTAGAATGATTGATGAATTGATCTGAATTGAAACTGCCAAAGTTGTTTGCTGATGTTACGGGAATAATGGGCTG
Organism: Helianthus annuus; assembly: GCF_002127325.2. NCBI lineage: Eukaryota > Viridiplantae > Streptophyta > Magnoliopsida > Asterales > Asteraceae > Helianthus > Helianthus annuus. Next base: position 23,848,044 of record NC_035443.2, on the reverse strand, counting down.
GAAATTTGGAAGGTTGTTGCGTAATTAATCTGGACGCGGGTTGCGAGCCGAGACCGCACAGTCTCGACTCGAGACCACATCACACCAGCACCAACAACAAGGCTCGAGACCATGGTTGTGGGTCTGGTTGCGACTCGAGACCGTCTAGTCTCGAGTAATGTACGTATGACCCGAGACCTCCTCAGTTGCGACTCGAGAACTCGTAGGCTACAACTCGAGACCGCACAGTCTCGACTCGGGATCTCTAGTCTCGACTCGAGACCATATACACGTGCACACTGTTTTGGACTTGCACACTGTTACGAGCCCAACCATTTGGGCCGCATACTTGGACTACGTGACTGTACTGTTGAACTCGTACTGTGGTTGAACTGCCATGATTATACATGTATGCCATGATCTGTACTTGTATGCAACCAGATGGAATATGTGTAGAACATACGTGCACTACTTGAATACGAACCTAACTTGTATGGTAACCATGGTTGGACGTGGTTGACCACCAAATAGCTTGATTTACTTTTCTGTGTATCTGCCGAGCAAACCAAGGTGAGTTCACACTCTTACCAAGGCATGGGATTACCGGTGGGTAGGGAATGGGATAGAAGGAATGGGATTGAACGAATACTTGTACTTACACTGTTACTAGACTATCTACCATCGTCCTCGGATGTGAAGGACCCTTACGTAAAACCTACGTAAACTTGTGCTTACCACTGTCCTCAAGTTTCGAGGGACACTTACGTAAAACCTACGTAAACTAATACTCACTACTGCCTCGGGTTGTGACAGGCACTTACGTAAAACCTACGTAAACCCCCGCGTACCACTGTCCTCGGGTTGAGAAGGACACTTACGTAAAACCTACGTAAACCTTGTATGTACTACTGTTCTCGGGTTAAGAAGAACACTTATGGTTACCTCTAGTCTAGTACATATACACATGGGAAGCTCCCACTAAATGAACATACAATTGACTTAGTTACGAACGCATGGAGATGCAACGAACTTACTATTACGAACTTGCTTACTGTGAACTCGCTTAACTAGTTGTTGACTCTCTGTTACATGCCTTGCAGGACCATAGGTACTCATGGAGCTTGCATGCGAGGCGTGGTCGTTGTGGGCACGAATTGAGGATGTTATGTTAAACACTTTTATGACATTTCAGCTTAATACTTACGCTGGGTTTTACATTATTGCTTCCGCTACACTTGATTATGTTTGGTTTTGAATGCACCTTCGTATTGATGAATAACTTTTACTATTTACTTATATGTTCAATATGATTGGTGGCTTGATCCTGGTCATGTCACGCCTCCATGCAGTGGTACTCCGCGTGTGGATTTTTGGGGGTGTGACAAAAAATAATTTTCAGCCTCAGCAAAGGCTCCCTTCATACGAAGCCGATGAGTTCGTACGAAAGTGCAACACATTTTTTAAGCATTTCAAGATTCACATAAAGTCCGTTCGTACAAAGCTATAGCTTGGTGGTTCGTACGAAGCTAGAGCGTGTGTTCATACGAAGCCTCAGCTTGTGGGTTCGCACAAGAGGTACAATATGTGAGTTCGTACGAAGCCACACTAAGTGGGTTCGCACAAATGTAAAGCACATAGCACGTAGGTTCGTACGAAGCCACTATAAGTGGGTTCGTACGAGAGGGTCTGGTTGGTACTTAGACTATAGACTAGGTCTGTTTAACACGACTCGACCTAATTCCCTATAGTTATGGCTCTGATACCAATCTGTCACACCCCAACCAATGGAGTAATCATCGAGGTGCGGCACTAAGCGAATCAGATTGCTCAAGAGAATCCATAACGACTAATTTAGCGACAATATTTAACAAGTTCATTATCCCATACTAATAAACAAATATTTCACAAAAAGTCATACAGATTTCATGTCTCTCAAACAATTCAAATCCGACAACTTAGATTTTACGTGGGTTTCTACAGTAGCCTAATCTTGATTCATGATAGCCTGCGATTAACCTGCAACATTCGTTAAAATAATGTCAATACAAAAATGTATTGGCGAGTATACAGGTTTGATATAATAGTAAAGTAGATAAAAGCGTAGTGAACTTCCACATATATAAACGAGATACAAGCACAACATATATACTAACAAGACAAACACTCAAGCTAAGTCCCGAGATGACTGCGAAGGAGAGGTGTGATGTCCCTTAACTAGACCCCGTCGGGTGTGAGTCAAACTATAGTACCATACTAGCTAAGGTGGAACATCAACGAGCAAAAGTCCTAGCACATATGTATCAAGCATCACGTGTAAATATGCATATTTGTCATTCACGTGTGTTAAATAGACTAAGCATGTAATGTGTTTCGATAAGTGTGTTTATATATGAACGTATGTTACACCCCAAAAGGTACGTTATAAAGGTAAAAGGGGGGTGGGTCAAGTATACTCACATTGTGTGCTTAGCAAGTAAACACGGTCTGGAATGGGTGGAGAGAGCGCCGGATCAGCCTGCGTGCTGGAACAGAAGTGCGTAAGTCCTCCAAAGTGTTGAACGGTCGAATTGGAGTGTCGAGTGATGAACAGACTCCTTGTACGAAGCTGTGCCTTCGTACGAAGGTGGTGGCTTCGTATAAGTGGCTTGTTTCGTGTTCAAATTCGAGTGTTCTTCACGTCGTGCTTTGAGAAATCGAATGTTCATCCCTCTAACCCTAAGCTACTAATTAAACTTAGGGCGGAGAGGACTTTGTTCAAGTCACAGGTGAGAACTTGGGCTGGGTTGTGTGAAACCAGTGCCTTCGTACGAAGCCAAGGCTTCGCACATAACAGTCCAGTTTTCACAAGTGGTTATTCTTGCGTTTAGATCTGTGTTTTCGTATGAATCGGATGTATTTTCGAGTCCTATTCATGACGGTTGCACTACCTCGTCCCACTATCCAGTGAACGAAATACATACCATTTTAGGTCCATTTTAGTGTGAAAATCAGGTTTAAAAGGGTTTTGAAAGGTTCTTACCCAGATCTAACACTTTGTGAGTGTGAAATCTGTAGATTTCTAACTTGGGAAACTGAAGCTAGGCCCAATACACTCGGTTAAGTGTAGATCTGTGATAAAACAAGAAGATTTGATGAAAACGATGAAGATTTATGTGAAAATAAAGGAGTTTAGATGAAAAAGTTGGAGTTTATATGAAAAAGATGAAGTTTTAGATGAAAACCATGAAGTTTGGATGAAATCGAAGTGAATCTTGTGGGAAATCGTAGTCGAAAACTTGTGTAATCGTGTAAAAATGATAGATCTTACTTGAAAACAGTTGGACAGCAATTCGGCAGCGTTTCGGTAAGAATGGCAGCAAGTTAGAATGATAGAGGAGTGGCTTGCTATTTATAGGAGAGGGCTGTACGAAGCCAGTGGCTTCGTACAAAGCCAGGTGTCTTCGTACGAGGCTACCAGTTTAGTGTAAAAGGTTTCTGTTTCGCTTATAAGTTGCTCATTTGGTGCGTTTTGTTGCATTAGTTAGTATGAGTACTTTAAGTATTTTAGCAAGGTATTACGTGTCACGTTACGTTGCGTTTCGGTGTGATAAATCGAGTTGCGAGTGTGCGTTTAAGCGAGTTTTAGCACATAGTTAGTAATAATGTTTACATAATTAATAGTATAATATGTATATATATATAAGTAACTGCATTTCGAGTTTGCGTTGAGTTTGCGTTGCGTTTATGCGAGAGCGAGCGAGTAGTTTAGCTACTCACGTGATGTAGTAGTGTAAGCGTAAGCGTTGTGATGTGTGATATAGCGTGTGTAATAAGCGATTTAGTGCGAAAATGTAGCGATATAGTTTACATTATGATCTGAATCTTTGGTGCTAGGCGTAACGAGAGTAACAAGCACGAAAGTGCGGGTTGTTACAACAACCCCTAAAACCGGGTGTTACATGGAGCCCTCCTTTGATGAGTCCATGGCACGATGAAAACCAATGACCAATATCTTAGGTTGGAAGGATTGAATGACCCTCATACATCCAAGGGTGTTATATTGGGCCTTAACAGACAACTTCATGATAAGTGGTATGAGAGTTGGTCGATACGCGGACAAATTGGAATATTTACTTATCCAAATGTTCTTAAAGGATGGAAACGATGGTGCTTCTGGGAGACCAAATATTGGGGCCCAAATTTTAATCGTCTTACTCTAAAACTAGCATATTTCTAGAAAGGTTAATGGACCCCATGGCCATGCTCAATTCGAGGTGCTTACCCACAACCTCGACTTGGGATTCCAAAGATGTAAGTCATAACACAAAATCAGTATGGGTGTTGGATGGTAGCTCTGGGTGCTGGGTGGTAGCTGCACAGTGGAATTTGTATAAATAGTGTTATTTAAAGCAAAGCGCGGCTAATATATGTGGTACTACCCATGATGTGCTGCAAATGCATGAGGAAGTGCATGGTTTAGTAGTGGTAGAATGTGATATACCATATGTTTGACGATTGTATTTTGCTTAGTTTGTGCTTGAATTTTTGGCTTCACCGGCTAGTCCTAGTTCTCACCAGGGAGAGCCTCAACCAATTGTAAAATGTACGTGCCCATATGTGCACCGAAGTATAATGCGCCACATGTCGGGATTTGTGCTCATTCCCTTGATGAGTTTTTGGCAAAACGTACCGAAAGACCCTTATCTTAAGTGGGATGGATTGGTTGGTCTTAAGCATCAAAGGGCGCCATACGAAACATCAAAAGACAACTTCGTGACAATAAGTTCTTATATGCTTATATTATTTGACATACTCACAACACACGCTAAATGGCAAATGGAAGGGAAACTATATGAACATAAGCAAACATAATATATTTCGAACTGAAATACCAACAGTCACCGGGCTCTTATAGCCACTTAACGTGAGACTTTCAAGAAAATGTTAAAGGATAAGATGGAAGAGATATTTTCATAGGGTTTTGGATGATTCGAGTGAGATTGAAAGTGTATTCTAAACTAGACAAAGTAAAATTGGGTTGGGTTTTTGAGACTCATAAAATAAAAGAGACGTTAAATTTTCAATATTTTAACTTTATAATAATAAAAACTAAAGTGCTGATTTGGTGAGGTCAAACGAGTGATTGAACAACAAATTAATGCTAGATAAACCAAATCAAGATGAATAGTCATTAGAAAAAAAACTATGACCTAGTACATATTCTTTAGAACATCTACAATAATCGTGCAACACACATCCTAATATCTACATAATACGTTTGGTGAACTTATCTTCATAATCAATTAGAAAATGTCAAAACTCTCTAAGATAATTATGGATTGGATTTGATTCTTATGTAATTCACTATTCACCTGATCTTACTAGTTTTTGGCTTCAAATTATCCTAATCAATTATGATATGTCTTGTAAATGTTATATTCAGGAAACCAATGTTGACAAGTAAACCAGACGTGATCTGCATGCTTGAATGTTGTAGGGGTCGGCACACAAAGTATCTCCTTGGACTAACTGAAACATCATCTAGTATCTCCTTGGACTGACTGAAACATCATCAGCATATCATATACTAAAATTTCATCTAGTAGACTTGAATAATTAGTGAGACTTACACTTTGACAAACTTCGTTGAACATCCCATAGTGTATGAGCTAACCCACTCAATAAGTTTATTTTAAACTAACTCATGATAGTTCTAAATATATGAACATTGTGGTTTATGACATTTGTGAAAATACCGGTAAATAAAAACATTTATTGGTAAACGAAAATTGTTACGATAAGCACTAACGAGACACATTAAGCAATCAAACGTGGTTTAAATGGTTTCGAAGACATGGGTTAGTTAATATGATGCATTAATTGGTAATATAGAGTTAGAATGCTTGTCACACTTGAAAACATCTCAGATAATTCGTCTTTCAATTATTGAAACACGAATGTTACACGACTTACAAAACGAAACTGTATGGGTGTTATATGATTCTGAGGCCATGATTTAGCTTGATCATGATCATTAGTGAGTAATATGGAAACATTCAGGCCTTAACACATAGCAAACACATTAAACGAGTTAGTTTTTGGTTAATGAAACATTTACGATTTAAACACGAACTATGTTATTCAAACATGCATTGTATCATCCATCAAGCCTAAAAAGCTTATAAAACACTTACTTATGATGTTTTAAGCAAAAAAAAAAATATGAAAGTGTTCGTTTTTCACAAACGTATGGTCGATTATTCGAAAAATGCTAAAACGACGCAACCGCTTGTTTTACGACTTTTTGTCAAATCAGGGGAGTGTTTAAGCTCGGTTTTTATCCAAAAAAGTCTAATTGATGTTATCCTATTTGATATAAAATGGTGAAATGTGGAGGTCAAAAGGCCACATAGGCCTCTGCCTTGTTCCAATTGGACACCACACGCACGCGCACACACACGCCCCCTCCTTTTGCTTCCTTTCTAAGCCACAAATCTAAAACCAAACCCTTTCACTTCTGCCCCTACTTTCTCCAGGCCTTTTCCAAACCAAAAACAAGGTAACAAACCTTTCCTTAATTGAATTAAGATGTGTTTTCGAGCTAAAAAGTGTTTTAAGTGTTTAAAAAAAAGAATGGAGTTTTGATCCATGTAACCTAACGAATTGGCCACAAAGGCTATTTAAACTTGTATAGCATATTTTAAGATGGTTCATGATGCTTTATGGTGTAAAACTTCGAGTCATGGATCAAAAACGCAAGGATTCGACAAGAAAAACTAGCTTGAAACCCTGATAGAAAATGATGGTTTCTAACATTTAATGAATGGTGTTATATACATGTTCGTGTTTAATATGGTTTGTAGGTATAGTACATAGCTTCACACAAGTTCTAGAAGTGTAGAGGTTGCTCAAACATGCACGAAACACAAGGTATAACATCTGGAGCCCGCAACTAAAGTGCGCTAGACTTTGTTTGATCATAAACTATGCCATGGGAAATATGAGCTTATAAAAGTTATAGGGTGATCAAATACAGTAAAATTGGGTTCTCCGCACAATTTGAGAATTTTTCGATAATCAGAGATTTTTTTGGTGAATTTATTGGTATTTAATGACGTTAAATCACGAAAAATAGCAAACAGATACAATAAATCCCCAAATTTTACAAAGAGTCTTTATTTGGAATAAGGATGTTCGACGCAAAATTAAGGGTTCATTGGTTAAACCTAGATGTGCTACAAAAATCACTTTTTATCGTACTTTCGACAGCCAAAAATCATATTTAGGAAGCTCGGATGGATTTGAAACTTTTACAAGATTTATTTGGACATATTTTGACCACTGAGTAATATTTCTAGAACTATTTAAAGTCGGATGGTATAAATCGCCAATTTAATGGTTAATTGGGTTTTTTTAAAACTAATTTATTAAGCTGAGCAAATAATTTTTTTTCTATAAGTAATTTTTCTAAAATTTATATATCAACAAAATCATTTATCAAAAGTTTCAAAATTTAGTAAAATTCAGACGTACAGTTATGATAATTATGCGTTAAAAACGCTATTTTTACAAAAAGAAGCAACGTGATTAATAAACAAACCTGTTGGGACTTTTGGGCATCTTGGTGACTAATTGGCGATGGGTGGAAGGTCTGGAGTGAATCTAAACTTTTTTTGGGTAACTCAGATAAATTGAATAAATTGCTCGCCTGTTTGGCAAATTTTAAATTACAGGGACTAAACTACCATTTGTGCAAATCTGATTGTTTTAACGCCCAAACTTTTTATATAAAACAAATCATTTTATATTACTACATGAGTCTTTATATTGTATATGATCGTGTTATCCTAGACCCAAAAACAAACAACCATGCCGAGCACGAGAGATGGTGAAATGGAACCAAATCAGATTTTGAACACGAAACATGATCTAACGCCACAAATTGATTCTATTAGGCTATTTCAGATTAATAAACGCATATTGATCTCGTTTATGATAAATACCAATGTTAGGGTTATTTTCCGTGGTTAGCAATTATTCCCGAGGGTCGAACTAGCACATCGGTTTCACTACTAAGTTAGTTATAGCACACTTTGAGTATACGCTATTAGGTGAGTTTCATGGCCCCTTTTTTATACATGTTTTATCAAGTTCTTTGGGGGAAAATCATGTTTTGTACATGTACGCACATGAACATGGTTTTGATGCAAATTATCTAAGTTATACATCTAACACGCTGAAAATCCCCGCAACCAAAAGTGATAAGCATTGTTTTCAAACCCGGACTGGCCGGTCGGATCAGGAACCGGAGGTTGAGCCGGTTCGGGTCATGGTATCGGGCCAAAAATGAATTGAACTGGAGTTGAACCGGCGACCTGGCGGTTGGACCGGTTTTTTATACATTTTTTCAGATTTAACCCTATTAATTTTTATAATATTTACGATACCTTCCAGTTCTTACGTTCGGTTCAACTGGTCGGACCGGTCAGACCATTGAACCGGTAAGAAGACCGGTTCGACGTCCAGTCCGGTTCTGAAAACATTGGTGATAAGCCATTTGGCCGGTGAATATTGTGGATAGTACTATTTAGTCCAACAAGCCTAAACCGGGTGGATGGATGCCACACAATTGATTGCTATTCAGTTAAGCTAACGGGATGTTGATATTGTTTGGTGTGGTTTATGTTGGCCACAATGATTTAGGATACCCGAGGCTTCACTTGTGGTCTTGGTATAATTACCTCACATCTGCAGAACTTTATTTGTGTATTTTCTCATTAGATTCAAACAAAAGCTGTGAAAGTCGCTAGCTATTTGTAGTTGACGATTTTTAAACATGTTTTTCAAGTAAACGAGAACTTGAATGATATGTGTGTTTGCTACTCTAAGTTTTGCATGACGAGTAGATATGTACATAGAAACATATTTACTATAAGAATAAAGTTTTTCATGGGAACATGTCGTTGTAACATACCCGTTGTGTGTGATCACAATGTAAGAAGATGTACAATCTTATAAACAATGCGCTTGTACCAAAGATGTCTATTGCATTCCTTTTGTTTCTGCTGCTTGTTGGGGGTGTGACATGGTTAATGTAAACAACCCAAATCTAAACGTAGTGAGATTTGCCAAGTTAATCACATATGATCACCTTTACATACTCATGGAGTCCACTAAGTTTATAGACTAACCAACAACTACAATAGAACAATTATTTTTTATGTAGATTTATACAATTTCCATTTAAAACTTTCATAAGACCTTAACCTAAAAATGTTTCAAGAAGAATTAATAGTCATTTAACTCGCATTTATCCTCATGTGGTTTAGAGTGCTCAACAAACAAATGAGTATTCGAATCTAATTCTAATAATAAACTCTAATTAATGCCACATGGCATTTTCTTATTCAAAATTCCAACTAATGCCACATGGTATTTTCTTCTTTAAATCATTAATAATATTATTTAATTAATATCTAATTCTAATTAAAGATTATTAATAATATTATGCTATTAATATTAATTAAAATTCAAGATTAATGATTAAAGAAATACTTAAAGATTTTATTAAAAAAATACTTCAACTTTTTTTAGCGGCAGTTATCTATAATTTTAAAACCTATGATTTTAATACTTTTTAAATGAAAAAACTCCAACTAATGCTACATGCCATTTTATTATTCAAAATTCCAACTAATAACACATGCCATTTTCTTTTTTAAATCATTAAATAATATATTTTAATTAATATTTAATTCTGATTAATGATTATTAATAATATTACGCTATTAGTATTAATTAAAATTCAATATTAATGATTAAAAAAATACTTAAAGATTTTATTAATTAAAATTCAAGATTAATGATTAAAAAAATACTTCAAGATTTTATTAAAAGAATTCTTCAACTTTTTTTAACGGCAATCTATAATTTTAAAACCTATGATTTTAATACTTTTTAAATGAATAATTATGCTTATGTTTTTTTTTTTTCATATGATCTATAATTTTCATATGCCACATATTAGTTATATGGTTTCCGATTTATTCTTGTATTTCACAATAATTTATGCTTGAGTGAATATTATGAACTACTCAGGTCATCAAATATGTCTAATAGGATTTTTGTTTATTTTTAATGGGAAATGTTTGAATCTTATTTATCCTTCTTTTCAGGTTGAACGGGTTTATTTAAAAAAAAGTATTTTTTATGGGACAAAAAGGATTTGAGTCATGTTAGGCCAACGTCTCAACACCTTTTGTACATTTTATTTTTTTATATACATTTTATAATGTTTGGTGTACTGTTTATGAGTAGCAAAAACATATTATAAAAAGTATGATATAAGATTTCTTTTTAATAAAACGATTAAGAATATTTTAAAGTATTCAAATACTTTTGACACATTTGATTATTTCACTTTTTGTTTTTTTATTAAATGAAACATGTTACTCTACGACTCTAATTGATCGTTTCCACTATCATATGTAAAAATGTAATTTCAGTCGTATGATATATTTAAATATGTATATATATACAATCCGTGTAATACGCGGGTCTATAAACTAGTATTCCAAATAAAAGATAACATCAGTTCCCCAATTAAACATGTATATTAAATATTCAAGTTCCACCACTGCCAACAAAATAATTATTATACCACAAACAAAAAGAAGTAGACCAATATTTCAGACACTAACGAAACAAAATGACATAACCAAACAAAGAAAACCAAGGACTCAAACAAATACAACCAAACACTACAAAATATTACACAAAAACATCAAATCTGCTCTACATGTTCTGAGTGAGAGAATTCTTTAGACCTATTCTTGATCCATGGATAACCTTGAGACTTTACTTCTTCGATAAACTTGGATATCGAGATAGGAGCTTGGTTAAACACCAATTCGTTTTGCATCCTCAATATACTCCAAATCACAATAAGAATTATGGCATGAAACACTTTCCTCCTCTTCTTTGAATATTATATAGAGACATGAAGATCCAGGATATCTCTTAGGCCAAACGCAAAAAAATGAGGAACCTTGCACTATTGAACAACTATATGACATATAATTTGTGAAAATTGACATGATACAAAAATAGCATCGCTGGTCTCACCAAAATATCCGCAACATAGGCAATGCTCCAAATTAAAATGAATGTTTCTCGATGCCAAAGCCACCATAGTTAGAAGCCTTTAGTACTCAGCCCTTCAAGGATAAACTCACCTTTAACAGACCTAGTTGTTCCAGAAAAACGTATAAGCGGGCGACAACCTATTAGAACCGTGAATACACTTCTTCAGACTATTACTGTTAGCTGAGAACGAACCAGAGGGGTGCAACCCCACAACCACCTGTCTCAAGCTGAGAAAACAGAGGTGGACATAAGCAGAGCAGACAACTCCTCGAACTGTTGTAACTCATCAGGAAGGAGTAGGGGATGTGACCATCCCAACCCAAAATATATCAAGACCTAAGAAATTTAATCCAGTCAACAACAAAGCACATCTTATCCTTTACAACAGCAAACAGGAGCTGAGTGTCACACATCGCCTAAATTTCAAATCGCCACACCTTATTTCTGGAACATTTCATGCTATTCAAGAACGTTAAGGGCTACTCAAACTTTCTAGAGTTTAGTACACAAGTATGATCATATTTGGCCCCAAAAACATCGTCGAAAAGTCTACAAAATTCTGATCTAAAACCCCTTTTTAGAAGGATCCATAACCACCTAGGACAAGCTTTAATGATCAAGATATTACTAAGGAAAAGACTAGAAAAAGTCTACCAAAGTGGGCTGCTAAAAGAAGCATCTAGACCAACCAAAAAAGGACCACAAATTCTGGATATTTTGGCAAGAATTCTCTAGATCAACAATATAAATATTGTAGTATAAAAACTAGAGAAATGATCTAGACAGAAGTAGTATAAATATGGATGTTTGCCTTCATTTGCAACCACTCAACTTACTTGTAAGTTTAATACTTGTAAACTTACTTCAATCAATATAAAACCATCTTTTCTTGTAGTCTTGTAAACCAAGTACCATAAACCGCTCTCGTGCTCTCGCAATCCAAGACTTTCGCTGCCAAATATAACCATACTAGATCAAAAGGCTTAAATTAGATCCATTCTAAGTGTCGCACGTAGTAAAAAAGACTACTCCATGACATGAGTCTAACCAAACATCCAACCAAAATACAGTGCAAGAACCATAACCCAAAATCGCTTGAATAGACCTTCTCAAGTACACTCCCATACAAGTAAGATCCATAGATATACTATGAATTTGCTTCCATTGCTCGAGAAGCGACAATTTCGCGGAAATAAAGTTCCAAATTCTAGAGCATGATGAATGGCCCAAATAAGTTTCCACCAAAGGCTATCTTTTTCCACTTTAAATCTCCACCACCATTTTGCGAGCATAACCAAGTTAGCATCACATAGAGATCTGAAACCCAAACCCCCATATTCAACCAGTGCAATTACCTTATTTCACGCTATCCATTTAACTTTGGATTTATCTTCTAGAAACATGTTCTTCTAAGCCTCTCAAGGTAGCAATGACCTGGGTCGGGGCCTTATATAAAGAAAAGATATAAGTCGGCAAAGAATTAAGGACCGATTTTATCAATGTGACCCTACCGCCAAAAGATAAAGTTTTTGCTTTCTAAAAAGCTTATCGGCTCTTAATAATGTCTGTAAACGACTTCCAACTCCATACGAGATTCATGTTGGCTTCGACTAGGAGTCCTAGGTAATTGAAAGGAAAACTACCAGTCTTACAATGCAAAATTCCAACCATTTCATTAAGTTACAATGCAAAATTCCAACGATTTCATTAAGCTCCTGGTGAATAACTCCTACACCATACAAGCTAGATTTGGAAAGATTAACATTCATGCCAGAATTTAAATAAAAGCACCTAAGTATGCGACGCAAGTTTAGGGCATTTGCTTTAGACCAATCACCAAGAAAGATTACATCATTTGCATAGAGAAAATACGTTAATAAAGATTCGTTAGCAGCCCTTCGTTGACCATAAAATAAACTAACAGTGGCTCCCTTCGTAATTTTGATAAGGGCTTCCATAGCGATAACAAAGAGGAAAGAGGATAACGAGTCCCCATGACGAAGACTCCAATGACAATCAAACTCTATCATAGGCAACTCATTAACGAGAACCCTTTTTTTACATGCCCCTTCCACAAACTGAAATGAGCAAAATTTTTTAATTACAATATATCTCTAATTTGTATTTTTAAAAGAATATACAAGTAAAATCAAACTCCTCATTTCTTCTTGTCTGTGTGATATAATAATTCCTTTGTTGGCAATGGTGAAACTTAAATATTTAACTACATGTTTAATTGAGGGATTTATGAATTAGGAAGGATGACATTTTTAAACGTAATGAATTAGTAAGTTTCACCGGGATGTTGGTCATTAAAAAACAAAATTTATTCATATAAAAACGTACATATGAAAGATATTGTAATTCAAATAAAAAATGGTTCCTTTAAGTTTGTGTGAAGGAGCCTACAAAATAGGCGCGTAGACACGTGATAGGGGTGAGTTTGATCATCAAAGAAAATATTCTAGTCAATATCAAGTTTGACTAGGCGAGTAGGAGTAGTAAACTCCACCTCCCCCGTCATGACGTTGCCTCCTTAAATGTATCTCATCTCATTTGCATCTTACTACTTTATCTTATCTAGTATTTCATTATGGTCCATGAATTTTTGTATTTACTCATTACATAGAACTAACTTTAAAGCTAAATGCTTTTTGCTTACACACTTTGGACACAAAATTTGTTGCAAGTTAGATGCATTTTTCTACTTGGTTAAGAGTTAACATCTAATCAGAGCCGTCTTCGAAAATGTTAGAAAATCTTTAGGCCCTGTGCGAACAGAAAATACGGGCGCTTTTAATATAAACTTTTTAAAAGAATATATAAAAAAAATTAATATATGAAAATGAATTAATGTTATTTGAATCAACACCAATCATTTAACGTAAATTGAAAAAAATAGGCAATTAATGCCATTTGCATTTAATAAATAGATTAGAAAGAAAAAGAAAAACAAAACTGATAACACCGGGATTAGAACCCGTGTCTTCTTATTATTAAAGTGACTTTCAAACCACCAAACCAAGTGCTTCAGAATGGTATTTTTCTGATTCATTATGTATATATTCTAACTTTACAGTGTAAAACTACTACAAAAAGAAAAAGACTTGGACCCCCGATGGGTTTGGGCTCTGAGCCGTCGCCCATCCCGTACAACCTTCGGGCCGGCCCTGAATCTAATGTTGTAAGTGGTTTAAACACATTGTTATAGTTGAACATTTATATATACTTCTATAATTGACAATACATTTACATTTTTGTTTAAAGCCAAGGGAGTGGGGGTGGGAGCGTGATTGCTTCTCATCACTCATGAAACATATTAGCACACCGCCGCCACCAACATATATCACGAGTGAAATTTATCACTCGTTATATAAATCACGCGTTATTCAATATTAAGTGGTGAGTTATTTTTTATTGTAGATGGTTGTGTGGTGAGTGATGACGGGTGCCACTAAAAAATGCTTGTGAGTGATAGAATAGTGACTGATGACATGGCGGGACTTGATTGGATGCTTGTGAGTGATAGAATTCCATCACTTGTGACCACCCCCACTCCCCTTATATATATTGATTTCGAGGAACGATAAATAATAACTTTATTTTTATAATAATATATAGTTTTTATTATTTTATTATTTAATATATTATAATAGTTTATTATTATATTTACTTTTAATAACATATTTTTCTTTATTTTTTAAACATCTATTTCCTTTGCTTTTTTTTAATAATTGTTTTATTCTTTTTTTAACATATATTAATTTAACGATTAATTTGATACTTCTTTAATAAGTTATGTTTATAACTTTTTTCTAAAACTTAAGTACGTAGTTGTGCTTGATTTATTTCTCTGGCATTCTGTTATGAGTTTTGTTAAAACGAGGTTATACTCAAAATAAAGTATTTATTTAGTATCATAAAACTGTACGATGATAAACTAAATCGTTCTAATGGTTTGACTTTTCTAAACAACATGCTTTATTTTCAAATCACGTTTGTTTTACATTATCATTTGCTCGGTTTCGCCGCAACACGCGATATAAAAAAACTAGTATTTATTAAAGTATATAGCAACGCTATAGTTGAAGTTAAAGATAATAATATTCCCGTTTTTTATGGTATACTTTTTTAAAATACAATGATCTACATAAACATTATCTGAATCTATAAACATTGATGTACGTGCGTTTACAAAAGAAAGAGTCAATAACAGATGTTTTATTTTCTCACTCAAACTTGTTGTACTTCCATATAAACATGAATTACTGCCTTGTGAACATCTTAATTTTAACCATTATATTGTCTATTCAGTAGTCTAAAATCACCTGCTACATTTTGCATGATTTTTTTATATGATCCTTATTATATGTGTGTACATGTTGGCTCATGTACAAAGCGGAAATTTGTGTGGAACATAGGAAGGATTCAAGATGTGACATGTGTAAGGGTGAGGGTATATATGTCTAATAAATCTCAAATGGTTTTTATGCACCGTTATAATTGTTGTTATGTTTTTACGTCCAATGTAATGGTTTTCACGTACAATTATCGTTGTATTGGTTTTTGTGCATGGTAGTAGTGGTTTTTAGACTAGAAGGTATGGGGCTGGCTGAGGCCCGGTTAGGACCGGCGCCGGTCCCCACACCGCCCCCTCCCTCCCATCCCGTCCTCACCAGCAGCCCACAGCCGAACTCGCCAGGCCTCCTTCTCCTTCCTTCTCTCACATATACCTATACATACATACATATATATACACAAAGGGGCTCATCCCCCACCTCCTAGGTCCATCCCCTCCAAGCCACTCCTACGTTGCGGTGACGTGGCGGCTCATCCTTGGAGGACTTGCCTCCTCCATACCTTCCAGTCTTACACACCACTCCGTTGTAAATGTTTTGTAACAACTCTTATAATCGCATATAATCGCAGTAAAGCATATTTTAGATTCTTGCACCACTAATTCTTAACAAGTGAATCATTGAATTAGTCACATGACCATGAGTGGTCCAAAACATACTTCTGAAGAAGAAAACACACTTTTTATTTAATGTGAACTCAAAAAAACTCTCTCTCTCTCTCTCTCTATATATATGTTACTTTTTGCACATAGTAAACTATTTATTTATAAAAGAAAATAAAAATAAAGATTTGAGTTATAATGTTAGTTTAATAATTAGGTTTATTTATACACAAATAATAATAATTGAACTATAAAACTTGATTTAAAATATTACATTTATATAACAGTTTTGTGAATTGATTTAGTTATTTTGGTGCGATTTTCAAAACATAAAATCATGATTCGGTTATATTTATTTTCCATGTTAACTCTTATTTAGTCATGTCAAAATAGAAACACGAACACCTACAAAGTTAACATGCCACAAAGATTTGAACTAAAATGCAAATGTTCGAAATATGTGGGCCCTCGTTATGCTTAGGGAGCTTAGATGACGATAGGAGAGAGAATGTGCATGCTTGCATTTTATTTATTTACTCAATATTATATTATTAATTTAAAATAATATATTTGATAATTCCCAAGACGGGATTCTTATACAAACTCCGGGTAGCCGCTCCATGTTTAATTTCTCTTGTGTGTCAACGGCAAGCTATTATTACGTAATTTATGAACTATTGGGATTTATATCATTATAAACTTTACATGTTTTAGATATTTTAATCTGGGTGGAGATACAATAGGAAGTTTATTTGGCTAGAAAGTCTAGGAAGTGATCTTGACCATCCATTAAGTTAATCAAGGGCTAAGATTAAATCAGGGGAATTGAAATGAAAAAAAAGGCGCGTGAGTTTGTTTAAAGGCATTCTAGTCAATCCAAGCCAATAGTTTCTCTCTCCTCCAATTCCCCCCCATTTTTAAACGTTAATAACTCTTTCATACGACATTATTTTTTTATAAAAATTGCACCAAAAAAAAACGAGCGTTTTTTTATCTTTAAAACGAGTATACTATTGCTATATTTAAAAAAATAAAAATTTTAAACTCAGTTGTGTAAAACGCAATAGAAAAACCACCAGTTACGTAAAACGCAATGAAAAAAAAACCTAAAAATGACATTTTTCTAAAACGTAATGCACCAAAAACACAAAGAAATGACTTATTTGTAAAACGCAATGGCCAGAAAACACAAAGAAATGTCTTATTTCTAAAACGCAATGGACTGAAAACACATAAAAAAGTGTTTTACCTAAAACGCAATGCACAAAAGACACAAAGAAATGTCTTATTTGTAAAACGCAATGGCCAGAAAACACTTAAAAATGTCTCATTTCTAAAACGCAATAACCTAAAAAAACAAAAGAAAGTGTTCTCTGTAAAACGCAATGGACTGAAAACACCTAAAAATGTGTTTTACCTAAAACGCAATGACTAAAAACACTTCAAAAATGTGTTTTACCTAAAACGCAATGACTAAAGACACTTAAAAATGTGTTTTTTTCTAAAACGCAATAGCCAGAAAACACATAAAACTCTCTTATTTCTAAAACGCAATGGACACATAAAACTGTTTGTGAATTGTTTGTGAATTGTCTGTGAACTGTCTGAATTGTCTACGAATTACTGTCTTTGAAATGAGCCAATTTCTGGAAAATTAATTTTTCTGATGCGTTTTCAGTACAGCAATTTAATCGAAAAAAAATTTTCGACCCCAGCCAGGGGCTCTGCCCCTTGGACCCCGCCAGGGGCTGCCGCCCCTGGGACCCTGCCAAGATCGTAAAACGCAATGACTAAATAAAAACCCAGATCGTGAAAATGAAATTAAAGAATTTCTTACATGGATCGAATCTGGTTTCTTCATCAATTGACGAAATTTGAATGATAGAAACACTTATCAGCGATTGAATCGAACAAATCGAGTGATTATCTTCAAAACCAGAAAAAACGAGATTTTGAATGAAATTAAACTGGGTTTTCTCGAAAAAAGCTGAAGAACACGTTGATCGGGTGGTTGAATCATTGATTGATGACGAAAATCACACTATAATGTAGTGATTATTGAGATAGTAAGTGAAGAAAAAGTTGGAGATGGTGGGTTTTGAAAATGGTGGGTTTTGAAAATGGTGGGTTTTGAAGTAACTGGGGAGAAGAAGGAAGAAGAAATGATGAGATTGACTAAAATACCCTTTATCTTTATTTTAAAATTTGCCACATGTCATAGTCCTATGGCTTCCTATCCTTCCTATCCAAAATTAACTTCTTATTTGATCTTTTCCCATTTTAATCTTTTTATTATGATTATGATGATATGTATGCAATGGGTAAGGATAGTGTAAAAAGATTCTAAAGTGTGAGAAGTGTAAGAAGTGTTTTAAATCATTAGATCTTTAAACTAATGGTTGAGATTAATAAGGATCAAATTGTAAATTATGTTTTAATTATTTGGACTCATTTGAAAATTGTAGGGGTAATAGTGACTTTTTATATATTTCAAATAAGGTAACATCTCCTAAATTCTAGCGATTCATTTTTAAACTAACACTAAAAATCCGGACATTCTAAAAATCCGGAAACATGTAACTGATACCATAAATATATAACACTATATAACACCATATAAACACCATATAACATCATATAACGCTATGTAACACTATATAACATCATATAAACACCATATAACACCATATAACGCTATGTAACACTATATAACACCAAATAACACCATATAACGCTATGTAACACTATATAGCACTATACATCCATCATAAACCTGCTACCAGAAAAATATAACACTATAACACTATATAACACTATACATCCATCATAGACCTGCTACCAGAAAAATATAACACTATAACACTCATCATCATCATCATACTAGTATATCTCACCAATAGCAAAGCTAAGGTAGGGTCTGAGGAGGGTAAGATGTAGACAGCCTTACCTCTACCCCGTAGGAATAGAGAGGCTGCTTCCAGTGAGACCCCCGACTCGATAGTAGTTTTGCATCATGCCTTGGACATAAGGCACATAGTACTCAGCAATTAAGACAAACACTGATTAGTGCATGTACCCCCTTGTCTTTCAGCTATCAACGCCACCACATAATGCATGATTAACCGGCCGCCGCTTTTAACGTTATTTTCATAAAATTAGTAAAATAACGTTAAAATTAGTGCACTTTCACTTTTGCTCCCGAGCGTCCACACATATATCCATTATATGAGCATACCGCAAGCGGGGCGTGTAACACTATATAACACTATACATCACCATAGACTGCTACCAGAAAATATAACAATATAACACTATAACACTGTATAAAACCTTCATTCTGTATCTATCACTATATAACACTTTATAAAAACCTTCATTCTGCGATCTTTAGAAAGTTATAATTGATGAACGATAAAAAATACAAATTCGTATATTAATTCATATTCCTAAAATAAAGGGTGGCGGTTGTGGAAGGTTATCAATTAATTGAATCAATGAGAAATTACTTGTTTACCCTTTTGAATTAATTTAGATTGAGGACACATGTCATCTCCACAATATTTGTCACACTTCTCACACTTTTGAATTAATGTATATGATCTTTAATCTGTATGCAATTATCATATATTAATTTATTGTAATTATTAAGAACTTAAAAATATATAAAAACTAGAATGGCAGGAAAGCAATGTTTTTAAAAATCCAAACGCCAATATTTTTAACAAAGTAATGGGTATACTCGACACCTACAGGTATCCCGATATCCGACGAGTAATTACCTGACGGGTATTAAGAAGGCATGAGACACAATTTTACAATCATGTATAGAACTGAGATTACCACTACCCGTCTAATTATCATTCCTTACAACTACAATCCAAATAACAGAGTTGAGATTATATCAATATACTTCTATGTATTTATGAGATGAAAATAATAATATTATAAATTTATTTGATGTTTAATTAAATTTTAATCGCTTAATGTTTTATGTTAAAATAGTGTGTTTGTTTTTTAACATTATTAGTCTTAAGTGTTTTCACAATTAATTTTAATTTGAAATTACTCAGATCTATGAATACAATCGTTAATTTTTTTCTCCTTAAATACTTATATCTTTCAAGAATTGAATTTTGATTTCCTTCGTAAAAAATAACTTCTCTTATCACTAGGCCAAAGTAAAATTACCTATTACATGACATGACAATTAACCAACATATCCAAAAAAAAACTTTTAATACGATTTAGCATATCATAAGAGTATCAACTTTCAAATGTATAAGTAGTTATTTTCAGCCCGCGCGTTGCAGCGGGACTCAATGACTACAAAAGGCGTGTCAGCAACGGCAAACAGATACCGAATATCAAAACATAAATAAAATGACGTGGTAAGGATAATCACTCCGTCATAAAAAACAATTTTAAATAACTTAATATATAATAATAAGACCCCACACGTCGTACACGTTGGAAATTCGGTTGTTTTCAGTTCAGTTATTACGGTGCTAACACGTTAAAATATGGATGAGCTCGGTACCGGTAACGGCAGCGAAAGTACCGATCCGGAAAATCATCGAAATTAGGTACCGGCACCGAAAATGCTCGGTACAATACGATATGATATTTGAAGGTAAAAATCAATAATTACAGGTATGGTGCTAGACCGGTGTCGAACCGAAAGTAACGATTCTGAAAACGCCAAAAGGTGGGTACCAAATTGGTACCGAAAATGATTTAGTATAGTAAATTTGGTACCGATACGATGCCGATTCGTTTACAGGATTTGATACGATTTGCTCATCAATATTCTAAATATGTAAGTTAATTTTACATGCTACAATTCATTCATTATAGAAAAAGACAAAAAAAGAAAGCAAAATAAGTTGTTGTGTATATAAAACCTCATTCAAACGAAATACAGTTTACTTACTGTGTGTATGAAAAGTAATTTAAAAGGTGCAATTACTTGCATTGCTGCGTTGCTACAGAATTTGATGAGCTCGGTACCAACCGGTACCAAAAATACCGTTACCGAAATCCTCAAAAGTGGGTACCGGTACCGAATATACCTAGTATGGTACGGTTCGGTACCGGTCGGTACTGGTACGGTACCGGTATTTGAGGGTAAAAACCGGTGAATACCTGTGCAGAACCGGTACCGAAAATACACCGATTTGGTAACTTTGAGACCGGTACCTATACCCGATACCACTTGCTGATCTCTTAATGATGTATTCCATTCTAATTTTAATTTAAAAAATAAATTATAAAGCACTGTTCCCGTTACCGAAATCCCCAAAAGTGGGTACCGGTACCGAATATACCTAGTATGGTACGGTTCGGTACCGGTCGGTACTGGTACGGCACCGGTATTTGAGGGTAAAAACCGGTGAATAACTGTGCAGAACCGGTACCGAAAATACACCGATTTAGTAAATTTAAGACCAGTAACTATACCCAATACCATTTGCTGATCTCTTAATAATGTATTCCATTCTAAATTAATATATGATAAAAAAAGAAAGTAAATCACTATTCATTCACTTTCTTTTTTACTATATATTAATAATAATAATAATGTTTCAAAATATCACGTCGTGTATTACAAGAATGTGAAATTTTAAATATATTTTATTAAAAAGATTAAAAATTCAATATAATTTAGTCATTTATAGAAGTAACATATTTTAAATTTCTAAGTTTGTTAGACCTAAATTACTGGTTTGTTAAAGAGACAGGTCAAATAAGTTTAATATACACTTAGGGTGGAGGGGACACATGCGGGTCTCTTGCTAGGGTTTGGACCCGTCTTGGATACATCGTCGTCACCTATGCGGGTAGGCTAGGTGGGTAGCCAGAGAGAGTATGAAAACCCATTGTTGACTGTTTAGGGTTAGAAAAAAAAAAGAAAACAATTAAAACACAAATATTGTCATCCATGGACGAACAAAAAGAAGTTGGTTCAAGCAAAAAACCCAACAAATCCCGAGTGGACGGTTCGAACACACGAGGGAGAGGTTCAAATATACGAGGGGGTGGTTCGAACACAAGAGGGAGCGGTTCGAACACACGAGCGGGCAGTTCGAACACAAGAGGGGGTTCAAGGGTTTGGTAGTGACATGTATACACCTTATTTTACACAACTTTGTCAACCACAATTTTTTTTTTCGCAACAATTCTCACCACAATTTTTTTGCAACATAATGGTCCTACTATGGTTGCACCCAGTCGAATTGATTTCTCACAAGACGCCATGTCTTCATTCGACCCGTTTGCTTATATGAGTCCATGTCGATGGTCCCCGTAAGATAATGTTGAATAGACACTTCCAATTTGTGAAGGCCTTCATGATGTAGATCGTGTGCCAGGCACACAATTTGAGCCAAGATTGGAAGACATGCACATCCAAGATGATGACTATGTAGAAGAAGTTGATGTTGAGAAATTGCTATACAAAGTAAACGTAAAATAGCCGAAACATATGGGCGGCCGACAGATGAAATAGAAGAATGAGTTTTTGTTTAATTAAATTATTGTATTATGTTTATTTTTAGTTTGATTTATGTATTATTTTTGTTTTTAATGAAAGTATAATTAAATAAATTTAATTTGTTGATTTAATTTTTTATTTAAAAAATAAAAAGTTCTAGGGTAGTTGAGAGGAGTGTTGCCAGTGTTTTAGTAGTTTAGGGTAGAAATGATACGATAGTGCATAATTACAAAGAGCAAGCGTACTTGAATGAGGCGCCCCCACCACCCTTAGGCGATGGGGTGTGGGAGCGGGGAGGAGGTCCGGGAGCCGACGTGGCCTCCTTCCCCAACGGGGAACCCGGTGCCCGAGGGAATAATTCCCCGAATCCTATTTTATGTGTTGTATGGTTGATTTGGAGTGTTATGATTGGAGGAGAAAGAGAAGGGGAAGGGGGACCCCCCCCCCCCCTCCATCCCGTAATTTCGGTGTCCAAGGGAAGAATTCCCCGATCTCCCCGAATGCTATGTTTTGTGTTGTATGGTTGATTTGGAGTGTTATGATTGGAGAAGGGGGAATGAGACCCCCCCCCCCCCCTCCAAGAGGGGAAAGGGAAGCTGGTGTGAGGTGGAGGTGATGTAACTTCTCGGGTGGTCGAGGGGCACCAAACCACACCCCACCACCTTAGCATAAACGATTATAATTTGACATATTTATAGTTTTAAATACATATACATTGCAATTATTTACATGTGCATACAAGCTTTTTATGTTAGTTACAACTCATGCTTGTGGTATAAAAATTATTTTATAAAAATTACGTAATACGGACCATACAGTTCCCTTCTTCATCAAACTAATAACACGTTTGCTTATTTTTCACCATTAGACGTTAAACAAGTAAACAACTATTTAATTGGACGTGCAATGACATGAACTTGGATATATTTAAGACTTTGTTATTATAAATATCATAATGTGCTACAATTTGACAATGACACTCGTATAAACTATTAAACGTGTAATATGGACTTATCAAATAAACATTTCATGTAATTAACTCTCTTTTTATAACAAAAAAAAAATATGTTAGTCTTAGTTATGAACTTAATCTTTTAAGCGTTACTTTATATTCTAAGTTAATTTTTAGCCTTAAAGTCAGAACATGATTTAGCTCTGCTCTAAGCTAAATCACTGGACGTGCTTTTAAATTGTTTAGACTATCACTTATATTATGTGAATGTGTGTGTGGGTGGGGGTGGGGGGTGGGGGGGGGGTCATGGCTAGGGCACACCACGTCCCCTTGTGTGGTATCGTCATGAAAGGTGAATTGTGGTCTTAACCAAGTTGTGAAATAATTGAACCGTGCTCTTTTTATTTTTTTTTTAATTCATGAGCCAATAATATTCCTTCACCTTGGCAAACTTTTTTTTTACATTTTTAGTTATGATACTTTAGAGTTAATTACATAGTTAGTCCCTGTGGTTTGCATAAAATAACATACTTAGATACTAATAGTTTAAAATCACCTTCTATGGTATTAACTTTTCATTTTGTAACGTTTGGAGGTAATAACGTTAATACCTTTAAACGTTATAAAATAAAAAGTTAATACCCTAGAATGTGATTTTAAACTATTAGTACCTAAGTATGTTACTTTTAGCAAACCACAGAGACTAACGATGTAATTAACTCTGATACTTTATTTAAAACTTAATATGATTTTTCTCAATTCTGATTGTTAGCTTGTAAAAGAAAACTATACACGTAACTTTTTTTAGAAACATATCACAAAAAAAATTTGAACTAAAATGGAGTTGTTTTTTTCTAAAGTGTTTTTTGGTCTCGTAAGCAGTTTTGACTCATGCTTGAATCGAGATTTTGAATTATAAGTAATTGCTCATAAATAATTTATATTGGTTGTATGCAAATAATTAACAAAATGCACTAAAAAAACATTCGCCTTTCATGAACCATGACACCCTCAAGTGGGTGTGAAAGTGAAACTAATGTTGCTTACGTGACACGTACATGACATCACTTACAGATTCATATTTACTAATCGTGACACGTAGATGACATCACTTACACATTCATATTTACTGACCGTAACAGATAGCCTCGATACGAAAACAATGATCAATAAATTATGCAAATAAAAACATCATAAGGTACTAATGTTTTTTTATTTATTTTAATGAAACATGAAAAGACAATGAATCAACCAACTCTCTTTTTAACACTCATTTGAAATATCATTATGAACGAAAAAAAAAATAGGTTTGGCAACTCAAAATATATATTTTTATTTTTAAACACATTTATTTTTAACTCAAACCACATATCTCTTGTTTAATGATACTTTTTCATTTTTTTACCATCAAACGTGTATGTTAGAGGTGTTAAGAATCGAACTTGAAAAACTTGAATTTCGATTCGACTATAATTGAAAGTCACCTATTTAGACATCGATTAGAAAATCACCTAATCCACCAACTTGTTTAGGTTCTTGTTTTTTCCTTTTATTTAAGAGACTCAACCTAATGAATCTTCAAGAAGTAATGGAAACAAAAATCTATTGTCAAATCTTAAATTTATGATAGAGCATGATAATTTGATAAAACGCTACACCTGGTAATTTATGAGCAAGCTTTCTCGAATTCAACATAAATCAATTTCAAGCAAACTTTGTCAAATCATAATTTTTATCACAAGCATGATAATCTGATCAAATGTGAATACACGTGGTAATTTATGTAAAAGCTTACTCGAATTTAACATGCATCATTTCAAGCAGACTTTGTCAAATTTCAATTTTTTTTATGCTAATGATAATATGATCGAACATGAATACACGTGGTAATTTATGTAGAAGCTTACTCGAATTCAACAAAAATCATTTCAAGCAGACTTTTGTAAAATTTCAAATTTTATGATGAGCATGGTAATTTGATTAAACATGAATACACATGGTAAATTATGAAGAAGTTTACTCGAAATTAACATAAATCATTTCAAGCAGACTGTATCAAGTCTCAAAGTTTATTATGCGTATCGAACACGAATATACATTGTAAATTATGAAGAAGCTTACTTGAATTCAACATAAATCATTGGTAGTAGACTCTGTTAAAACTCTTTATGAAACTTAATAACAAATAAAAATCCTAACTATGTATATCATCTTCAAAGGATCATTACAACAATCTATAAAACGAAAGCATCCAAGCGAAAAAAATAAAAACAAATTGATGCTCCCTCACTCTCTATAATCATTGTAACAACCTAATAATTTGAAATGAATCAATATGATTTAGATAATGTTGTAGTGGAATTAGGTCCCAACATTTTCCCTTTTTCGTTTATAACACCAACTATTTGGTTATAACATATTCATCATAACATGTTATGTGTTTGACACTACTACTAAATAAAAACATTTTTTTCAACCTAATTTAATATTCAAAACAAAATCCATCTCTGAAAACTTGATCTTCAAATGCCAAATAACAATGCTTGACCTCCAACATTGATTCATCATTCTCGTGAGTTCTACCTAAGACAACACATCACCACAGTTAGTATTAAAAGTGTATTGTAACGCGTATAAACAACACAAGTTAACATCAGTCTTAATATATCAAAATAACAAATCTGAACCAAGTTTGGCATAGCATGAGCCTGCGGGGTAAACTATTTACCAACCTTTCCATTTTCAAGTTTATTTATTCCCACGCTATCCATACATTCTTTAATTCAATGTATTTACCGTTTTATTTACCAAGATCTTCTGAATGTAGGACACTTGAGTTGATCTCAATTGCTTTAGACTTTTGTCCCTATTTATCTCCATTCCTAGAAATTTCTTTGCAGGACCAAGGTTCTTCATTTCAAACTCTTCCTTCAACACAGACTTGGTAGCTTCAACTTCATTTCTGTCTTTACATGCCACAAGCATATCATCTACATATAGTAGAAGATATACAAATTGACTAGAGGAAAACTCTTTGTAGTATACACGTGAATCATAACTAATCCTTGAGAACCCTATGAGATAACGTGAAATCATCAAATATTCTATAACTTTATATGAGAGATTGCTTCAACCCATATAATGATTACTATAAACAAACCTTATCTTCCCTACCTTTTTCTTCTAAACCAAGTGGCTGGTTCATATATGTGTTTACTTCAAATTTTCCATCAAAAAGGGTTCTTTTATATCCAATTGTTCCAACTCCATATCCATACATGTAGTTGAAGCCAAGATGACTCCAATTCATGTATGTTTCGCCACTAGTGAAAATATTTCATTGTAATCTAAACCATCCCTTCAATTAGCCTTGCCTTGAACCTTGACTTCTCAACATCTTCAATTCCCTCTTTCATTTTATATACCCATTTACATGGTATTATTTTCTACCCTTTTGGTTTATCAACCATAATCCAAGTTTCATTCTTGTGCAGGGACCTTACCTCATCTTCCGGGGCCTCACCCACTTGTCTTTGTTAACTAATGAAATGGCCTTATGAAAAGTTAGTCCTTCAATAGAATCTTCTGTCTCTACAACCATAAACATAAAGCCTGAGATGTCTTTATTGGCTTTGAACTTTGAAGAAGGTTTCACCTGCCTTCTAGGCATGTCTCCTGCTATATTGTAATAAGGATACCTTTCTCTGGAATACCAGCTGAACCAGTCTCAGTTGTCTTGATCTTATCATTGTCTGCCATAACATCTTTATGCATCATATTTTCTTTGAAGACTAGTTACCACGACTCACTATTATCTTAGGACTAACATCATCCCATCTCCAAAATCTACATCCATTTACACCTTCAGGATATCCATCACAATGCACTTATATGCCCTTGGATCTAACATGCATTAGCTTATATGTCCATAAGTGACAAAACCAAATACTTTCAAATTGCTATAATCCGGCTTCTTTCATGTCCATACCTCCATTGGAGTCTTCATATTACAGTAGATGATGGGGATCTATTCACTAGATAAGCAACTGTTTTGTGACAACTCGAAATTTAGAACCTTTCTTGTGCCTCGATGTAGTATATTTGTACGTTATGTGGCTAGTCAACTGATTAAACTTAATGATAAACGTGAACCTTTTATGTGATATGTACCTTGTTATGTGTGCACTGGTATGTATATATGTACGTGATATATGTGAGCCGAGAACCCAACTCGAGACAACAAGGAACCCGACTCGAGACCATGAGGTCTCGAGTGTATAGTAACCGAATGGGCCTTGGGCCGAGAACCTAGTGACCGGTTTGGGCCATTGGGCCGTGACCTCCTTAACCGGCTAGTAAGCCCTTTAGGGTGCACCTTGTGGAACTAGTATATATAGCAAACCCCTTGCCAACCTTGTCACTCTTTGGGCAACCACATTCACACTCCTACACACACACACTCTCACTAAAACCCTAGAAACACAAACACACCTCCAAGCTCTCGAACCCAATCGGTTGGCACAAGAACCCTCGGATTTGGACTTTGGATCGACTCACACACGCACCTCATCAACCGGTTAGTGTTTCTCGATGTTTATGGTTGAATATGGTTGATTCTTGTTGTGTTTTGTGATGCATGATAAAGCTAATTGACAAGATGATGTTGTTGAGATATGCATGATGTTCAAAGTTCAAAATAATTGATTATAAGTGTTTTCATTACTATGTGTTATAACCGATTGATAAGGATGAAGAGTTAATGCTTAGTTATGATAAAAATGTGTAGTATGCTTCAATGAAAATGATGTTATCGGTTGTACTTGGGTTTGGATCCGAAAGGTTTGGGTGTTTATACTAAACGAATCGGCTAATGAATATGTTGTCATGATAGGGTGCATGATAGTGAATGATAGTTCATGATCTTGTTGAATAAGGGTTAAGTATGTTATGAATATGATGAATATGTGTTTGAGTGATTAAAGAACACAAAGAACAGCTTGAATGTGCTTTGAATGTTTGAATTCTGCTTGTTTGATCTGAATTCATGAATGTTTAGACAATAAAACATGTTTTAGTGGATAGTACAATGTTTGTGTTGCATGATATTCAAATGCTATTGGATAGTACAAACTGTGCAGAAATCAGCAGATGTTGGGGAGTCGAAACCCTGGTTGCGACTCGAAATCTCCATGTTACGACACCGGTTGCGAGTCGAGAACCCCTGGTTGCGACTCGCAACCACAGCATGATGAACCGAGACCACAGGTTGCGAGTCCCGTTGCGACTCGAGACCTTAGCATAACGAGCCGAAACCATGGTTGCGACATAGGTTGCGACTCGCAACCATCCATGATCAACACAAACAGCATGACTCGAAACCACGTTTGCGAGTCCGGTTGCGACTCGAGACCACTTAGTGGGCTTGCTTAGTTATGGGCCTAGGATAGTGGGCTGGACTTAAGGACTTCTGTATTACTGTTGACGTGTTGTTTTGGGCCTGTTACTACGAGCCCAACTGTTTGGGCCTCACACTTGGACTTTGGGTTTGTATTTGACTGTTACCTGTGAACTGTTTATGTTAAACGTGTTGCCATGATTATTACTTGTGTACAATACGTGTTGAACATACGTGCACTGCTTGGCTTGAATCTGATGCGAATAATACCTGTGATAGGACCTAATTGATTACCTGCAACTTAATTGACTTTCCGTGATTAACTGCCGAGCAAACCAAGGTGAGTTCACACCCTTACAAAGCATGGGATTCCCTGGGTTGGGAATGTGGTTCAGGAACGTGGGTTCCTCGTTCTCCTTGGGTAGGACGGCTATGGTTCAGGAATGTGATTCCTCGTCCGGACGGACGGATAACTCGTACTAGACTAAAACTCTATCACGAAGTCCCTCCTTTTTGTATCGACTTAATCGTCGGGCCAATGGCGAGCGGGTCATTAGTTAGATAGCGCTATTTAGGTCTGACAAACCTCACACCGTGCCGCAGAGGACGGGCGTGAACTAATGGATCTGGGGCACGTCAATGATGATAGACATTGATGTTTTCAGGGCACATAAACATGACTACAGTCAGCAGTCGATATGGTAATGAGTCTAGTGTACGCATGGGGTAGCCCCCACGGCCGAAATGCCTGATAACTAATATGGGGTAGCCCCCACGGCTAGAGTGCCGGAGTAACTGGGAATGAACATGTCACGTTTTTTAAACTATGGGGTAACCCCCACGGCAGGATGCCAGTTAAAGGAAACTGTTTTTGAAATAACTAAAATGAACACCCAACCGTGAACTCACTCAACTAGTTGTTGACTCGTTACTACATGCTTTGCAGGACCATAGGTACTCAGCTGGAGCTTGCATGGAGGAGAGTCGTTGTGGGACACGGATTGCTGCGTGTCATGTTTTATTTGAAAACATTTGGACTTATGTTATAACTCTAAACTTATGCTTCCGCTTACAACTTAAACTTTGTTTGTTTGAAACACCAATCGTATCGGTTAAACTTTTATAACTGTCTATATGCTTGTTCAGTATGATTGGTGGCTGGATCCTGGTCAGTCACGCCTCCAAGCGGTAGTACTCCGCAGGTGGGATTTTGGGGGTGTGACAGATTGGTATCAGAGCCATTGGTTATTGTGAACTAGGTTTTAATAAAAGAGAAACGTTTTTGTTAAAACCAGACTATAACCGGTACAGTGCTCAACGGTCCACAACGACGCTCCACTCCACATGCAAGGCTCGACATACTAGGTAATATGATATGTGTATATTGCCTACTTGTTAGATACATAGTACATTGCCCATGGTATGCTTGACTAGTATAACTACTGTTGTTTGAACACGTGTGTGTTTGCTCTGTCCTACTATCGTACTTTCGCGAATCTCTCTCACTCGTATTGCTCTTGTTATGAAGAAACATGTCTGGACGCGTTAACATGACACAAGCCCAGTTGACCGCACTGATCAACGAACGAGTTGCCGCAGCACTCGCAGCTGCACACGCAGGAGGTATATCCTGCAGTCCGAAATTGTTCTAGGGTCATTTGGATCCTACTCTCGTGAACCAACCTTTGTGTTAAACTCTGTCTTTCTTTCACCTACCTTAGGTCAATACGCTCAGGCACCGGTGTGCACTTTTAAGACCTTTATGGACTGTCGACCCACTACTTTTAGCGGAACGGAAGGAGCAGTAGGTCTCCTACACTGGTTTGAGAAACTGGAATCTGTGTTCGAAATGTGTGAATGCCCCGAAGCGCGCAGGGTGAAGTATGCTACTGGTACTCTCGAGGGTTTGGCCCTCACGTGGTGGAATGCTCAAGTGCAAATGCTGGGGTTGGTTGCTGCCAACGCCACCCCGTGGGAAACTTTCAAGGAAATGGTCAAGGAGGAATACTGCAGTCGTGACGACATCCATAAGCTGGAAGATGAGTTCTACAATCTCAAGATGACGGGGTCAGAGATTGAGGCGAACACTAAGAGATCGCATGAGCTTGCCTTGTTGTGTCCTACTATGGTGGACCCTCCGTATAAGCGAATTGAACTTTATCTCAAGGGCTTGGTGCCAGAGATCCAAAGCCATGTGACTTCAGCAAACTTGACTACTATCCAGCAGGTTGTTCAGTTGGCTCACCGTCTCACTGATCAGGCGGTGGAGCAGAACAAGTTACCAAAGCGCATAGGTGCTGCAACTACTTCTGGTACCTCTAGTGGGGACAAACGGAAATGGGATGGAACTTCAAGCAAGGGTTCAACTTCTGTGCAATCTCAGTCTCAGCAGAGAAAGACTGACGACCACAAGAGCCCCAGTCAGCAATCGTCTGGTGGTCAAAGTCATGGTGGGTACAAGGGGAATCACCCCAAATGCAATCGTTGCAATCTACACCACAGTGGGCCATGCACCAGGGGCAACTGTCATCGGTGCAACAAGCCTGGACATGTTGCAAAGGATTGCAGGAGCGCATACCCCGCCAATCAGAATCGTCAGCAACCTCAGCAGAACCAGCGACAGCAGCAGGGTAACAACAAAGGGTGCTTTCAGTGTGGAGCTGAAGGCCACTTCAAGAAAGATTGTCCCCAACTGAACCAGAACAACAACAACAATCAGGGGAATGGTAACAATGGGAACAACAACAATGGTGCTAGGGGACGAGTGTTCGTGATTGGTCAAGGTGAAGCAAGGAATGATCCCAACGTTGTGACGGGTAAGTTCCTTCTCGACGACTTTTATGTTACAGTCTTATTTGATTCGGGTGCCGATACTAGCTATGTGTCACTAGAAGTTAGTAAAATGCTTAAGCGTATTCCAACACCCCTGAACACCAAGCACACCGTAGAGCTAGCTAATGGTAAGAGTTTGGAGGCCTCACACGTAGTCAAAGGTTGCCAACTTATTCTCGCTAACCAGACCTTCTCTATCGACCTCATTCCTATCGTCTTGGGTAGTTTCGACGTTGTCATTGGGATGGATTGGTTATCCCAACACCGAGCAGAGATTCTTTGCAACGAGAAGATCGTTCGTATTCCTGGTTTAGGTAGTGAACCTCTCATGATTCGTGGCGACAAGAGAAGTGCTGTTGAGAACATCATCTCTCTCCTTAAGGCCCAGAAGTGCTTACGAAAGGGCCACACTGCGATTTTGGCTTTAGTTACTGACACCACAGAGAAAGAGAAGAAGCTAGAAGATTTTCCAGTTGTACGAGACTATCCTGAGGTATTCCCTGAGGAATTACCTGGTCTTCCGCCCCATCGCCAAGTCGAGTTTCAGATTGAACTAGCTCCTGGAGCTGCGCCTGTAGCACGTGCACCTTATCGTTTAGCTCCATCAGAGTTGGAAGAACTCTCTACGCAACTACAAGAACTCTTGGATAAGGGTTTCATTCGTCCTAGCTCATCGCCTTGGGGAGCTCCAGTACTATTTGTGAAAAAGAAGGATGGTACCTTCAGGATGTGCATCGACTATCGAGAACTCAACAAGGTAACTGTGAAGAACCGTTATCCTCTACCACGCATTGACGACTTGTTCGATCAGTTGCAGGGGTCGAGCTACTATTCAAAGATCGACCTAAGATCGGGATATCACCAGCTGAGAGTTCGGGAAGAGGATGTCTCTAAGACAGCCTTTAGGACTCGATATGGGCACTATGAGTTTTTGGTCATGCCGTTTGGGCTGACGAACGCACCCGCAGTTTTCATGGATTTGAT
This sequence comes from Helianthus annuus, assembly GCF_002127325.2. Lineage (NCBI taxonomy): Eukaryota > Viridiplantae > Streptophyta > Magnoliopsida > Asterales > Asteraceae > Helianthus > Helianthus annuus. Next base: position 23,815,328 of record NC_035443.2, on the reverse strand, counting down.
GAACCGAGTTTGCAAGCCGTATCTGGACAAATTCATTATAGTCTTCATCGACGACATCCTGATCTATTCTAAGAATAAAGAGGAGCACGAACAGCATCTACGGCTTATTTTGGAACTCCTACGAACAGAACAGCTTTACGCAAAGTTTTCGAAATGCGACTTCTGGCTTCGTGAAGTCCATTTCCTAGGGCATGTGGTGAACAAGGATGGGATTCACGTTGATCCATCCAAGGTAGACGCTATTAAGAACTGGCCTGCGCCTCGTACACCAAAGGAGATTCGCCAATTCTTGGGACTGGCCGGTTACTACAGGAGATTCATTAAGGACTTTTCTAAGATCGCGCAGCCTCTCACCTCGCTAACGCAGAAGGGCGTTGTTTATCATTGGGGAAATGCACAAGAGTTAGCTTTTCAACATCTAAAGGATAGACTTTGTAGTGCACCTATCCTTTCACTGCCAGAGGGCACAGAAGATTTTGTGGTTTATTGTGATGCATCAATTCAAGGTCTTGGTTGTGTATTGATGCAACGAGATAAAGTCATAGCTTACGCCTCACGACAACTCAAGGTTCATGAAAAGAACTACACAACCCATGATTTGGAACTGGGAGCTGTTGTTTTCGCAATTAAACTATGGCGGCATTACCTGTACGGAACCAAGTGCGCCATCTACACCGACCACAGAAGTCTAGAGCACATATTCAAGCAGAAGGAACTGAATATGCGGCAACGACGATGGGTCGAGCTGCTGAATGACTACGAGTGCTCTATCAGGTATCACCCGGGCAAGGCCAATGTGGTGGCTGACGCCCTCAGTCGAAAGGACACTGCGCCTAAGCGCGTAAGAGCTTTACAACTCACGATCCATTCTAGTCTACCTTCGCAAATACGAGCTGCTCAGATAGAAGCACTGAAACCAGAAAACGTTAGAGCCGAAACCCTACGCGGGTCGAGACAACGCTTAGAACAGAAGGAAGACGGTGCTTACTACGTAACAGGACGCATCTGGGTCCCACTCTATGGCGACTTACGAGAACTTGTGATGGATGAAGCACACAAATCTCGCTACTCGGTACACCCTGGTTCGGACAAGATGTACCACGATATTAAAACTACATATTGGTGGCCTAGCATGAAGGCCCACATAGCAACTTACGTCAGCAAGTGTTTGACTTGTGCGCGAGTCAAGACGGAATATCAGAAACCCTCAGGCCTACTCCAACAACCGGAGATACCACAATGGAAATGGGAGCAGATTTCCATGGATTTCGTTACTGGCCTACCTAGATCACAGCGCGGAAATGATACTATCTGGGTGATTGTGGATCGACTCACGAAATCCGCACACTTTTTGGCAATTAAGGAAACAGATAAATTCTCCACTTTAGCGGAAATATACCTCAAGGAAGTTGTTTCGAGGCACGGGGTGCCCACTTCTATCATCTCTGATCGAGATGCACGTTTTACTTCGGAACTGTGGCAAGCAATGCACAAGTCTTTTGGCTCACGTCTTGATATGAGCACAGCGTATCACCCACAGACGGACGGGCAGTCCGAGCGCACTATCCAGACATTAGAAGACATGCTTCGTGCTTGTGTAATCGACTTTGGCAACAGCTGGGAAAGGCATCTGCCACTCGTGGAGTTCTCGTATAATAACAGCTACCACACCAGCATTAAAGCTGCTCCGTTTGAGGCATTGTACGGACGTAAATGCCGGTCACCTCTTTGTTGGGCAGAGGTGGGGGATAGTCAAATCACTGGCCCAGAACATGTGGTAGACACTACTGAGCGGATTGCTCAAATACGACAGCGCATGGCGGCCGCTCGAGACCGTCAGAAGGCCTACGCCGATAAGGGCAGGAAACCACTTGAGCTCCAGGTTGGGGAGCGGGTGTTACTCAAAGTTTCACCCTGGAAGGGTGTGGTTCGTTTTGGTAAACGAGGCAAACTCAACCCACGATACGTTGGACCTTTCGAAATCATTGAGAAAATAGGCAAGGTGGCCTACAGACTGAACCTACCAGCAGAACTCGGTGCAGTTCACAACGTCTTCCATGTGTCGAATCTGAAGAAGTGTCTGTCAGATGAGACCCACGTAGTTCCTCTGAAGGAACTCACGATCGACGAACAGTTGAAATTCGTCGAAGAACCAGTCGAAATCACGGACCGGGATGTTAAGGTCCTCAAGAGCACTAGAATACCTCTCGTCCGAGTTCGTTGGAACTCACGTCGCGGCCCAGAGTTCACCTGGGAGCGCGAAGATCGGATGAAACAAAAGTATCCCCAACTGTTTGAGAACAGTACAACCGCTACTGAGGCTGAAGCTACGGAATTTCGGGACGAAATTCCAGATCAACGGGGGGTGGATGTGACACCCCAGGAAAACCGGGAAAACCAGACAACTTAACTAGCTTCCTCAGTGAGCGCCATCAAATTTCGGGACGAAATTTCTTGCAACTTGGGGATGATGTGACAACTCGAAATTTAGAACCTTTCTTGTGCCTCGATGTAGTATATTTGTACGTTATGTGGCTAGTCAACTGATTAAACTTAATGATAAACGTGAACCTTTTATGTGATATGTACCTTGTTATGTGTGCACTGGTATGTATATATGTACGTGATATATGTGAGCCGAGAACCCAACTCGAGACAACAAGGAACCCGACTCGAGACCATGAGGTCTCGAGTGTATAGTAACCGAATGGGCCTTGGGCCGAGAACCTAGTGACCGGTTTGGGCCATTGGGCCGTGACCTCCTTAACCGGCTAGTAAGCCCTTTAGGGTGCACCTTATGGAACTAGTATATATAGCAAACCCCTTGCCAACCTTGTCACTCTTTGGGCAACCACACTCACACTCCTACACACACACACGCTCACTAAAACCCTAGAAACACAAACACACCTCCAAGCTCTCGAACCCAATCGGTTGGCACAAGAACCCTCGGATTTGGACTTTGGATCGACTCACACACGCACCTCATCAACCGGTTAGTGTTTCTCGATGTTTATGGTTGAATATGGTTGATTCTTGTTGTGTTTTGTGATGCATGATAAAGCTAATTGACAAGATGATGTTGTTGAGATATGCATGATGTTCAAAGTTCAAAATAATTGATTATAAGTGTTTTCATTACTATGTGTTATAACCGATTGATAAGGATGAAGAGTTAATGCTTAGTTATGATAAAAATGTGTAGTATGCTTCAATGAAAATGATGTTATCGGTTGTACTTGGGTTTGGATCCGAAAGGTTTGGGTGTTTATACTAAACGAATCGGCTAATGAATATGTTGTCATGATAGGGTGCATGATAGTGAATGATAGTTCATGATCTTGTTGAATAAGGGTTAAGTATGTTATGAATATGATGAATATGTGTTTGAGTGATTAAAGAACACAAAGAACAGCTTGAATGTGCTTTGAATGTTTGAATTCTGCTTGTTTGATCTGAATTCATGAATGTTTAGACAATAAAACATGTTTTAGTGGATAGTACAATGTTTGTGTTGCATGATATTCAAATGCTATTGGATAGTACAAACTGTGCAGAAATCAGCAGATGTTGGGGAGTCGAAACCCTGGTTGCGACTCGAAATCTCCATGTTACGACACCGGTTGCGAGTCGAGAACCCCTGGTTGCGACTCGCAACCACAGCATGATGAACCGAGACCACAGGTTGCGAGTCCCGTTGCGACTCGAGACCTTAGCATAACGAGCCGAAACCATGGTTGCGACATAGGTTGCGACTCGCAACCATCCATGATCAACACAAACAGCATGACTCGAAACCACGTTTGCGAGTCCGGTTGCGACTCGAGACCACTTAGTGGGCTTGCTTAGTTATGGGCCTAGGATAGTGGGCTGGACTTAAGGACTTCTGTATTACTGTTGACGTGTTGTTTTGGGCCTGTTACTACGAGCCCAACTGTTTGGGCCTCACACTTGGACTTTGGGTTTGTATTTGACTGTTACCTGTGAACTGTTTATGTTAAACGTGTTGCCATGATTATTACTTGTGTACAATACGTGTTGAACATACGTGCACTGCTTGGCTTGAATCTGATGCGAATAATACCTGTGATAGGACCTAATTGATTACCTGCAACTTAATTGACTTTCCGTGATTAACTGCCGAGCAAACCAAGGTGAGTTCACACCCTTACAAAGCATGGGATTCCCTGGGTTGGGAATGTGGTTCAGGAACGTGGGTTCCTCGTTCTCCTTGGGTAGGACGGCTATGGTTCAGGAATGTGATTCCTCGTCCGGACGGACGGATAACTCGTACTAGACTAAAACTCTATCACGAAGTCCCTCCTTTTTGTATCGACTTAATCGTCGGGCCAATGGCGAGCGGGTCATTAGTTAGATAGCGCTATTTAGGTCTGACAAACCTCACACCGTGCCGCAGAGGACGGGCGTGAACTAATGGATCTGGGGCACGTCAATGATGATAGACATTGATGTTTTCAGGGCACATAAACATGACTACAGTCAGCAGTCGATATGGTAATGAGTCTAGTGTACGCATGGGGTAGCCCCCACGGCCGAAATGCCTGATAACTAATATGGGGTAGCCCCCACGGCTAGAGTGCCGGAGTAACTGGGAATGAACATGTCACGTTTTTTAAACTATGGGGTAACCCCCACGGCAGGATGCCAGTTAAAGGAAACTGTTTTTGAAATAACTAAAATGAACACCCAACCGTGAACTCACTCAACTAGTTGTTGACTCGTTACTACATGCTTTGCAGGACCATAGGTACTCAGCTGGAGCTTGCATGGAGGAGAGTCGTTGTGGGACATGGATTGCTGCGTGTCATGTTTTATTTGAAAACATTTGGACTTATGTTATAACTCTAAACTTATGCTTCCGCTTACAACTTAAACTTTGTTTGTTTGAAACACCAATCGTATCGGTTAAACTTTTATAACTGTCTATATGCTTGTTCAGTATGATTGGTGGCTGGATCCTGGTCAGTCACGCCTCCAAGCGGTAGTACTCCGCAGGTGGGATTTTGGGGGTGTGACATGTTTAAACTTTCTCTGCCCAAAATGACTTTGGAATTCCTGAACTAATTAGCATACACCTAACTTTGTTTCAGTAATGTACGGTTCATTTTTTCAACTAATCCGTTTTGTGGGGTTGTTCATGGCACAATGCAGTGTCAGACAAGACCGTGATTTTTACAAAACTGATTAAACTCATGACTACAAAATTCTAAGCCATTATCAGTCCTTTATTTTTTTTACCCTTTTTTTCTGTTTGATTCTCAACCAAGCTTTTCCATTCTTTAAACATATTAAAAGCTCCACTCTTATGTTTTAGAAAATAAACTCCATACTCTTCTAGAAAAATCATCTACGAGGGATACGAAATACCTTGCACCACCAAGAGATTGATTCTTGGCAAGACCCCACAAGTCTTAATGAACTTAATCAAGGATTCCTTGAGTTTAATGATCGCTTCTATTGAACTTTACTCTGGGAGATTTTCCCATGATACGGTTTTTACAAAAAAAAAAAACCCTACTTTAAATTCCTTGAAATCACCAAGGACTTGTTGTTTCTTCAACTCCATTAACCCTTCACTTGTATGCCAAGTGTAGGTCCCCTAAACCGTGCGGATCGTAACAGAATCGTCGATCTAACCTAGAGTGCGGAATCCCCTAGATTAGATTTCACAGAAAACGAGTAGAACAAGAATTACTTTAAACCCGATCTTTATTGATTATCTTCAAACGATTACAATCAATCAAGATCTCTCAATTCGTCCAAGCCTTTGTCTTTCACGAATTCTCTCCAAGATGATTAAGGTGATTAGAAGATTAACCTAAACCCTAATGCTAAGCTTTGTTTATATAGGACAAAGCTTTGCATATGGGCTAGGTCTTGGGCAAGGCCCATTTCGCAAACCACTCCCCATATGTGGGTTTGGTTTGGCCCAATCACTCTTAATTCACTATTACAAACTATTACAAAGCTAAACCCGCTAACTGTTTATCGTTTTACTAGTTACAAGATATCCAAAGACCAAATCTAAGCTGTTGTCACAAAACATGCACCAACACCAAGTCTCTAGTGCAATAAAACAACTTAATTCAATTGATTTTCGTCTATTGCACAACTCATATCTTGGTCAACCTAACCATTAAGTACATAGATGTTATTCTCACTTTTGTCCCAGTTAACATTACCATGGAACCTTTCACTACCTTGGATTTGCCATCTTTCAAGTTTACACCTCAAAAGTTCCAAGTGATAGAATTTTCTAGTCAATTCAGGTATGAACTCTACATTGAAAAACTTCAAGTCTGTCCCCTTAAGAAATTTCAAAACTACTACTCCCTGCCCTTGAATCTTGCTAGGTCTTTCATCACCCAACTTCACAGTTCCCATATCTTTTACTTCTAACTCTTTAAAATAATCCTTGTGTAGAGTCATTAGAAATGAACCACTCGAGTCTAAGATCCATCTCTCAGTTCTGCCATCATTTGACACAACTAGAACATTAGAACTTCCGTATCCATCTAAAGAATTCTCACGAGAACCATTGCTTTGATTCGTAGATGAATTTGTGTCAAATTTATTCTTTTTAAATCTTATTAAATAGTCTCTCTTTCAGGTGTTTCTCTAAGTTGTAGATGAAACGCTTTCTTCTAAACCCGACTTGGATCTAGAACCATTTTTATCCTTAAAAGATCTTTGTTTTGGTCTCCCCCCCCCCCCACAAATAGACTATCACCTGCCTCTTCTCTTACATCATTTCTTTTCTTTAATTGTTTGAAGTTCAAGGCAGCTAGAACTTCTTCCATAGAAAGAGTGTTTCTCCAATACATTAATGTATCAACAAAATGTTCAAAAGACTATGTGAGAGATGCCAAGAAAATGATAGCTTGGTCTTCATCTTCAAGAAAAACTTCTATATTTTCTATATCCAAAATCAACTTTTTAAATTCATCTGTATGATCTTCTAAGGATTTACCTGAAGTCATATGGAATGTGTACCACCTCTTTTTCAAATAAACACGATTGACAAGAGATTTAATCATATACAAACTCTCTAATTTTTCCCAAATCCCAGCAGCTGATGTTTCTTTAGAGGCTGGCTTCTCGCAACACTCGATCACCCAGACTTAGAATAATAGCCTAACCTTGTGTGCCTTTTCTAGAACATCCTTCATATCTTTATTGGCCAATTCTACCGAAAGTCTTGATTCTCTGGCCAGAGCATCAATAACTCTGTGATGCACTAACATAACCTTCATTTTCAAGCGCAACAAACCGAAATCATTCTTCCCATCGAGCTTTTCAAGTTTGAATTTAGTAGACATCATCGTCGAATGTTGATCGCACCTTTCAAAACCTTCTTTATCTACATTGAGCGAATAACCTTGGTTATGATACCAATTGTTGAACATTTACAACACAAAAGAAACCGAATTGAACAATTAATAAGACCTTACTCTTTTTATTCATCAACCTCTTTAACGATTTTATAGTCAAGGGCGTAGCATTTAAGGGCCGGGAGGGGCGCCTGACTCCCCGAACTTTTCGTTCAGTAGTGTTATGTATGTACGTTTCGTGTAGAATTTTTTTAGGTATATACGTTTTCGACCCCCCGGTTTTCTAAAAAAATTTACTTATATAGAAATTTTAGGTTCGGTGACTTCCAACCCCCTAGTGGAAATTTTCAAGCTTCGCCACTGTTTACAGTGAATTGAAAAGAAGAATACAATGAAGGAGATAACCAAATTCAACCCCCTAATTGACTAAAGAGTAAACTGCCATTTTGGTCCTTGAGGTTTGGTTACTTTTGCCACTTTAGTCCAAAACTCAAACCTTTTGCATCTGGGTCCCTGTGGTTTCAGTTTTATTGTTATTTTGGTCCAAAAATGAAATCAGGTCATACTTTTCTTATAAAATCCTGCAATTTTGTCATTTTCCTCAGGGGCAAATCAGGTTATATTTGTCTTATAAAATATGGTATTTATTTATAAAAAATAAATGATCATTTTGCCCCTGCGGAAAATGACAAAATAACAGGATTTTATAAGACAAATATGACCTGATTTCATTTTTGGACCAAAATGGCAATAAAACTGAAACCACAGGGACCCAAATGCAAAAAGTTTGAGTTTTGGACTAAAGTGGCAAAATTGACCAAACCACAAGGACCAAAATGGCAGTTTACTCTTGACTAAATATAGTGACAAACTGTTAACCAACTTATTACACAATTAGCACATAACTATCAGAACTTACACTAATTACCCTTCTACTTTGAACTTGTAAAATAACAGAGAAAAAGAAGAAGTTTGACCATTCGGCTGACTTTGATTTATCTTTTCACATATCATATCAATGATCAATCCCATTACCCACCAGATTGAATCACATCACACTCACCTTCTTTAATTTCAAAAACCTTGTACAAGTCACGATCATGAAGAAACTTTAGTTCTTTTTAAGTGCAAAGACACTTTGTTTTATCAGTAGACGAAACTTGTACGATACTACTGTAATAGAAATAAAAATTATGATCGAGGCTATAAGTTTTGGATTCATGTAAGGACTCTCAAAATTTCCTAAAAATACCCGTAGTTATAAAACCCGGACCTCTGAAACCCTAAACCATATTAACAATCAAGAAAAACAAAATTATGGGTCTCAGACGGGCCGCGTAAAACACAAGCCTTGTCTTACGCGGGCTGCGTCCACTTAAGGTTGACCGGATAAGGATGCCGGGGCCACGTGTTGACCATCTGGGGGCCTACTTGTGATCAATCAACCCTATGCCTAGACTAGGCGGCCACGCGGGCCGCGAAAGGTAAACATGTGGGTTTATGCGGGCCGCGTAAAACCCAAATTTTAGCTATAAATAGCCTGTTACCTGCACAGTCCAATGATGTCGAAAACTTTTCGTAAAAACGAATTCTCACTACTCTGAAAGACGAAAATTTCAATTAGTAGCGGGGTGCTGCAACGATACCGGGTATTAACTCGATCGCTATTACGATTCAACGTCCGATCAATTGAAACTATCCAACGAATGTTTAAGTGCTGCTCAATTTGGGTTTATACTTTGTCATTCGTTGTTAATTCGATGGATGTTTAAGTATCGCACTTTGTCATTTGTTGTGAGGGTTTAATCTCATGAATTGTCGTAAATGTTGTATTAGTTACTAACCCTGTTCGTATGCATTGTATTTAAATTAGGTCAAAAAGGCTAATCAGTAGATTAAACTCTGCCTGTATAAATCTGCAAGGTGAGTCATTCTCTTTTTATCAAATTATTTCCAAAACTCTATTTATTTCAAAGTTATAATTACGGGGATTAAGTCTTTGTAGTCACCAAATTACAGCCGATATGTGGGGTTTTGTATACATTACTTGATAACCGTCACCATTGGACAACAGGTTAGCCAAGGGGTGATATGACCATAGTCACAGACACCATCGGGCAATGAGGCTACCGATGGCTGGTCGAGTGACAAATACTGTGGGTAGTTGGTTGATAAACAGAAACATTGTAATCGCTCTTAATACTGTAAATTATAACAAAATGTGTCGTTTTAAGTGAAACGAATGATTCACTCAGTATTTCCCCGCTGACAAAACCTTTTTCAAACATGTTTCAGGTGATCTGTTGTAAACCAAGGAAAAGTGCCGTGAAGCACTACAAGCTTAAAGGAGTGGCTCAATATAAATAAATAAAGAAACATGTTTTGTAAAATAAAGATTTCCCAGTGAAATCATTTTATTGTAAAGAGTAAATTACAAGTTTTGTCCTTTATGTTTATATCAAATTGCAGGCGCTGTCCTTTTGGCCAAAAGTTTACAGGCGGTGTCCTTAACCTTTCAAAATCTTGCACGTTTTGTCCTTTAGACCAAACCTGGTTATAAATCTGAGTTAAAAAATGTCATGTGCAATGCACATGAGGGTAAAATGGTAATTTCCCTCTCAACCCTTTCAAACTCTAACACTCCCTCCATCATCTTTCCCAAATTTCTAGGGTTTAACTCCAACCACCAATGTACAATATCCACTTCAATTGATGCCATCAAGTAGTAGTGGTTTCTATAGGTGTGTGTGTTGGTGTACGATTGGTTGAGGGTAATGGAAAACTCAACGAATTTCATTTCAATTGCAACAATTTGACTAATACCCCATAGTTCGATTATAAACTCAAACTACAATACACTGTTTTACTAACGTGCACACCACCACAACAATCACATGAAATCTATCTATAAAAAGCTGTAAACTTATCAGTAATCACATAACTACTTTGCTAACGTGCGCACCACAAAAATCACATAAATTCAATAGAATCATCGGCAGAAGCTGCAAAACAATCACAGAACTCAATGTACATTATCCACTCCAATTGCTGCCATCACGTAGTAGTGGTCACTGTAGGTGTGTGTTGGTTGGAGTTGAAGGCGACTTAAACCCTAGAAATTCGGGGAAGATGATGGAGTAAGTGTTGAGTTTGAAAGGGTTGAGAGGGAAATTACCATTTTACCCTCATGTGCATTGCACATGACAATGTTTAACTCAGATTTCTAACTAGGTTTGGCCTAAAGGACAAAATGTGCAAGATTTTGAAAGGTTAAGGACACCGCTTGTAAACTTTTGGCCAAAAGGACAACGCCTGTAATTTAATGTAAACATAAAGGACAAAACTTGTAATTTACTCTATTGTAAATTACGGAGTTTTATCCTTAATTTATGTAATAAATCAAACGGGCTTCTCAAGTATTAAAACGATCCTGATAAATTCTTCCGCTGTCACTTTAAATTAATAAATACCACGGGATTCCTGTCTCGCGGCTCCTGACCTGGTCAAACCGGGCGCGTGGGCCGTGACAGGAAAAGGTGGTATCAGAGCCACTGATTTAAGCTTACTGCTGATTTAAGCCTATCAAAGTAGTTGAGGAATACTTAAATTTCTGATTGACATTCTGTGATTATGTGTTTTATTAACTGATTATTTGTTAGCTACAGTATGGGTAAACAAAGACTTTCGGCTATCTATCATAAATTAGATACTTCACCTAAAGAAAAAGGAACTTCCTCAAAATACCCAGCAGATGTGGATGAAGGAATATTTGTCCGTAAAGCCCAGTTTGAAAAGACACTTTCTCCCAGTAAAAGAAATTTGATTATTAGGAAAAGTCGAGAGAAAGGAAAGAAATCCCAACCAAAGAAAGTGAAGTTTAATCCAGAAACCCAGGAAATAGGCAATAATCCACCTTGGGAAGACAAATTAGATGAAAAATGGGCAGATCTTTACATGTTAGCCACTATAGCAGTGAATGCAAACCTTTAAATCAGTATTAGTACCTATAGTACCTACAAGCCAGAAGCTCTAGAGAAAAGTTATCCCGTAAATAAATAAGTTACAATAAATCCTAGTGTGTTTAAATTTCAGTTGTTCTTTGTATTAAATAAATTACACGGTATGCAATAATACCTAAATAGTATTTGTGAAATTTTGTGATAAAATTTTAACTTAGCATTTTTGTGCATTTTGCATATATGCTAAACAAGCATGAATGAACTATCTGAAGCCCTTCAGAATCTCAATCTCTATCCAGTACCAATCGAAGTCTCCAACGACTTTACTGGTTACTTTGCTAATGTGGAGGAACCTATGGAATTTCAAGCTCCACCTCCTGAGAAGGCAAAACTTAAGAAAAGAAGAAGATATGTAGGCTGGAGGAAAGTACGTAGGAGGAAACCCGCAACTAGGAGAATTCTAGGCCAGCAAGAATAGAAATCGGGAAAATTCTAGGTCTGCAAGAAAAGAAATGGGAGATAGTTCTAAACAAACTGAAGAAGTAACATTTCAAGAGGAAATAGATCACATACTGGCAAGCTGTGATATCATTAGACCTATCAACAACAACCTTTACCCTTATCCTGCCGAAACCCAACTTCCAATGAATTTAGAACCAGCTATTCTAGACCCTCTAATCCAAGCTCAACCTTTAGGAGGAATGGACGAGTGGTGGACTAACGACCGGCAGTTTCAGAACATAATAAATAGTCCTTATACCTTTCTCCCTCAGTTCGACCCAGAACCTATACCAAACCCGCCGATGAGCAACGAAAACTTAGCCGAACTCCGCCCGTTTGGCGAAGTACTGATAGGTACAGGGAATAGGATCCGGGAAATAGGAGAACAAATCTCCTGGAAATACGACAAAAGGGAGCGTCGCTACTAAACTGCCAGATGACAAAAGAATAGTGGGGTTGGGAAGAATGTTTGTATAATAACAGTAGTAACAAAATATAACTCTGTAAAATAGCTCAGGAATAAAATTTTGTAAGATAAACAGTGTGTATGGATGCCTAATATAATCTATAAAAATGGAAGTCGAGAAATCGACAATTTTGGCTATATATACGAGTTGTAAAAAGATTTATGTGATTATATGCAATTATTTTGTTAGATTATCAATTGTTTGACATTAATAGTTGATACCTATAATAATTATCAGATGGAAAACGCTAGTAATGAACCAGTTAATGAAAGTAATCAATCTGAGCAAAATCAGGAAAACCAATTTATGACTAGGCAAGATATCAAAAATATTGTTGCTCAAGGGATAGCCAATGCTATTCCAGTAATCATGGCTACTGCTCAGAAACCTGCTGAACCTCAACAAATCATTCCTAGTAAACGTACTCAAGAGGATAACTTCAGTAATAGCGTAAATGGAGGTGGTAATCATGACGATAATAATCCACGACAGACCCCACTTCCTAAGAAAATGAAAGCTGCAACGCCTGGTTGCACTTACAAGGAATTTCTTGCCTGTAAACCAGCAGAATTTGCAGGTAATGAAGGGGCAACTGCAACACTGCGATGGTTAGAGAAAACCGAAGCAGTAATTGCAATAAGTAAATGTGCCGAAGAAGATAAAGTAATGTACGCATCGCACCTTTTCAAAGAAGGGGCACTGGAATGGTGGAATACGGTACTTCAAGCCAAAGGAAGAAATGTGGCTTATGCCATGAGTTGGGAAGAATTTAAGCAGTTAATGGAAAGAAAATTCTGTCCCGAATATGAAAAGGAACAAATGGCAAATAAGTTCCTAACCCACCGGATGATAGGTGTAGATTGTCGAGGATATACTTCGACTTTCTTCGAATATGCTAGAGTGGTACCAACACTTTCGCCAGAACCGGTACTCATTTCTCGCTATATTTGGGGATTAATTGGCGAAATCCGTAACATCGTTAAAGCTGCGAGACCTCGCACTATAGACGATGCTGTGGAATTAGCTAATACCTTAACTGATGAACTGATACGCACAAGAGAAGAGGAGCGAAATAAGGAATTGGCTCAAAAGATTACCCAAGGAATTCGTGTGGGTAATTTCAAGAAAAGGTGAACTGGGCAACCCTCATCTCCTCCTTTCTGCAGAAATTGCAGAAAGAAACACTTTGGAAGATGCAATGTGACCTGCAACTTTTGTAAAATGATAGGACATCGTGAGGAAGATTGTAGGAAAAAGACCAGGATCTGCTATAACTGCGGAGAAGCTGGGCACTTCAAACCCGAATGCCCTAAATTGGTTAAACCAGCAGACAACAAAACCAAGACTACCAACGAAGCTACTAAAAAGAATGCCAGAGCATTTCAACTAACCACTCAAGAAGCAGAACTCATTCCAGATGTGATAGCTGGTACGTTCCTAGTGCATAATGTGTATGCAAAAGTATTATTTGGCTCTAGTGCAAACCAAAGTTTTATCAATACTTCATTCTGCCAAGCTCTTAATTTACCATTAACCACCCTTAGGCAAATTTTTACAGTCGAAACGGCAGATGGGAATTCTGTTAACATAGATAAGGTTTTGCAAGAAGGAAAGATAGAACTCTTAGGCTATAAATTTCCTGCAAATCTGTTACCTATGAAATTAGCCGGATTCGATGTCGTGTTAGGAATGGATTGGTTAATAACCAACCATGCTCGAATCCTTTGGGATAAAAATTCCGTAGAAATTCGTACCCCTACAGGAGAGGTAATTTTAATTACGGGAGATAAGCCACGAAAACCATTGAAATTCATTTTAGTAATGAAGTTGGCTAGTTATTCAAGAAAACAGGCCATGGTGTATATGATTTCTGTAATCATTAACACTAAAAGTAAGGAACTTAAGGAAATCCCAGTAGTCTCAGAATATCCTGATATATTTCCAGAAGAATTACCTGGATTACCACCTGATAGGGAAGTAGAATTTAGAATTCATCTAGTTCCTGGAACTATACCGATAGCTAAAGCACCTTATCGGCTAGCACCCACTGAAATGCTAGAATTGAAAAAGCAGTTAGATGAATTACTAAGCAAAGGATTTATACAACCTAGTTCATCCCCTTGGGGAGCACCAGTGTTGTTTGTGAAAAAGAAAGATGGATCGATGAGAATGTGTATTGATTACAGAGAGCTGAATAAGGTTACAATTAAGAATTGATACCCATTACCTAGGATTGACGATCTTTTTGATCAACTCCAGGGAGCTAGGTATTTTTCTAAAATAGAATTACGCTCCGGATATCACCAATTGAAAGTACAAGAAGAAGACATACCTAAAACTGCTTTCAGAACTAGGTATGGTCATTACGAGTTTACAGTGATGCCCTTCGGATTAACAAATGCACCCGCAGCATTCATGGACATGATGAACCGAATCTGTAAACCATACTTGGATAAATTTGTAATTGTCTTCATTGACGATATACTTATTTATTTCAAAAGTCAGGAAGAACATTGTGAGCATCTACATGCACTTTTAACTTTGTTAAGAAAGGAAAAGCTTTACGCCAAATTCTCGAAGTGTGAATTCTGGCTGCAAGAAGTGTAATTTTTAGGTCATGTGGTGAATCACGAAGGTATTCATGTAGATCCTGCTAACCACACCACCACCACTGTCACCACCGTTGCACAACCACCACACCACCATCTCCACCCACCTCTGATTTGTAACAGGTGAAACACACATACAAATATTAACCATTTGCAGAATTAAAAAAAAAATTACAAGTTTTGTCCTTTATCTATATACCACTTTTCAGGCGGTGTACTTTTCAACGAATTTTAACAGGTTTTGCCCTTTATAAGGAATTTTGTTGCAAGTTACCTCCTTTGAGCCTAACTCAGTTAAATTTTTCTGTTAAATCTTATTACACATGGGTAATTTAGTCTTTTTACTTATTTAACGACAAAACTTGTAATTTATACTTTAAAAATATTTCAAAAAAAATTATATATATATATATATAACAAACAATACACAAATATTTATCTCTCCCCCTCCCCCCTCCCCCTATCTCTCCCTTCACCTACCACCCAAAAGTAATTATGGTTCGTATTTACTGAATGAATAATTACATCGGTAAGGATCATATTTATAGATCCAAATAATAACAAACTCTAATACAAAATAAGGAAAGAGATATCTCTAGAACATATAACAATATCGATGTCTAAAGAATATACATATGCGTTAATATGTATATGCGCTAATACTACAGATATATATGCGTTATTATGAATACCGGCTGGCTAAGACACCCCCTCAGTTTGAGCGGGCGGAGGACAAACGCTCAAGCTGGACTGAAGAGACACACTTGCTGAACCGCATACGACAAATCCGGATGAGTAAAAGTTAAATATTGCAATGCACCTGCCAGACTCCGATATAGTGTCGGATCCGAGAACAAAGCCCCATCAGTAGCGCTTAACTTACACGAAAGATCAACCGGTGTTGAACACGGTTTACACGAGGACATCGAAGCACGGGCAATTATGTCCTTTGCATATTGAGCCTGAGACAAGAAAATACCATTCTTCTGCTGAGTAACCTTGATCCCCAAAAAATGACGTAACCTGCCCAGATCAGTCATGGCAAACTCCCGAGAGAGTGTGCTAATAATGTTGTTTAAGAGACGATCATTAGAAGCTGTGAGAACTGTATCATCCACATATAACAATAAATATGCAAAATTAGATGGGTCCTGTTGATAAACAAATAAGGACTAGTCACAAGTGCTGCTACGAAACCCTTTAGAAGTGATAAAATTAGCAAACCGGGTGTACCAGGCCCGTGGTGCCTGTTTAAGACCATAAAGTGATTTATTCAAACGACAAACGTGATTAGGAAATCGTCTATCATAAAAACCCGGTGGTTGATGCATAAATACCGTCTCATGTAGTTCCCCGTGTAAAAACGCATTCTTAATATCAAGTTGATGAATAGACCAAGCCCGAGATACTGCAAGAGACAAAACTGTGCGAATAGTGGCCGGTTTGACCACAGGGCTAAATGTCTCATCACAATCAATACCAACCGTTTGGGAATTTCCATTAACCACCAAACTAGCCTTATAACGTTCCAATGATCCGTCCGATTTAAATTTATGCCTAAATAACCACATGCAACGAATGACGGGACGGTCAAGTGGACGGGGAACAAGCTCCCATGTTTCATTATCCTGTAGTGCCGTAAACTCGGTTTGCATAGCATGTAACCAATTAGGATCAGTTAGGGCTTTGGAATACGAGGTAGGAACTGGTGAAAGGTTAAGAGTGTGGTGTACGGTCGAAGGGTTGGACCATTATTTGGAACGAGTTGTCATGGGGTGTTGGTTTGTAATCGGACCGGTGGGTTGGGTCTGGGTATGGGCCATGGAGGGTGTAGGGTTATATGGGCCAGTTTGGGTCTGGGCGGGAATGGCAACGGAAGTGTTAGGTGGGCCGGTTTGAGTGGGAATGTTGGTACGGGGACGACGTGAGTAGGTAAACGGGTATGGGGTGACAGGCTGGGAAACGGGCTGGGTTACGGGCTAGGTAACTGGCCGATGAAAAGTGAATCCCGGTGGGGTGGGGTCGTCCAAAAAATCGTAGGTGATAGGATGAGTGGGACGTGTGAATGGGAACACGGCCTCGTCAAAAGTCACATGACGAGAAATATGTACCTTGCCTGTGGTAGGGTCCAAAAAATATGTATGAGCCGTTTCAGAAGATCATCCGAAACGGTGTTGTAGATCCACTGAAGGACCAATGCATCCAGTTCTTTCCGTTCATCATACTCGGGTGAGGTAGTGGCTGGAGCGGCTGAATCATCGATGTGGTTTGACACCTTATACGCGACGGCATGAAGGCGAAACAATTTGATCTTAGCCAGCCGAGGAAGATACAACGCATGGACCGATGGTGAAGTTTGTGAGGCTGGGTAGCAGATGTGTTAGGGTAACACGCACATCCGAACACCCGTAAGTGTTCGTAATTAGGGTGACGAAGGTAAAGAGCAAAGGTAGGTGTGTAAAAATTTAGGCGTTTGGTTGGTAAGATATTGTGGAGGTAAGTGGCCGTATTTATGGCTTCAACCCAAAACGAAGGAGGAAGATTCGCATGAATTAAGAGAGCCTGAATAATGTCATTCAGGCGGCGAATCATACATTCGGCCCTTCCATTTTGAGAGGATGTTTGAGGGCACAAAAACCGAAAAAGCAAACCATTTTGTTGGGCAAAATTTTTAAATGCTAAATTGTCAAATTCACCCCCTAAGTCACATTGAAAGGTTTTTATTTTGCGGTGAAATTGGGTAAGAATTAACTGATGGAATTTGGCAAAAGTAGGAAATGTTTCGGATTTGTATTTTAGGGGGTAGACCCACACGAAGTGTGAGAAATTGTCAATTAGCACCATGTAATATTTATATTCTGTTTTACTCGTGATTGGCGAAGTCCATAAATCGCAATGAATATATCAAAAGGAGCAAAAGTAAATGTATTAGACGAATAAAACGGTAATCTTTTACTATTCGAAAGTTGACAAGAATTGCAAAGGTTGTGACTTTTGTCCTTATTACATTGAAAATTAAAATTACGATTTAAAATATCTAGAACTTGCGCCCCGGGATGTCCTAAACGATCATGCCAAGGAAGATGGTGGGAAGCAATAAAGGTGGCTTGAGGCGGCAGTTGAGGCGGCGTGAACGTGTAAAGAGTCCCGGTACTATTGTGGCGAGATAGTGTCTTCTTAGTTTTGAGGTCCTTCAAAGAAAAACCAAACGGGTCAAATTCTACAGACACTTGATTATCATGAGTAAAACGTCTAACGGAAATTAGACTTTTAATTATTTGAGGGCTGTAAAGGATGTGTGGGAGTATGTAGGTTCGGTTTGGTAAAGGATGAAAACCCGTACCTGATCCTTTAATTGGTAAATACATGCCATTACCTACCAAAATATTACGACACACAAGAGTAGAATCAGGTATTACGATTTTACCTTGTTCTATAGTGACGTGTGACTCGGCTCCTGTATCCATAAAATCTGAGTTCCAAGCCATATTTGGAGAATGAACCTGCAAGTTAGCCATGGCGGCACTTAAATATGTTGGACAAAGAGGGTTGTACATCGGCTGGTTGAAATCGGGTGGGGGATACTATGTAGGAGAGAACCCAGCCTGCTGAGGAAAGCCGGTGAACTGAACCGAGGGAGCCGACTGTTGATCCGATTGCTTGTTTGCTGTCCACTGTTGCTGTGTCGGGTAAGGGCAAGGTGGAGGCGTCCACCATGCCCAATTTGGATAAGGAGTCGGCTGGCCCTGGTAAGAGGTCCAAGGGGACGACTGCTGAGACCTGCCCCTGCCCCGGCGATTCGAATTTCCACCTCTACCGTGGCTGCCACGTCGAGTGGTGGAGGAATATGGCTGCTCCGATGGCTGATTTTGATTGTTGGAAGAGCCGCCAGTGGGCGGCGCTGTAGTGGCAGCAAGAATGGTATTCTGGAAGCCCTTTTGAGCGTCAATCCTGATTACTTTGTCGTTAAGCATCACAATAGCTTGATCCCAATCAACACCCTGCTGGTTGATTAACGAAGCAGTGGTATTGTATTCGGCCGGGAGGCCACGAACCAGCTGAAGAACGAGTCGTGACTCGGTAACGGGCTGATCAACGTCAGCCAGTTAGTTGGCTGGCTAAATCAGACAGTTGTTGACAGTAGTCGTCAACCGACGAGCAAGCTGTGAGTGTGAGGTTGTAAAACCTTGTCTCGAGCGCTGCAGCGCGAGCCTTTTTGTTGTTCAAGAAAATCTATTCGAGCTTTGTCCATGCCGCTCTGGCTACATTCGTATCCATGAGCCGTTTCAGAAGATCATCCGAAACGGTGCTGTAGATCCACCGAAGGACCAATGCATCCAGTTCTTTCCATTCATCATACTCGGGTGAGGTAGTGGCTGGAGCGGCTGAATCATCGATGTGGTTTGACACCTTATACGCGACGTCATGAAGGCGAAACAATTTGACCCAGGCTGAATATGTAACCTTCGATCCGTCCAACGTACGGATCTTGGACTGAATATTCGATACGGAGTATGTGGGGTGAAGGGAGTTGGGTTTGGCCGATGGTTCAGCGGTATCTTCCTTTGGCGGCATGGTGGCAGGACCGAATGAATCCAGTTATGGGTTTTGGAATCGGAAAAAAAAGAGGAAAAAGGGAGGGTAATCAGAAGCCGGTTATGGCTCTGGTACCATAAAAGTAATTATGGTTCGTATTTACTGAATGAATAATTACATCGGTGAGGATCATATTTATAGATCTAAATAATAACAAACCCTAATACAAAATAAGGAAAGAGATATCTCTAGAACATATAACAATATCGATGTCTAAAGAATATACATATGCGCTAATACAGATATGTATATGCGTTAATTTGTATATGCGCTAATACTACTGATATGCGCTATTATGAATATCAGCTGGCTAAGACCACCAACACCACTATATGCCGCTGCCACCGTCTTCACCACCACCGTCTTCACCATCTAACCACCGTCTTCACCATCTAACCACCACCTCCTCCACTACAAATTGAGAGATACACAACGGAGGCCCAGGCAAGAGGTGGGGCCACACACACGCCCTCGTTACCTAATCGAATCAACACAAACCACATAACTAACATTAATCTACTTACTAAATGTTGTATATTGTAAATCAGGTTATAATAGCAACGCCATCGTTACATAATCTGATAACTGATGTGCGTGAAGTGTGTTATATTTTTGATGTATATTTAAGCCCCTTTTACACTTTTAGCCAAGTTTTAAATTTATAAAACACGATATTTACTAACACTAAACACACATATGGGCAAGTGCACCCATCATGGACGTAGTATAGTGTTGGTAAGATACCGAGGTCGTCCAAGGACACAAGAGCTTTTAATACCGGTTTATCCTCAACGTCTAATCAAATCAAAAAGTGAGAAAAATGTTTTTAACTAAGAAAATAAAAACTAACTAAATGCTGAAAAATAAAATAAAATAAAAACATATAGACAAGATGAATCACTTGGATCCGACACGTGTATTAGTATAACCTTTGATTATTTTCGCACTTTTGCACTTGTTTAAGAGATTATCTTAGTTATTGTAGTAGGCCCCTCTTTTGAAGGCGACGTTACCCTCAACCCAGTAGTTTGAGTCAGCAAGGATACAATCCTAAAGGGTTGGATTATTGAAAGATAATGAATTAAGTTATTAATGCAAATTGTGGTAGGCCCCGCTTTCGGCGGTGACGTTACCCTCGGCTAAGTAGTCTGAGTCAGCAGGGATACAGTCCTAAATAGCCGGGTTATAGTATTAATAGTAGTTAACTTATGAGGGGGTCAAAGAGTTTGGATCCCCGCCATCCAATACCTATGGGCATTGAAGGAGATCCTACTAAATTTGACCCAGGTCCCAAGCAGGACCTCTAAACGCTGAACAAGGGCAAGACCCTTACCAAACCGTTCCCTTAACCCCCGACCAGGTAGCCAACATACCTCCATATAGACCGTGGAGATATGAATGGTGAAAATCTTTTATTTTATATAGATAGTAAAATAATGCCAAGACACCACGGACAAACGATAAGGAAAGATCACCTTCAACATAAGCAACTAATTATTAAAGTCATTAATACAAAACCAAATAAAAAGTGCAAAAGATTGAAAATAAAAAGTATTATACTAAACACTTGTCTTCACCAAGTGATGTAAGAGACTTAGGCAAACATGGCCTTGATTGTCAAGAACTCTTACGATCAATCTTGGATCCCGAGACGACTCACACACTCTACGATGGACAATGGATGATGGTGGTGGATGATGGTGTTATGGTGGTGGTGGGTGGTGGATGGAGTGTGAGAGAGGTGGTGTGCCAAGGAATGAGACGGAATGAAACCAAGCACTCCTATTTATAGGCTGAACAGAAGGCTGGGCACGGCCCCGTGTCCGCTGGACACGCCCCCGTGCCCGTCTGACAGTCTCTCTCCTCATTAATTGTAATTCGCAATTACAATTAATGCGCCTGCTGTACTTTCACCACGCCCCCGTGCCCGCTGGACATGGCCCCGTGGTGGGCAATGGAAGCTTCTATAAGTTTGTCTTTTATGCTGCTTCTTGGGCACGGCCCCGTGCTGGCTGAGCACGGGGCGTGTTCAGACTTCTGCTTTCTCTTCTTTGCTTTGGAGGATGCCGTTGAGGGTCCGGGCAGTCTACTTTTATTCCTTTTCTTGTATTTATGCTAGAATTAGTTGTCTTTTTGCTTCTATTGTGAATTTGAGCTCATTTCATCCTGAAAATACAAAAGAAAGACAAAAACACTCTTTTTCCAACATTAGTACTTAAAAAGGGTTAGTTTTATGCCTTAATTGATGTGATTTATATGTTGTATTTTACACACATCATCAACACAAACCACAAAACTAGCATCAATCCACTTACTAAATCCTTAATCTAAATTAGGTCAAAAATAGCCACAAAGTTAGGGTTACAAAAACTCACAGGCAGCAAACTCTAACTGTGTCTGGTAAATAAAACCCAAAACTGCAGACATATCTCTCTCAAACTGATGAAACGGTCCTTTATCAAATTCAACTTCCGTAACATGCATAATCCTTCACCAATCTCCATCATCGCACCTTTATGATTCTATTTATAACAAAGTTTAAACTAATTAACAAACAATTGTTGAAACTAATTGAACATTTATTAAGAAACTAAAGCAATTCGTTCGAACAGAATTGAAGATAACCTGATTGAATAGATGACGAAAACCTACGGCGCACTACAAAATTCCGTGAACGAGATATTGAATCGGATCTTCGGAATCGTTCCAGATTTCTTCTAGGTAGCCATGGCATCCGTGGTAATCTCTGCTGTTGAATAACGTAACCGCTTCCGTGAACTTGCTGCTACTGCCGGTAACGATGGTGAAGACGATGGTGGTGGCGGCGGTGGCGGCAACATATGGTGGTGGTGAAGACCGTGGCGGTGGTAGGTGAAGGGAGAGAGAGAGGGGGAGGGGGAGAGATAAATATTTGTGTATTGTTTGTTATATATATATAGGAGTAAATTACAAATTTTGTCCTTTATGTTTGTCTTAAATTTCAGGCGCTGTCATTTACCTTTAAAATTGATGAGTTTTGTACTTAATGTTTCAAAATCCCTCACGTTATGTCATTTAGGGCAAACCCAGTTAATTTTTTTTGTTAAAACTGATCATGTCACATGAGGGCATTTTTGTAATTTCGTTTTTTAGGGAAATTTATCTAATTAACTTAAAATAAACACCACACCATCTTCAAAGTTGCAACCCACCACTTGCCATCACCTGTCGCCACCACCTCCCACCCTCACCTGCCGCCGACCACCACCACCTCCCACCATCGCCTGACCCACAATCACCACTCCACCGTCTCCAACATCACCATCCACATCCACCCATTCGATCCACCATCACCAAAAACCAAAAACATTCATCAATTACTAAAAACCGACTAAAACAAATCTCACACCTCTCAACCCATTTCTTTACCTGCCGCCATTCCTCACCAACCATTAGCACACAAATATTAATATCAAACAGCAAAACACTATAAAGTAGAAAATCAAAATATTTACTTTTCATTTTTTTTCTTACTAAATGGCAATGAATATGAGCATCTTTGAAAAACGAATATGGGCATCTTTGAAGAAATTTGTTGAATTTGTTGAAGATTTGGGAGGTAGTTGTGGTGTGGGTTTCAACTTTCAATTGAAAACTTCAACGGGTCTGCTAGCGTTGATTCTGTTTCAACCAAAAACTTCAATTTCCGGTTGATGGTGGTGATGTTCGTTGGTGGCGGAGGCTAGATCTGACTCGATCCAACTGGATTTCAATGGCAGATCTGACTCGATTTCAACTGGCACATTTGTGGCGGTAGTGATTGTGGCGGTGGTGGGGAGTGGTGACAGCGGCTATGGAGGTGGAGGTGATGGCAGTGGTGGTGGTGGGGAGTGGTGACAACGGCTGTGAATGTGGAGGTGAAGGGCCAAAGTCGGCCCTCTTCTCCGATCTTCTCTCTTCATACCTTGCCGGAACCCTAACTCGTTACCGCCGCCATCACCCTTCCACTACGACACCACTCTGAAGTCTGACCATAACCATCGTCGTCATCTCCGACGTCCACACCCACCACTGTCACCCTCTTTCTCTTCGTTTACTCTCTTTCTCTTTATCTCCAGGCTTCTATCTTTCTCTTTAAAAGGAGTAAATCCCAAGTTTTTCATTTATTCTAAAATGTTTTTTTAATAATGAGATAAAAAGACAAATGTACCCTTCACTTAACCAGTAAAACTAATAGAGTTAGAGCTAAAGGACATAACGTGCAGGATTTTAAAACATTAAGTACAAAACTCAACAATTTTAAAGGTAAAGGACAACGCCTGAAATTCGGGACTAACATAAAGGACAAAACTTGTAATTTACTCTATATATAATTTTTTTGAAATATTTTTAAAGAATAAATTACAAGTTTTGTCCTTTAAATAAGTAAATAGACTAAATTACCCATGTGTAATAAGATTTAACAGAAAAATTTAACTAGGTTAGGCTCAAAGGACGTAATTTGCAACAAAATTCCTTATAAAGGGCAAAAACCTGTCAAAATTCGTTGAAAAGGACACCGCCTGAAAAGTGGTATATAGATAAAGGACAAAACTTGTAATTTTTCCTTAAAATCACATCTTCAATAAACCGTAATCCTAATCCTAGTCATCAACAAATCAAGTATCTAACTTTCAAATAATCACTTTATCACTAAATCAAATAATGAATTAACAAATCGATGAAGAACAAATTTGAAAGACAAAGTCAAGTTCAATTGATTGAAGCAATGAAGAACAGATTTTCATTAAGCCAATATTGAAGCAATCAAATGTTACTAACTGGTTTAAAGCAGAATTGCAGAACAGAGACACAACAGGTAATTAATCGATGTGTTTGAGCATGATTTTGAGTCTGGTTTGCTGCTTGTTTGATAATCTGGGGAACCCCATAAGCGGTTTTCCATACGGTTGTCCATTGAGTTCCCCCAACACCGCTTTCAAACAATCCATAATTGAAGCTGATTTGCCACTACCTCCACCACCACTACCTCTAGACACCCTACCACCACCCTACCACCACCACACCACCACCGCATCATCCCCACCACCATCATCCCACTGCCGCCAACACCACCATCCTCTCAAAACCCCAACAACCACCTGTTCGACGAAATGCCCTGCAACAAAAAAACAGTTTTTTTTGGTTCAACTTATGAATTTCAACTGACCCACTGTTTCAAGATGTGTAAAACATGAAAAGCCCTTAAAATGGAGTTGTAAATTGGGTGAATTTGATGGGGGGGGGGGTTGTATAGGGATGCGTTGTTGTTCTGGTGTGGCGGAGATCGTCGACGAAGAAGGTTATGGAGCCGCCGGTGGTGGTTGTGCCGAAGAGAGTGCAGGAGGAGGAGGTTGATGATGGTAAGAAGAAGGTTATGGTGTTTTTCGGTACGCAGACTGGAACGGCTGAAGGTTTTGGTAAGGTGAACATGAATTTTTTGATTATTTTTTGAAATTTGAATATGAGTTGTTTAGTGTTGTTGATGTTGATTTATTGTTGTGTAAAGGCACTTGTTGAGGAGATGTGATTCTCATGGATTTGAAGATTGTTGAAGTTGGTTTTGGGAGAGAAAGTTCAGATTTATTTTTGAGAGAGATAGAGATAAGGAGAGAGATGTATATGAGAGAGAGAGAGAGAGAAAAATCTAAATAAATTAGTTTTTTATTTATTTTTTAATTATAGAGGTAATTTGGTCATTTAACAAAACTTAACAACAGAATTCTAACTGTGTTAAAAATTTGGACTCAAATGGTTAAGAAAAGTGGCTATAGGGACTCAGGGCGTTAAACATTTTGATTTTGGACTCAAATGGTTAAAACCCATAAAACGCAGGGACTCAAACAGTGATTTACCTAAAAAGATAACTCTAAGAATTAACCCTGTGCAATTTAGTTCAGCGCTAACTAATGGATAAGTCTCAAAACATTTTCACAATGGATTAAGGTTGTTTAAAAAGCATGCGGCTCGCTCGAAAAAGAAAGCCGACTCAAAATCAGATCGGTTTTAAATGAGTTGAGCTTGAGCGAAGGTTGGTTTGGTTCGTGGCTCGCTCGTTAATTGTTGGCTCGTTTAAAGAAACCTCAAATATATGCGTGTGCGCGCGTTTGTAAACAGATTGTAATCTAAATATCTAATATTTGTTTAAGCAACGGTGTTTCATTAGTAATATTGATTGAAAAAATTACAGATTAAGGTAACTTGCTCTCTTCTCTTATTCTTTCGTATCGTTTGTCCAAATTTGTTGTTCTGTTACTATAGATATTGTTTATTTATTGTTTTTTTAGTTTTTATGTGTATCATAAAAAATATAAACTTTTCTTATTAAACAAGCCGACTCAACAAGCCCCGAGTTGGCTTGAGCTTTTGATGAGCCAAGCCGAGCCCAAAATCAGCTCATTGTGATAAATGAGTCGGCTCGGCTCGACTCGATTTTTAAATGAGCCAAGCCTGAGCCCACCCTGATTCGATTCGACTCGGATCATTCACAACCCTACAATGGAATGGATGAATTCTTAGGAAAACTAAGGGGCCCTTTTATAATCAATTCTTTCATTCATGGTTACTTTCTTATCCGTTGTAAGATGAGCAAAAAATGCAAAAATTTTGAGAGATTTTGGGATTTGAAGGGTTTTTAGGGCTTTAAAAGATTGTACTTTGTGTGTTAAAACTTTGAATTACTTAAAGTCTTAATTATGTGTAAAATTATATTTTCCTCATTATATGCATCATAATACAACACAACATATCCAGTAGAAATCTCACCCATAGCGAAACTATTAATAGAGTCTAGGAAGGGTGAGATGTAAGTAAACCTTATCTCTATCCCGAATAACAAAGATGCTTCTTCTAGTAAGACTCCTAGCTCTAAATTGATACAACAAATAGAGGTCGAAGTAAGTTGTCCATAGCTAAACAAAAACTCTATAGTGCCAAAAAGCTAGCCAATAATATCAGAACAATTGCTAAAATGTATAAGATGGACAAATACCACATATAATGTACACAGAAACAAAAGATAACATGCAAAGACCACTCTAAAAGCACTAGGAAACTATGCTCTTATCGTATGAATAAAAAACTACACATATCCTACTCCTAAAAGTCTTTAACTCTAATTCTACACCTTTACGAGGTCATATCCTCGACCATATCCTCAGAAAGGTACAAGTGTAACAAGTCCTGCCTAATCTTCTCCTCCCATATCAGTTTCGATCTATCTCTACTCCTCCTTCCCACTATAATATAGTATAGATAATATATAATATAATTATTTAAACTTTTATACTTTAATTTGAATAAAACGTACCTTCTTTCAACTAGCTTGAGCCCATTGTGAAGTAATGAAGTTTGCAAATAGGAGCCCATATCGGTTAACCTATAAATTTCAGAAATACCCTTGTGTATCAACACTAATACTGCTATAAATTTAGCACAAACACAATCCGTTCCCTAAATCATGCAACCTAGAATCCGGCAGTTTATCTACTCCCAAAAATTTCAAATCTTTTCCAAACCCAAACTCAATTTGGTTTCAAGATTCCAGCTTTTTTCACAAATCATGCAATGATGTTTATGGTTATATTTTTTTTAATCAAAAGAACTAGATTATTAAAATATAGTTATAGTTAGTAATAATAATTTATAAAAGTACGGATTAAGGTAACCTGCCCTCTTCTCTTGTTTGTTTTATAGTTTGTCCAAAATTTTAGCTTGATAATATAAAGTAGCTGGCTTAGCTTGGACTCAATTTTCAAACGAGCCAAGCACAAGCCCACCATGGTCTGCTTCTGCTCGAGTCGTTTACAACCCTAATCCACTCCATTCAATAATGGAATGAATTTTTAGGAAAAACAAAGGGCCCTTTTATAGTTAATTATTTCATTCGATGTTGCTTTCTGATCCGATGTGAGATGAACAAAAATTCCAAGAGATTAAGGAATTTGAAGGGTTTTAAGAGCTTTAAAAGGTCGTGCTTTGTGTTTTAATCAGCGTTGTAAGAATCGCTAGGCGCTAGTCAGTCGGTGGGGTACCGACTAGCGTTTAATCGGGATTAATAGGGAGTAATCGGAACTAATCGAATTGAGATTTTTATATATATTTTTTTTTGTTATACACCTATACCTATACACACATTTATATGTAGTTTTTTTTAAGTAGACATGTTTAAACTCCTCATTGACCCAATTTTTTTAAGTAATTGGCGGAAATTTATAAGGTTTGGTCAAACTTTGATCGGGATCTTGCCAAATTCAGCCAGATGAGGACCACCATTGACCGCCTAGCGATTAATCGACCATTAATTAGTGAACCTCCGATTAGTGATTAATCAGTGACTAATCGGAGCCTAGTCTGATTTTTACAACCATGGTTTTAATACTTGTGATTACTTAAAGTCTTAATATTACATAATATTTTAATTTTTATCCTTCTTATATGTTTTATAAGATAGTATATGTCACACCCTAACCGATAGCGGAATCATCGGGGCATGGCACTGAGCGAAACAGATTGTCCAGAAGTTTCCATAACAACTATTTATATAATCCAGTTAAAGATACATCCCATACCGTATCCCGAATAAACAAATACATTATTACAGATAACATCCAAACAGTCATTCTGTTCCGACAACTCAGATTTAATTTAATACAAAACATAAATATTGTTCAAATGCTCCTAAAGACCCAGCCTGACAAGATCTACAGACAACTATGCTCTAGTTGCTCTTTCCTGACAGACAACTATTTGTTGGGGGCCTCTAGAGCTTTATTCTAGCCTCGCTTTCCTAGCAAGCAAACATCTTAAACACCTGTCACATACGTTAAAATACAGTCAATACATAAATGTAAAGGTGAGCAAACAAGTTTGATATAGCATATAGAGTTCGATAGTTTACGCATAACCAGCACGTACACAGAGGAAAACGAAGCAAGTTAATTATCGACATGGACCTATCGATACCAATGACTGCGGGTTGACCGTCCGAGACGGTTCGCAATACATGATTACCACCGTAATTCATGCAAGTAATTGTCCTTAACAACCCCCGTGTGAACGGGTGCTGAGTCCAAACTATAGCACTACGTCGTTAAGGCAGGTAGACTGCATTCCACGTGTAAACACAATCAACAAGCATTCATTTAGTCATGTAATACATGCAAATCGGTTAGCGTTCAAATAATCGAGTAGTGTGTTCGATAGTGATTTTGATAAGTAACGTATGTAACACCCAAAAGTGCTAAAAGCAAAAAGGGATCAAGTATACTCACAGCGATTGGTTGATGGATTGAAGGGAGCGCTTGAGAGTGAGGTTAGCCTGAACATGTCACACCCCAACCGATGGCGGAATCATCGGGGCGCGGCACTGAGCGAAACAGATTGTTCAGAAGTTTCCATAACAACTATCATACAATTCA
This sequence comes from Helianthus annuus, assembly GCF_002127325.2. Lineage (NCBI taxonomy): Eukaryota > Viridiplantae > Streptophyta > Magnoliopsida > Asterales > Asteraceae > Helianthus > Helianthus annuus. The sequence continues at coordinate 23,786,407 of NC_035443.2, read as the reverse complement.
GTTATATAACACGTCCCATACCGTGTCCCAAATAATAACAAGTTATCACAGAAATCAACTAAACAATATGGGAACTGTTCCGACAACTCAAATTCTTAATTATTACAGACCGAAAGTAAATATTGTTTTAAGACTTCTAGACAGCTATCCGTGAATCTTACTGACTACAGGTGCCAGTACAAGATCTACAGATAATTATGGCCCTGGAGCAGGTACGTGGACACTGTCCTAAGGTCACAGGCTCCTAGAAACTTATTATTGCCTCGCTTCCCTAGCACGCTAGTAGCTTATACACCTGTCACATACGTTAAAATAAAAGTCAATACATATAATGTAAAGGTGAGTACACAAGTTTGATATAGCATATAGAGTTCGAATAGTTTACGCATAACCAAGCACGTACACAAGGGCAAACGATGCATGTAAATTATCAACATGGGACCATCGATACCAACGACTTCGGGTTGACTGTCCGAGACAGTTCGCAATACATGATTACCACCGTAACCCATGCAAGAAATTGTCCTTAGCAACCCCCGTGTGAACGGGTGCTGAGTCCAAACTATAGTACTACGTTGCTAAAGCAGGTAGATAGCACTCCACGTGTAAACATAATAAACAGCAATCATTTAGACAAGTAATACATGCAAGTAGGTCAGCGTTCAAATAGTTTGAGTTGTTTGTGAATTTGATAGAGAACGTATGTAACACCCAAAAGTGCTGAAAGCAAAAAGGGATCGAGTATACTCACAGTGATTGATCGTGGATTGAAGGGAGCACTGAGAATAGGTTAGCCTGAATAGTTCGATAACACAACGATGAGTAACGCGGAAAAGTAAACAATGTACTTGGATCGAATAGGCCATTCGATCGGACATCAGTTCGATCGAGTGGGCTGTTCGATTGGTTTGAAAGTCCGTTCGAACATCCATTCGATCGGCCGGCTGGCTCGATCGGCTGGTTCCTTCAAGTGGATTGTTTCTTCCTTTGATGTGAAGGATGTGTTTGTGTACGATGGTTTGTACTACCTTTCAAGTTGGTCGATCGAACAGCTGTTCGATCGGTTAGCCCAACCGATCGGTTAGCATTGCAGACTTGGCAAGATGTCACTCGATCGGTTAGCATGCTCGATCGGGTGACATTCCATTGTTTCAAAAGTCTAAGTGTTTTAAAGTATAGTATCTCATGATCCGAGCAGTAATGATTACAATCGAGTGGCGTAGTCGATCGAACAGTACCTCGTCAATACTACACTTTTGTGAGTTGGTGGGTCTAAGTGCTAGTCGATCGGTTAGCCTAACCGATCGGCTGGCATAGTCGTTCGGTTGGGCTGTTCGATCGAACAGCCTAGCCGTTCGGCCAGCTTCTCGATTCGGTTAACCTATCACCTAACACTCGTTCCTTCCCGTTAATTGTTGATGTTTTAGAGATATTTTGACTACGAGTTGAACCACAAAGCTGAAGTCCCTACTTAGTCTACTGACTCGAGCAGGAATCACCCAAACTCGGTCAGAGACGGTTTGGAACCCAAGTTTAACATTTAACCCGGAATCGGTATATCTCTCGGTAGAACCCGAATCTTGAACCATGTGTTCGTTTAGATTGATTTATAAATCGGTTCAAGCTTCGTTTTCACCCTTTTGAGTGTAAAAGAGTTGAAAGATAGATGAAAACCCATCTTCCAATCCTTTTCCACCGTGAAATGTTAAGATCTTTGAAAGATTTTAGGTTATTTATGTGGAAATCGGTTAGATCTAGTTTATTCATGGTTGAATGAAGTCAAGAACATGAAGTTCTTGATGAACACCAAGAACACCATGATGACATCACTCAAGAACACCTAGATCTTGGTGATTTCATGGATGAAATTCAGATTTTGAAAGATAGAAAGATGGAGAATCGATTAATGAACAAAAACGTACAAGGATTAGAGCGAAATACTTACCGGTTTGAGAGAAATCTGAGATTTAGTGAGAAGAAGAGGCTGGTCGGTCAGAGCTTTTCCAAAAGTGGAAAGTTTGACAAGGACAGCCCTATTTATAGGCTTCCAAAAGAGGAAAGGGTCAGCTGATCGAACAGCATCCCTGATCGAGCAGCTGTCCGATCGAACAGCCTGTTCGATCGGCTGGCCTGTTCGATCAGGTTGCCCTGTTCGATCGGCTTGCCTGGTTTTTGAGTGTTTCGCGACGATTTGTGATATTTCGAGTTCGATGAACGATGATTTGAGAATGATAGAATTCCTAATCAAATTACTTTTAGTTCCAACTACTATATCTAACATACAAGCATCCTTACAACCATTTCGGGTTCGATTTCCATTGAGTTTGCTTCACCTTTGAGTCTTGATTGATTTGATTGATTCACCACACACTTTAACATAAAAGTAAACATGCACAAGTAACACATAAGACACACACACACGTATAAAAAGTACTAAAATATCCCCACACTTGAGTTTGATGATTGATTCGATTAGCTTGATTATTGATTGACTAGCTTTATTGCATTGTTACTTCCTACCATTCACAGTCGGTCGTTGATTCACAGTTCGATTATCGGTCGATTAGTTTGATTATACAACACTTACTCCAAATAATACGAAAATCAAAATGAAACTAAAATGAAATTAATCTTTATTAATCTTTAATTCCAATAACAGTCAACACTTGACTTTGACTTTGACTTTTGGAAAACACGGGGTGTTACAGTCTCCCCTCCTTTAGGGAATTTCGTCCCGAAATTAGGCCGAGAACCGTACATCGCCGTGTGATTTTTACCAATTTGATGCTTCAGATCTATCTGAATAACTGCGGGTACTTGGCCTTCATGTCACTTTCGAGTTCCCAAGTGAACTCCGCGCCTCGTTTGCCTTCCCATCGTACTTTTACAATAGGAATGCGAGAGCGTCTGAGTTGCTTGGTCTGTCGGTCCATGATTTCGACAGGCTTTTCCACGAAGTGTAGTGTCTCATTGACCTGAAGATCGTCGAGTGGTATTATTGCGTCGTGGTCGGCTACGCATTTTCGAAGGTTTGAAATATGGAAAGTCGGGTGGACATTGCTGAGTTCCTCCGGTAATTCGAGTTTGTAGGCAACTTTACCGATCCTTTCCAGAATCTTAAAAGGTCCAACAAATCGAGGCGCAAGTTTCCCTCTTTTGCCGAATCGGACCACTCCCTTCCAAGGTGATACCTTTAGGAGCACGTAGTCGCCAACTGCAAATTCGCGGGGCCTGCGTCGTTTATCGGCGTACATCTTTTGTCTGTCCCGGGCCTTTACCAAATTTTCCCTTATCTGGTGGATCTTGTCAGTCGTTTCTTGCAGAATCTCAGGCCCAGTCAATTGCGAATGACCGACCTCGTGCCATACAATAGGCGAGCGACATCTCCTACCATACAAGGCTTCGAAAGGTGCCATTTCGATGCTGGAGTGATAGCTATTGTTGTACGAAAATTCGACCAATGGTAGGTGTTTGCTCCAACTACCACCAAAATCGATAACACACGCACGGAGCATGTCTTCAATAGTACGAATCGTTCTTTCCGTCTGCCCGTCGGTTTGCGGGTGGAATGCGGTACTCAAATTCAGCGTCGTACCAAGAGCTGCTTGAAAAGTTTCCCACAATCTCGATGTAAACCGAGCATCGCGATCCGAAATGATGTCTCGAGGCGTACCATGATTCTTAATGATCTCGTCGGTGTAGATTTGGGCTAGCTTGGCCACCTTATAGTCTTCTCGTATTGGCAAAAAGTGGGCTGATTTGGTTAGACGGTCGACTATAACCCAAATACTGTCGTGACCTGATGGCGTGGTCGGAAGCTTAGTTATGAAATCCATAGCTATGCTTTCCCACTTCCATACGGGTATCGGCGGTTGTTCGAGTAAGCCTGTAGGTCTTTGGTGTTCAGCCTTGACTCTTGCACAAGTTAAACAGCTACCAACATATAGAGCAATATCCCTTTTCATCCCAGGCCACCAGTACTTGTAGCGAAGGTCCTGGTACATTTTGTCCGCACCGGGATGAATGGAATATCGGGATTTGTGGGCTTCGTTCATGATGATCTTTCGCAAATCTGTCCTCCTCGGAACCCAGATTCGGTCCAGATAATAGAATATCCCGTTGGCTTTGCTCACGAGTTGAGTTCCATCGTGATAGATTCGTTCTTTCTTCAACGTACGCTCGTTAAAGCAAGCGTGTTGTGCTTCACGGATGAGAGCTTCGAGGTTATACTGAGCCTGGATGTTTCGAACACCTATCACGTAATTCTTTCTGCTGAGGGCGTCTGCAACTACATTCGCCTTGCCTGGGTGATAACGGATCTCACAGTCGTAATCGTTGAGAAGTTCTACCCATCGGCGTTGACGCATATTGAGTTCTCTCTGGTTAAAGATGTGTTGTAGGCTCTTGTGATCGGTGAAGATCGTACACTTTGTACCATACAGGTAGTGTCGCCAAATCTTTAAGGCAAAGACAACTGCGCCTAGCTCGAGGTCATGGGTTGTATAGTTCTTCTCGTGGATCTTGAGCTGTCGAGATGCGTAAGCTATAACCTTGTCTCGTTGCATGAGAACACAGCCAAGTCCAAGGTTTGAAGCATCACAATAGACAACGAAGTCATCGCTTCCGTCCGGCAGTGTAAGAACTGGTGCATGGCACAGCATGTGTTTGAGGGTTTGGAAGGCAGTCTCCTGCGCGGTTCCCCACACAAAAGGCTTGTCTTTATGAGTAAGGGAGGTAAGCGGTACAGCAATCTTTGAGAATCCTTCGATGAATCGCCGGTAGTAACCAGCTAATCCGAGAAAAGAGCGAACTTCTGACGGATTCTTTGGCGTAACCCATCCCTTGACTGCCTCGATCTTTGCAGGATCAACGTGTATACCTTGACTATTCACAATGTGACCCAGAAATTGAACCTCTTCCAACCAGAACTCACACTTGGAGAACTTGGCGTAGAGTTGGTTTCCCTGAAGCAACTCGAGAACCAATCGCAAATGCTGCGCATGTTCGGCCCTCGATCTGGAATAGATCAGGACATCGTCGATAAATACAATGACGAAACGATCTAAGAACGGTTTACACACGCGATTCATCAGATCCATAAAGACCGCGGGTGCGTTGGTCAAACCAAAAGGCATGACAACAAATTCGTAGTGGCCGTATCGGGTTCGAAAAGCGGTTTTGGGTACGTCTTCCTCTTGAATCCGCAACTGATGGTAGCCTGAACGTAGATCAATCTTGGAGAAACACTGAGCACCTTGTAGTTGGTCAAACAGATCATCGATTCTTGGTAAGGGGTATCGGTTCTTGATGGTCAGCTTGTTCAATTCCCGGTAATCGATGCACATTCGGAACGACCCGTCCTTCTTTTTGACGAAAAGGACTGGTGCGCCCCATGGAGAAGTGCTCGGGCGAATGAAGCCTTTTTCAAGTAACTCTTGGAGTTGGTTTGAGAGTTCTCGCATCTCAGATGGAGCGAGTCGATACGGAGCTTTGGCTACTGGGTTGGCTCATGGAATAAGGTCGATTCGAAAGTCGATATCACGACTTGGAGGTAATCCAGGAAGATCATCAGGGAACACCTGAGGAAATTCTCGAACAACAGGAACATCCTTGACTTCAACTTTCTTTTTCTTGTCTGTCTCTGCTACAACAATGTTGGCCAAGAAGGCTCGATATTCCTTGCGGAGATATTTGCGAGCTTGGAGACAGGACATGAGCTTGAGATCTTTTGCAGTAGTTTCACCATAAACACATAGAATATCACCACTAGCTAACACAAAACGAATCATCTTATCGGCACACACAACTTCAGCATGGTTTTCACGAAGAAAGTCCATGCCTACTATGACATCGAAACTTCCGAGCTGCATTGGAATGAGATTAATCGGGAATATATGATTGTTGAGCTTGAGGGTACAATCACGGAGCACAGAATTGACAGCAATGGTTCTTCCGGTAGCGATTTCTACTTCGAAGGGTGTCGAAAGGTAAGAGCGCTTACGTCTAAGAAGCTTCTCAAATTCAAATGACACAAAGCAGTTATCGGCTCCAGTATCAAACAAACATGATGCATATATACCATTCACAAGGAACGTACCATTGACCACGTGGTTGTCAGCTTGAGCCTGGCGTGCATTGATGTTGAAAGTTCTGGCGTGAGCGGCTTGTTGCTGAGGCTGTTGTTGTTGTTGCTGGGGTTGTTGGGCTTCTTGTTTCACCACCCTGTTCGGGCACCGGTTTGCGAAGTGGTTAGGGTCACCACATGCAAAGCAGGTCCGAACATTGTTTGCCGGGGCCTGTGCAGCTTGAGGAGCTTGAGGAGCTGGGAGTAGAGCCTGGTTGACAGCGGCTTGAGCTTGAGCTTGACGGGGACCATAGCGACAACTCGTAGTGAAATGCCCGTAGACGTTACAGTGAGCACAGAATCGGCAGGCCACACCCACCGGGTGATGATAGGAACATGTAGCACAGAATGGGTGGGGGCCGGTGTACGCACGCTTCGCTGGCGGCGCATTGATCACTGGCGCAGTGCGCTGTGGTTGCTGCTGTTGTGGCGGTACTGACTGAAGAGGAGCAGCATTGGTTGCGGCGGCGCAATTCTTGTTCTTCTTTCTTCTTCTCGAAGACTTGGAGGCTTGAGCAGTGGTGTTATCGGTTGATGCGGCAGTAACTTAGTGCAGGGGCTTGACTTGCTTATCCCAGAAACCAGCCTTCACCCGCTTGTCATTAATCTCAGCGGCGAGTAGGTAGGTTTCCTCGATCGTTGCGGGCTTGGAGGCGTGAACAAAATCTGCGACACAATCCGGAAGAGCACGGATGTATTTCTGGATGGTCATGTCAGAAGTCTTGACCTGGTCGGGACATATGATACTCAATTGCTTGAAACGAGCAGTGAGACCAGCATTGTCTCCCTCCTTTTGCTTGATACTCCAGAACTCATCCTCCAACTTTTGGCGTTCGTGGGGAGGACAGAACTCGTCCATCATGATCGCTTTCAATTCCTTCCACGTCAGCTCGTATGCAGCGTCGTTCCCGCGCTTGTTCCTTTCTGCGGTCCACCAGTCCAAAGCTCGCGACTGGAAGACACCGGTAGCATTGAGAGTACGGAGGTGATCTGGGCATCCGCTTTGACGAAGGGTGACTTCTACCGAGTCAAACCAATGAAACAGAGCCGTAGGGCCATCTTCACCGGTAAACTCTTTTGGCCCACATGCCTTGAATTGTTTGAAGCTAAAAGTAGCTTTGTTGGAGTCTTTGGGCGTGAGGGTTCGGGATTCCTCAGATGACTTGCTTGCGTTCTCGAACACATCACTGACGGCTTTTGCCACAGTCTTAGAGATGATAGCAGCCAAACGTCGATCTCTTTTCTCCTGGCGGGTAAGACGCGAGTGTGATCTAGGTTGTCCAGATGACGACATGGTCTGCAATAGACATCGTCACAGGCTCAACACAACGAATTCGAGTCTCACACGTTCTTAGATCTCTAAAGCTTAGAATCACGTCGCATCTCTCGTCACGTAACACATATAATCACATAAGCACATAATCATAGAGGCACATAAGCACGGAAACAATTAGGGCACATAAGCACAGAAGCAATTAGGGCACATAAGCAATTAAGCAAATAGAGCACTTAGTTTCCTATCACGTACGCACTTTTATCACAGAGGCAATTAATGTCACGTAATTCCTCCTAACAGGACGTAGTAGCACACTTAGTTTCCTGACAGCCTCTAAGTTCTGAATATGGCGGTCACATACAACACATCGAGTAGGATAGTATGGCGTAGCGTAGCATAGCATATTGGTTTCGTTTAGGTCACATCAACAGGGATCTGAATCGAGATAGGATAGCAGCAAAGGTCACGCAGATTGATAACAAATGGAACAATCAACGAATCTTAGAACACGTAAACAGGTAAGTCATATAAAATCAACGAAGCAACACTCAAAATCGGAAAATGGATTGTCTGCGGCTACTAGACTTCGACTAACCATGGCAACTTAACTATTCACAGCTGACTTGTCGTCACTTTCGACTCTAGGGGACATGTTTCTGCCTCGATTCTTGGGCATTATGCATGCGCATTCTAGGTCATACTCGTGAGTTCAGGTCGTTGGAGTCCGTCAATTGCCTTGGCGAGATAAAATAAAGTGGGAATAACTGCCAAGGTTAGGGTTTCACCCCTAGCTCAGCAATTTCTTCCTTGTTTTAAGAAAATTTAGAGGAAAGTTTTCATCAAATTACGGGTTTCAGCCCTAATTTGGTATAATTCTCCCCCGTTCGTTGATACAAAATAATTGGCAAAAATTTGTAATTTAGGCAGGAATTTGCGGGTTTCACTCCTAATCCCGTCCAAACTACAAAATTTGGCTCGGAGTTCGGATGTAATGATAGAATAGAAGGAAACAACATAAAGTAAGCACATAAACTTGGTCTCTTGGTTCCTAACTATAGTCTAGGTCTCTAAGACAGCGATCCGGACTAGATCGTGTCTAACCTAATTCCCTATAGTTATGGCTCTGATACCAATCTGTCACACCCCAACCGATGGCGGAATCATCGGGGCGCGGCACTGAGCGAAACAGATTGTTCAGAAGTTTCCATAACAACTATCATACAATTCAGTTATATAACACGTCCCATACCGTGTCCCAAATAATAACAAGTTATCACAGAAATCAACTAAACAATATGGGAACTGTTCCGACAACTCAAATTCTTAATTATTACAGACCGAAAGTAAATATTGTTTTAAGACTTCTAGACAGCTATCCGTGAATCTTACTGACTACAGGTGCCAGTACAAGATCTACAGATAATTATGGCCCTGGAGCAGGTACGTGGACACTGTCCTAAGGTCACAGGCTCCTAGAAACTTATTATTGCCTCGCTTCCCTAGCACGCTAGTAGCTTATACACCTGTCACATACGTTAAAATAAAAGTCAATACATATAATGTAAAGGTGAGTACACAAGTTTGATATAGCATATAGAGTTCGAATAGTTTACGCATAACCAAGCACGTACACAAGGGCAAACGATGCATGTAAATTATCAACATGGGACCATCGATACCAACGACTTCGGGTTGACTGTCCGAGACAGTTCGCAATACATGATTACCACCGTAACCCATGCAAGAAATTGTCCTTAGCAACCCCCGTGTGAACGGGTGCTGAGTCCAAACTATAGTACTACGTTGCTAAAGCAGGTAGATAGCACTCCACGTGTAAACATAATAAACAGCAATCATTTAGACAAGTAATACATGCAAGTAGGTCAGCGTTCAAATAGTTTGAGTTGTTTGTGAATTTGATAGAGAACGTATGTAACACCCAAAAGTGCTGAAAGCAAAAAGGGATCGAGTATACTCACAGTGATTGATCGTGGATTGAAGGGAGCACTGAGAATAGGTTAGCCTGAATAGTTCGATAACACAACGATGAGTAACGCGGAAAAGTAAACAATGTACTTGGATCGAATAGGCCATTCGATCGGACATCAGTTCGATCGAGTGGGCTGTTCGATTGGTTTGAAAGTCCGTTCGAACATCCATTCGATCGGCCGGCTGGCTCGATCGGCTGGTTCCTTCAAGTGGATTGTTTCTTCCTTTGATGTGAAGGATGTGTTTGTGTACGATGGTTTGTACTACCTTTCAAGTTGGTCGATCGAACAGCTGTTCGATCGGTTAGCCCAACCGATCGGTTAGCATTGCAGACTTGGCAAGATGTCACTCGATCGGTTAGCATGCTCGATCGGGTGACATTCCATTGTTTCAAAAGTCTAAGTGTTTTAAAGTATAGTATCTCATGATCCGAGCAGTAATGATTACAATCGAGTGGCGTAGTCGATCGAACAGTACCTCGTCAATACTACACTTTTGTGAGTTGGTGGGTCTAAGTGCTAGTCGATCGGTTAGCCTAACCGATCGGCTGGCATAGTCGTTCGGTTGGGCTGTTCGATCGAACAGCCTAGCCGTTCGGCCAGCTTCTCGATTCGGTTAACCTATCACCTAACACTCGTTCCTTCCCGTTAATTGTTGATGTTTTAGAGATATTTTGACTACGAGTTGAACCACAAAGCTGAAGTCCCTACTTAGTCTACTGACTCGAGCAGGAATCACCCAAACTCGGTCAGAGACGGTTTGGAACCCAAGTTTAACATTTAACCCGGAATCGGTATATCTCTCGGTAGAACCCGAATCTTGAACCATGTGTTCGTTTAGATTGATTTATAAATCGGTTCAAGCTTCGTTTTCACCCTTTTGAGTGTAAAAGAGTTGAAAGATAGATGAAAACCCATCTTCCAATCCTTTTCCACCGTGAAATGTTAAGATCTTTGAAAGATTTTAGGTTATTTATGTGGAAATCGGTTAGATCTAGTTTATTCATGGTTGAATGAAGTCAAGAACATGAAGTTCTTGATGAACACCAAGAACACCATGATGACATCACTCAAGAACACCTAGATCTTGGTGATTTCATGGATGAAATTCAGATTTTGAAAGATAGAAAGATGGAGAATCGATTAATGAACAAAAACGTACAAGGATTAGAGCGAAATACTTACCGGTTTGAGAGAAATCTGAGATTTAGTGAGAAGAAGAGGCTGGTCGGTCAGAGCTTTTCCAAAAGTGGAAAGTTTGACAAGGACAGCCCTATTTATAGGCTTCCAAAAGAGGAAAGGGTCAGCTGATCGAACAGCATCCCTGATCGAGCAGCTGTCCGATCGAACAGCCTGTTCGATCGGCTGGCCTGTTCGATCAGGTTGCCCTGTTCGATCGGCTTGCCTGGTTTTTGAGTGTTTCGCGACGATTTGTGATATTTCGAGTTCGATGAACGATGATTTGAGAATGATAGAATTCCTAATCAAATTACTTTTAGTTCCAACTACTATATCTAACATACAAGCATCCTTACAACCATTTCGGGTTCGATTTCCATTGAGTTTGCTTCACCTTTGAGTCTTGATTGATTTGATTGATTCACCACACACTTTAACATAAAAGTAAACATGCACAAGTAACACATAAGACACACACACACGTATAAAAAGTACTAAAATATCCCCACACTTGAGTTTGATGATTGATTCGATTAGCCTGATTATTGATTGACTAGCTTTATTGCATTGTTACTTCCTACCATTCACAGTCGGTCGTTGATTCACAGTTCGATTATCGGTCGATTAGTTTGATTATACAACACTTACTCCAAATAATACGAAAATCAAAATGAAACTAAAATGAAATTAATCTTTATTAATCTTTAATTCCAATAACAGTCAACACTTGACTTTGACTTTGACTTTTGGAAAACACGGGGTGTTACAGTCTCCCCTCCTTTAGGGAATTTCGTCCCGAAATTAGGCCGAGAACCGTACATCGCCGTGTGATTTTTACCAATTTGATGCTTCAGATCTATCTGAATAACTGCGGGTACTTGGCCTTCATGTCACTTTCGAGTTCCCAAGTGAACTCCGCGCCTCGTTTGCCTTCCCATCGTACTTTTACAATAGGAATGCGAGAGCGTCTGAGTTGCTTGGTCTGTCGGTCCATGATTTCGACAGGCTTTTCCACGAAGTGTAGTGTCTCATTGACCTGAAGATCGTCGAGTGGTATTATTGCGTCGTGGTCGGCTACACATAGAATGGAAACAAGTGTAAACGGTTCGAACAGCCTAGTCGATCGAACGACAGGTTCGATCGGGTGGGTTGTTCGTCGGCTAGACAATCCGTTCAGACAGACCGCCCGATCGGCCGGTAGGCTCGATCGGTTGGACTGTTCGAGTGGATTGTTTCTTCTTTTGATGTGTTTGTGTATGATGGTTTGAACTTTTGAAGTTTTCGTTGTAGCATTTGAGAACACTGAAGTGTTCTTACCTTTCAGGTCGATCGATCGAACGGTCTGTTCGATCGGTCGGCTTATCCGATCGGTCAGGAACTTCAGTAGTAGTCCTCATCAGGTTGTCACTCGATCGAGCAACATGCCCGATCGAACAACCTGTTCGTTCTGATAGCATGTTCGATCGGTTGGCACCCCAATGCGTCGAACGAGTTGAAAATCGATTAAGTGTTGAAGCATAGTATCTCATGATCCGAAGAGTAATGTTTACCAATCGATTATGTTGTTCGATCGGTCATCACTTCGTTCAATACCATACCTCATGAATTTGTCAAAGTGTGGGGCCACATGCTAGCCGATCGGCTGGCCTGGTCGATTGGCTGACAAGTCCGATCGGTTGGGCTGTTCTTTTGAACAGCCTAACCGTTCGGTCAGCATCCTGACCTGGTCGGCCTGTTCGTCTAACACTTGACTGTTCTGATTATTTGACGTTATGTTGAGGTAGTTTGACAACGAGTTGAACTATGGCACTTTCGTTCTTACTTGTTTCTCCTGCTCGGCCAGGAATCACCCAGGTCCGGTCGGTGAACGGTTCGGATCGTCAGTTTAACGTTTAACCCGTAGTCGGTGAACCTCGTAGATAGAACCCGAATCTTGAACCATCCAACCATTGGAATGATCGGTGAGTTGGCTCAATCTCCGTTTCTACCGGTTTGAAGGCATTGAGTGTAAAAGAGTTGAAAGAAAGTTGGAAATCCTTATTTCAATCCTTCACATCATGTAAATGTTTAGATCTTTGGCAGATCTTGACTTGTTTATGTGGAAATCGGTTAGATCCGAGCTATTCATGGTGGATTGAGGCCAAACCATGATGTTCTTGAAGAACACCATGATGACATCATCCTAGAATGCTTAGATCTTGATGATTTCACAGTTAGAAATCAAGATTTGAAAGATAGAAAGGTGTAGGAGCATGTTTTGATTAAGAAAGTACAAGATTTAGGCTGGAAACTTACCGAAATCAGAAGAAATCTGAGGAAAAAGGAGGAGCACGAGCTGGTCGGTCAGAACTTTCCAAAAGTGGTAAAGAGTGACAATGACAGCCCTATTTATAGGCTCCAAAAAAGGAAAGGGCTGGCCGATCGGCCAGGCTTCCCGATCGGACAGCCTGCTCGATCGGACAGTCCATCCGATCGGCTGGGCTGTTCGATCGGCTGATAGCCTGATCGGTCAACAGCCTGGTTCGAGTGCTCGGTGCGACGATTTTCGACATTTCGATCTCGACCGAGTACGATAGAGTTTCCTATTCAAATTACTTTCAGTCCCAACTACTATATCTAACATACAATCTCCTATGATTCACCCTATCCTTACGTTACCATTCGTCGTAGTTCGATTTGGTATTCGATTTGAGTTTCGAGTTTCGATTGATTCGATTGAATACCACACAAATCATAAGGTAGGCATGCACAGGTAACATGTAAGGCACACACACACGTATACAACAACCAAAGTTCGCTTAATTCGAGATTCGAGTTCGATGATAGTTAGATCGGTTTGATTATAAGTTGGTTAACTTTATCGCATTGTTACTTCCTACTAATCACAGTCGTAAATTGGTTCGTGTTGATAAAACATTCGATTACTTCGATTCTTCCTGATTACAACACTTACTTCACATCATGGTTGTAAAACAAGGTTTCCAAGGCCGAGTACTCCCCGAGTAGTCGCTACAAGGTAGGCTGCCGAGGTGACTTTTTTTGACTCCGCCTAATTACTCGGAATCGGTCAAACGTGGTCAACCTCAGCCAAAATCGTATCTAGTAGGTCAACTTGGGCCGAGTTTGACTTGAAAAATAATAAAACATAATTTCTATGCCTATCATATTAAAGAATGAATATTATTTTCACGTATTTTGTTATAGGTATTAGTAAATTTATGTTATTTGACATATATTTAATTTCGAAAAACTAATTTCTATATAATTTAACATGTCCGAGTACTCTCCACCTAGGCCGAGTACTCTCAACTCCCCGGTCGACCGACTAGGGAGCGCCTAGCGACTTTTGCAACCATGCTCCACATAATACAAATAAAACTGAAAATAGACTATCTACAGTCATAGAAAGTCAAAGTTGATTTGGACTTTGACTTTGACTTTGACATTCGAAAACACGGGGTGTTACAGCCTCCCCTTGTTTAGGGAATTTCGTCTCGAAATTAGGCTCGAAGCTGCACAGCACCGTGGATTACCAATTTGACGCTTCAGATCTTTATTTGAACAACTGCGGGTACTTGGCCTTCATGTCGCTTTCGAGTTCCCAAGTGAACTCCGCGCCTCGTTTGCCTTCCCATCGGACTTTCACGATAGGGATTCGAGAGCGCCTAAGTTGCTTGGTTTGGCGATCCATGATTTCGACAGGCTTTTCCACGAAGTGTAGCGTTTCGTTGACCTGAAGATCGTCGAGAGGCACAATCAAATCATGATCAGCTAGGCATTTTCGGAGGTTCGACACGTGGAAAGTCGGGTGGACGTTACCGGTTCCTCTGGTAGTTCGAGCTTGTAGGCGACTTTTCCGATCCTTTCCAGAATCTTAAAAGATCCAACATATCGAGGCGCCAGTTTCCTTTTCTTGTCGAATCTGACTACACCCTTCCAAGGGGATACCTTTAGGAGTACGTAGTCGCCAACGTCAAATTCAAGGGGCTTGCGTCTTCTATCGGCGTAACTTTTCTGTCTATCCCTGGCCTTTGCCAAGTTGTCGCGGATCTGGAGGATTTTGTCAGTCGTTTCTTGTAGTATCTCGGGACCGGTTAATTGCGAATGACCGATCTCGTGCCACACAATAGGCGAACGACATCTTCTTCCATACAGGGCCTCGAATTGTGCCATTTGTATGCTGGCATGATAGCTGTTGTTGGACGAGAATTCGACTAGCGGCAGGTGTTTGTTCCAACTACCACCGAAATCTATAACACACGCGCAGAGCATGTCTTCAAGAGTACGGATCGTCCTTTCAGTCTGCCCGTCGGTTTGAGGATGGAATGCAGTACTCAGATTAAGCGACGTACCAAGGGCCGCTTGGAACGTTTCCCACAGTCGCGAAGTAAACCGAGCGTCATGGTCTGAAATGATGTCACGAGGCGTACCATGATTACAAATGATCTCGTCGGTGTAGATTTGGGCCAGCCGTTCTACCTTGTAGTCTTCCCGTATTGGCAGAAAGTGGGCTGATTTGGTCAGACGATCTACTATAACCCAAATGCTGTCGTGACCTGATGGCGTGGGCGGAAGTTTGGTTATGAAATCCATAGCTTTACTCTCCCACTTCCATATAGGGATTGGAGGTTGTTCGAGTAAGCCGGAAGGTCGTTGATTTCAGCCTTGACTCTTGCACAAGTCAGGCAACCTCCAACATAGAGAGCGATATCCCGTTTCATACCCGGCCACCAGTACTTGTAACGAAGGTCCTGGTACATCTTATCGACACCGGGATGAATAGAGTACCGGGACTTGTGGGCTTCATTCATTATAATCTTTTGCAGTTCAGTCCGCTTAGGGATCCAGATTCGGTCCAGATAATAGAAGATCCCATCTGCTTTGCTTACAAGTTGAGCTCCATCGTGGTAGATTCTTTCCTTCTTCATAGTGCGTTCGTTGAAACAGGCATGCTGAGCTTCGCGGATAAGAGCTTCGAGGTTGTGCTGGGCTTGGGTATTGCGAATACCAAGCAAATAATTCCGTCTGCTGAGTGCGTCGGCAACAACATTGCCTTGCCTGGGTGATAACGAATCTCACAGTCGTAATCGTTAAGAAGTTCTACCCATCGGCGTTGACCCATGTTAAGTTCTTTCTTATTAAAGATGTGTTGTAAACTCCTGTGATCGGTGAAGATCGTACACTTGGTACCATACAGGTAGTGTCGCCAAATCTTCAATGCAAAAACAACTGCGCCTAGCTCGAGATTGTGGGTCGTGTAGTTCTTCTCGTGGATTTTGAGCTGACGAGATGCGTAAGCTATAACCTTGTCTCGTTGCATGAGGACACAACCGAGACCTAGGTTAGAAGCATCACAGTAGACAATGAAATCGTCGTTTCCGTCTGGCAACGTGAGAACGGGAGCATTGCAGAGCTTGCGCTTAAGGGTCTGAAAAGCAGACTCTTGTTCAGTTCCCCAAACACAAGACCTGTCTTTATGGGTGAGAGCGGTAAGCGGCACAGCGATCTTAGAGAATCCTTCGATAAACCGTCGGTAGTAACCCGCTAATCCGAGAAATGATCAGACTTCAGACGAGTTCTTTGGCGTAATCCAGCTTTTAACTGCTTCAATCTTTGCGGGATCGACATGGACACCCTGACTATTCACGATGTGACCCAGAAACTGTACCTCCTCCAACCAGAATTCGCACTTGAAGAATTTGGCGTAGAGTTGGTTCCCCTGGAGTAACTCGAGGACCAAACGTAGATGTTGCGCGTGTTCGGCTTTCGATCTGGAATAAATCAGGACATCGTCGATGAACACAACGAAACGGTCAAGATAAGGCTTACACACGCGATTCATCAGATCCATAAAAACCGCGGGTGCGTTGGTTAGACCGAAAGGCATAACGATGAACTCATAGTGGCCGTATCGAGTGCGAAAGGCTGTTTTTGGTACATCTTCTTCTTGTATGCGCAACTGATGGTAGCCTAAACGTAGATCGATTTTCGAGAAACACCTGGCACGTTGCAGCTGATCAAATAAGTCATCGATTCGAGGCAAAGGGTAACGGTTTTTGATGGTCAGCTTATTCAATTCCCGATAGTCGATGCACATCTTGAACGACCCATCCTTCTTTTTGACGAAAAGGACTGGCGCGCCCCAAGGAGAGGTGCTCGGGCGAATAAAGCCTTTTTCAAGTAACTCCTGGAGTTGGTTTGAGAGCTCCCTCATTTCGGATGGCACGAGTTGATAAGGGGCTTTGGCAACAGGGTTAGCTCCAGGAATGAGGTCGATACGAAAATCGAAATCACGACTTGGCGGTAGTCCATGAAGATCATCAGGGAACACCTGAGGAAATTCACGAACCACTGGAACGTCTTTGACTTCAACCTTCTTTTTCTTTTCCTTCTCCGCTACTACAATGTTGGCCAAGAACGCGCTGTATTCTTTGCGGAGATATTTTCTAGCTTGGACGCATGACATAAGTTTAAGACCTTTCAAAGCTGTCTCACCGTACACACACAGTAAATCTCCATTCGCGAGCGAGAATCGAATCATCGTTTCGAAGCATACAACTTCAGCATGGTTTTCGTGAAGAAAGTCCATGCCTACTATGACGTCAAAACTTCCGAGTTGCATCGGAATAAGGTCGATTGGAAAGAGGTGATTGTTGAGCTCGAGAGTATAATCACGAAGAACAGAGTTAACGGCGACAGTTCTTCCAGTAGCGACTTCGACTTTGAAAGACGAGGGGAGATAAGAACGCTTACGACTAAGGAGCTTCTCGAATTCAAACGACACAAAGCAGTTATCGGCTCCAGTATCAAACAAACATGATGCATAAATACCATTCACAAGGAACGTACCATTAACCACGTTGTTGTCAGCCTGGGCTTGATGGGCATTGATGTTGAAGGTTCTGGCACGGGCTGCTTGCTGTTGCTGCTGAGGCTGTTGCTGCTGCTGCTGGGGTTCCTGCTTCACAACCCGGTTCGGGCACATGTTTGCAAAGTGGTTAGGGTCACCACATGCAAAGCAGACTCGAGCATTGACCGCGGGTGCTTGAGCTGCAGGTTGGCCTTGAGGGGCTAGAAGTAGAGCTTGATGAGCGGCGGCTTGAACTGGGGCTTGACGGGGACCATAGCGGCAGTTCGTAGTGAAATGGCCGTAGAGGTTGCAGTGGGCGCATAAACGACAGGAGATTCCCACCGGATGATGGTATGAGCATGTTGGGCAGAGCGGGTGGGGACCTGTGTAAGCGCGTTTGGCTGGCGGCGCATTGATCACTGGAGCTTGTCGGTGGTGAGACTGCTGCTGAGCCGGCACGGCTTGCAGAGGGGCAGCAGTTGTTGTCACAGCACAGTTCTTGTTGCTGGAGATGTTGTTGTTGTTGTGCTTCTTCCTTCTTCTTGACGACTTGGAGGGTTGAGCAGTGGTGGTGTCGACGGTTGACGTGGCGGTGGCTTGGTGCAGAGACTTGGATGGCTTATCCCAGAAACCGGATTTTACTCGCTTGTCATTGATCTCGGCGGCAAGCAAGTAGGTCTCCTCAATTGACGATGTCTTGGCGGCGTGAACGAAGTCGGCTACACAATCGGGTAGAGCTCGAATATACTTCTTGATGGCCATGTCTGGAGTCTTGACCTGATCGGGACAGATGATGCTGAGCTGCTTAAAGCATGCAGTTAAAGCAGCGTTGTCTCCGTCCTTCTGCTTGATGTTCCAAAACTCGTCCTCCAGCTTTTAGCGTTCATGGGGAGGGCAAAATTCGTCCATCATAATTGCCTTTAACTCCTCCCAAGTCAGCTCATAAGCTGCATCATTTCCGCGCTTGTTTAGTTCGGCCGTCCACCAGTCTAGGGCTCGGGACTGGAAGACGCCTGTAGCATTGAGGGTGCGGAGATTCTCAGGACAACCGCTTTGGCGCAGAGTGACTTCAACTGAATCGAACCATTGAAACATGGCGGTAGGGCCATCTTCTCCGATGAATTCCTTGGGTCCGCATGCTTTAAACTGTTTGAAGCTGAAACCAGTCTTGCTAGCATCTTTGGGAGCGTTGGTTCGCGACTCTTCAGACGACTTGCTAGCGTTTTCATATGCGTCGCTTACAGCTTTTGCCACACTCTTGGCGATGAGAGTAGCGAGACGCTTGTCTCTCTTCTCTTAGCGGGTCAGATGGTGTCGGGATCCAGACGACGACATGGTCTGCAACCACAATGTAATTGAATCTCACCTCACACGTCTACTACTTACTTAAAGCTTAGAAACACACCGAAACATGCATCACACAAACACGTAGGCATACAACCACAGATTCACGTAATCACAGAAATATATAAGCACGTAGAGCACAGAGACACATAAACACAGAAGCACTCATACATTTAAACACAGAAGAAGTTAAGCACGCAGTTCTCCTATAAGTACACAGAGTATTCTGACTGCCTCAAGATCCTATCATTCAAAGCTCGCGTGTTGTTCGTATATGGCACATCGAGTAGTTTCGTATAATCGTATAGCATGCCGAGTATAGTATAGCGTATATCGCAATACAGCGTCGTCTAGAATTGCAACGACTTGTTAGCGTTTTGAGGTAGGATAGCAATACGAGTCGTGTGTGTTGATCGAAGTGATAGCAAAAATCGATCGAACATCAAAATTAAACACATAAACAGGCAAATACACATAAAACACATAAAAAAATCGACGAATCATCAGAGTAGGCAGTTGCGGGCTCAGAATCGGAACGCATAAAATCGTGGTAATGGATTGTCTACGGCTATTAGACATTGACTACCCAAAGCGATTTGACTATTCACAATAGACTTGTCGTCACTTTTCGACTTTCGGGATCGCGTTTCTACCTTGATTCTTGGGCATTCAACACGTTTTCCTTAAGTCATACAGGTGAGTTCAGGTCGTTGGAGTCCGTCGAGGCTTTGGTGAGATGAGTAAAAGTCGGAATAAGTTGCCAAGGTTCGGGTTTCACCCCTGGCTTAGCAATTTCTTCCTTGTTTTAGTAAAATTCGAGGAGATTGAGCAGATTATTCTGTCGAGAGTTTGCGGTTTTCACACCTATTCTCGATGAATAATCTCCTCCCACTTGTGAATAAATTACAGACTAAACAAATATTTTAGTCGAGAGTTTGAGGCTTTCACACCTAATCTCGACCAAATTACTTGTTCGGTGTCAGATGATTAGGCGATAGCAGTGTAGTGCAAAGAAAGAATAATGGGGCATATAAGCTTGGTCTGTTGGTTCCTAACTATAGTCTAGGTCTCTAAGACAGCGGCCCGGACTAGGTCGTGTCCTGCCTAATTCCCTATAGTTATGGCTCTGATACCAATCTGTCACACCCCAACCGATGGCAGAATCATCGGGGCATGGCACTGAGAGAAACAGATTGTCCAGAAGTTTCCATAACAACTATTTATATAATCCAGTTAAAGATACGTCCCATACCGTATCCCGAATAAACAAATACATTATTACAGATAACATCCAAACAAGTCATTCTGTTCCGACAACTCAGATTTAATTTAATACAAAACATAAATATTGTTCAAATGCTCCTAAAGACCCAGCCTGACAAGATCTACAGACAACTATGCTCTAGTTGCTCTTTCCTGACAGACAACTATTTGTTGGGGGCCTCTAGAGCTTTATTCTAGCCTCGCTTTCCTAGCAAGCAAATATCTTAAACACCTGTTACATACGTTAAAATACAGTCAATACATAAATGTAAAGGTGAGCATACAAGTTTGATATAGCATATAGAGTTCGATAGTTTACGCATAACCAGCACGCACACAGAGGAAAACGAAGCATGCTAATTATCGACATGGACCTATCGATACCAATGACCGCGGGTTGACTGTCCGAGATGGTTCGCAATACACGATTACCACCGTAATTCATGCAAGTAATTGTCCTTAACAACCCCCGTGTGAACGGGTGCTGAGTCCAAACTATAGCACTACGTCGTTAAGGCAGGTAGACAGCATTCCACGTGTAAACACAATCAACAAGCATTCATTTAGTCACGTAATACATGCAAATCGGTTAGCGTTCAAATAATTGAGTAGTGTGTTCGATAGTGATTTTGATAAGTAACGTATGTAACACCCAAAAGTGCTAAAAGCAAAAAGGGATCGAGTATACTCACAGCGATTGGTTGATGGATTGAAGGGAGCGCTTGAGAGTAGGGTTAGCCTGAACAGTTCGATAGCATAACGATGAATACACACAGAATGGAAACAAGTGTAAACGGATCGAACAGCCTAGTCGATCGAACGGCAGGTTCGATCGGGTGGGTTGTTCGTTCGGCTGGACAATCCGTTCGGACAGACCACCTGATCGGCCGGTAGGCTCGATCGGTTGGACTGTTCGAGTGGATTGTTTCTTCTTTTGATGTGTTTGTGTATGATGGTTTGAACTTTTGAAGTTTTCGTTGTAGCATTTGAGAACACTAAAGTGTTCTTACCTTTCAGGTCGATCGATCGAACGGTCTGTTCGATCGGTTGGCTTATCCGATCGGTCAGGAACTTCAGTAGTAGTCCTCATCAGGTTGTCACTCGATCGAGCAACATGCCCGATCGAACAGCCTGTTCGTTCTGATAGCATGTTCGATCGGTTGGCACCCCAATGCGTCGAACGAGTTGAAAATCGATTAAGTGTTGAAGCATAGTATCTCATGATCCGAAAAGTAATGTTTACCAATCGATTAAGTTGTTCGATCGGTCATCACTTCGTTCAATACCATACCTCATGAATTTGTCAAAGTGTGGGGCCACATGCTAGCCGATCGGCTGGCCTGGTTAATCGGCTGACAAGTCGGATCGGTTGGGCTGTTCGTTTGAACAGCCTAACCGTTCGGTCAGCATCCTGACCTGGTCGGCCTGTTCGTCGAACACTTGACTGTTTTGATTATTTGACGTTACGTTGAGGTAGTTTGACAACGAGTTGAACTATGACACTTTCGTTCTTACTTGTTTCTCCTGCTCGTACAGGAATCACCCAGGTCCGGCCGGTGAACGGTTCGGATCGTCAGTTTAACGTTTAACCCGTAGTCGGTGAACCTCGTAGATAGAACCCGAATCTTGAACCACCCAACCATTGGAATGATCGGTGAGTTGGCTCAAGCTCCGTTTCTACCGGCTTGAAGGCATTGAGTGTAAAAGAGTTGAAAGAAAGTTGGAAATCCTTCTTTCAATCCTTCACATCATGTAAATGTTTAGATCTTTGGTAGATCTTGACTTGTTTATGTGGAAATCGGTTAGATCCGAGCTATTCATGGTGGATTGAGGCCAAACCATGATGTTCTTGAAGAACACCATGATGACATCATCCTAGAATGCTTAGATCTTGATGATTTCATGGTTAGAAATCAAGATTTGAAAGATAGAAAGGTGTAGGAGCATGTTTTGATTAAGAAAGTACAAGATTTAGGCTGGAAACTTACCGAAATCGGAAGAAATCTGAGGAAAAAGGAGGAGCACGAGCTGGTCGGTCAGAACTTTCCAAAAGTGGTAAAGAGTGACAATGACAACCCTATTTATAAGCTCCAAAAGAGGAAAGGGCTGGCCGATCGGCCAGGCTTCCCAATCGGACAGCCTGCTGGTCGGTCAGAACTTTCCAAAAGTGGTAAAGAGTGACAATGACAGCCCTATTTATAGGCTCCAAAAGAGGAAAGGGCTGGCCGATCGGCCAGGCTTCCCGATCGGACAGCCTGCTCGATCGGACAGTCCGTCCGATCGGCTGGGCTGTTCGATCGGCTGATAGCCTGATCGCTCAACAGCCTGGTTCGAGTGCTCGGTGCGACGATTTTCGACATTTCGATCTCGATCGAGTACGATAGAGTTTCCTATTCAAATTACTTTCAGTCCCAACTACTATATCTAACATACAATCTCCTATGATTCACCCTATCCTTACGTTACCATTCGTCGTACTTCGATTTCGATTGTATTCGGTTTGAGTTTCGAGTTTCGATTGATTCGATTGAATACCACACAATAAGGTAGGCATGCACAGGTAACACATAAGGCACACACACACGTATACAACAACCAAAGTTCGCATAATTCGAGATTCGAGTTCGATGATAGTTAGATCGGTTTGATTATAAGTTGGTTAACTTTATCGCATTGTTACTTCCTACTAATCACAGTCGTAAATCGGTTCGCGTTGATAAAACATTCGATTACTTCGATTCTTCCTGATTATAACACTTACTCCACATAATACAAATAAAACTGAAAATAGACTATCTACAGTCAAAGAAAGTCAAAGTTGATTTGGACTTTGACTTTAACTTTGACATTCGAAAACACGGGGTGTTACAGTATAGACAAAGATATAAAATACAAGTATTTTAGACTTTTATATATTTGTACAAAACTAGTAGATGCCCCGTCCGCGTTGCGGGGCAATGGCCGAATAATTCTCAATCAATTAAAAAAAGAGTACTATAATTTTGCTATGAAAAAAAAAAGATGATAAGACCGTAATTTTGGGCTCAGGGCAAAACTGTAATTTTTCAGGACTAATGAGCCAGTGTTAGGCAGCTAGAGTTATGCGCCGCCCGCGTTGCGGGGCGCTAAACCGAGTATTTATTAGGTTAATAACATGTACGCCTTTATGTCATTTAGTTATACATTCTACCTATAACACGATATCAAAAAAGATACATCAAGTTAACCAATTAAAGAAAAACAGTACCATAGTTATGATAAAAAAAAAATTAACTAAAACGATGACAAGCGTGTAATTTAGAGTTGGGGGCAAAACAATATTTTGTCAGGACCAATTAGCGAGTGCTAGGCAGCTGTTTGGCATGAATAAAAACAAAATTAAGTCAACAAAGTAAAATAAAACACTACCATGGTTTTGCCAAAGAAAAAGAAAACAATGGCAAGATTGCAATTTTTAGCGAAGGTAAAATCGTAATTTTAAAATGGAGGTAAAATAATATTTTTAACTGAGGGCAAAAGCATTTTATTTTATTTTGAAACGGGGGCAAAATCGTAATATTTTAGCTGCGGGCAAAATCGTAATTGTTAGCTGCGGGCAAAATCGTAATTTTTAGCTGCGGGCAAAATCGTAATTTTAAACTGGGAACCAAATCGTAATTTGGCAGGACTCTAGCTGAGGGCAAAACCATAATTTTATTTTGAACTGGGGGCAAAATTGTATTTTTTAACTAAGGGGGAAATCGTAAATTTAAGCAAGGGACAAAAGCAAAATTTTATTTTGAATCGAGGGCGAAATCGTAGTTTTACACCTGGGATAAAATTGTAATTTGGCATCACCTATAAATAACTATTATATGAAAAAAGAAAAAAAATGAAAGTCAAAAGTGGCAAACCACTTAACAAAACTATTTCCCCTGACGTCATCAACCTGTGTTAAAAGTATCGATTTTAACTTAAAAAATATTAAAAAAAAAATTGTGTGTGTTTTTTTTTTTATTTTTTTTAGGTTTTTTGGAGTTTAGTTTTTAGCATTTTAGCTTGGGGGGAGGGGGGTTTAGGTTTTTGGGGGGTGTGGGGGTGGGGTGGGGGTTAGGTTTTTTTTTAAGGTTTTTTAGGGGTTTTAGTTTTTAGCATTTAGTTTGGGGGAGGGGAAGGGGGGTTTAGGTTTTTTTTTGGGGGGGAAGGGTGCGGGGGTTTAGGTTTTTGGGGTGGGAGGTGGGGGTTATGTTTTTTTAGGTTTTTTTAGCTATTTTAGGTTGTGTTCACATTGGTTCTCGCGGTTCTCGCAATAAAGGTGGTTCTCGCATGAACCTTACCCTATATATATATACATATATATATATATATATATATATAGTGGAGGGTTCAAATGAGAAGAAATTCTTTGTAAGAAGAAAAAAGAAGAAATTTCAACCAATAGGAATGCTTCATTAGACTTCATTTAATATTTGTACTTAATGTAACTATAAGGGTATATTAGTAAACTTACATATATCATTAATTGGTAGTTTCATCTTTAATAACTAACTATATTAAATTTGTAACTTATTTTTAAGATATATATTTTTCACAAAAAATAAAAATAAAAATTCATTTATAGTGTAGGATAAATACGAGGCGTGTAGGATAAATTACGAGTTGTGTAGGATAAATTTCAATATGTGTAGGATAAATTTCGAAATGTGTAGGATAACTTTTGACGTGTGTAGGCAAAAATATTTAGTGTTGAGGATTATAGTCTTAATGACTAATTAATTAGTCAAACATAATAATAAATAAGATGAGAAAAAAACTATTTAATGGTTTACAATTGTACCCTTTTATTCTTTTTCTTCTCAATAAAATTTTCTTCTCAAATGAACCTTCCCCTATATATATATATATATATATATATATATATATGGGGAAGGTTCAAATGAAAACCACTAGTTATTGTGAAAACTCGAAAACTAATTAAAAAAGCCAAAAAAAAACATACCAATTTTTTTTTTGCATAATAATTTTCGCTAGTTTTAGTATATAAAAAAATTTTCAAAAAACAAAAAAAAACTTTTTTGTAGTGCACATGTGTAGTACACATACACATGTGTAGTATATTACACATGTGTAATACAAATTTTTTTTTTTTTAAAAAAAAAGTTTTTTTTATATACAAAACCTGCGATTTTTTATAAAAAAAATTGGTGTGTTTTTTAGCCTTTTTTTAGTTAGCTTTTAAGTTTTCACAATAAAAGTGGTTTTATTTGAACCATCCCCATATATATATTTCATGTTTTATTAAATAATAAAAACTAAAAAAAAAAGAAAATAAAAATTAGCATGACCCTAAACGATTAAATGATGTTAGAATATTACTTAAACAAAAGTAATAAAAAGCAATAAATATAATAAGACAAATAAAAGCAAATTTACTTAAATACTCTTTTGACATTAAAATATTAAAAAGACTAGTGGGGAACTCGCGCGTTGCAGCGGAGATGTGTTGAGCAGAGAGTCAACAAAAACAACAGTTTTCATTTGCACCAGCTTACACTCAAAATTTGAACAAAGACTAATTAATATACGATGCCAAATGGCTACCCTAGATACAAACATTTCTACTCTAAAGAAGCCAACTATGTGAATCAGAAAAGAGAACTCCAATAACAAATCAAAGAAGAGGTGCCATAGCCAATTGTTAGAGATCTAGAAGAAGGGCCGACTTTCCTGATGTTACAAAGCCGATGCACCCAAGGAGTTGTGGCAAACCACCATCAGAAGCCAGGAAAGAATCTAGACCCCTCAATTAATGCAAGTTGAGCTCCAGCCTTGAACATCCTTAATTAAGCTTAATAATTTCTTTTTTTTAAAATTGAGCCAAACCAAGCCGAGCCAAGCCAGCTCGGTTTAAAACCAAGTCGAGCCCGAGCTTTAGATTTTCAGCTCGGTTTCAAATCCGAGCCCAGCCAAGCCAGCTCGGTTTATAATCGAGCCAAACCCGAGCTTGGCCTGGCTCGGCTCGGCTCATGAACAACCCTACACCAGAGATGCAGACAAGTCACCCGCTACGAAAGGAAACACAAAATGAAGCAGAGTTATACAGTCGATAAATCAATGATCATCAAGTGAGAAGCAATTATGGTGAGCCTAAACTACCCCAATATGAAACACACACCAAACTCACACAAATGCCCCACTTGACTGAATAACTTCTCCCAAGACGAAGAAGTAAATTGTAATTTCTGTGAATACTTCCGCATACAGAGTTCTCTCTTGAGTTACTTCACATGCTTTATCCAGGAGCCATATTCAACCTCCTAAATTTGTCTAAAAATTATATTATGATTGGAAAACTATCTTTTGGTTAGCACTTATCATATTTGACACATCAACTATTTTAAAAAATAAACTTTAGACAAAAGTTGTTTCGGATCAACCCTACCCATGTGGATCAGTACCAAAAAATCTCATTCTGACTCATTATCTAACCTACCCATCATATGCATCCATTATACATAATCCTACGATTGAATTAAATGACACGCTAGGATCTGATATATATTAATTCCAACTGCAAATTACCTGTCTGATTGGCAGCCCCAAAAAATCAGTCTTCTCTCTACCATGACTGAACCCGCAGCTGACAAATAATACTGCAGCAAACACCTAACAATATAGTGAACGTCTTTCTTAGTTATGATTATGAAAAACAATATAGTTACAATAACAACTAAAAAATTTAAATAACATGATTTAGAGGTTGTAAGCACTATAATAGAATTACATATTCAGTATTACCTCTCCATTCGTTTAGTAATCTGAATCTAACAATGCCTAGGAAGAACATATAAAGAACGTATGATACGCTAAGACATTGATAAGATAAACCTGAAAGATGCTATTCTACTGTTATTTTCCTCTTACTTTCTACCTACCAAGAAAGCTAGACAACCCGAGAAAATTGCTTATCAACCATGCAAAATGTCCCAGCTCACCTACACATGAAAAAAAAATCCATGTTTTCACGTAGTAAAATAACACAATCCTAAATAAAAATGCAAATATTCTTTCATTAACCCTACTTCAGCTACAAAACCAATATCTGTACAAACACGATATGACCCATTAACTAATTGTATAAATACAAGCGACCTCCATGGATTTGGCAGAGCTGGTTCAGGTTCGATATTTTTCTTCCTCTTTTTGTCACCATGGCCCTAAATATAGGAAGATAACAAAGATACAATTGATTAGAAGGGAAATTAAGATGCAAAATGGGTGAAATCGGTATCTTGATGGATCTTGACTTAGTAGTTCGCTTACTGATTATATTAGGTGTTTTTGAAGGATTTTGTAGTCAAGTATGTCTTACAGCACATCCTATCAGCATGTTCAAAAACTAATGTGGCTCAAGAGCACACATTTGAGAGGTCTGCATAAGTCTCTCCATCCTGCACAAAATTAATACATCTACTAAACCCCATTAACATTTGTTATTTCATCTTCTATTTATGAAATAAGTAATAAACCACACTAATAAACCACACTAATAAACCCTAAAGTAAGATAAGGCACCATACAATCCAGGGTCACCCTCCACAATTCACCTAAAGAACCTTACAGACGGCATAACACTATCATATACCATCCAATACACATAGGATTGAAACAATACCTTGCATACATATACCACATCAGAAGTAGAAACCGATCATTTGCTTCTGGTAAACAACCTACTGATCCAATCAAGACCGTTCAAACAAGAATCACAATCGGAATTTGAACCTGCAAACAAATTAAACAAAATACACAAATAAAAACCGTAATCATATCAGATTTTGTTGAATGCAATAACAACATCGATTAAATGGGGGAATTTAGAGAGAAGCATCAAAATCGGAACCCTGTAAAGCAGCATGAAATCACCTGAATATCGTCGCTAGCAACTTTAGCTGCTGGATCACACATTAGGAATCATAATGTCAGTTAAGAAGAAAATAGATAAGCAATTGAGAAGGCATCAATAAGTAAATTTTAAGAAGAATTATGCCTGAAAATCCGAAATTGTTAAATTTCCCATTTTAAATTATATTTCTGGTTGATTTTCACTTACGCGATAAGCATCCTGTGCGCCTTTAAACGCGACACCAAACTGTTTCTAACCCTCACTGCCAACCAAAGTTGATACATTTTTTATTTCAATTTTAGTAATTTAACTTTTTTATAAAGAAAAAGGAAATGTGGTTAAGAAATAATACCATCATGGTTCAAAATGGCTTTGCCACTGCCTGATGTTAAAATGTGGCCATTCCATGAAGTTGCAACTACATGATGACCTTCTAGTCTGTTTATAAGTTTGCTAGTTTGCGCGTCGAAAAGCTGAATATGTGATTGTGAAAGACCAACCGCGAGTGTTTTGCCATCGTGAGACCATGAAAGACTGGACGGAGGGTCATTTAAATTCTCGGTTCTAAGTAGACGATATGTGTCTTCATTCACCGGGTTCCAAAGGTACAATTCTTGTCCCAAAGCAACTGCGAGAATGTTGTTCTTCCCCCAATCCATTACGTTCATGTAGAAATCGTCCTGAATGAAAGGTGCATCTAGTATTTTGGTTTCCTTCTGAACAAAATAACATAAAATCAGTACTAAAAAAAAAGAAATTGAGAAAATTTTTCAAGAAAATCTTAAAAGCTACCTTGGGTAATTTTCTTTGTTGGCTAATGTGATTCTTGTTTTTGAAATTGTCTTCATCGCTACGCCTAATTTCATCAACATATCGAATCGATTTTCTACTTGATTTCGGGCTTCCTCTAAAAACAAGCATTCTAAATGGTCTTCCTTCACTATCCAGAGTCAAATTTCCCCCCATTATTCTTCTGTATTCTGCCTGTTACAGATAAGATTCATCAGCAACATTAAAACCCTTTTCAAGAATTTCAAGATTTGCAACACCCTAATCCCAATCTAAAATACCCTTTTATCCAAATTGCATAACATTTAAAAAAACCAAAAATAAACAAAAACAAGATAAGATCTTTTGAAGAGATACAAAACCCATAAAGAATCAAGATTTGCAGAATCCTAATACCAAACACCAGTGTTGTAAAAATTTTATTTACAGAAAAACTGTAACAAAACTTTCTTCATGTATAATATAATACTTACAAAACGAAAAATATAAACGATGGTTTCTAAAAGCGGTTTTTGCTTCACTTTCTCTCCATTTTGATTCTCCAATTCAGGACTAAAGCCTTCAACTGGCAATGAACCATCAGCATGGCATTTGGATGCAACAAACAGAATTGTCATCAATAGTTATACCAGGGGAACAAATTAACAAATAACAAACCCTAGACATATAATCATATGAAAAAAGGGAAACACAAGAGACACAAAAGAACCAAAATTCACATACCATGAACGATTTTAGGGCCTTGTAATCAAATCTACAAAAGCCAATAAACACTCCAAGAAAAAAAAAAAACAAATCGAAGCACCTAGGGTTAGGGGTTACCTGTTTCTGAATCTTCGTGGGTGGATCTCAAACTCTAATCTTCGTTTTCACCTTGCGGTTACAAACAGCTGTGAAAGGGATGAAACTGATCGAGAGCTCAAGGGTTTCGAATGAACCTCTTCTAGGTTTTGACGATTGGGTTTCTGGAAACTAAACGTGGGAGGAGGATTTCTCCATTTTAACCCTGAGGCGTCTTAAAATTTTGGAGAACTTGCAACTTAAATGGCTTTAAGCATCTTGTACATTATGCTTTAAAATTGATACATATGGCAAAATTACCATCTTGTACATCACTTCTCCTTTTTATAATAATATAGATAATAAGACAAAAAGATTTTTTAATGGTTTATTTAATTTTAATCTCATACATCGATTTTCAAGATCTAATGGTTGGAAAGTGGTTCTCGTGGTTTTCGCAACTAGAGGTGGTTTTCATTTTAGCTGTCCCTTGCTTGTATATACTTCACAACATACAAAATATAAATGTTATCATCAAATGCATATACTAGAAGAGAATTTATTTTTTCACATTATGAACATACTAAAATAAATCACTATTAGACAAGGGTTAGTGGAAAATAAAAATAAAAATTAAAAAAATCGGGTACATGATCGGGTATATAGTTCGGGTAAACAGGTATGTGGTTTCGGGTAATCGGGTCGGGTATCACCTAATCCGATACCCAACCCATACTCGTGAATTTTTTTTAAAACTAATCCCATACCCGACCCAATACGGCCCGTCGGGTTTATATAATATAAATTTATAACAAGTTGAGGTATTAGGGGGTGTCAAACCACAAAAATTAGGGAATGATATTTACATAATATAAATTTATAACGAGTTGAGGTATTAGGGTGTTGTACCACATAACAAAAAAGAAATTGATGTTTCACTTTAAATACAAAACTATTTGATTTTGTAGTTTTAACTCAAAAGTTTTTAGTTTTTCAATTTAACCTCATAACCTTTTTACTTTCAACTTTAATCCCCTATGGCATTCTCTTCCTCCAACATAACTTACAGAGCCACCATTACCAAACCCTCATCTTCACATTATCCCAGATCTAACCCTTCACAATCATCCCTCACATTCACTAAAGCTTCCACCTTTTCACCCAAATCCTTTTCAGTTTCTTGGGTGATGGCGTTGCAGGGCGATTGCTGAATAATTCTCAAACAATTAAAAATACTATTATAGTTTTGTTAGAAAAAAAAACTAAAACAATGATAAGACCGTAGTTCTGAGCTCAGAGTAAAACTGTGTTAGGCAGCTTCTTGACATGAAAAAAAATTAAATCAAGTCAACCAATTAAAAAAAAACACTTTTATAGTTTTGCTAAAAATTAAAACGATAGCAAATTTGAACTGAGGGCAAAGTTGTATTTGTTGACTTGGGTAAAATCGTAATTTGCCAAAAGTTAAAGTGATGGCAATACTATAAATTTGAACCAGAGAAAAAATCATAATATAACTTTACATTAAGGACAAAATCGTAATTTTAAGCTGGGGACAAAACTATATTTTTAATTTGAACTGGGGGGAAATCAAAATTTTGAGCTGAGGGCAAAATTGTAATTTTGAATTGGGGGCAAAAGCATACTTTTGTTTTGAACCGGGCAAGAACTTAATTTTAAACTGAAGGCGAAATCATAATTTTTGAAACGGGGCGAAAATGCAAAATCGTCATTTTTAGTTTGGGGCAAAAGCTAAAGTTTATTTTGAATTGGGGCCAAAATTATAATTGTAATCTGGGGATAAAATCATAATTTTGAACCGAGGGCAAAATCGTAATTTTGAGCGTGGGACAAGAACACAATTTTATTTTGAAGGGTGGGCAGAAACGTATTTTATTTTAAATTAAGAACGAAGCCGTAATTTTAAAACGAATATAAAATAGTAAACTGCTTGGTCCAAAAAAGAATATAAAATAGTAAACTGTTTGGTCCAATAGGGGAGTGCTAGGCAGGTGCCTGACACTATTCCCCTAACTTGATTTTGTATATGTAGGAAATGGGCTTCTTTTAACTTGATTGAGCCCATTGTAAGCAATACAGTTTGCAAACAGGAGCCCAAATCGGTTAACCTGTAAATTTCATTATACGACTACTCTGCTGTTCATTCTTTTTAGTAGAAACACAACCATCCCGAAATCATGCAACCCAGAATCCGGCAGTTCATTTCGTCCCAGAAATTTCACATCTTTTCCAAACCCAAACAGAAATCAGTTCCAAGATTCCAACTTTTTCACAATCAAACTCGAAATTCAGAGAATTTCAGTGAAGCCGATCACGATATTATTCAGTCACCTGCACCAAATCCGGACGAATACTCAACAATTAGCATCAAAGCCCTTGAAATCCAAGACCTTCTCAAGCAAATTAACCGGCAGAATCCAGAAAATGAAGTCGAACAAGCTTTTACTCGATTGAAGCTGACACTTAATGAAGATTTAGTGCTTAATGTGCTTCGTAGGCACCGTTCTGATTGGAAATCAGCTTATGTATTCTTCAATTGGGTGTCTATTTCAAGTGGGTATTCACCTGGAACAGGATCTTACAACGAAATTCTTGACATTTTAGGCAAAATGAAGCGGTTTAATGAGGTACACCAAGTGCTCGACGAAATGTCTAAGAGAAATAAAAGCTTGATTAATGAAAGAACGTATGGTATTGTGGTAAATAGGTATGCTGCAGCTCATATGATAGAAGAAGCCACTCAGTTTTTCTACAAGAGGGTAGAGTTTGGTCTTGATCTTGATTTAATAGCTTTTCAGACACTTTTGATATCGTTGTGTCGTTATAAGCATGTCGAGGCTGCAGAGTTTTTGTTTCATTCGAAAAAGCATGAGTTTCGGCATAATATTAAGACCATGAACATTATTCTTAACGGATGGTGTGTTTTGGGTAGTTTACGCGAAGCGAAAAGGTTTTGGAATGATATTATTACGTCGAAATACAAGCCGGATAGGTTTACGTACGGGATATTTATCAATTCGTTAGCGAAGGCTGGCAAGATTAGTACAGCGGTTAAGTTGTTTCAAGCCATGTGGGCGAAAGGTTGCACCCCGGATGTGGCTATCTGCAACTGCATTATCGACGGGTTATGTTTCAAGAAACGCATCCCGGAAGCTCTTGAAATAATCAAAGAAATGAACGAAAAAGAGTGTTGTCCAGACGTTGCGACGTACAACACGTTGATCAAACACCTATGCAAGATTCGAAGAATGGAGAAGGTGAACGAGCTTTTGAACGAGATGACACAAAAGGGTGGCGATTGTGCACCGAACGCTAGAACTTACGGGTACTTGTTAAACTCTGCGAAGAAGCCGGATGAAGTTGTGAAAATCTTGGAGGTAATGGAGAGAAACGGTTGTAAGATGACGGAGGATACTTGTAATCTGTTGTTGAGGCTTTTTATGGGTTGGGGTGATGATAAACGGGTTGAATCGACTTGGGTTGAGATGGAGAGAAACGGGTTGGGCCCGGATCAGAGATCGTACACAATTATGGTGCACGGGCTCTACGACAAGGGGCGGTTAAAGGAAGCTATGGTGTATTATAAGAGGATGATATCAAAAGGAATGGTTGCAGAGCCAAGAACCAAGTTATTAGTTGATGCTATTAATATCAAGTTGAATAATAAAGATCACAAAAATGGTCAAAACATTTAGCATGTATTTTAAACTTTTATTTGGAAATAGGGATCAAGATAAATGTGTTTTAGCCTTTATTAATTTTATGGATCATTGTTTTTGTCTCACATTATACATTATGAGAAAATTAAAAGGATTTTATGCTGCAACAAAGACATATCTATACAACTGAATAAATAGACAGAGACTCCTTGAAGATGCCGGATTTATATTGTTGTTGTTAGTCATTTATATTCACAATTCACATAATTTTGAAAAATGAAAAAAGAAAGAAAGAAAGAGAGTTTGCTTTTAAGGAAAATGAACTCGCTCGAAATCGGCTCATTTGTAAGTGAGTTGAGCTGAACTCGCTCGGTTTGTAAACGAACCGAGTTTGAGCCACGTAAGCTCGCTTGTTTGGATTGTTTAAATTGAGCCAAAAATTTAATGTTTATAAGTTAAATAAGCCACATAAACAGGGCCGGCCCCGAGAATTCGTGTACCTTGTTCGAGCTCCAAAAAACGTGCCCTTAGACCTGTACGAAATTCGGCATTGGGCTCAATAAAGGTCTAAACCTAATGTCAATGGACTAATAACTAATCTAAAACATAAGAATAGTTTTGTAAGTGGGTCAATGTTTGTGTTTGTATAGATATACACTATAAAAAAGAAATTTTTACGTATACATATCGGGTTTATTCTAAAAATAGCGTGCCCTCCCAAATATCGGGCCCTGGCCGGTGGTCCTCCCCGCCCACCCCCAGGGCCGGCCCTGCACATAAACTTGATTGGAATTTGGTAACATTTCTCATCATCCTCAGTAAATCCCATCAATAGCAAAGCTAAGGTAGGGTCTGAGGAGGGTAGATGTAGACGGCCTTACCTCTACCCCGTAGGAATAGAGAGGCTGCTTCCTGTGAGACCCTCGGCTCGATTGTAGTTTTGTATCAAGCCTTGGACCTAAGACACATAACACTCAAACAATCGGGACAGAGATTGATTGGTGCATGTACCCACGTGTCTTTCAGCTAAGACACATAACACTCAAACAATCGGGACAGAGATTGATCGGCAAGTGGGAGAATGTAAGAATAAATAAATAATATATTTATTTATATATGGCCATTATAATCATTTACATTATATGGATCAAAATATATAACAATCCATTAAATAATTAGTTGGTAATTGTTGATGGGCCTTATTACCATTATTAACTAATTAGGGTTTCCTCCTGGGTGCATATATAAGGAGACTTATGTTGAGGTTCTAGGGTTAGACACATAACCTAACTAATTCACATAACATCAATCAACCTCC
This sequence comes from Helianthus annuus, assembly GCF_002127325.2. NCBI lineage: Eukaryota > Viridiplantae > Streptophyta > Magnoliopsida > Asterales > Asteraceae > Helianthus > Helianthus annuus. The sequence goes on along the minus strand of NC_035443.2, from coordinate 23,751,931 downwards.
TCTCCATAGCCGATTACCCTTTATCGGTTCTCATCATCACCATCATTAGATTGCACCCTAAGGAGGAACCAGATCAAGATGACAATCATGTCAGACCTTATTGCTACGTTTCACATCTGGATTCTCTGCTGACCTGTACTGCTGCAATCAGGTATGTTTTCATGTTTTCCATTATGCCTAAACAGAACTGATCCAACATGTGGTATCAGAGCATATGTTGATTAGTCAGTTCTGTTTTCGTATCCATTATTCTGGGATTGAAATCTGGAAAACAGAGTTTTGAAAACTTAATAAAATTTAAAAGTCTGTTTCGAGACCAAGTATCTCGAAATCACTGTTTCGGGAAAAACATAAATTCGAAACCCTGTTTCGAGTTTTTCTTCATAAACAATTTCGGATCTTATGTTTTGATGTCTTATAAATATTCCGAAATTATAACCTATTAATTCACCTTTCCGAAATCATTAAAATAACAGATTTCGGGTTCCAGAATTTATGTTTTAATTTTTTAGGGTTCATCATGTTCTTAGGAAAATTCGAAATTCCTTTATGTTTTGGAATGTAATTAGGATTATTGAGTGTTTTTTCCTGTTTTGATCCAATTTTATCATCTAAGTTTATTCGAAAACTGTTAATTGATAATCAGATAAAATTTTCGAAATATTTTGACAAAATTAGATCATCATTAAAACAGGAAACCATATCTCAAAAACCTTAGAATTCGAATTTTCAGTTATTATCACTAACAGCTGTAACAGGAAGTTTCGAGATCCCTTTAACGAGCCGATACCAAGATCTCGATTCGAGACCACACGAACTCGACTCGAAATCATAAGTGTTCTCAAATGTTTATAACTCGAGACAACGATTTCGACTCGAGATCATAAGGTCTCGACTCGAGACCACTGAGGTTTCGACTAAGGGCTTCAATCTTTACAACTCGAGACAAAGGTCTCGACTCGAGACCATAAGGTCATAACTCGAGACCATAAGGTTGCGACTCGAGACCATAAAGCTACAACTCGAGACCACAACATCACAACTCGAGACCATGGTTGCGACTCGAGACCTCATAAGGAGTCGAGATCTCATAATTCACAGCAGTCGAGACCATGATTACGACTCGAGACACTGAGGTTGCGACTCGAGACCAATAATGAGTCGAGACCTCATAATGTTATAAGCTGAGTCGAGACTTGACTCGAGATCTCACTCGGGATCTCATAACTGAGTCGAGATCTCACTCGAAACTTCATTATTTTAGGTTGTTTAATGTGAACTAAGATTTAGCTCGGGGCTCCGCCCCGAACCCCGTGCGGGGGCACGATGCCCCCCTGCAACCCCAGCGCTAACAGGTGGTTTGCTACTAAATAATTGGTTTTTGTAAATACTTAGTTAATTAATAAGGATCAAATAATGTTTTACAAAACCAAAATGGCTTAACTTGAATGAGCTTCTGATGTATCACTTCTGGCCAAAGCTGATTTGATGCATCTATTTATTGTTCAAGTATTATAAAAGCTATGTTGAGTATGCATTACAAACGTGAAATGTCTTAATTCTGGCCAAAGCTGATTTAATTCATTTATGTTTAGCATGCTTGACAAGTGCATAACTAAAGTGATTGTCTCATTTCTGGCCAAAGCTGATTTGTCTTCGTTTAAGTAGAATTTTAAATAAGTCTATTATTTTGATGTTAGTAATAGACATATCACAACCTCTTCACACAATGATCCTTATATTAATGATTCTTAATTAATTTTTTATGATCATTTCGTCTGCCTTATTCTTAGTACCCATAATTTTTTTTACTCACTATAATTTTCTTGAATAAATCTATATCTCATCCACTCTAATTCCGAAATCTAATATGTTTTGCTTAAAGTCTCTATAAGAATTAGCTCTTAAATTAAATCCTTGATTATCTCTTAAGACACGATAATCGTATTGCTCTCTTCTGATAAGGCACTACAGAAGAAAAGTAGAGCATGATGATTAGGATAAATCGAACATGATGTCTCTTATGATAATCAAGAACTCTCTAACATAACTGCTATCACTAAAGTTATTCCAGATTAAGTCTTTTCTAAGACTAATCTATAATTATGGAATAATCACAAAAGCTCCTAAGATGCATGCCTTCATTTAAAATTATAAATTATAAAGCTAAGTGGTATATGTGAATACATAACAATGTACAATACCATGACCCATAAAATTAAGGGCTTACGCATGGAAATAAGTACATTTTCCAGTACATTACATACTAAGATTTTCATTTGTACAATTTGATGCCTTATAAATCAACTATAACACTCAAAATACCAAAGTATAACGAGTGTGTTGATAAGCAACATATGTACAAAGAAATAAATGTTTGAAGCTGGAAAATAAGTTGTTACTCACCTTACAACCACTTAAACTTTAAAAGAGGAATTTTCTAAGGTCCATAGACAAAATACAAGTACAAAATCCCAACTCTAAGGTTCTTAAAGGGAAAATCTCAATGCATAATTATGTCATTAGACTAGGCATAAGCAATGAGACTATCCATTATTCAGAAGAACAGTTGGATAAGTTAATTAGATAGTCACTTACTAATGATATTTAAGTCTAATAATTCTTTAATATTCCTATTAACACATGATTAGTTGACTCTAGTTTTAAACGTTTCCTTACCAGAAGTCAACAAATAACTAACGTGAGAGTTAGTGACAAAATTAAATGTTAAGACTATAAGAACCATAATAAGCAGTCTTCTAACAACGCCTTTTGATGCCTTATATATTCTGAAGATTAATCAGAATATAGTATCATAATTAAGCAATGTTATGAAGTTGTGAGGTTTGCATAGTCAACATAAAGTCACACTTACCTTAAATTCTCATATTATTTGTTCTAAATATCTGGATTGAAACATTACTAAGATAAAACTAGATGATACCTTACATTTTCACAACTTTTGTTATCATGCAAATGAGAATTTGACAAAAGGAAAATGAGACTTATAAATTTCATCCATTATAACCGAAATCCATGAGAAATCATGACATGGTTAATGAGGATGATATTTTATCTAATCTCATTCTAAGTGATTTTAAATCATGACGTTATAGCCCTAAATATCACTTGGCTTAAGGAATAAGTGTGGGTCCATCATAAGTCATTCATTGACATTCGTGGAACTTATTCCAAATGGAATATTCAGACATAATTCATTTATCATTTAACAGACTATCAACTTATATCTAAATTTTGTCGCATATGGCCCACAGTCTTAGAAGAAATCTATTCATATATATACTTAATAAGATTTCTATTAAATATGTCCCTAAAGTTTCTTATGATATATGGACATTAAAGAAATCAAATAAAGTCTAACGTATATGTGATAGGTTCCCATGTCACGTAGCTCATTGAAACTTCTCTTGTAGCATTCTAGAGATATTAAAGATCAGTAGGAGCATTAAGTGTCTTAATAATAACTTGCAATAGTTACAAGAGGTGGGGGAGTGAAATTTTACATTACCTAAATTTACACCTCTTGTACAAGACACCGCTCCATCACGACACTGTTCCATCAATACTTGTCTCCTTAAAATCTAATGCTACTCTTATAAAAGGTTCATTGTTGCTTAATTGTGGGCACACTTAGATTTCTTACATAAACTAACATAATCCTCAACAAGAGAAATCACAACGACTAACGTCATTAATTTGTTTTCTCTACTAGAATTTGTGGGTCGTTAAATATTGACCTTAAGCATGCTGAGTTCCTAAAGTTTTCTAAGGTCAGTGGGAGCAGTCAAAGTTCTTATCATGACTTGCAAGGAATACAAGAGGCGGGGGGAAGAGTGTCATTAAATTTCACTCTGAATTTAACTCCGATTACACCTCTTGTACACCATATTGCACCAACTCTTATAAACTTAGAATGAAAATGATAGCAACCTAACCAAGAGCTAATCCATAAAACTGAAACTTCTAATGAACCCAATAATCAACTCAGGAGGTCATCTAGGTTTAAAAGCCTACTAACTTTGATGATTACATAACCTCCCTAACTGAAGTTGAAATTGATTATGGAAAAGTTTACTGATCCAATCTCTTCTAATTAAGCCATTAGTGTCAATCAATCTTCTAAATGGAATAAAACTGTTTTCTAGTAAAACTGATTTTATGTGTTCGTATAACGTTGGGATTTGATTGAATTACCTAAGAGTGTTCATAACTAAACCAAATCCTTATATATAAACGTTAAGACACTAAGAAGCATGATTGATTGTCAAAGGTTATACTAAGGAAGAGATAAATTATCAAAAGATTTCTTTGAGGATCATCACTGTTCTAGTAGCTTATAATGGTTTAAAGCTATATTAGATGAACATTAAAAACAATTTTCCCTAACAAATGGCTGACATATTTACATGTTCATTAGATAACAACCTAAAGTTTCAAACTGAAGGTTAAAGAACACTTTATTTGTAAGCCAATAATATCCATGTATGGGTTAATGCAAACATCATAATGTGATGAAAAGCTAACGTAATTATTTTCATCAAGAATCAAGTGGATTAATGAACCTACCTCAAAATGAGTGGGAGCAACTAAGATAAACTTGTCTATATAGATGATATTCTTTTGACAAGTATATGTTACATAAGTCAAAGCATTGTTAACACAAACTTTGATATAATAGATCTCAGAGATGTCTCTTATGTAATCATAACGTACCGAGATAGACCCAATGGGACATTAGTTTCGTTCCATAAGTTTAACATTAAATGGGTCCTTACATATGTAACAAACAATACTGCTCTCCTTTTGAGCATAATAGGATGAATGAGATTATTTCCTTACGCTTCATTAATTAGAAGCCTTATGTAAGTTTAAGTCTATACTCGTTTAGATATTACTCACATTGCAACACACTAGATATGTCTAGATTAATGTGAAGCATCTAATGGAGTATTACAATATCTTTAAAAGAAACGAGAGGCTACAATTTAAAGAAGAAGTGAGAACTTAAAACCGGTTGATTACTTTAACTTTGTAATATTCAAAGATGACAAAATGTAATTTCGGGTACATCCTTATGTCAGCAGACAAAACCTATCTCATGGAGGAGTCATAATGGACTGATATCAACAACCTAAGTTATAACGACATAATATAGTCACTAAATGTTGTTGGAAATTTATCAGTAGACTCATAAGTTTATTAACTCCATATAATTAATGTTTTGAAGAATTAGTGTGATAAAGTCAGCTACCATAACTCCTTGAACAATAACAGTTCAAGAGGTGCTGCATTAAATTTCGATACGCAATTAATTATTCGTTTATGAACGAATTGAGGAAACTAAGTTTTGTATCGAATACATTCATGATATGCTTAAGGATCCTATAACTGAAGGGCTATTACCCATAAGTCTTATTAAGAGAGCTCATAGACGGGTATTAATTAATGGCCATGCTCAACTGCATATCGTACTATGAATGACTAAGTATTAGTTAATTTTCCTCATCAGTTTGATTTTGTACGTCTCTAAGAATATGTCAAGTCGACATAATGGCATATAGACAAATAAAGTTACAAATCAAACAAAGGGCTTATGCGTATTTTGATCATGACGATTAGGTTTTAAATTAAGGCTATAGTATGATTAATGAGGGTCCTGAGTCGCATAATGATTCAACGGCTGTATTTCTCTGCTATAGTACTTGTTTAAGGCTAAAATGAGTGTTAACTCCTGATCAGGCTTATCTAATACTCATAGTAAATGATTACTCGGGCAAGTGGGAGAATGTAAGAATAAATAAATAATATATTTATTTATATATGACCATTATAATCATTTACATTATATGGATCAAAATATATAACAATCCATTAAATAATTAGTTGGTAATTGTTGATGGGCCTTATTACCATTATTAACTAATTAGGGTTTCCTCCTGGGTGCATATATAAGGAGACTTATGTTGAGGTTCTAGGGTTAGACACATAACCTAACTAATTCACATAACATCAATCAACCTCCTCTCCATAGCCGATTACCCTTTATCGGTTCTCATCATCACCATCATTAGATTGCACCCTAAGGAGGAACCAGATCAAGATGACAATCATGTCAGACCTTATTGCTACGTTTCACATCTGGATTCTCTGCTGACCTGTACTGCTGCAATCAGGTATGTTTTCATGTTTTCCATTATGCCTAAACAGAACTGATCCAACAGTTCATCTCCACAACCTGAATCACAAAAGTAGAAACATATTTTGCAAGTAAATAGGCCACATAAACATTATTTGATGCTGGTAACATAATAAGTCGAATAATTTAAAACCAAAGGCAAATGAAAATATAACACATCTTACATGCGCTACAAAAACTAGCGATAAATGACGGTAAAGCAACTAAAATGGTGCATTTAAACGGTCAATATTTAATTTCAACACGATCTGATGGATGTGAACGATTTAGAGAGCAGTTAGACACGACGCTGTCATAATAATATATAACTAATAACACATTATTAGCATGAGCAAGATGATAGTTTAAGTGTGAAAAAAATATAGAGTACAAAAATCAAATTTTCAAAAAAATGACAATCAAACAACACCACATGCACAACTGATTTTTAGTCAAGTCGTGGGCCTTCTGGCAGCAATTGTCTTCGATGAAAATTTGGTTGGTTTTTAGTTTAAGTATTTTACAAATTTATTTGACTGAAATTGATCATTATAGAATACACCAAATTGGATTTTTTTATTTTTTTTTTAAATTGCAAATGTTGGATTGTTTCTACCTTTACTCCTAAACCACACGAATGAATAACAAAATTTGATCAATTTCAACTTTTTAGCCATGCTTTTAATTGTGCTAACTCCCAAATGATTGAGTCTTTGATTAAGTTGTATATATCGAGTATCAAGATACCGAACAGACAGATGGAAGACTCGGGGGCGGCCCTGAGGGGTGGGCGGGGAGGACCATCGGCCAAGGCTTGATATTTCGAATGTCACATTATTTAGAAAAAAAAAAACCACGATATGCATATGTAAAAAAAATTAATAGGGCATATCCATACAAACAGTCCACTTACAAAATTATTCTTATGATTTAGATTAGTTATTAGCCCATTATACACCTTTAGTGAGCCTAATACCCAATTTCTTTAAGGCCTAAGGGTACGTTTTTCAAACTCGAAAAGAGTCACGAATTCTCATGGTCGGTCGGAAGAATTTTCAGTTTCCATATGAAATATTCTTCCAAGCAATTCCTTTAATATAAAATAATGGCATGTTTATTTGTAAAAAGTTAAAAAAAAATCTTATATAACCTTTTTGAGTAGTTTTATACAAATCCAAGTATGTGGTTGAGGTAATCATCTAGTACGACTAAATATTACATGAAACTTTACCAATAAGCCCACAAGAACATATAAAAATAGGTAAATATAGGTTAATGTGAGTACTTGATTTAATTGTGAAAAACAAAATATAGGATTTAATTGGCCTTAAATCAAAAGTTCATGGACTGTATAAGCAGATCATATCAGGTCAGTGAAAAGTTTATAGAAGAACTAGAAGCATTTTCAATCTAATGATTTTAGATACGTTACTTGTTATAAAGCGACACTAACTATTCACTCGTCACAAAATAAAGTAAGTACAAGATCATGTAGGCATGTACATCCTTCATTATAGTCTTAAATGTATACATAGTTTAAATAGTCATCAAAGTTGGAAAAATAAAATTATGTGATTAGTGGCTTAGCTAATGAAATTTTGTGCACATTTTCCATGTTATCATATTCATCTTGGAAATGTTAGTGAATTTGCTTCTCAACTTTTATGATTTATTGGAATAAGGGTGTTGATTATAAAACTCGAGTTCATTCACAAATTTGCTTTTTGTTAAAATTCTAGTATATTTCCAGTATAAATGTGCCTGTTATTTATATATTTTACTTACTTACATATTTTATTTTCTTATCCATTTCCTTTTTTATTTGTTTCTTTGTGAGGTTTGGAGTTTGGGCTCTTCTCTTGTCTCGGGCTTGCTTTGTTTCTGGGCTCCTTCGCTTGGCTTTGTAGTCGTTTAAAGACAGCTGGTGATTAGCTGGTGTTTAGGGTTCTAACCTTTATAATGGGCAGAAGGTTCCAGGGATTATTTAGTCGAGCATCTCATTCTCCTGTTGATCATTCGCTGCTCTCTAGTTTGTTCCCTTATTCTCACACGTACATTCGTGAGTCTAGGGCCTGTCTATTACTTGTACTGATCATCCTGTTGGAGATCTTTTGACTATTTGTTCGTTGTTAATCTGTGATGACAGATTCATTCAATCATTGTATTTGATACTGAGTATTCATAATAAAAGCATTTGATTCTTGAGTTCTGACATGGTATCAGAGCTTCGAGGTTGAATCGGTGCTCTGGTGTTCTTCCGCTGCTTCTCTTGAAGGTCTGATTCTCTGTGAATCAACCTAGGGTTTCCGGTTAACTTGAGGTCCTGGTAGTCTGTGTGTCTGCCGGCTTCAAACCACGGTGTTCCCCTTCTCTTCCTGCTGCTGTGATTAAAACCCTAATTTCTAGGGTTTGGTATTTTTGGTTCTGCTCTGTTCCTCGAAGAAGGCCCTCGTTAGTCCCTCTTCGAGCAAACTAACAGGACCTGTATTGGTTTTCTGATCAAATGCTTGTAACCCTAAGTGAAGGTTACAAGCCTTCGTCTGCTGGAGTACTTTGCACCCGCTGTGAGATTGTTCCTTTCTTTATCTCTTTAATTTTTTGTCTTGCATCACTGTGCCTTGAGTCTAGGCATCCTTGATACCGGGTTTTAGGCAAGACCGGTTTGATTATTGGGACACAGAGAGGGTTCACTCTGTTGCATTTGTCTGGTTTGGACTATTGAGTTGTGGCTCCCTGGTCATTGTCTGCGGAGGCACCTTGAGTGATGAACCTCTGATCGGACCTCTGTCCAGGCTTCGCCGGTGTCTGTTTGGTACTTTGATTGCTTATTTGTTTGGTGCCTTGATTGCTTATCTGTTTATTATCTGTCCTGTTCTGTATTTCCTTTCTTGTCATTATGCCTGATAAAACTGAATCTGCTGTGACCTTGGTTAGTAAGTTAGATGCTAGTGACCCATTATATCTTCATGCTAGTGACTCTAGTGGGCTCACAATTGTTAGCATAAAACTAAAAGGGACTGAGAATTATGTGGTCTGGTCTAATGCTATGAAACTTGCTCTAATGGCTAAAAATAAACTAGGCTTCATTGATGGAACTTGTAGTAAATCTAAAGACAATGATGTTCTTGCTAGTCAGTGGGATCGATGTAATTCTAGTGTGCTCACCTGGATTCTGAACTCTGTCTCTGATGAATTATATGTCGGTCAAGTCTGTTCTAAACTTGCCTCAGAAGTGTGGGATGATTTGAAAGATACTTATGATAAAGTTGATGGGTCAGTTGTGTTTAGCTTATATCAAAAAATCAACTCTGTTAGTCAAAATGGATCTAGTGTGTCTGAGTATTATCATAAAATCAACACTATCTGGAAACAATTTGATGCTATGCTACAACTGCCTTCTTGCACCTGCAATGCCTCTACTAAATTCAATGAGTTCAGTCAATTAATCAAACTTATGCAATTTTTAATGGGGTTAGATGACATTAATCAACCTGTTAGAACCAATCTGTTGACAAGGGACCCTTTACCAACTATCAAAACTGCCTTTTCTATCATCTCTAGAGAAGAATCTCATAGAGGTTCTAACAGTTCTTCTAAAATTCCCAATGTAGGATTTGCTACTAAATCTAACAATTTCAATGATAACAAGAAAAAATTCAATAAAGTTCTCAACCCAAATCTAAAATGCTCTCATTGTAACAAGATTGGACATACAGTTGATAAATGTTTTGAACTACATGGTTATTCTCCAAACTATAGACCAAAACCTACTCAAAGCAGTTCACAGTGGGCTAGGTCAAACAATGCTGCTAGTAGTGGTACTGGTTCTTCTATGAATAATGTTGTCAATGATAAAAATTCTTTGAACTCCTTGACTGCTGATCAATTTTCTAAGTTGCTAGGTTTGCTTAATGAGAATAAAACAGAGGACACAAATAAGTCCAATGTAGGAGGTAAATGCTTCAATTCCTTCTCTGAATATAAAAATATTTTCTGTTTCAACTCAAAACTATTCTCTTCACAAAAACAAAACTGGATTATTGATTCTGGTGCAAACCAGCATATGGTTATGTCTAGTGAGAATATGTTCAATCTTGTTGATGTTTCTGAATATAATATAACTGTTAAGCATCCCAATGGTACTGATGCTAAAGTCACACAAATTGGATACTTCAAACTTTCTGACTCTGTTATTCTAAAAGATGTGTTTGTTGTTCCTGAATATTGTGTGAACCTTATCTGTGTGTATAAGCTAGCCAAAGACAATAAGCTTAAGGTTGTGTTTGATGAAAACTCTTGCTATATTCAGGATTCATGCTTAAAGAAAACACTGGTGACTGGTAAACAGACTGAGGGTTTATATTTATGTGGTAACTCTCTAAGTTCTAGTTTTTCTTGTCTAAGCATGGCTGAAAAAGCAAAGCTCTGGCATTCCAGGCTGGGTCATCCAGCTGAACAAGTGTTAAAGGTTCTTCAACTTAAATCTGAATCTATTTCCAACCCTTGTGATATATGTCACAAGGCTAAACAACATAGGTCCCCCTTCCCTCTCAGTGACCATCAATCATCTAAGATTGGAGACCTCATTCACTTAGATGTTTGGGGTCCCTACAAGGTCACTAGTGTAGAAGGATACAAATACTTCCTTACTATTGTAGATGATTTCACCAGATCCGTTTGGGTTTATCTAATGAAACATAAGTCAGAAGTTTTTGAAAATATAGAAAGTTTTTACAATCTTGTTAAAACTCAATTTGAAGTCAACATCAAAGTGTTTAGGAGTGATAATGGATCTGAGTTCACCAACTCTCAAATGACCGCTTTTGTTAAACTAAAAGGTATCATCCATCAAACCTCCTGCACCTATACTCCACAACAAAATGGTATTGTGGAAAGGAAACATAGACACTTGTTGAATATTGCTAGAGCTCTGCTATTTCAATCTAATGTCCCACTTAGGTTCTGGTCTGAATGTGTTCTTACAGCATCTTACTTAATTAACAGGCTTCCCTCTTCTGTGTTGCATGGGTGTTCTCCTTATGAAAAATTGTTTGGTTTCAAACCTTCTCTTGATCACTTGAAAATCTTTGGTTGTCTTTGCTATTTCACTATCTTAAATAACCCTGATAAACTTGAAGAAAGAGCTGAAAAATGTGTTTTTATGGGATATTCTAATTTTAAAAAGGGATATAAGGTGTGGAGTCTAGAACAGAAAAAATTCATCTTCTCAAGGGATGTTAGTTTCCATGAAACAACATTTCCTTTTAAAAATGAATCACATTCTGTTCTAGAAGGTACAAACAACTTAAATCAATTAAATTTTTTTGATACCTTTGATTTTTCAGGTGACCTAAATCCCAATGATGAAGAGAAGGTCACCACTGACTCAACTACCCTGACACAGCAACACAGTGATGAGGTTGAATCACCTGTGGGTAGTAATACTCAGCAGTCATCAGGGACTGATGACATATCTGAGGGTAATGAGTCCTTAGGAAATGAAACTGGTCCTGTGAGGGCTGAGTCTAGTAGTGTAAATGATGAGTCAAACCTTCCTGAGGGTATCATTCACACTAGAAGATCTTCTAGATCCTTGACCGCCCCTAAAAGATTTGATGACTTTATTGTTGGCAATGCTAAATATAGTTATGATAAAGTAGTTAATTATTCCAACCTACCTAGTGAAAATATATGTTTTGCTGCCAATATAAATAAAATTAGTGAACCACACACTTATAAAGAAGCTCTTAAAGATAAAAGGTGGATTGATGCTATGAATGAAGAATTGTCTGCACTATATAAAAACAATACCTGGGATATTGTAGATATCCCTAGTGGTACTAAACCTATTGGATGTAAATGGGTGTTCAAAGTTAAATATAAGTCAACAGGTGAAATAGATAGATTTAAAGCTAGGCTTGTTACTAAGGGGTTTAACCAACGTGAAAGGATTGACTTTGAGGAAACATTCTCCCCTGTTGTCAAAATGGTTACAGTTCGATGTGTTGTAAGCCTATCTGTTCAAAACAACTGGCCCCTATACCAACTGGACGTTAATAATGCCTTTCTTTATGGTAATCTTAAGGAAGATGTCTATATGACACTTCCTGATGGGTTACATATTGATCAACAGAATAAAGTTTGTAAGTTAAACAAATCTTTATATGGGTTAAAACAAGCCCCACGCATGTGGAATGAGCGGCTTGTTCAAACATTAGTCAAAATTGGGTTTGTGCAATCTAAATGTGATCATTCCATGTTTATTAAGTCCGAAAATCTGTCTTTATTGTTCTCTTAGTGTATGTTGATGATATTGTGTTAACAGGGAACTGTGAACAGGAGATAACTAAAATCAAAAACCTTTTGAAAAATAATTTTTAATCAAAGATCTTGGTTTACTAAAGTATTTTCTTGGAATAGAAGTAATCAAGTCAAATAACAGGGTTTGCCTTTCTCAAAGAAAGTATTGTATGGATTTGTTAAACGAGTATGGGATGAGTGGTAGTAAGCCCAATAGCTGTCCCATTGATCAAAATCATGTTTTAACTAATACCCTAAATAACTCAAAACATGTTGATGTCACACAGTATCAAAAACTGATAGGTAAACTTATTTACCTATCACACACTAGACCTGATATTGCCTACTCTGTTCACTATTTATCTCAGTTTATGCATAAGCCTACTGAGGCTCATACTCAAATTGCTTTCAAAGTTTTAAGGTACCTAAAAGGTGCACCTGGGACTGGGATCCTGTTTACAAAAGGCAACACTTTTCAGTTAACTGCATTTGCAGATTCGGACTGGGCTAAATGCGTGGACAGCCGTATGTCTGTCACTGGTTTCTGCATATTTCTTGGTGGATCCTTAGTTTCATGGAAAAGCAAAAAACAAAGTGTAGTTTCTCGGTCCTCTGCCGAGGCCGAATACAGGTCCATGTGCAGTGCCACTTGTGAAGTTTTGTGGCTGCTGAATATCTTAAGAGAACTTCATGTTGATTTGAATATTCCGGTTGTGTTGAAGTGCGATAACAGTGCAGCATTGTCCATTGCTGCCAATCCTGTCTTTCACGACAGAACAAAGCATTTCGAAGTTGATGTATTCTTCTTAAGGGAGAAAATTGCATCAGGGTTGATCAAAACTCAAGGTGTCAAGACCGAGCATCAGCTAGCTGACATATTTACCAAAAGCTTACTCCCAAAAACCCATGCTGAAATGTGTAAGTCGTTAGGGCTTTCTAATTTATTTGCACATTTAAACTGAGGGGGGATGTTAAAATTCTAGTATATTTCCAGTATAAATGTGCCTGTTATTTATATATTTTACTTACTTATATACTTACATATTTATTTTCTTATCCATTTCCTTTTTTATTTGTTTCTTTGTGAGGTTTGGAGTTTGGGCTCTTCTCTTGTCTCGGGCTTGCTTTGCTTCTGGGCTCCTTCGCTTGGGCTTGTAGCCGTTTAAAGACAGCTGGTGATTAGCTGGTGTTTAGGGTTCTAACCTTTATAATGGGCAGAAGGTTCCAGGGATTATTCATTCGAGCATCTCATTCTCCTGTTGATCATTCGCTGCTCTCTAGTTTGTTCCCTTATTCTCACACGTACATTCGTGAGTCTAGGGCCTGTCTATTACTTGTACTGATCATCCTGTTGGAGATCTTTTGACTCTTTGTTCGTTGTTAATCTGTGATGACAGATTCATTCAATCATTGTATTTGATACTGAGTATTCATAATAAAAGCATTTGATTCTTGAGTTCTGACACTTTTGTTAAAATGTCTACAACAATATACTTCAGTTGGTTACAAAGCCGATTGTCATGAAAGCAAAACTTGCGGTATATATGGTATATATTTCAGGTGCATCACCATAAAAGCAGATAATTGAGATATCGGGGAAGGTTGGGAAAATGTGTTGGATATGAGTTCCCGAATATACTAAATCGACTCAAATTTGGTTACTTGCATGAATAAGTTTTCCTAGCAATAGTGTGAGTTAATAATCAACCAAATTGAAATATATCGTAAAGAATTATCATCTGATATTGAGTCACACATGCAGGATTGCCTCAAATTTTGAAAGATACTTTGATCTAGCACTTTTTAGGCAATGAACCAAAGTAACTAAGTCACATTTACTAGCTAGTGGGTTACTGATGCTCCTTTTAACATCAGTATCCTACTATCCTAGATGGACATCAGATTTGTAACAAGTCTAAAACATGCGCGAATTATATTTGAAACAACTGTTTCCAAAAAAAAAAAAATCATCAAAAGGAAATGCGAGATAAGAAATAAATGAGAAGAGTCACGAGAATAAACCCAATAAGAGACTCCTGAAGAGTCACTAGGTATGACAATTTCAAAAGAACCTCAAGTTCATCACAATGGAAAAATCTCAACTACCTATATCATGTCTAAAATGTATGTAACCGAAATGGAACGAAATCGACTATAACAATACTTTTGTATATATAAGATGGCGCTAGATATACATACTCGATGGTGCAGAAACAAAAATGATTGATCAAACCTGAAAGGCAAACAAAGTATTATATTAAGAGTTCATATCTGTAGTTGGTCGTTTCATATGCTACAAATAACGTCATATTATTTCATTACATGGTAAAAATAAGTATATATATCGGGGCGTCAAAGGTTCAATAACTAGCCTTGAGTAAAGTTTTGACCTACTAAACTCGGTTCACTTCAAAGTCATTCAGTAGGCGTCCGGTTGGATTCAATGAGACGGTCCACACTAGTTGCTAATTCTTCAACACGACTGTTCTCAACCATCGGTTCAGCGGTAGCACCAAACGTAACAGACCAAAAACAGTAGAGGAAAAATAACATCATTGACTAATGCTTCATACAAACCTAATAACATTCCATTTTCAATATGAATAAAACCAAATTTAAAAAGTAAAACAGAAAATAATATTAACGTTAGAACAAAAAGACATGATTGACAGTCACATAATTATCCTACGGGCAACTGGAGTGGCTTTTGATGTCTGCAAATTTGTTTTTATTTTGTCTGACAGAGAATAATAATAACAAGTAAATAAAAGTGGAAACCCGAAACTTTGGGGCGGATCCTCATGATCACCAAAAAACAAAAATGTGGTAACCAGCGTGCTAACTAATGGGCCCGGATACAACCCATAAATGGAAATACACTGTTTCAACCTTCAAACAATACGTGTTAAAAGGGCCCGTTTATAGCCCAATACTCGACGGCCCAAATCTGGATCGTATCATATAGTCTGACACACGTGGCGCAAAAGTGGGTCCCACGGCCTTCATTTGAGAAAACGGTAAAGTGAAATTTCGAAAAGTTTGATGATGGACTTCCAGCCTTACAACTACTGTTGTAAAAAGCTACTTTCCTGCCATTTTCACCTGCAACTCCTCTCTTTTGAGTTTTAAAATAATAATTATTATTATTATGATTATGGATTTATGATATACGATATCCTCTCTCTACATAAATTCAAATTCTATAAAAACTAAGTTGTTTACTTATTTCTTATAAATTACTACACTCAGTTTCATAGTTTTATTATATTAAACCCTTTAAAATAAACATGGATGTAAATGTTTTTTTTTTTATAAAAATGACTTGTAAACAGATCAAAATGTTATAGGATAAGCATTCTATTCTAAAAACTTAAATATTGATGTGGGCAGTGTTTCTTTTTCTAGCCATATAAGATCGTATGATGAACCAACCTACGGTTCTTAAACAAAGGCAAAGTGGTGGGCTTAATCCACTAGAATCTTAGTTAATCGACTTAGCCTATAGCCTTTCTAGCTCCGAAATAAGCTAGATGATTATCGGATACACATCAAAGTTACAAGGTTTTTAAACCTTTAGTATTTTGATTTCACTCGGTAAATCAGAGTTAAAGGATATAAGTTAGTATAATTTTACATGTAAATGTTTGAAAAATAATGAGTTAGTATTTAACAACGTAACCTTTGTCAATCAAAAGAAATTAATATTATTTGTGTAGACTCTGTATATACGAAAATTGGATAAAACTGTTTAAAGAAAAAGAAAATGCATGTGTTGGTTTTATACGATATTAACTGTTACAAAAGCTATATTTGTTATAGAAAATAATAAAGCAGTTAACAAGAATTTGCCATGATAACTTTGAATAAATATTTATTTATTTATTTTGTTTTTAATAAGCTATTTTCAAGAGTTAACTTGAAATTGAGGTTTTCTTCCAGCCTAGAAAATAAATGTTTGTGTATGTAATATAATAATATAAAAGAAAGATATAGAAGGGCAGAATGATAAGAGGGATGGTGCAGAGGCAGAGGCACAGTAAGATTGGGTGGGTGTGTGTTGTAAAATCAAAGGGTAGTATAGTAGGGTGATTTGGGTAAGTGAAGTGGGGTCATATTTTAAGTGAAATAAATATGTCCCTCTCCTCATCATATAAATAATAGTCTTCCCCTACTCCCCATAGGCCCCTAGCTTGCATGTGAATACATCAATTTAACCCTCTTCTTCTTCTTTTCTTTTTCTTTTTAACATTTTAAACCTACCACAACTACCTATTTAATGTCCAAAACTTATGTCCACCCATCCCTCATTTCATGATTTTTTTTCTCGTTGTTAATATTCACACATATCTTTCGTATATCTCTCTATATACGTAGATATAGAGATAAAGTAAAAAAGAGTATCGCTAGTTCAATCTTTGAACTAAACGGGTTCTACCTCACCGCACTGTCGCGCCTTCGGGCGAGTGTTCACGGGCTTCGGCCTTAAGTGAGGGTTTTCCCCGGTTCGGAGGCGAGTGTATCCCGATATGGTGAATTTCGCCAGTAGCCCATTTGAAGGATTCGTTGTCCGTTCAAAAAAAAAAAAAAAAAGATTTAAGGGTGAATAAAAGGAGCCTTTCTTTTATTCTTATTTCTATATTTAAATTATATGTTTTAAACACGTTTCATCAAAAAATTATACAACATATTTTCTCTACCTTTTTATATAACATATTTTCTCTACTTGTTTGATGAATTTTTACCATGTAGTTTCTCCGCTAGTGATATTATTAATTAGAATTAGAATATATACAAATAACTTAAAGGAAAATGAATCTCAATAGCTGTTATATTGTTATATATTGAATCTGGATACATTAACAATATATATAAGGTCTATTTTATTACTACGTATATTTAGATATTTGTTGTAAGCGATCCGTGCTCGAACTTTAGTATAGACTCTATCTTAGATTTAAAACCGTTTAGGTTTGGCTTGATTCATGTTTTAGCGAATCAGTTTCGAATACAAAATGACTCTTATCTTAGATTTAAAATCGTTTGGTTTGGCTTGATTCATGTTTTAGCGAGTCAATTTCGGATGCAAAATGAGTGGCTCGACTTGGTTATATCATCTTGATTAGTTTTTAAATTAATAAGAATCATAAACTGACCAGATAACTAATTTAGTTTTTGCTACACTTTAAAATAGAAACACATAAATATTAAATCAATCTATTACATAACATTTCATCACTATAAGATATTACTTGTTGTTTATAACTAGGGTGTTATTATTTGCACATGAACAAGGGAAATACAAGAGTGTAAGTGAAAAGAAAAGGATGTGCAAAATTAAATTAGAGGACTAAAGATGACCCTAATAATTATTTAAAAAATATGATTGTTACATATGATGACATTACATTTCATGGTCATGATTAGACACTATCTTGTGTAACACTTTTTATTACAATTAATTATCAAATTATACTTGTTACATATCATATTTAATTTCATAATTGAAAACCAATATCCATGCCCAAGATACACCATATTGTTCTGCCCAGAAATTTCATTGACAAAAAATTAGATTGTTCAGCCCCTTCTCATTGTCACCTTTGAGCCATTTTTTGACAAAAAAATTATATTGTTCAGCCCAGAAATTTCATAATTAAGCAAGATTGTACTATTAATAATCATGATCATAAATAACAACTAACCTTAAAAAAACATTTGATAGCAGGTACAATGGTAACACAACACAAGAACATAATAACCAACGTACGACACACATAACATAATAGCTTCCTTCCTACCACACTTCATAACGAAAACACAACACAAAACAACATTTAAAGCCGCCGTCTCTGATCAGAAACTCCAGATACAGTCCAGCTCCGTGGGCCCCGGCTTCTGCTTATCCGCCACCCAATTCTCGCCGGAAGAACCAGTCACATTGTTACTTGTCTCTCCGCCACCACCGTGAGCCACAGCGGAGTAAAAGAACGGCAGCTGAAGATTCTCTTGCAATGTCCTCAAGCTAGGGAATGCTGACAAGCACGTGTTCTTTGGCTCGAATGCTGACGTCAGCGGCTCCGGCGGCGGGAAGTCAAAGAGGGTTTGTGAGCCGGTGAAATTGGTGGTTGAGGCTGTGGAGAAACAGGGCACGTGCTCTTTTGAGGCGGCGTTGCTGTCGTAGGAGAAGCTTTCGTGTTCGGGGGCGCTGGTGTACGCCGAGGTTGCCGAGGTGTAAAGAGAGGAGTCGAGAAGCGGTGGGAGTGATCCCGACACCGTCGATGACGAGCTCGCTTCTTTTCCGTAGTTTACACCTTCGGTAAACCATTTTTTTCCTGTGCCGCCAGAGGTGCTGCTAATAGCTCCGGCGCCACTTTTCTTAAAAACCCGGGATATCACCCATTCATCCTAATAAAACAAAAAATAATAAAAAAAGTAAAGTCAATATAATATAACCAAGCTAAAAATGTTTTGCTAAACGTACTCCTCTCTCTGGTTTAGAAACGTAACGAAATAAAATAAAAATTAAAGTAACCCTAAAAAGAAATAACAAAATGAAGAATTAATAATCATTAATTAAAACTTATGGTTTTCTCTTGTATTAATTAAATTCAGGTTGTACGGACACAAAGGATGTATACTTTTAATTATCACAATAAAATAGCTATTTTACCGTTAAAAAAACCGCAATAAATACAACTAAAAACACACCATGCAAATTCCAAAAGCTAATAAGTTGTAACAAGCTTTGTACCTTGGAGCTTTTAGACAGGAAATGGTAAGCAAATTTGCCTTCAAGCCTATACTCATGCATCACCCAATTACTTTTTTCCCCTTTTGGTGCCCTACCTCGGTAAAACACTAGGGTTTTCTTCATCCCCACAAGTGCTGACGTCTTTGAACTGTAGATCTCCCGGTCTTTTCCAGTCGCTTTCCAGTAACCCGCCTCCGTTGCCCGGTTCGTCCTCAACCCGGTCGGGTACTTCCGGTCCCGTAGACTAAAGAAGTACCACTCTTTCTCCCCCATCTTTGCTCTTTCTGTACACAAAACCCTAAAAACATTATGTGAAATAACAATAACTATAACAATCTTTAAAGCTTTAACTCTTAGAAAAACCCTAAAATATTATGTTAATCTATAAAGATTGATGACACAACATACGTGGAAGCTCCCACGGTTCACATTTGTTGAGATCAACATCAGCGAATGCTCGACCGGTGAAACTCCGGTCGAGCACCTTTCTTAAAAGGTAGCAAGTGATGAGTTCTTCATCGGTGGGATGAAACCGGAAACCAGGTGGTAAACAAGCCTCGTTGTTGTGATCAAAATGCTGGTTGAAAAACTCCATACTAGGGTTTTTAGGGTTTGTAACAAAGTGAGGAGATGTGGAATGTAGTGTAAATGTAGTGTGTGTATATATAGGGGGTGGAGTTGGGGTGGTGTTCTCACAGAATCAAGACATTAATATTTGTACCGTATATCATTGAAAAGTTAAAAAATATAAAAAAGTAAGTTAGGGTTCTTTTTTCGTGTCTGCAACTCTGCCGTGGCTCTTATCATATCCATATGGGTTTAGAGAGAAAGTGTGTAAGTGTGAAGAGTATGCGTGCGTGTGAGAAACAAGTGTGCAGGGTATTTATCTTGTCAGTCAAGTAAAGAGAGGAGGATGGGTAACACTATTTTTATATAATATAAAGTCTTGGTGATTATTTTAAGAGTGAGTAGTTTAGATTTGTAAGTTTTGTTTGAATAGGTTACATTACATTAAATGACCTACAACAAACAATGATCAGAAACCGAAGAACTTTTAAAAGTTGATGGGAAAGTGAGAGAATGGGTAGGGGCCTTATTTTTTTGTGAAATTCTGATGGAGTTGGTAGTGTATTTATAATTTAATTATTTGTTTGTTAAAATCTCAGTAGGATACTAATTGATGGTATTAAATTTTTTCTTTCTTTTGTAGGTGTTAGGAATTGTGTAGAACACAACATTCCCACGTCGGTCAAGGTTTTAACACATAAATAATAGATGTATATTTTTTTTGAACAGTAAGAATCTATAAGTTGTTGTGAGAAAGATCTTGTACCCTCCTAAATAGAGGGCCCTAACCCTACTCTGTCCAGACTATGCTGTCTTAACCGGGTCCAAGCTAGCGTCAGAGTTTGGCTAACGGCGTTCCCCGGGAAACTATACCACCCACTGCCAGTGGCAGGGGCTTGCGCTACCACAAGAGAGAATCTCCCTGCCGTAACGTATGGTGGACTAAAACCTGGGGTGGCTCAAGCTAGAACTCTTGACCTAGGGTCTGGGAGAACTAGCCTTCATTGTCTTTATCCACCAAATGTGGCACTAATGGGGATTGAATTTAGGTCTCGACTCATAAGTTACAAGGTTATTTCTAAAATATAATGTTTTGTGAGAAAATTATTGTTAGATACACACTCTCACGGACACAAGATTAATCACACAAAGTGATGATTTCAATTGTAAAAATTATGTTGTATCTATGCTATTCTTTTACGGTACAAATCTTTAGGTTAATGTCACTCAAAGTATTGCGAAAGTGATTCATGATATGTATAAGATGAGTGAGAAGCTTCGTATACGTGTAAATGATATTGTTAATAAGAATAAGCAATGGCACTAGAGTGATTGTTCGGGTCTTGATTTATGCTTTTATTGTTGTATCCACACAAACATTATCTTGTAGTATATTTCTTGAGGTTGCCATCGATTTTGTTGATCAAGTGAGTCTCGATATCACCTCCAATGCAAGTCTTACATTGAGTGGTAAACTCCCTCTTGATTGATTCAAAGCACTAGAGAAGTAAGATTCTTAAACCATAGCCAATGCAAAGTATTTAGATTGCATTTTGCTAACTTGGATTTAGTATTTGAGGGAGAATGTATTGAAGGGGTTTGCATTTGAGTGAAATATTCTTAAGAAAGAATGGTGTATCATTTGATAGGATGGTGAGCCCTTATGTTTGTTTTGTATTTATTTTATCCTTTTCTTGTTTTAATTAATTTTGATATGCATAAATAAGTTGTACACTATAAGCTTTAGTGACTTGTATATCATTTTTTTTCATTTCAAATATAGTAATATAGTAATTGGACAAAATAACAAAAAAATATAATGTTTTTATTTAAAAACATAAGTTTATTAATGCTATTTTAATAAAAAAAAAGTACAAAAGTTTAAGATACGTATATATTAATGTTCGTGTTTAGAAGTTTAATGTTTTGTTTTTATAACTTTCGATATAAATAATGCGAAAATAAAATATGTATATTGATAAAATAACTTAATTATTAAAAATAAATGTAAAAGTGGTGGTGATGTGGAAATACAAGTATTGGTAAAGATATTTGTAGGAATGGAGAAAAAATGTGTATTTTTAATGTACTTGTGGAAATATGATGTCACTAATAATGTTTGTAAATACATTTATCACCTTGCATTGATGATGGTTTTATATGCTTTCAAAGAAAGAACTTAAAATAGAACTAATTTTTTTTTACGTCGCGCGTTTCGGCGAAACCGAGAAAATGATAATGTAAAACAAACGTGCTTTGAAAATAAAGCATGTTGTTTAGAACGCCAGACCATTATAACGATTTAGTATATCATCGTACTGTTTTATGATACCAAATAAATACTTTATTTTGAGTACAATTTTGTTTTTAACAAAACTTATAACAGAATGTCAGTGAAAAATCAAGCACAACTACGTACTTTAGTTTTAAGAAAAAAGTTATAAACGTTAAATATTATCAAATTAATCGATAAATTAATATATGTTCTAAAAAAGAGAAAAGATATTAAAAAATCGTAAAAGAAATATATAGTTTTAAAAAAGGGAAAAAAATATATGATTAAAAGTAAATATAATAATAAACTATTACAATATATTAAATAAAAACAATAGAAAGCTATATATCATTATAAAAATAAAGTTACTATTGATCGTTTTTCTTCAACAATATAATATAATATATGTGAATTTGTTCCCTGGACCGAAACTCTAACCGATGAATGCGTACCGTCACGTGATATGTGCGGAATCCAATCACGTACGTGGATGAGAACACGAGGATGTAAATATAATTGTTTTCTATTGCTGAATATAACAGTATAATACCGCGAAAACAAATGAGCAGAGCTTCACCTCAAAGTTGCTCAAAAGATACAAATGACAAAGACTAAGACTCCTATTTATAGGCATTGTAGGTTCGAACCAGGGTGTGCATGGCTTCGACGAAGCTATGTTGGACCCGGTATGGCCTAAACAACTTATTTTCACGTAATATGGCAAGTGATTTCAGTAGATGTGAAAAAGATGTGCGGAAATGGAAATCAGATTTTCAGAAACAAGACCTACAAAATTATCAAGTTTATATCACTTTGAAACAAAATAGTTTACAAGGTGATTGTAAGATTATTGTCTAATACAAATGAATCTTGAATTCTGTGGGTGAGAAGGACAATGGAGTTTGTGTGTTGTATATGAATGCTAAGCTTCAAACTCAATTGTCTTCTACTGGTTGAGCCTTCTATTTATAGAAGGCTGGGTACATGAATAAACAATAGTTTATTCATGCAATAAGTCCTGCAAAAAGTAGCAAGTTGACATTTCATTGAATCCAACGTTCAAGTTGCCTTTGTAATCATGATATCCAATAATGTCAAGTTGATTCGGTCATGGTGGCAAGATAGAGCTTGGTTTTAGACAAGTGGGGTATTCATCAGAATTTCTGATAAACCACTTTTTGCAATAAGTCCTGCAAAAAGTAGCAATTTGACATATTCATTGAATCCAACGTTCAAGTTGCCTTTGTAGTCATGATATCCAATAATGTCAAGTTGATTCGGTCATGGTGGCAGGATAGAGCTTGGTTTTAGACAAGTGGGGTATTCATCAGAATTTCTGATAAACCACTTCATCATAAATTCTGGTAAACAAATCATCAGAAAATCTGATGATCAGAATCGTCAGAAACTAATGATATTTCATCAGAAATATTATCAGATCCATCAGAAATGACCTTCTCTGATAATCCAAATCAGCTCTTGATCAACTTGTGATTCTTTGAAGTAGATGCTGTGCATTTCAGTTGTCCTGTCTGATCTTCTTTTTCTTGTTTTGATCCTCAGGACTGTTATCTCTTCATAGATCCAGTTGATTGTGATTTTCTTCAATACTTACAAACAAAGTTTCCTAACAGTTTCCCCCTAAGTATTGTAAGAAAATGAACTACCTTATGAACAGAAAATTTCCAAACAATGGAAACATAATACTTGCAAATTTAAACTAGTTACTGATGTTTTTGAAAAACAAATTACATAAAATATGAAAATTCAAGCAAACAAGTTCTTCAATTCAGCTTCACTCTCTTATGCACATCTCCTTTCTTTAACTGCTTCTTGTAGGAGATATATTTGTTGCAGCTGACATACATGTCTTTGTACCATTCTCTTGCTTGGATCCATTCCTCAATCATTTGCTCAATCTCTTTCCTGTGACCCTCCAAGTTTTCTCCTGTCTTCTGAAGGTATTATTGTCTTTTGTTCATACCTTTCATGATAAACCTTAGAGTTTGATTTGAGTACTTGCAGATATCAACACTTCTGAACAGAGCTTTGTTATTTTCAATATCTCTGAAGATGACACCATAGTTGTGACTGTTAGTTTTGCTTGTTAATTCAATGATGTCTCCAGATCTTGCATTTTCTACTATCTCTGCGGGGACTTTTGTTTTGGGTGGTATGACATACACCTTTTTTGTTGTGTACATGCTCATGGTTGATGCATAGATCAAAGTCTGAAAAAGCCATTCTTTCAAACAGCAGTATTCCAGCCTTTGATATGCCATTTAATGCTCTCCTGACCTCTTATTTTTCTTTTCCTTTTCATAATGATCCTTCATAAACAGAATGTCTATGTGATGCAGCTGGTTAGCTATTTCTTCATCAGTCACCTTTTGTTCTTCCCCATTCTTTCTCAGAAGTGTGTACCTGTTTTGCACACGAGTTCCTCCAACATCATCGGTTGCAACCTTCACTTCATGTACTTTTAAAACTCTTCTTACTGGATTCTCATTTTTGGAGTGAATGCTATCTGAACCTCTTTTTACCCTTTCATCTCTTAAAGCCACCCTGACAGGAGTCAGTGGTCTTGGTGGTACATCATCTTTTGTCAAATAATACTTCACCAGATTATGCTCAGGGAATATCATTACATCCCTGGCAATCTCTCTAACCAAGACAGACTTAGTTTCAGAGATTTTCCTTTTAACAATGTTTGGTTTTCTAGAATCTTCTTCTTGTTCCCATTCATTCATTGATTGCAGATTCATGAGCTTACTCATTGCAGAGTCATCAGACATTGTTGGTTTTGGGATAGTTTCAGAAGTTAAAAGTTTCAAATCTTTAACAACTTGAGGTTTTGAAGTTGCTAACCTTTTCAGCATTTCATCTCTTGGGACATTTGGAGGTGGACCCATCAGTATGGTTCCAGCTTTGTTGCTTGGTGTAGCTGATGATTGGTGTTGGGTTGACTTTGGAGCTTCTTGTTGTGAGCTTTCAGCAAGAATTTCTTTCATGAGTTCTTTGGGATCCACTTTGGCCAATTTTGCAATGTTGAATTGCATCTTCTCCATCAGTTGTTGCACTTTTCTTACCTGTTTTGAGTTGCTGGCCATGTTTTTCTGAACTTTGTTGAATTCAGTTTGAGCTTTCATCTGAATTGCAGCCCATTCTTTTGACAGCTTCTCAAGGGCATCTGTGATACTGTTATTACTTGCCCTTAGTATGGTAACTTCCTCCAAAACTCTGTTTGAACTGCTTGACTGCCTTGATTCCACAGCAATTGCAACTTGTGCCTTGATGTTTTCTATTTCTGTGAGAATCATCTGGATTTCTGATGCAGAGAAGTTGGATTCTGGTGCCTTTTCTTTCATCTTTTGGAGAGACTTTAGTGCTTTAGTGTTTTCTTCAGTTTGTTTCTTTATTACTTCCACCGATTCTGACAAAGTCTTCATATCAGCCCTTTGACCTTGTACTTCTGACAGCAACATATCAAGTTTTTCTTCTACTGGATTTCTTTTGCAGACTTTGTAAACACTTTCCAGCACAGTTTCCAGATTTTCTTGATTCATAGGTGTTTCAGGGATATTTGGAACAACATATGTTCCTGCTAACATTCCAGTTGCAAACATATTTGCTGCTGTTTTGGAAATGATAGGGTCACTTTTGGCTTTACCAGATTTTGGTGCAACCTTAAGTTTACCAGTATCATCTCCACCAGTGGTGAGTAACATATTCTCATTCTGGATTTCCTTATGTCCTTGAATCACATCAATATGTGATTCTCCATAAGTTTTTGAGGTAAACATATTACCTTTTGCCAGATTTCCTTGATCAGTTTCCTGATCTCCATCTGTTGGGATCTCATCCTCTTCCTCATTTTCTGATTCAGAGTTGAGATGAAAGGAACTAGTGACCCCATCATCAACATCAATCTTTTTATGTTCTAACTTGTAAGAAACATGAATTGAACTTTCTGATTTTGTTTGTTTTGAGTGAGTATCAACTAACACAGTTTTTGAAAGAGATGTACCAGCAATTTAAGATTCATCATGATGTACAATTTCAGTGGCTTCAGTTTCAGCACCATCAAAGTGAATTTCTTCATAATGTTGGTCTTCCGCATCTTCATGAATTCCTCTAGCAATATGCGACTCTGCATAGTGTTCATGTACTTCCTCTTGATGAATATCAAAATCATGATGAATTCCTCCTTCATAAATCTGTTGACTATTAGCATGTTCTGTCTTGTTTTCTGGTGAGTTGGTTATTAGCATGTTCTGATGAATTCCTTCTCCTCCTGCAGCCTCTGTTTCTGATGTCCAGGACTTCTGAACTTCTTCTTCTTCTGGTGATGAATAGCAGTTAAAAACTTCTTTGCTGGCTCTTTCTGTTGGAGAATCTGATTTGGTCAGAAGTTCTTCATGCTGTCTTCTGTACTGTGAATCTGGTGCAATGAGGCATAGCATGCTTTCTAGTAACACAGGGATATCTTTTTCAGATTCCCATCCATGATTGAACTCCAGGCCTTCATGGTATTTGAACTCCACATATCCTCCAACATTGGAATTTCTATGTCTCTTGCAGCAAATGTTTCAGAAATAAAAATAGAGATTAACCTTGGATATGGCAGATGTGAGGTTATTCTTCCATTTTTGGTGATGATTGACCTTTTGATTAGGTTGAAAATTTCTGATCCATAATCAATTTTGAACCCAGTTATGAGTCCATACATGATTGTCAGAATAGCTTGACTGACTTGATCAGTTCCTCCTATCTTTGAGGTGAGACATTTGTTTAGCACTTCCATCATCACTTGCCAGATGGCTGGCATTTCATTTCTTCTAATTGCTCCAATTTTGTTGATATTCTTGTTCTTGTAACCTAGCCCAATGATAAAGCTTATTAATTCTTCTCTGCTTGGTGCTTC
This sequence comes from Helianthus annuus, assembly GCF_002127325.2. Classification (NCBI taxonomy): domain Eukaryota; kingdom Viridiplantae; phylum Streptophyta; class Magnoliopsida; order Asterales; family Asteraceae; genus Helianthus; species Helianthus annuus. Next base: position 23,724,918 of record NC_035443.2, on the reverse strand, counting down.
AATGTAATTATCAAGAATTGGTAGTTCAAGCCATTCTCTTACCCTTGCAGGGGTTAATGTTACAAAAACACTTCCCCATACATGAGCAGAGACCTAATTTTCTTCAACTTCATTAAAAGTGTGAACAAATTGCTGTAGTAGCTTTTCTGGTACTTCTCTCTCTTTTGTTAGTGCTCCTGAGATTGGACAATTCATGAGATATTCTACCAGAAGTTGACATCTCACATCATACTCCGAATGCTCTGTATTCATTAGCAGATTGTTTTCTTTCATTGGTAGAGATTCTGTATCTTCAATAAAAGGTACTTCATGTTGAACAATTGGGATGTTGAGGTTTACTTCGACCATTGTTGAATTTTGTGAATTAGGGTTTGAAATTTAGGGATTTTTGGACTTTGAGTGAGGAACAGGGGATGTTTTGGTTTGAAGTTTTTGTGAAGAAGGTATGTGATTTTCAAATTTCTGCTAAGTGAGATTTATATAGTGAGGGTTTTAGCAGAGAATTGTGGGTTTATGGAGTTGAGGGGATATGGAACGTGTCATGTAATGGCGGTTAAAGGATCATTAATTGTCTTTATTACCGTTAGATCGTGTGATGTAAGTTTTGGTTCAGAATATAACCGTTGGATCGTGGGTATCAAGACATTAATGATGATTAATCGTGTAATCGTGGTTGTGCCCTTTCAACTTGTTCTTTCAATTTGTAGTTTCTTCAATCATTCCTTTCACTGAAGTGTTAAACTGAATTTTGAATGGAGAAAGCTATCGGTTATATGACACCTTTTCATCTTTGTGAACCCTATTTAGTAAGAGGTCCAATCAGCCTTTTTTTTTTCATCTGCATCCTCCTTTTCTTGTAAGTCAAAGTCCCATTCTGACGATGTCATCAGAATTTCAACATAAATTCTGTTAAAAATATGTAATTCCTTTTGTTCTGACTTCTGTTGACTTTTTAGATATGGTCAACAGAAGTCAACAATTCTCAACAGAATTTATTGGTTGTGTTTTCCCCCTAACTTGTGACCCTTTTCAACAGATTTTTGAAGTTACACTTTTGATTGATATAGAGGTATATTGGCACTCTTTTTTTTTTCTTCCTTTTTTTTGAGATGAGAGGGAATGAGATAAGATCAGAAGACTTACATGTGATTCTCTGATGGCATCCAAGTCTCTTTGGCTATTTCTGATGTTTTCTATAACTTTATATTATGTTGAAGTTTTAATAGAAAACCAGTTTGGATTACCAGATTTTATCTTCTGTCATCAGAAACTCAGAATTTTGTGTTAAATATTTTTTGTTTTCTGATGATCATTTTTCTCAATTTTCTTTACCCATTACCCAATCCATAAGCTAGTTAATCAAAAAATATACCATATAAACATATTAACATGCAAACAATCTACACAAGCGAGATTCAGACATGGAAAGTCCTAATCTATATCTATCCCTTCTCCATGCTCTATCTCAAGGAGTACCCAAAGTTCAGTCATCAATCCAGAATTTTGATTAGTAGGTCTGAGCAGACTGATATTCATGTTTTCTTGGAGACTCATCTCTGCCCTGAGATAACCTGCAAGAACTCCTCCAAAGCCTAGCTGGCTTGTGATTATTTTAATTAGAAATAGATGATACATCAAAAATGGCCTGCCAGACCACATATTACTTGCAAAATCTTTCATTAAATAATAAGAGAAGTTGTAAGGAATGTTTAATGTGAGGGCTCGGACAGTCTCCAACAACTTATGGGATGCTTCATGATGATTAATGGCCTTCTTTGAGAAGCATGCACCCATTTGTGAGATCAGAAATTGTCATGGCTTGATGAAGCCATTTTTGTTAACTGCTCGGGGTTCGTTTATGGGATTGTACCCCATTTGCGTCAAGGTTTCTTCAATCTTAGTCTTTGAGAACATCAGAACATTATAATCATCATTGAGTTGTAGAGCCGTTCTGATTGTATCTTCAGTTACTCGAACTCTTTGATTGAGCACAACACTTTCAATAAATATCTGTCCCCTATCCTCACAGTTTGACAAAGTTGCATTTTGCTAGAACGTTTGAAGAATTTCCGGGAAGACTATTATATTGCCTGTGAGGGCATACTTCAAGTTACTTGCCATGAGCATATTCACCACTGTTTGGCATCCTTCCCAGAGAGGACCCTCAAAGCTGGTTCTAAGTTTGAGGTTGTAGTATGGATGTTGAGGAAGTGGGAAACGATCAGCTCTTATGGTAAGCATTTTTTGTGAGTGAGTGAAGATGTGAGTGTGTGTAGAAGAAGATGAAGAAGTTTTTTGGTGATTTCTTATGTGATGGTGACAGACTTTGCTTAATGTGGTGAACATATATAGTAAACTTAAAGTTTGCCATAAATGGTATCTACCTACTAATAGATTTTGTACACCACAATCTTCGTTATTAAATTTTTATCAGGTTGCATAAAGAATAACTCAGATAAAACTCTCTGCATTAAATGATTTAGGCGGCCATTTTCAGATTATCTATCATGATTACCTACCATTGTCACTTCAGTGTATTTAATGAAAGAGAGAAAAAGCTTTACACCCACTAACGAGTTCCCAGAAAAACTTCTGTCATATGACGTTTTCAACACAAGAGAGGGGAAAAAGAAATAATAGAGAAAAATATAGAAAACTAAAACACACATAATACAGATTCTGAATTTGCCGATATGAGATATAGATAAAGGTGATGATATGCATGAACTTGTTCTAATAATCATTCAATGATTCTTATTTTTCAAAATGTTTTCTGAGGAGGTACCAAAATTTCTGATGATTCATTAGATATTCTGATGATATATCAGATTTTCTGATGATCATCAGATTTTCTGATAATTTATCATATTTTCTGGTACTTTATCAGATATACACTCCTTTTCTTTTGATTATCATTGAGACAAGTTATTAAGCATTTTTCTGGTAATAAGGTTGTTTGAAAAACCTTTATCACAGAATTGACCAAGATTCAACAAATTATACTTTAAGCCTTCAACATAGGCTACTTTCTCAATGGTCAAGCATCCATACCTTATACATCCATATCCCATGATCCTTCCTTTCACTCCATTTCCAAAATTTACCAATTTACCCAGCTTTGGAACAAAGTTGCTGAGTGAGCTCCTATCCCCAGTCATGTGCTTGAAGCTTCCTGAATTGCAGTACCAGATCTGCTGCACATGATGGTCCTGAAATGGAATGGTTAGAGGGTTTTTGGTACCCAAGCATGATTGGGTACTCTTTCTGATGAGATTTTAAACAAATTATTTTTTCTTGTTGGCTTTTCATCAGAAATTATGTTATATGCTGAGCCATAAACAGATTTTGCATTTTTCTTTTGGAGATGGTGTTGAACAAGCTTTAGTATGTCAACACACATACAAGATTTATCAGAATTTTCTGATATTCCTTCTTGTGATGGAATGATGGGATAATCTTGAAAAAATGAGTGAACTGCTTCTGTAGTTTTTACAGACTCTTGTTTGCATTCACTTCTTTTTGGTTCAAAGTTTGGTTTATCAAAAGAGTATTCAGAACAGGTTGACTTGCAAGTTTCAGTATCAGATTCTGATGAAAATTTATCAGAAATCTGTTGAGTTGCTTTTACAAAGACAGTGTGTTTGCTGTTACTTGTTCTTACATATCCTAAACCCTCTCCTTTGTTCTTTGGTGTGGACTCAATGAAGTTTATAAATTCTTTGGCTTGTTGAAAACCTCTTACATTAATTTCTTTATCATTGATTTTCTTGTAAAGATCTTTTCTTTCATTTTCATAGAATTCAATTTTAGCTCTTCGATCTAAACTTTCTTCTATGAGTAATTGGTTTTCAAGAATAATTTTGTTCATGGTCCTTTGCAACTCATCAGATTTTTCAATATCTGATTTATGTTTAACTTGCAGATTTAGAAAATCTGACATGGGCTCATTTAGCTTGTGTTCAAGATCAAGATTATCTAAATTTACCTGTTGTCCTGAAGTTTCTGGTATGTCATCAGAAAGTGCCATGAGACAGAAGTTGGCCATTTCTTCTTCTTCTTCTTCTTCATCAGAAGAGTCATCAGATAGCCATGTATCTGTCCCAGCAATTAAGCTGACTTGCTGCTACTTCTTCTTAGCTTCTTCAAGCTTCTTCTCATAGTAAGCAACATCTTTCAGCTTCTTGGTCTTGCATTCTGATGCATAATAACCTCTTTGCTTGCACTTGTAGCACACAACCACAGCCTTCCCTTTATCCTTAGATCTAACTTCTTCCTTAGATCTTCCATCCATCCTCCCTCTGTCACTTCTCTGGTATCTCTGGCCTCCTCCCCTCAACCTCTGCTCAAATGTTTTGGTGAGCAGTGCTATTGCTTCAGCAAAATCTGAAAAATCTGATGAAGTATCATAAATTTCAAACTTTGGCTGTTTGAAGGTTGTGGATCATTGGAAGGTGTTGGTCTTTGTGAGTTTGAGATAAGAGCTAAAGATCCCCCTCTTTGAATGGTTTCTTCAAATATCTCTTCCTCTCTGGGGATCAAGATGCTATATAAGTCATGAAGACTCATGTTTCCTAGTTCTAATGTTGAGGACAAAGTCATGGTCAGACTTCTCCATTCTCTATGTAAAGCATCAAGAAATTTTATGTTTCTTTCATCATTTGATTTAGTTATACCAAATTTCTTTAGCCCGTTTAAAAGTTTTTCTTTGATATGTATCATTTAATCTTTCATTGGGTAAACTTTTAAACCTCTCATATCAGGAAACATTATTTGTTCTCTTGTTTCTTCTCATCCTTTCTCCTCCTTCACAAAGCTTTTCCAACTGATCCCATATTTCCTTAGCTGATGCACATGCATCAACTTGTGAAAATATGTCACTGGGGATGGCCATTATTAAGAGTGACTTTGCCCTTTCATCCCCAGCCACCAGATCCTTTGTCACACCCCTTCTTAGGCGAAAGCACGAGGTGTGATCATGAAAGGTTTTCATTGCATACGATTGGTAAACATACTACATGCTCGTAAAAATTAACTCCAAATGCAAAACATTACATAACTGAAATCATAATTTAAGTGTTTACATCACGAGACAGCATATTGTCTAAAAAGTTTACAACTTTATTCAACGATAAACATAAACAACATCCAAGAGCAAGAGTATGACCGCGCGCACATCCACTTTAGTTACCTGAAATACATGTGAGTTTTTGGAAAAAAAAAACGTCAACATAATGTTGGTGTGAATTCATGCAGTTCTTGTATTGAACGTTTGTATACTTTGTATGAAAACATGGTATGTTTCTTGTATAAATCAAGTATTCTTGCATAAATCATGTATTCTTGTACAAATCAAGTATTCTTGTATAAATCATGTATTCTTGTACAAATCAAGTATTCTTGTATAAATCAAGTATTCTTGTATAAATCAAGTATTTCTGTATGTATCAAGGTTGTTAATGGGTTGCAAGGCCATTCACATGTGACACGACATAGGAAGCAACCAAACCATAGGCATTTTTCTAGTTGTCGATTCATGACTGAGACACAAAAGCACTACTCGATACTAGTTTTCACCAAGAATGTGGCTGCCCGAAAACCCATTAGATCTAACCTTTTGTTCTGCGGTCTTAGTATGTACACGATTAATGTTGCTTATGGTACCCTATTTGTGACACGATTTCTCGTATCATTCCTCAAAACGCATCATACTTGGTACTAGTTATCACCAAGAGTGCTTCTTGTTTTTGTATTCATCATACCATTTGTAAACATTGTAACATTTGTAACATTTATTTCATCCCCGAAGTTATAAAACTGAAAACAGTTAAAAGAAAAGGGGGAGCATGAACTCACAACTTCGCGTTCCTTGCACCGTAAACTTCACCGGATTTGCTTATTTAGCGTCGTGACCTAAACGTGTTTTATTAACGTTAGTCACTAGACTTGTATCGCACAAGTACAAGTCACTATCTTTTGTATATGTGTTCTTGTGTTAAAAATAATTTATATTTTTAACTATGTTTCTAACTTATATTATTTTCTCAGAAATAAATATAAGTATCTTGTATTTTTCACCCGAATTATGTACTTTGTCTAAATCTTCATTTCACGTACATAACTTGTCCAAGTTATTTATTCGATCAAGTAATATATTTTCATAAATATATTTTCTTGTATGTCTAAGCATGTTGTATGTATATTTTTGTATTTCTACTCCTTGGGAGTACTTAGTGTATTTTCAACTCCTAATACACTATCACGTATAATACATACTACATACACTTAGCACAAAATTTGGTGATCAATAAATATATATTTTCTCCAAAAATATACATACTTAATATCAATTTTAATCTTGAAGAAATCATCATTTCTTAGCACAAAAATTAGGGAAACCTTGGTAAATGTTTTTAGATACATTTTTAGGGAATAAGTTTCTCAAAAACTTATATTTTTTTAAGTGTCAAAATTTATAAAATTTTTGACATAGTTTCCCCTAAAAATGGAGGTTTCCCATGTTTTCAAAACATGTATTTATTTTCTTTTAAATCATCATCAAACATCAACAATTCATTCAACACTTACCGAGTATCAAAATCAAGTAAATTTCACTACATCACGAACTGGAAGTTTCTGTAAAAACTTGTAGTAACGTACCATGTTATTTAGTAGGTTTAGTTACTCTTAAAAACATGGTTATTTGTTTGCAAATCTCATTCTTGAAAAGATTTGGTGTTTACAACTTGTAAACATAATTTACAAAAATGTTTATCCATAACATCTTCTTGTTTCTTTAGTGTTTATTTACTTGTCTTTCCACTAAAAATAGTGTAGGTTTAATAAAAACCATGATCCTTCAAGAATCATCTTTTTAAACTTGGTTCCTTTAGAAAAATCATTCACAAGTCTTGGATTTACAAGATTACTAGTTCACTTGGTTTATTACTTTTCAAGAAAAATCAATTTACTTTCAAGTTCATGTTTAATCAAGGTGATGATTATTTCATGTTGTTACATAATCATCCCTTATCTTGCTAAATCATGTTTTTAATCATAATCTAGCAAGTTCCATGTAATGATCCACATCAATATTTCTAGTAATCATCAAGCAAACATCATCTATACATCCAACAACATCATTCTATCCATTTTTCATCATATGTTAGCTTTGTGTTCAAGATTCATGTGTATGTCCTTTAGTGTTCTTGTGATAATCAACTTGTTATATCTTTTAACCACTCAAAATATGAAGTAAACAAGATCAAGAGAGCCTTACCACTAGCTTCAAGCTAGGGAAGAATACTAGAACTTGAAGATGACAAAATCGTTGGATAAAAGCAAACGAAGAAGGTCCTTGAAGATCCGTGAGCACCAAGCTTCGTTAGTGGCCTTCTTACACCTTTAAATGAGTGTGGAATGGGTAGATGCATGTTGAATGATGGTGGTGTGTGGGAAGAAGGGGTCGGCCGAAGATGGGAGAGGGAGAAGAAGGAGAAGTGTTGTGGGGAAGATGAAATGAGAATGATCTAGTGGTTCCTTCTTATAATTTCCAACAAATGTTTATCCAAAGGTCCTTATGTCTTCCAAGTACACTACACATCTTCTAGTCAATCTTTGGTTATCCAAGAAAGATCAAGGAAAAATCTTGTAGGATTTTGAGAGGTGGGGCCGTAAATCATAAGGGGGGAGGGGGTCCATGTGTAAATTGATGGTAAAGTAGATAATTAATGGAGGTTACGTGTAATGTCTAGTGTTTTAGTGTATCATGCATTATGTAGCATGTTAGGATATTCGGAGACCATAACTAGTTCAAAAATAATAAAACAATGCTTCTATCAATATTTTGGTGTTCCGGGTAATGTCCGGTTGTTCGGTTAAATACCGGTTCGTTAAAGTGCTAAATTGCACCGTTTAGTGTCCTTTATGTATTCTTTTGTGACACTTTCAATTCCCAACACTTAGGGAAGTATTCTGGACCATTTAGTCATGTTTTTGCATGGTAATATCTTGTTATATTGCTGAATTTTGCTGAATTATATAAAATTCAGCTTTTAAAGTGTATTTCGGGTGTTTTTTAGTGCGTATTTTAGCTTCTGGAAAGTATATATATAAACCCTTGTATGTACTCTTGGGTTTTAATGTATTCTTGTCGTTGGACCTACACCTAGGCTCTAATTCTATTGTCTAACTGCTTTCTACAGAATTGTTGACACAATGTGTCTTACCGCTGAGTTTACTAGTATTTCTGACGCAACGCTGTTCATTAATGCATAAAGTAATTCTTGTAGTATAAAACGTGCATGAATTCACTTGTATAGTATGTAATCAGACATTGTTGACATTTAAGCACATATTTGCAGTCATTAAATAATAATTAAAGTGTACGGAAATTACCGGTTTGGTGCCAGTTATCACAGTCTCCCACTGTTAAAAGAATTTCGTCCCGAAATTCAGGCTGAGGTGACTCTTGCAGGAGTCTTCTTGAACAGGTGGGGGTACTTTTCTTTGAACTGGTCTTCACGTTCCCACGTGTACTCGGGTCCGTGCTTAGAGTTCTAACGTACTTTGACAAGTTTCACACTGCTCCTCCTGGTCTTGTTGACTTTCCAGTCGGTAACCTCAACGGGTCGTTCTGTAAATTGGAGGGTGTCATCAATATGTACTTTATCCGCAGGGATGATCACGTTTTCTTGTGTTGGACTCTTCTTGAGGTTGGATACATGGAACGTATCATGTACTCCATTATGTTCTTCCGGTAATTCCAATTTGTATGCCACGGTACCAATTCTTTCCAAAATCTCGAGTGGTCCGATGTATCATGGGTTCAGCTTCCCATGGGTTCAGCTTCCCACGTTTTCCGAATTTTACTATGCCCTTCCAAGGCGAGACCTTCAACAAAACTTTGTCTCCCACCTCGAATTCTAATGGTTTTCATCTTCGATCAGCGTAGCTCTTTTGTCGATCTCGAGCCGCCTTAATGCGCTCTCGGATCTGCATAATCTTGTCGGTTGCCTCTTGTACAAGTTCAAGACTAACCATTCGTTTGTCTCCGGCGTCTGCCCAACATAGAGGCGAGCGGCACTTGCGGCCATACAAAGCTTCGAACGGTGCGGTTTTTATGCTTGTATGATAACTGTTATTGTAGGAAAACTCAACTAAAGGTAGGTGAGTATCCCAGCTGCCGCCTAGGTCCATAACACATGCGCGAAGCATATCTTCTAGCGTTTGTATAGTCCGTTCGCTCTGGCCGCCTGTATGTGGATGGAATGCCATGCTTAGATCTAGTTAAGATCCAAAGGCTTCCTGAAAGGATTGCCAGATTCTTGAGACAAAGCATCCATATCTGTCTGAAATGATTGAGATAGGCACTCCATGACGTGCCACAATTTCTTTTAAGTATATCTCAGCAAGCTTTCCAGTGCTATCCTTTTCTCGGATCAGTAGGAAATGCGCAGATTTCGTCAATCGATTAACTATCACCCATATCATATCGTGCCCTCTAGGGGTCCTGGGTAATTTTGTTATGAAGTCCATCGAGATTTGCTCCCACTTCCACATGGGAATCTCTGGTTGTTGTAGTAGGCCAGACGGTTTCTGATATTCAGCCTTAACCTTAGCACAGGTTAGGCACTTTCCAACATAGACAGCAACATCGCTTTTAAGTCTCGGCCACCAGTAATAATCTTTCAAGTCTTGATACATTTTGTCCGATCCTGGATGGATCGAGTATCTAGATTTATGCGCTTCATCAAGGATGACTTCTCGAATACCGCCATAAAGCGAAACCCAAATATGCTTCTTAAAGTATAAGGCTCCCTCTTCATTTGGCACCATATATTTCAACATACCCTGGAGGTATTCAGCTTTACGGTTTTCCATCTTAAGGGCTTCTTGTTGCGCGTCCCGAATGCGTGCTGTGAGGTTCGTTTGAATAGTCAGTTTCAATGCTCGAACCCTTAGTGTAACACCTCGAATTTTTGTGTCCAATGATGTGTTAACACGTGTCATTTGTTTACACGTGGCACCTATAATAAATAAAGGACTAATTTTGACAAACCTTGAAAGTATGTAAATTCGAGGGTTATAAATGTCAACAAGGGTAAATATACTGTATAGTATCCCTAAATAATGCTTAAACCTTCAAACGAATAAATTATAGATCGTACAAATATAAAACGCGGAAGAAAGTGAGAGATTACAAACTACAGGGGTTAACGGTGTCAACATGTTTAATAATACCTCTGAGTGACCCTTTAACGTTCCCAAGACTTTGTAACGGTATTATACCCTCACTAAAATAAAATATATGAATTTCGCGAAGTTTCGATATGAAACGAGAAAGTTACGATCGAATTCGTAGAAGAAGGATTAAAAGCGTCAACGATGAAAGTTAAGGCTTTCAGAATAACTAAATAAATAAACCGGGGACTTAATAATGCGGGTAATTAACACGAGGCCCCTATCGGTAAATAACCGAGGGCCAAACCGCAAAGTTACCCCTTCAAAACCGAAAGGTCAGGCAAATCATTACGAAAGATTTCGTTATTAATGGCCCGATTCTGTAATCATTATAAAAGATTTGAAAAATCCAGAAAATATAACCTCACGCGACCCGCGTAAGGTTTAAACATAAGTTGAGGCGGGCCGCGAGCTTCCTCAAATACGCGTCTGATCTTTTGATCCCAGGCGACCCGCGTACAAGTTGCATGGAATGACCATGCGGGTCGCGTACGACGCCCAGATGCAGAAAGTTGTAGTTTCTTGGCTTTTGGAGCTTGTGAACGATCATTTGATCAATTATGGCAGCATGGGTGCCCCCTACACGATCCATACCCCTTAGGGACACCTGCCCATGATCCCTGATCAGTTATAGCATGTTGTGTAATGATCTTGAGGGTCTTGTGTGACTATAAATAGGCCTCTTTGGCTCATAACATTCACACACTCAAAAACACTTCTACTGATCATCTCTCAAGCTCTCAAGACTTCTCTGAAGTTCCATAAGCAAGAACACAACCTCTGTAAGTGATCTCACCCTTTGTGGTGTCACATTTCCATAGTTATAGCTCATAAACGCAACCGTCGTAACTAACGGTTGTCATTGCAATATCTTGCAAATGGTTCAGTCTTATGACGAATCAAAAATGGTTTTGAGTTGGTATTTATGTGGGTATTAAACCTCTAAAATGGTTCCCCCTGATCACCACTCTAACTATGTCAAATATCGAGTCAAACGTGCGATTAAAAAGTCAACAGAAAGCTATTTTGGCGATTTATGCATAATCTGTAATATATATGTTATGGAACCTGTTTTGACAATCATAAAACATGATAATAAGTATATAAACATGTTTGCGCTCGTTTGAATCGATCATTTACTATATAGAACCGGTTCGGAGCCGAAAGTCGCAAAAGTTTGACTTTTGCTTTGACTTCAGTTCTGACCCGTTTTAGTGAGGTATAAATATACCTTAGGACTCTCTTAGGACCAGGTCACATGTTGGTATAAGCCTCTGTGGTCGGTTCATGAGTTACCCGAGTCTTTTACGCAATTCCGTCATTCGCCTAAAAGTTGACCGTAACGGCCTTTTAAAATTAAAACGAGTATTTCGGACACGTGAACGGACCAAAACCTTGCTTATTAAATTATAAGCATGTCCCTGAAGTTTCACGTCAATCCGAGGTCTAGAATAAGAGTTATGCTAAAAGGCGCACTTTTAAGAAAGTTTTATAATTAACGGCGCAATTAGCATAACGCCCATCTAACCCAAGTTTTCGTCACCAAAACATTTACCCACTGTGGTAAAATAATATTTTGGGAATTTTAAAGATTTTTAATAATTTTTACCTTGCTCATAACCTGCGGTTATGGCTACGGTTCGGTAAATACCGAATATGCCCTTTTTGGCCAAAACGGGAGTTCTACAAGGTCTTTTGACCCGATTCCAGTTGCTACTGGTTTTAAATAATAAATAAAGTATTTTAAGCTTTATAAGCTGTTCGGGAAACTCAGATTCCCTGTAGAACTCGAAAATCCCTTTTAAAGTCTTTAAAATGACCGAAAAGGCCCTACGGGGCATAATATAAACTTAAACTCATTACGGGCATTACGGGAGGTATCCTACTGATACCAAAATACTTTTAAGGCATATTGACTTAGGAAATAAGCGTACGACTCTTATGGTTAACCGTTTCGCCTATTTGCGCACACGGTACGGCCCACGGAACTAGTTTTCGTGCAATAGCCGATATGGGTCAAAGTATACTATTTGAACCCCAAAATCCAGAGTATGAACTATAACCCATATAAAACAAGTCTCTGAACTTGTTGGGTCCAAATCATACTCCATTCTCGGTTTTCGCCTTTTCGTGCGAATTAACCATATCTATATCGGAATCAACCGGTTTAAGCTACGGCTACTATAAGGACCGTTAGGATTCTAAGAGGTTAATTAAAACCTTCGTTCCAGATTAGGAGCCCCAGTAAAAGCTATCGGTGACTTGATCTAAATTAAGGATTAATACTTGCAAAGGTAAATACTTTTGACTTATTTCCCCTATATGGGCTTGGGTTACGGTATATTAATACCGCTTGATTGAGCACTATATTCGTCCATCGCTTAGATGGATAACTAAATAATATGATTGGCTCATTTAAACAGTTTTGTTGCTTATAAGCCTTTGGGGGGTTTAATGACCGTTGTCCCGGATATCCTCGGCATCATTTTACGAAATGGCCACGACCATCGACATCCCGGTGTAGGCGTACACCCGGTATAAAGTGTCGACATTAAAACTAAAAGACGTAGCCGTTGGTTTCTGTACTACGGTTTTACGCGAACGTGGTGTGTCTATAAATCTTTAACCCGGCACGACCCGGGCTACTGAACGCATAAAAGAACATGTAAAACGTTCACAAGATCATTATGAATTTCCCAAGTTATAAAAGAGTTTGTGCCTTGTGCATTCAAATCAATTTTAATAAACATTTTCAAATGTGTCAGTTGAATGTATTTACCACTGTAAACTGACGTATTTTCCCCAAAAAGATTAAGTGCAGGTACCTAAACGTAATTGGCTGGTATTAGCTCCCTAGCGTCGGGATAAGCCTCGCAAGCTTGATTGCAGTATCTAATGGAACAATACTTTATCTGTATTTACGATCCAATGTGGATATTCAACTTCTGTAATACATTTTGATATTACAATCAGAGGTTGAAATTATATATTTAAATTATGCTTCCGCTGTGCATTATATAATTGTGTGGTTTGACTATATTATTGCCAACATCGTCACGGTAATCCCCCACCGGGCCCACCGGTGAGACACGTGGAAATAGGGGTGTGACAGGTTGGTATCAGAGCCAACATTGAGTGAATTAAACACTATCCTATTGTGTTTAATCTCAATGACACAATTGCACATACTTGAGTCTAGACAAGAACTTAGGACAAATTCGGATTGATACTCCTTTTTGTCTTTATTTTTCGATTTGATTTTTAATAAGTTTTGGAGCAGGAAAATGCCACCTGTTATATTCCGAGGAAGAGGAAGGGGAAGAAGAGGCCGAGGAGAAATCGTGACACATCACGATCAAGAAGCTGGACCATCTGGTACAAGACATCCTTCGATGACACGAAGCGAAGAGCCGCAACGACGAAGAGATCTTTACGAACCAGCGAGGCATTCCACCTCACACAGCTCGACGCCATCTTACCGGCACTCCTTTGGACCAGATTCAGAAAATAATCCCAACAACCCACAACCTTCCTTCATACCTCTACAACGTTCGGTTTCGCACCGGAATTATGACGACCCTAGTCCATACTACGTAGCTCAGTTTAATCCGGCTGACTACATACAGGAACCTTCAGGTTTTGTTCCACTAGGGCCACAAGACCATTTTTCTGAAGATCCCATGGAGGAAGATGAGGATCCAACTGAACCAGCTCGTGGTACGCCCACGCATCCGATAGAAGTATCTGATGGATCTTCATATCATGGTCCGCAGTATCAAGGCCCAGACAGCTTTATGGCCTTGTTTGACCGACATGAGTGGTACAACACACCATCTCATCAGACATCGCAACCGAGACATCCACAGGATCCCTCTGAGGATTCACGCTTTGAGGCAGTTACGCCACCACCTCCGCCACCGGCACAACCAGTTATACCTGATCCGCCGAGGCGTAGGAGGACCAATGCTCGTATGTCTACACGAGGAGGAGGGGGTAACCACTTCAGCACTCCTCGACATTCTAGTAGTAGCCACTATCCGCCACTACATGAAGAAGGACCTTCAAGTCCTATACAAGAAGCGAACTCCGCACCTACTGCAAGAAATTCGCCACCATTTGGGTATGACCAACCCATACCAGCTTACACAGGTCCAACGGCTTACAACCCGTTTGAACCGTCACAAGCACAATACAACTACGGCTATGAGCGCGACCCATATGTGGTGTCGGCTAGATATAATGCGCGCTACCCTGACGGAGCACATGGAAACATGGGACCACCGGATTACTCAGCTCATGGGTATCCAATACCTCCCAGACCTCCAGTACCGCATCAAGCGCCACAACCACGATTTTCTCCTCCTGAACAGGAAGAAATACTCCATCGACTAGATCGTGTGGAGAGAGAATTCGAGGAAGAAAAGAAAAGCCACCGAGGATTTCTCAAGGGCTTGGCGAACCTACTAAAGGGCAAAAAGAAGAAACGTGACCACTAGCCCTTAATAGTAGTACTACTGTAATTTCTACTTTGAAATAAGTCCCTGCGTGGACAACTTATCGTATTTCAGTCCCTACGTGGACTTATCTTTAGTCCTTGCATGGACACCTATCCTGTATTAGTCCCTGCGTGGACTTGTCACTTATTTTAAAACCTCTATGGAGGTATGTACTATTTAAAAGACCCGTTTAGGGCAATATGTAATTGTATTTGAGATTTTGGAATGTATGTTATGAGTTTTGTTTTAATATATAAAAAATAAACCAAAACCATTCCTTTTATATTGATCTGCCTAATAAAGAATCTTAAGGGGGGTGAAACCTAGCTTGGGGTCTTTTAAGATCAGTCAAGATGGTACGACCTAGCTGAAAAGATTCTGATTCCCTGTTAACCTCTGTACGCATGTTAACATTCATGGCAGATGTGATTCGTTATAATCACGCACGTCATTCCTATACAATAATCCTTTAAGGATTTCAAAACCCAACTAAATGATATATAAATCGTGGGTTAAATCACCAACAAAGGTGATCAATATTATAAAGACATCCATTTAGCGATGCAATGCCTACGGGCCAATATTATAAAGACATCCATTTAGCGATGCAATGCCTACGGGCCAATATTATAGAGACATCCATTTAGCGATGCAATGCCTACGGGCCAATATTATAAAGACATCCATTTAGCGATGCAATGCCTACGGGCCAATATTATAAAAACATCCATTAGTGATGCAGTGCCTACGGGCCAGAATTATTAAAACATCCATTAGTGATGTAGTGCCTATGGGCCAGTATTATCAAAACATCCATTAGTGATGTAGTGCCTACGGGCCAACCATATTAAGACATCCATTAGAGGTGTAGTGCCTATGGGCCATAATAATTGTCTTATAAGACAAAAGGCAGTAGTAGTCTATGACTCTCTGTCAGAAAGAGATAAAAGAACTACGGTTCAACTCTCTATGCCTTTGATTCTCTGGAATCTCGGCTAATATTATAAAACATCATCATGATTAGGCTTTATGCCGCCAATACTAATTGTATAGTCGATATAGGATATATTCAAATCCTAATATTTAATGAACTAATAAGTTAGCCGAATATGGTCTCTGCACCATGGTTGACAAATTGTCATAAAAGACAATCACATAATAATCTCCTAAATAAAAATTTTGTTATCTTCTGTAACAGATTCAAGTTACAATGGCGGATCCCAATGGAGACAACAGCCACACGAATGAAGATGACTATGACAATGCGTCAGTACATTTGACAGGCGCACAGCTAAAGGCTCTGATCAACAATGCTGTCCAGGCAGCTATTGATCGTCAACATACTGAGTCTCAAGGCAGATCTGTGTCAAAGCCACCCTCTAAACCAAAGACACACTCCAAACCACCCTCTGAACCCAAGAAAGATGACGACAAGCATTCGTCTACTGAGCACAGCGTTCATCGCGATAGAGAATACACTGATGCGTCTAGTGCTAAGGGTTGCACCTACAAATACTTTGTATCATGTAAGCCCCGTGAATTTACAGGGGAGAAAGGTGCGGTTGACTGTATAACCTGGCTGGACGAGATGGACACGATTGTGGACATCAGCGGGTGCGCTGAGAGGGACGTGGTTAAGTTTGTGTCCCAGTCATTCAAGGGCGAGGCCCTGGTGTGGTGGAGAGCTCTGGTGCAGGCTTCAGGTAAGTCTGCCTTGTACAAAATGACATGGGGGGAGTTTATTACCCTCATAAAAGAAAACTACTGCCCTCAGCACGAGGTTGAGAAGATTGAGGCTGATTTTGTCTCACTAGTGATGACAAACCTGGATTGTCAAGCATATCTGACAAGTTTTAACACTATGTCACGCCTGGTGCCATATCTTGTGACACCAGAACCTAGAAGGATTGCCCGATTCATTGGGGGCTTAGAGCCGGCGATCAAGGCCAGCGTAAAAGCCTCTAGGCCAACGACCTTCAGGTCAGTTACTGACCTCTCCTTGTCTCTTACACTTGATGCTGTCCGTCTGAGGGCACAAAGGAGCAAGGAGGCTGAGAAGCGAAAGCGTGAGGATGATACCTCACGAAAGACCGGTAAAAAGCACCGTGGAAACGGTGAGGGCAAGAAAGGGTCGGAGGCAAGGAAGGAGGGGCAAGCTGATGGAAGACCTTACTGCAAGGTCTGCAAGAAACCTCACTCCGGAAAGTGTAGGTTTGCGTCTGGTTCACAGTCGCAACAAAGGACTCCACCCTGTGGGCTATGCAAGTCCAAGGAACATAAGACAGTGGAGTGCAAAAAGATAAAGGATGCAACCTGCTTTAATTGCAATGAAAAGGGGCACATAAAGAGTAATTGCCCGAAGTATGCCAAGAAGGTAGAAGAAACGAAGAAATCAAATGCGAGAGTTTTTCGCTTGGATGCAAAGGAAGCGGTCAAGGACGACAATGTGCTTACAGGTACTTTTCTCTTAAATAATATATTTGCAAGAGTACTGTTCGATTCTGGCGCTGACAAGTCCTTTGTAGACCAGAAATTTTGCCAACTACTAAATATGCCAATCAAAACCCTAGACGTAAAATACGAAGTAGAGTTAGCAGACGGCACGACAGAAACCGTCTCTACTGTTCTAGAAGGATGTGAAATATCCATTAGGAACCATTCTTTTCCTTTATCTCTACTTCCTTTCAAACTTGCGGGTTTTGACATCGTACTAGGCATGGACTGGTTATCTCATAACCAGGCCCAAATCATTTGTGGCAAGAGGCAAATAGTTTTAAAGACTCCGAGTGGTGAATCTCTTACCATTCGAGGGGATACGCATTACGGATTGCCCGAAGACGTATCTATGCTGAAAGCTTCAAGGTGTTTGAACAGAGGCTGTGTAATTTACATGGCTCAAGTGATAATTGAAGAACCAAAGCCGAAGATCGAGGATCTTCCTGTCATTTCTGAATACCCCGAGGTTTTTCCTGAAGAACTACCTGGTTTGCCACCAGATAGACAAGTGGAGTTCAGAATTGACATCATTCCTGGAGCAGCTCCGATAGCAAGAGCACCTTACAGATTAGCGCCAACGGAAATGAAAGAACTGAGGACCCAGTTGGATGAACTGCTGGCGAAAGGTTTTATCAAACCTAGTTCATCCCCCTGGGGAGCTCCTGTCCTATTTGTAAAGAAGAAGGACGGATCGATGCAATTGTGTATCGACTATAGAGAGCTGAATAAAGTTACCATAAAGAACAGATATCCTTTACCAAGGATCGATGATCTGTTCGACCAGCTGCAAGGAGCGAGCTACTTCTCCAAGATCGACTTAAGGTCGGGTTATCATCAACTAAGGGTCAGAGATGAAGATGTACACAAGACTGCATTTAGGACTCGCTATGGTCATTACGAGTTCCTAGTGATGCCTTTTGGGCTCACAAATGCACCGGCTGCGTTCATGGATCTCATGAATCGCGTTTGCAAGCCATACTTGGACAAATTCGTCATAGTCTTCATCGACGATATCCTTATCTATTCCAAGAATCAAGATGACCACGAGAAGCACCTCCGTTGTATTCTCGAATTACTACAGCGTGAGAAACTCTACGCCAAATTCTCGAAGTGTGAATTCTGGCTACGAGAAGTTCAATTTTTAGGACACGTTGTGAGTGAGCGTGGTATCCAAGTGGATCCCGCTAAGGTAGAGGCAGTCATGAACTGGCAAGAGCCAAAGACGCCTACCGAAATCCGTAGTTTCCTGGGATTAGCAGGATACTACCGGAGATTTATTGAAAATTTTTCAAGGATTGCTGCGCCCTTGACTTCCTTGACCAAGAAGAAAGAAAAGTACATTTGGGGCCCGAAGCAGCAAGAGTCCTTTGAAATACTGAAGCAGAAGCTAAGCAACGCACCTGTGTTGACCTTACCTGAGGGTACAGATGAATTCGTAGTTTACTGCGATGCGTCACACACGGGCATGGGGTGTGTGCTTATGCAGAAGGGCAAGGTAATTGCCTATGCTTCAAGACAATTAAAGGTGCATGAAAAGAATTACACCACTCATGATTTGGAGTTGGGTGCCGTTGTATTTGCACTGAAGTTGTGGAGGCATTACCTTTATGGTATTAAATTTGTGATTTATTCAGATCACAAAAGCCTCCAGCACCTGTTCAACCAGAAGGAGTTGAACATGAGACAACGCCGTTGGATGGAAACCCTGAATGATTATGACTGCGAAATCAGGTACCATCCCGGTAAGGCGAATGTAGTCGCCGATGCATTGAGCAGGAAAGAAAGGGTAAAACCCATTCGAATCAATGCCAAGAGCATTGAAGTTAAAAATAATTTAATTGAAAGGATTTTGGCTGCACAGCGAGAGGCTGTGTTGGAAGCTAATTATCCTAATGAAAAGCTGGGAGTAACTGCGGAGCAGTTGACTCTTAGCAAGGATGGAATTCTTAGACTGAATGGACGTATATGGGTTCCGATTTATGGGGGACTACGAGATGTTGTTCTCCAGGAAGCCCATAGCTCCAAATACTCAGTCCATCCTGGTGCTGACAAAATGTACCAAGACTTAAAGGCAAATTATTGGTGGATAGGCTTGAAAAAGTCTGTAGCCGCCCATGTAGCAAAGTGCTTGACTTGTGCTCAAGTCAAAGCCGAGCACCAAAAGCCGTCTGGCTTGCTACAACAGCCTGAACTTCCCGAGTGGAAGTGGGAATGCGTAACTATGGATTTCATAACCAAGTTACCCAAGACCAGGAAAGGAAACGATACAATATGGGTCATAGTTGATAGGCTGACTAAATCAGCTCATTTTCTACCCATCAAGGAGACGTATAGCTCCGATATGTTAGCCCAACTATATGTTGATAAGATTGTAGCCTTACACGGCATACCTGTGTCTATTATCTCCGACAGGGATACTAGATACACATCTCACTTCTGGAAGAGTTTCCAGCAATCCTTGGGCACGCGTTTGAATTTTAGTACGGCTTACCATCCACAGACGGACGGGCAAAGTGAGCGTACTATCCAAACGCTAGAAGACATGCTTCGTGCATGTGCGATCGATCTAGGTGGTAACTGGGATAAAAACCTACCCCTGATCGAATTCTCCTACAATAATAGCTACCACACCAGCATAAAGGCTGCGCCTTTTGAGGCATTATATGGTAGGAAATGCAGATCGCCTGTTTGTTGGGCGGAAGTAGGAGAGGTCCAATTATCGGGACCAGAGATTGTTTTCCAGACAACGGACAAGATTGTCCAGATTCGGGAACGTCTCAAGGCTGCCCGCGATAGGCAGAAGAGCTACGCTGATCCAAAGCGTAAGGATTTTCACTTCGAAGTGGGTGAAAAAGTATTACTTAAGGTGTCACCCTGGAAGGGGGTGATGCGTTTCGGCAAGAAGGGCAAATTGAGTCCGAGATACATAGGACCTTTTGAGGTCATTGAACGAGTCGGATCAGTTGCCTATAAACTAAACTTGCCTGAAGAGCTCAATGGAATTCACAATGTGTTCCACATCTGCAATCTCAAAAAGTGCTTCGCCGACGAATCGTTGGTGATTCCACACACAGATGTGCATATAGATGAGAGCTTAAAGTTTATAGAAAAAACCTTTGTCGATTGAAGATCGACAGGTGAAGAAGCTTCGCAGAAAGCACGTACCGATTGTAAAAGTCAAATGGGATGCTCGTAGAGGTCCTGAATATACGTGGGAAGTCGAAGCTACAATGAAAGAAAAATACCCCTATTTATTTGAGTAAATCTCGGGTCGAGATTTATTTTAAGGGGGTGAGGATGTAACACCTCGAATTTTTGTGTCCAATGATGTGTTAACACGTGTCATTTGTTTACACGTGGCACCTATAATAAATAAAGGACTAATTTTGACAAACCTTGAAAGTATGTAAATTCGAGGGTTATAAATGTCAACAAGGGTAAATATACTGTATAGTATCCCTAAATAATGCTTAAACCTTCAAACGAATAAATTATAGATCGTACAAATATAAAACGCGGAAGAAAGTGAGAGATTACAAACTACAGGGGTTAACGGTGTCAACATGTTTAATAATACCTCTGAGTGACCCTTTAACGTTCCCAAGACTTTGTAACGGTATTATACCCTCACTAAAATAAAATATATGAATTTCGCGAAGTTTCGATATGAAACGAGAAAGTTACGATCGAATTCGTAGAAGAAGGATTAAAAGCGTCAACGATGAAAGTTAAGGCTTTCAGAAAAACTAAATAAATAAACCGGGGACTTAATAATGCGGGTAATTAACACGAGGCCCCTATCGGTAAATAACCGAGGGCCAAACCGCAAAGTTACCCCTTCAAAACCGAAAGGTCAGGCAAATCATTACGAAAGATTTCGTTATTAATGGCCCGATTCTGTAATCATTATAAAAGATTTGAAAAATCCAAAAATATAACCTCACGCGACCCGCGTAAGGTTTAAACATAAGTTGAGGCGGGCCGCGAGCTTCCTCAAATACGCGTCTGATCTTTTGATCCCAGGCGACCCGCGTACAAGTTGCATGGAATGACCATGCGGGTCGCGTACGACGCCCAGATGCAGAAAGTTGTAGTTTCTTGGCTTTTGGAGCTTGTGAACGATCATTTGATCAATTATGGCAGCATGGGTGCCCCCTACACGATCCATACCCCTTAGGGACACCTGCCCATGATCCCTGATCAGTTATAGCATGTTGTGTAATGATCTTGAGGGTCTTGTGTGACTATAAATAGGCCTCTTTGGCTCATAACATTCACACACTCAAAAACACTTCTACTGATCATCTCTCAAGCTCTCAAGACTTCTCTGAAGTTCCATAAGCAAGAACACAACCTCTGTAAGTGATCTCACCCTTTGTGGTGTCACATTTCCATAGTTATAGCTCATAAACGCAACCGTCGTAACTAACGGTTGTCATTGCAATATCTTGCAAATGGTTCAGTCTTATGACGAATCAAAAATGGTTTTGAGTTGGTATTTATGTGGGTATTAAACCTCTAAAATGGTTCCCCCTGATCACCACTCTAACTATGTCAAATATCGAGTCAAACGTGCGATTAAAAAGTCAACAGAAAGCTATTTTGGCGATTTATGCATAATCTGTAATATATATGTTATGGAACCTGTTTTGACAATCATAAAACATGATAATAAGTATATAAACATGTTTGCGCTCGTTTGAATCGATCATTTACTATATAGAACCGGTTCGGAGCCGAAAGTCGCAAAAGTTTGACTTTTGCTTTGACTTCAGTTCTGACCCGTTTTAGTGAGGTATAAATATACCTTAGGACTCTCTTAGGACCAGGTCACATGTTGGTATAAGCCTCTGTGGTCGGTTCATGAGTTACCCGAGTCTTTTACGCAATTCCGTCATTCGCCTAAAAGTTGACCGTAACGGCCTTTTAAAATTAAAACGAGTATTTCGGACACGTGAACGGACCAAAACCTTGCTTATTAAATTATAAGCATGTCCCTGAAGTTTCACGTCAATCCGAGGTCTAGAATAAGAGTTATGCTAAAAGGCGCACTTTTAAGAAAGTTTTATAATTAACGGCGCAATTAGCATAACGCCCATCTAACCCAAGTTTTCGTCACCAAAACATTTACCCACTGTGGTAAAATAATATTTTGGGAATTTTAAAGATTTTTAATAATTTTTACCTTGCTCATAACCTGCGGTTATGGCTACGGTTCGGTAAATACCGAATATGCCCTTTTTGGCCAAAACGGGAGTTCTACAAGGTCTTTTGACCCGATTCCAGTTGCTACTGGTTTTAAATAATAAATAAAGTATTTTAAGCTTTATAAGCTGTTCGGGAAACTCAGATTCCCTGTAGAACTCGAAAATCTCTTTTAAAGTCTTTAAAATGACCGAAAAGCCCCTACGGGGCATAATATAAACTTAAACTCATTACGGGCATTACGGGAGGTATCCTACTGATACCAAAATACTTTTAAGGCATATTGACTTAGGAAATAAGCGTACGACTCTTATGGTTAACCGTTTCGCCTATTTGCGCACACGGTACGGCCCACGGAACTAGTTTTCGTGCAATAGCCGATATGGGTCAAAGTATACTATTTGAACCCCAAAATCCAGAGTATGAACTATAACCCATATAAAACAAGTCTCTGAACTTGTTGGGTCCAAATCATACTCCATTCTCGGTTTTCGCCTTTTCGTGCGAATTAACCATATCTATATCGGAATCAACCGGTTTAAGCTACGGCTACTATAAGGACCGTTAGGATTCTAAGAGGTTAATTAAAACCTTCGTTCCAGATTAGGAGCCCCAGTAAAAGCTATCGGTGACTTGATCTAAATTAAGGATTAATACTTGCAAAGGTAAATACTTTTGACTTATTTCCCCTATATGGGCTTGGGTTACGGTATATTAATACCGCTTGATTGAGCACTATATTCGTCCATCGCTTAGATGGATAACTAAATAATATGATTGGCTCATTTAAACAGTTTTGTTGCTTATAAGCCTTTGGGGGGTTTAATGACCGTTGTCCCGGATATCCTCGGCATCATTTTACGAAATGGCCACGACCATCGACATCCCGGTGTAGGCGTACACCCGGTATAAAGTGTCGACATTAAAACTAAAAGACGTAGCCGTTGGTTTCTGTACTACGGTTTTACGCGAACGTGGTGTGTCTATAAATCTTTAACCCGGCACGACCCGGGCTACTGAACGCATAAAAGAACATGTAAAACGTTCACAAGATCATTATGAATTTCCCAAGTTA
The DNA here is from genome assembly GCF_002127325.2 of Helianthus annuus. Taxonomy (NCBI): domain Eukaryota; kingdom Viridiplantae; phylum Streptophyta; class Magnoliopsida; order Asterales; family Asteraceae; genus Helianthus; species Helianthus annuus. Next base: position 23,701,407 of record NC_035443.2, on the reverse strand, counting down.
TAAAAGAGTTTGTGCCTTGTGCATTCAAATCAATTTTAATAAACATTTTCAAATGTGTCAGTTGAATGTATTTACCAGTGTAAACTGACGTATTTTCCCCAAAAAGATTAAGTGCAGGTACCTAAACGTAATTGGCTGGTATTAGCTCCCTAGCGTCGGGATAAGCCTCGCAAGCTTGATTGCAGTATCTAATGGAACAATACTTTATCTGTATTTACGATCCACTGTGGATATTCAACTTCTGTAATACATTTTGATATTACAATCAGAGGTTGAAATTATATATTTAAATTATGCTTCCGCTGTGCATTATATAATTGTGTGGTTTGACTATATTATTGCCAACATCGTCACGGTAATCCCCCACCGGGCCCACCGGTGAGACACGTGGAAATAGGGGTGTGACACTTAGGGTCTTAACCCTTCCTTTTCGACTTAGCGCGTCTGCTACAACGTTTATCTTTCCAGGATGGTACTCAACCTCACAGTCGTAATCATTTAGCTGCTCGACCAATCGCCGCTGGCGCATGTTCAATTCCTTCTGATCAAATATATGTTGTAAGCTTTTGTGATCTGTGAAGATTGTACATCGAGTACCATATAAATAATGTCGCCAAATCTTCAAGGCGAATACCACCGCACCCAGTTCCAAGTCGTGCATGGTGTAGTTCCTTTCATGTACCTTCAATTGTCTTGAAGCGTACGATGACTTTCTGGCGTTGCATGAGCACGCAACCCAAACCTTGTCGTGAAGCGTCTTAGTATACCACGAAGTCTTCAGTGCCTTCGGGTAATGATAGTATTGGTGCATCGCATAGCTTATTTTTACGTAGTTGGAAGGCTTCTTCCTGCTTATCACCCTAGTCGTACTTCTTGTCTTTCTGCGTGAGGGTGGTTAGCGGTTGAGCTATCTTTGAGAAATTCTCAATAAACCGTCGGTAATAGCCCGCTAAGCCCAGAAATTGTCGAACTTTAGTTGGGGTTTTGGGGGCTTCCCAATTCTTTATGGCTTCTATCTTGGATGGGTCTACATGAATGCCCTTCTCATTCACAACGTGACTAAGAAATTGTACTTCGCGAATCCAAAATTCGCACTTGGAAAATTTCGCATAAAGTTTCTCTTTCTTCAGTAGTTCCAAAATGGTTCTGAGGTGTTGCTTATGCTCTTCTTTCGTTCACGAGTAAATCAGGATATCATCGATAAATACAATCACGAATTTATCGAGATATGGTTTGCATACGCGGTTCATCAGATCCATAAATACCGCTGGCGCGTTCGTCAGTCCGAATGGCATCACAAGAAACTCGTAATGCCCATAGCGTGTTCTGAATGCAGTCTTTGGTACGCTTTCCTCTTGTATCCTTAACTGGTGGTATCCAGATCGAAGATCGATCTTAGAATAGTAGCTTGATCCTTGCAATTGATCAAATAAGTCATCAATCCTCGGTAGTGGGTACCGATTCTCGATTGTGAGTTTGTTCAGTTCTCTGTAATCGATACACATCCGTAGTGTTCCATCCTTCTTCTTTACGAACAATACTGGAGTTCCCCAAGGCGAGAAGCTTGGCCTTATGAATACTTTATCCAACAACTCCTGAAGTTGTGTAGATAATTCTTGCATCTAGGATGGTGCAAGCCGATAAGGTGCCTTGGCTACAGGAGCAGCTCCTGGAACCAAGTCTATATGGAATTCGACTTGTCGTTGTGGAGGTAATCCTGGCAAATCTTCAGGAAAAACATCAGGGAATTCCTTCACCACAGGAATGTCTTCGAGTTTCGGCTCCTCAGCCTTCTTGTCTACCACATGCGCTAGGAAAGCAACACATCCTTTCCTTAAGCACTTCTGTGCCTTCATACAACTGATGATTCATAGAGGCGCGTCTCGTTTTTCTCCATGTACGATGAGAGTTTCATCATTCGCCAAAGGGATGCGAATGATTTTCTCATGACAAATAACTTCAGCTTTGTTCTTGGACAACCAGTCCATTCCGACCACTACATCGAAGCTACCCAATTGAATAGGTAAGAGTTCGATGCTAAACCTTCATTCACCAAGTTCTAATGAGCAGCCTCTAACAACTTCGCCTGATTCAACAAGTTTACCATTGGCTAGTTCTATAGAATAAGGAATATCTAATCTACTAGCTTCTATTCCAAGCATACGTTTAAATTCCACAGACATGAAGCTATTGTCGGCACCAGTGTCAAATAATATGGATGCAAAGTGATTGTTAACGAGAAACATACCGGTGACCACATTAGGGTCCTCGCGTGCGTTCCTTGCTCTAATCACGAATGCTCGAGCCTGAGCGTTGTTTCCCTTTGGGCAGTCTTTCATGTAATGATCCTTGCTTCCACAACTGAAGCATCCATGGTTTTTCCTAGCTCCATTCCCATTACCATTGCCATTTCCATTTCCATCATTCCTATTACTGGCACCGTTACGGTTTCCATTCCCGTTCTTTCCTTTTCCCCAACAATCCTCAGTATGGTGACCCAGCTTTCCACACTTGTCGCATTTTGGAATGCGACAAACCCCTTCGTGATGACGCTTGCAATTGTTGCAAACGGGCAGAGTGCCCAGGTACCTTTTGGCAGGAGCGTCATTCATAGTTGCAAGAGTTTTCGCCTCCTGAGGCGGGTTGGTGTCACGCTTCTTGTTGTTGGAACCCTTGGTGTTGCATGTTGCTTGATTCAGATTCGAATGCTTCCTTTTCTTGTCACCGGACTCAGCATGCGTCTCGGTCTTCTCTATAGGGTTCAACGATAACTTCTTCATTCGGACAACATCTTCAGTAAGGCTGACAGCCAGAGTTACAGCCTCAGTGATTGTTGCAGGTTTGGCCGCAGTTACCATGCCACGAAATTCTGAGGCCAATCCCCAAATGTAGCGTTCAACGCGCTTAAATTCGGGAGTCACCATGTAGGGAATCACCCTTGACAAATCATGGAACCTTCGAGTATACCCAGTGATGTCTGCACCTTCCATGGTCAAGTGCCAGAACTCAGTCTCCAACCTTTGGAGTTCAGCACGAGAGCAATACTTCTCTCTCATTTTCTCCTTCAGCTCATCCCAAGACATGCCATATGCGGCATCATCACCCAGAGTTTGGACTTGTAAATTCCACCAAGTCAAAGCTTCATCGACAAACAACCCAGTAGCAAAAGTGACTTGCTGATCCGCGGTACACTTGCTCATACGGATAGTAGCATCAGTCTTCTCCGTCCAGCGTACGAACGCCACTGCATCTCCAGTGTCGTCGTAGTTCAGCGGTTTGCAGTCGAGAAACTGCTTGAAAGTGCAGCCCTGAGCTGCGTTTCCTCCAGATGAATCTCCATTCCCATTACGTCTTGCATTGCTTGGTCCTCCACTTTGTTCAGTACGGTTCACCTCGTACTGGGCGATAGTTGTGGAGATTCTTTCCTCCAGTAGGGCGTTCAGCTCTTCAGCAGTCCTTGGCAGTGGGGGAGGAGGAGGTTGATCACGAGCGTTCACAGCTCTTCTGGGTGCCATGTTCTGACAGAACACAACACAATAGGGTTAGACATTTGTTTGATATCGTCTTACTAGACAGTGGTAGTATGACATATACCCACATAAGTGACATCAAACAACTACTACTCCAGCAGAGTATTTAATAGGCTGGGGGAGGGGTGTTCACGTTTGACCTTTTCTTGCACTAAGGGAAGCTATACGTGACAAGACTTGCTGTGGTTTCTGTGCACTGAATTAAATAATTATGTATGCATCCATAATTATGTAACTCCTTGCACAGTCCGCACAGTTCGTTTCATCCTCGTATCACTTCCTTCAGATAGGCCATTGTTTTCAGGTAAAGTCACATATACTTGTGACATTCTACTTCTAGTATATGTATATATCAATTATTACACATAATTGCAAGTAATTCTCAATCACAGATAAGTGCTACTTCAGTGCACCCTAAGTCTCGTAGTGTCTTTTCTTGACTCTTGTAAACAGTTTTAGGTAGTGGATGTCGCGGAAAGTTTTATGCAATGAAAACTTTTTGAAAAATTGTTTTCGTGCAAGGATCCTAGAGATTGTAGTCTAGACTCGAGATGGAATCCTGGTTCACTACAATCGCAGCTCTGATACCAATCTGTCACACCCCTTTCTTAGGCGGAAGCACGAGGTGTGATCATGAAAGGTTTTCATTGCATAAGATTGGTAAATATACTACATGCTCGTAAAAATTAACTACAAATGCAAAACATTACATAACTGAAATCATAATTTAAGTGTTTACATCACGAGACAGCATATTGTCTGAAAAGTTTACAACTTTATTCAACGATAAACATAAACAACATCCAAGAGCAAGAGTATGACCGCGTGCACATCCACTTTAGTTACCTGAAATACATGTGAGTTTTTGGAAAAAAACGTCAACATAATGTTGGTGTGAATGCATGCAGTTCTTGTATTGAATGTTTGTATACTTTGTATGAAAACATGGTATGTTTCTTATATAAATCAAGTATTCTTGTATAAATCATGTATTCTTGTACAAATCAAGTATTCTTGTATAAATCATGTATTCTTGTACAAATCAAGTATTCTTGTATAAATCAAGTAGTTCTGTATGTATCAAGGTTGTTAATGGGTTGCAAGGCCATTAACATGTGACACGACATAGGAAGCAACCAAACCATAGGATTTTTTCTAGTTGTCGATTCACGACTGAGACACAAAAGCACTACTCGGTACTAGTTTTCACCAAGAGTGTGGCTGCCCGAAAACCCATTAGATCTAACCTTTTGTTCTGCGGTCTTAGTATGTACACGATTAATGGTGCTTATGGTACCCTATTCGTGACACGATTTCTCGTATCATTCCTCACAACGCATCATACTTGGTACTAGTTATCACCAAGAGTGCTTCTTGTTTTTGTATTCATCATACCATTTGTAAACATTGTAACATTTGTAACATGTATTTCACCCCCGAAGCTATATAACTGAAAACAGTTAAAAGAAAAGGGGGAGCATGAACTCACAACTTTGCGTTCCTTGCGCCGTAAACTTCACCGGATTTGCTTATTTAGCGTCGTGACCTAAACATGTTTTATTAACGTTAGTCACTAGACTTGTATTGCACAAGTACAAGTCACTATCTTTTGTATATGTGTTCTTGTGTTAAAAATAATTTATATTTTTAACTATGTTTGTAACTTATATTATTTTCTCAGAAATAAATATAAGTATCTTGTATTTTCCACCCGAATTATGTATTTTGTCTAAATCTTCATTTCACGTACATAACTTGTCCAAGTTATTTATTCGATCAAGTAATATATTTTCATAAATATATTTTCTTGTATTTGTCTAAGCATGTTGTATGTGTATTTTTGTATTTCTACTCCTTGGGAGTACTTAGTGTATTTTCAAGTCCTAATACACTATCACCTATAATACATACTACATACACTTAGCACAAAATTTGGTGATCAATAAATATATATTTTCTCAAAAAATATACATACTTATTATCAATTTTAATCTTGAATAAATCATAATTACTTAACACCAAAATTAAGGAAACCTTGGTAAATGTTTTTAGATACATTTTTAGGGAATAAGTTTCTCAAAAACTTATATTTTTCTAAGTGTCAAATTTTATAAAAATTTTGACATAGTTTCCCCTAAAAATGGAGGTTTCCAATGTTTTCAAAACATGTGTTTATTTTCTTTTAAATCATCATCAAACATCAACAATTCATTCAACACTTATCGAGTGTCAAAATCAAGTAAATTTCACTACATCATGAATTTGAAGTTTTTGTAAAAACTTGTAGTAACTTACCATGTTATTTAGTAGGTTTAATTACCCTTAAAAACATGGTTATTTGTTTGCAAATCTCATTCTTGAAAAGATTTGGTGTTTACAACTTGTAAACATAATTTACAAAAATGTTTATCCATAACATCTTCTTGTTTCTCTAGTGTTTATTTACTTGTCTTTCCACTAAAAATAGTGTAGGTTTAATAAAACCATGATCCTTTTAAACTTGGTTCCTTTACAAAAATCATTCATAAGTCTTGGATTTACAAGATTACTATTTCACTTGGTTTATTACTTTTCAAAAAAAAAAAAAAATCAATTTACTTTCAAGTTCATGTTTAATCAAGGTGAGGATTATTTCATGTTGTTACATAATCATCCCTTATCTTGCTAAATCATGTTTTTAATCATAATCTAGCAAGTTCCATGTAATGATCAACATCAATATTTCTAGTAATCATCAAGCAAACATCATCTATACATCCAACAACATCATTCTATCCATTTTTCATCATATGTTAGCTTTGTGTTTCAAGATTCATGTGTATGTCCTTTAGTGTTCTTGTGATAATCAACTTGTTATATCTTTTAACCACTCAAAATATGATGTAAACAAGATCAAGAGAGCCTTACCACTAGCTTCAAGCTTGGGAAGAATACTAGAACTTGAAGATGACAAAATGGTTGGATAAAAGCAAACGAAGAAGGTCCTTGAAGATCCGTGAGCACCAAGCTTCATTAGTGGCCTCCTTACACCTTTAAATGAGTGTGGAATGGATAGATGAATGTTGAATGATGGTGGTGTGTGGGAAGAAGGGGTCGGCCGAAGATGGGAGAGGGAGAAGAAGGAGAAGTGTTGTGGGGAAGATGAAATGAGAATGATCTAGTGGTTCCTTCTTACAATTTCCAACAAATGTTTATCCAAAGGTCCTTATGTCTTCCAAGTACACTACACATCTTCTAGTCAATCTTTGGGTATCCAAGAAAGATCAAGGAAAAATCTTGTAGGATTTTGAGAGGTGGGGCCGTAAATCATAAGGGGGGAGGGGGTCCATGTGTAAATTGATGGTAAACTAGATAATTAATGGAGGTTACGTGTAATGTATAGTGTTTTAGTGTATCATGCATAATGTAGCATGTTAGGATATTCGGAGACCATAACTAGTTCAAAAATAATAAAACAATGCTTCTATCAATATTTTGGTATTCCGGGTAATGTCCGGTTGTTCGGTTAAATACTGGTTCGTTAAAGTGCTAAATTGCACCGTTTAGTGTCCTTTATGTATTCTTTTGTGACACTTTCAATTCCCAACACTTAGGGAAGTATTATGGACCATTTAGTCATGTTTTTGCATGGTAATAGCTTGTTATATTGCTGAATTTTGGTGAATTATATAAAATTCAACTTTTAAAGTGTATTTCGGATGCTTTTTAGTGCGTATTTTAGCTTCTGGAAAGTATATATATAAACCCTTGTATGTACTCTTGGGTTTTAATGTATTCTTGTCGTTGGACCTACACCTAGGCTCCAATTCTATTGTCTAACTGCTTTTTGCAGAATTGTTGACACAATGTGTCTTACCGGTGAGTTTACTAGTATTTCTGACGCAACGCTGTTCATTAATGCATAGAGTAATCTTGTAGTATAAAACGTGCATGAATTCACTTGTATAGTATGTAATCAGACATTGTTGACATTTAAGCACATAATTGCAGTCATTAAATAATAATTAAAGTGTACGGAAATTACCAGTTTGGTGCCAGTTGTCACATCCTTGTCTTTCGCGCTCCAGTTTATTTCACTTTTGGGAGAACGGGAGGCAGGGATTCCTGGTGTTTGGTCAGTTGCTGGAACTGCTGGTATATCAGTCATTGGTATATGTGGACCCCTTTCAATGGATTGAAACAGAGCTCGGTCATGACCATTTAGGAAATTGACCATCCTGATTTTCCATTGGGGGTATTCCTCTCTGACCAGAGACGGAGGTTTAGACATAGAACCAATATTAAAAGCATTATTCCAGGATTGAAAGCTGGCCATATTTAGAGAAAAGAAGATGAGCGATTGATCGTTTGAAAATAGTTTATTCAATCTGCTCTGATACCAATTGTTGGACCCAGTATGGCCCAAACAACTTCTTTTCACGTAATATGGCTAGTGATTTCCGTAGATGTGAAAAAGATGTGCGGAAATGGAAATCAGAGTTTCAGAAACAAGACCTACAGAATTATCAAGTTTATATCACTTTGAAACAAAATAGTTTACAAAGTGATTGTAAGATTATTATCTAATACAAATGAATCTTGAATTCTGTGGGTGAGAAGGGCAATGGAGTTTCTGTTGTATATGAATGCTAAGCTTCAAACTCAATTGTCTTCTGCTGGTTGAGCCTTCTATTTATAGAAGGCTGGGTACATGAATAAACAATAGTTTATTCATGCAATAAGTCCTGCAAAAAGTAACAATTTGACATATTCATTGAATCCAACGTTCAAGTTGCCTTTGTAATCATGATATCCAATAATGTCAAGTTGCTTCGGTCATGGTGGCAGGATAGAGCTTGGTTTTAGACAAGTGGGGTATTCATCAGAATTTCTGATAAACCACTTCATCAGAAATTCTGGTGAACAAATCATCAGAAAATCTGATGATCAGAATCGTCAGAAACTGATGATATTTCATCAGAAATATCATTAGATCCATCAGAAATGACCTTCTCTGATAATCCAAATCAGCTCTTGATCAACTTGTGATTCTTTGAAGTAGATGCTATGCATTTTAGTTGTCCTATCTGATCTTCTTTTTCTTGTTTAGATCTTCAGGACTGTTATCTCTTCATAGATCCAGTTGATTGTCATTTTCTTCAATACTTACAAACAAAGTTTCCTAACAAGCTACATGACCCTTCGTACGAAGGCACACAATGATGATCTTCATGGCTTCGTTCGAACTGCCCCTTCGAACCAAGGCCTTCTTTCTCAATAGACTTCATGCTTTTCTCTGATCCGCACCCGTCTTGTCTCATTTGCTTCAGTTATGTTATGTGATTAACACAAGCGATAGACATATGCACTCACAGACTCCCTGATGCAGCGTGTGTTACGAAAAATGAAGATCAAACACGTTGATTTTACGAATACCCGTGTAGTTCTTCCCCAACCCCCAAATTGCAACCCAAAGGGCACAGAATTTGAAGTGAAAAATGAGTTAATAAAAAATTCTAGTCTGCCTTTTCCAATTACTAGAGAAACACAAAAATAGGAACAGAAATTCGAAACGGGCCTAAAAAAGGCAACGGGCCAAACACAAGCCGACAAACAAAATGCCCAAAACATTTCAAAAAAACATAAAAACGTAAATAACTAATAGAAATAAGCGTTTTTTCGCCCGGACGATGACCCAAACCGCCATAGGCCGTTTGCAGCAAGATGGAGCTCGTTCTCACGTTTATTTTGCCTGGTCGCACGCCCAAAACGGACCCCCGTAGCCCAAGTTAGAGCCATTTTAGTGAGGCCCCTTTTGTTACACGATCTTGGGCCTCCAAATAAATGATGGCCCGCTCCTCCACACTTGGACCCGCATCATTCCCTCCTGGATTGACAAAATTCGCCCTCGAATTACCAACAGGTTCATCATCAGAAGAATCACTATAATAAGGCAACAGATGCTTCACATTAAACGCATCAGAACATCGAATGTGACTAGGCAGCTTCAGACGATAAGCATTCGGATTGATCTTCTCCACGATTTCAACTAGGCCAATCTTCTTGGCTGACAACTTGTTGTATTCCCCAAATGTAAAACGATCTTTAGTCAAAACAGCCCAAACAAAATCACCTTCCTCGAACTCAACATGCCTACGCTTCTGATCAGCAGCTTGCTTATACTTCAGATTAGCTCGGGTCAAATGGTCATACACAGCATTATGAACCTCATGTAAACCCTCCACAAAATCTTGAACTTTCTTTGGAACAGATCCAGAAACAGGAAGAGACATCAAATCAAGTGGTCCCCGAGGCTGAGATGAGTAAATTATCTTAAATGGGCTATATCCGGTGCTCTGATTAACAACATGATTATGAGCAAACTCAGCTTGGCATAATTTTTGATCCCATGCCTTCACATGATCACCAACCAAACACCTCAACAAATTCCAAAGTGACCGGTTAACAACTTCAGTTTGCCCATCAGTTTGTGGGTGATAAGCACTACTGAAGTTGAGTTGAGTATTCACCATCTTCCACAAGCTACTCCAAAAATGACTCAGAAATCGGGTATCCCGATTAGACACAATAGAAGAAGGTAGCCCATGCAAATGGTACACGTCATGAAAAAAGAGTTGGGCTACATTAACAGCATCAGTCCTGTCTTCTTGCAGGGAATAAAATGGACCATCTTAGAAAACCGGTCCACAACAACAAAGATAGAGTCGTTACCTCTCTGAGTACGAGGTAACCCCAAAACGAAATCCGTACTAATATCAACCCATAATTGTGAAGGGACTGGCAAAGGCATATAGAGACCCGCATTGGTAGTCGTGCCCTTTGAAACCTGACAAATACGGCACCTCTTCGCATAACGATCCACTTCTTTCCTAATAGTAGGCCAATAATAAGAAGCTTGCACCAGCTGTAAGGTACGGTCACGACCAACATGCCCTTCACCATGTAACTCCTTAGTAATCTGTAAGCGAAGACTAGAATCGGGAATACATAGCTGATTCCCCTTGAACAGAAAACCATCATGCAAAAGAAAGTCTGACTTTTGCCCAGTTTCCATATCCTGCAAAATAACTGAGAAATAAGGGTCAATGGTTAACTGCTCACGAATGACCTCCAGACCCGACACATCAACCCTCATAGATACAAGCAGATTACTCTTCCTGCTTAAGGCATCAGCAACCCTGTTTGCAACACCATTCTTGTGTTTGGCCACAAAAGTAAACTTCTCAAGAAAGGCCAACCATCGCCCATGCTTATGAGATACCTTGTCTTGAGTATGAATATGCCTTAGGGAATCATGATCAGTGAACAAAACAAACTCCTTTTAAAACAAGTAATGACGCCAATGCTTTACAGCTTAGACCACGGCATAAAACTCTAGATCATAAGTACTATACCTCAACTTAGGCCCAGTTAACTTCTCACTAAAATAAGCAACAGGCCGACCACCCTGACTAAGAACCCCACCAATTCCAACCTATGAGGCATCAGTATGAAGTTCAAAAACTTGAGAAAAATCAGGCAATACCAGAATTGGTGCTGTAGTGAGCTTGTCTTTCACAACTTGAAAAGCCAACTCTGCCGCCTCTGTTCATACAAACGTCTTCCCTGGCCTTTATACAATCTGTCACTGGGGCCATAATAGAACTGAAGTGTGGAATAAACCGTCTATAAAAAGAAGTAAGCCCATGGAAACTATGAACTTCAGTAATGGTAGTAGGAGTTGGCCAATTTTGAACAGCTGCTGCGGTGGCTCGGGAGTGGTTGCGGTGGCTGCTGTGGTGGCTCCTCTACCGGAAGTGGCGGTGGTGAAACAGCTTGGAGTTGGGGTTCAACCTGTAACACCTCGAAAATTTGCGTCCTATAATGTATTGACACGTGTCATAAGCTTGGACGTGTTAAAGAATACTAAAGAGGGACTAAAGTTGACAAACATAGAAAGTATGTGAATTCAAGGGTTCAAGATGTCAAGAAGGGATAAATATACTTTACAGTAACCCTACATGATGCTCGTACCTTCGAACGAATGAATCATGGATCATGCGGAACGAAATGTGGAAGAAAGTGAGAGATTACAAGCTACAGGGGTTAAATGTGTCAACATGTTTAAGTTGTACCTCTGAGTGACCCTTTAACAAACCCGAGGCTTTGTAACGATAAAATATGCTCACTAGAATGCACGATATAAATTTCATCAAGTTCCGTTATAAAATGAGAAAGTTATAATCGAATTCGTTTGCGAGGGGTGAAAAGCGTCAAACATTGAAAGTTATGACTTTTCGGGTAATAATAAAATAACCGAGGATTAATAAGTTAGGTAAAAGTCCCGAGGCCCTTATATGTAAATAAGATTAGGCTTAGGCTAAATTAAAGACCCGTTAAGATTCTAATAGGTTATTATAAACCTTCGTTCCAGAATAGGAGACCAGTAAAAGATACTTGCATTTGATTGTTGTGGTTATTACTTGCTCAGGTAAATACTTTTAACTTATTTTCCCTTATACGGGCTTGGGGTACGGTATATAAAATACCGCTTGGTCGGGAAATTGACCCTAACTCATTAGTAGTTGGGTATTATCAACGTGACCCGCTTGAAAATTGGTTTTGTTTGTGTTACGCTTTTGGGAGTTTAATGACCATGTCCCGGATATCCTTGGCATCATTTTACGAAATGGCCACGACCTTGACACGCGGGTGTAGGCGTACACCTGACAATGTGTCCATACTTATAAAGGTGTAACCGTTGGTTTTCCCGCCGCGGTTTGTACTATGTGGTGTGTCAATTAACCTTAAACCCGGCACGAACCGGGCGACTGAACACATAACGAACATGTAATTCTTTTACAAGATTAGATTTGATTAATTATCCCAAGTTATAAAAGTTTGTGCCACGTGCATTCAAATCAATGTTTATTAAACTCTTTTTGAAGTGTCGGTTGAATGTATTTACCAGTGTAAACTTACGTATTTTCCCCAAAAAGATTAAATGCAGGTTCTACATGAAATAGGCTGGCCACTCCTTAGCATCGTTAGAGTCTCGCAAGCCTGGATGCCACTATCTGTTGAACATTATTTCCTATTTTATTTTTGATCCTTGTGGATTATTTCGACTACTTGTGATACTTGGATATTACATTTGTTGGTTGAAATATATCTATCTTTATGCTTCCGCTGTGCATTTAAATATTGTGTTGTTTGACTATATTGTTGCCAACTACGTCACGGTAATCCCCCACCGGGCCCACCGGTGAAACGTGTGGAAATCGGGGTGTGACAGGTTGGTATCAGAGCCAACGTTGAGTGAATTAAACACTATCCTTATGTGTTTAATCTCAATGACACAATTGCACATACTCGAGTCTAGACAAGAACATAGGACGAATTCGAATTGTTGCTTTAGTTTGTCCTTTATTGTTTGTTATTTATTTAAAATTGTTTAAGCAGGAAATATGCCACCAGCAATCAGAAGAGGAGGAAGAGGCAAAGGGCCAATCACTACCCACAATGATCACGAGGCCGGACCTTCACACATGCGAGCTCCTTCCAGCACAAGGAGTGAAGAACCTCATAGGTGTAGGAGGAACCTCTTTGAGCCCGCTAGACGGTCTACCTCGCACAGTTCGACGCCTTCATACCGTCACTCTTTTGGGCCGAACTCGGAAAACGAGCCCGGTAACCCTCAACCTTCGTTCATACCTCTTCAGCGTTCTGTTTCGCACCGTTCCTATGGCGACCCTACTCCTTTCTTCCAAGGCCAGTTCAACCCGGCAGACTATGTCCAAGAACCAGTAGGTTTTAACCCTCTAGGACTAGAGGACCATTTCTCCTAAGATAATGCGATGGATATGGACGAGGACACGGATCCCATCGAACCTGCAAGAGGTACCCCCAACCATCCTATCGAGATCTCTGATGGGTCATCCTTCCATGGAACACCCTATCAGGGTCCAGACAGTTACCAGGTGAGGTTCAACCAGTGTGAGTGGTACTTTACACCCTCTCACCATTCATCGCCTCATGAGCAGCAACAACAGCAGCAACAGGACCCTTCCGAGGATTCACGTTTCGTAGCAGTTACGCCACCGCCTCCGCCGCCACCAGTTCAACAAGCACCTCCGGATCTGCCAAGGCGTAGGAGATCAGGCGCGCGAATATCCGCACGAAGAGGGGATTTTCATTTCAGCACCCCTCGACATTCCAGTGGCAGTCATTTTCCGCCACTGCCAGAAGACCCACAAATGGGTGGACCTTCGAGTCACCCTGTAGAGGTGAATTCCGCACCAGTTGCACCACCTCCGCCACCATTTGGTTATGATAACCCGATACCTGCGTACGCCGGTTCCACAGCGTACAACCCGTTTGAGCAGCCAGCTCACATTCACTACAACTATATGGGTGGCGACCCATACATAGAAGCGGCGGCAAACTACCACGCCCTTCACCCTGAAGTACCTTATGAAACACCTTGGGGAATGGGATACTCAACTCATGGGTATCCAATACTTGCTAGACCTCCGGCTCAGCACTTATCGCAACCGCGTTTTTCCCCACAGGAGCAGGAAGAAATCCTCCACCGTTTAAACAGAGTGGAACGAGACTTTGGCAAGAGCGTAAGAACAATCGTGGATTCCTCAAAGGCCTAGCAAACCTGTTAAAAGGGAAGAAGAAGCGAGATCATTAGTCTCTAGATATACTATTGTATTTCCTATTTTAATCAAGTCCCTGTGTGGACATTTATTTGTTTTAGTCCCTGCGTGGACATTTATTGTGTGTTTAGTCCATGCGTGGACTTGCCTTTCAGTCCCTGTGCGGACATCTATCCTAGTATTTGGTCCCTGCGAGGACTTGTTTTCTGTATAACCTCTGCGTAGGTATATTGATCGGAGTGTCGCGCTCCGGTCAAAGATAATATTTATATACCCAAATTACCCTTAACAAATAGCTAGTGGTAGTGAGGGGTCAAACCACGAAGAGTATGTGGTTTGTGTATGGACTTGATTGAATTATGACGGTTGTCACTATTATGAAGCTTGCTAAGATATATTTTTGTATTTTTGTTTAATTGGAAGATGTGAATTAGAAGTACTAGAATGATTTAATGGATTAACTACTAGTGATTAACTAATTGCAAGAATTGAAAATGATTGATTGAACAATAATAAGAAAACAAGGTTCACACCCGGTTTCAACTAATGCAAGACTTAGGGTTACTATGTATTTTAATTAGCTTTACTTGAAATAGTTCATTAACGGGTCGCAATCACAAAGCTTAGGTGTCAATCGCTATCAATTTCGTAAACAACGGACCATGATACACTTCGTTACTTTGGACTAGCAAATCCTACCAAAAGACAAGGCATAAATACGTGTATTCATTTCACAAAGTCAAATTTAATCATTCACTCGACAGTTTGCAAATTCAATACCAACGTAGGACAATTGTCTAAGATTCAAATGCAATTCAAGTTGTCACCAAACAATTAACAAAACATAATAAAACCTAAACCTTACAAAATTCTACACCAGGGTGAAACCTCCAAGAAATTAGCCGAGCATGATCGAAGAAACTTGATTACCGGATGTCGGAAGCATGAATTGGATCATCGTGAAGCTTGAAGATGGATTGATGGATGAAGGTTAGGGATTCGGATGATTGATGATGGTGAATGGATGAGTGAATTGATGGATTGGTGAATTGATGGAGCTAGGGTTTCGAATCAAGAAGATGATGATGAATTGTTCTTGATTCGGGTCGTAGAGAGGATGGTAGATGGAATGGTAGGTGAAGAATAATGATAGATGGCTCCCAGATCCAGTCTTCAAACTCAAAACAAACGTAACCCCCTTTTTTGGTTGGTCAAGAAGTCTTTAAACTCGTCACATCACCCTAACAAACAACATTCACGCTGCACACATAGAGAAGCCGTCGCCGACGGTGGATGTGTCCGTCGGCGACGGTGCGTAGATTGTTTTATGATGCAGACGGTCAATCTCGCTGTCTACGGTGAATTCTGGCCACGGAAGGTTCTGTCAACCGTCGGCGACGGCCCATATGGGCGTCGGCGACGGTGCCTAGATGCTTGCTTTTCTGTTTTGTCCATTTCTTGAGTCCGGTTGACCCGTTTCACCTCCCGGTGGTTCCGTTTTCGCTCCGGTGACTTGTAAAGCTCCCGAAAAGCTCCTTAAACTCTGTTAAACCTGCAAAACACATATCTAATCAAGAGTAGGCAATTCGAAACTAAAACTTGTGTAAAAACATCGAATTAAACAATTACAAGCACCGGATTTCGACCACGTATCACATCCCCACACTTGTCTTTTGCTTGTCCTCAAGCAAATCTGTTTTTCACTTTCACGTGGGTCGAACAACGAATACACATCCCATTCCCGAGACAAAGGTCAAGGTCTAATGTCATGCTAAAGTTCAAACTCTTTACAATATTCAACGTATTTAACGGTAACGTGATTTTAGTTACACAAATGGTTACCCAAGATTAACCCGCCCGTGAAACCAACAGTTCATGCACATCCCTCACAATGTTCTCTCCACTCGGCTTATAATTTGGCTAATATTTATAATGTATTAGCACTTGAAAGAATATGCACTCAAACCGATTAGAACATATACCCGTATAAGCTTGCAACTCAATCATTCTCCACTATTGATCACGAACACTAAGCACAAGTCATAAGGTCTTGTAAGGGTTGTAATGAGGCTAGGCTAAGGGTAGGAATTAGGATATTTTTAAAATGGCTAAGGTGATGAAAAATTCGATTTTTATTACAAACCACTAAACTAAACAAAACTAGATATAACTATCAACTATGAGGCAACAACTTTTGCCTTTTATTCAACGACTACTAACACATCTTTTTGTATTTTTCTCAACGCCTTTTTACTCTTTTTCATAACATTTTCTGATTTTGATGGATTTTTTTTTATTTTTTTTATCAAAACAACTATACAAACTTAAATTCCTAAAATCGAATTTTCATCACACGGGTTTAAAAAGAGAAGGCTTATGGTTATGGGCTATAGGTGGTCAAACGAAAGGTTTTGGCTCAAATTGGGCAACTAGGGGATTTATTTGGGTAAGGATAGATAAACGGTTTTAAGAGAAAAGGTTTACCTAATGCCTTAATCATTCTCGTGCTTGTATTCGGTCTATAGTCTCAAACGTATCAAAAGTTGCAAGTTCTACAATATATGACTAATGGTTCATTCAAACAAAGAAACACAAACATGTAATCTATGATATAAAAGTGGCTCAAATTCTCACATATCTAGAAGGGTATGGTATGTGACATGCATAAACTACTAGTTTCTTAGGCAGATTATTCCCAAATAACCACCCACTAAATACCCGTCATGCTATTAACTTGAACTTGACCATGACAAAAGACCAAATGGTTTGTGACATCCCTCGTTGACTTAGTTACTTGTGTTTTTAAGATCGCTTTTGAAACAAGAAATTTTTGAAAAATTTTTGAAATTTTTCCCCCATCCCCACACTTGAGGTAAACATTGTCCTCAATGTGTAGTGTTTAAATGAGCGGGTCAAACTCGAAAATTTTTACTACTCCCCCATCCCGACACTTGAAATACATATTGTCCTCAATGTGTAAGAACTAGAGTTTAAAAAAAAACACAAGGGATGTGACACGACTAACCTTCCCAACTTTTCACCCCGTAAATTAAAATACACATTACAATCTACTTATTCTTAACTAAAAATCAAAGTAAAAAGAAACATATGCACCTGATTTTTGTCGCTTGATGCTCATATCCTTCGTCTCTTCATAAAAATGGTTGTCCCGTGAACATGTTGTACCTACAAATTCTAATCCTTGTGTAGAAGCATGCTTCTCACAACCATCAAAATTTGTTAGTTACTTAGTTCTACCCTTTTTACGAACACGTTACCAAATCATGCGTTATTTCACTTCGATTTATGTGGAAAATATTTTACAACAACAACAAACCTAACTCACTTTCATAGGAATCACGGTTGCATTTAGCTTATGCAACAAGCCCTTTTAAACCCCCCAATAGCTTGGGAGGACGAGTAGGTCTCGTGAGGGTTATATAGGGAACACACCCACAACGTTCATTTAACTAGGCGATAATTTAAATAATAAAATGATAATAACGAAAACAAAATAATAATATACAACAACAACAACAAAACGTACCTCGCCTCTACCGCTGATATCTCTCATAGGGTTCACTGGCGGGTTCAGCTGGTACGGATAACCAGTAAGGGCCTCAAACATATCCCTATAGTTATCCAGTGGGCTTGACTCTTGTTGAGGTGGCGGTTGGTACGACATCGGAACGAAACTCAAGCCGACTGCTTCGGGCCAATGCGGGGTTGGATCGGATGGCCCTTGCGGGTGAGGAAGGTTGGGGTAATCGGTCCACCCCGAATGTTCAGCATATGGGAGACCGGCTTGATAATCTCGTTGGTGGCGTTCTTGGTCATGGAGCACCTTGAAATTATTAAGCGCCATCTGGTTGGAGAAAGCCATCGCCCCCCATCGGCGTTGGTCCAACTCTGCTTGTGCATTTCGGCGCCTAGCATCCTCTTCCTCCCATGCTTGTCTGCTGGCCCTTTCCTCCTCTTGCAGCTGTATCATGCGTTCCATTTGTGATTGTTGCAACGCATATTGCAGCTGCTGTTCCTCCAACTGCTTTTCCACCCTCTCGCGGAAAGATGATTGAAAACCCCATTGTTGTTGCGAGTACGCCCCTTGCGCCTCTTCCCATTCCTTCCTACTAGCATGGTACTCTCTTGCTTCACCAATACCCGCCGACACATTGTCGTAGATCGCTTGATCCCCACGGTTCCACAACCGATACGACGGTATTTGCCTTTGATTCACAAAATCTGCCACATTGGCAGAGATTTCCCTATGCTTCTTCCTGTACCTACGCCTCGGTCCCCGTGGACCGGAAGGATCAATGTCTTCCTCAACATCGGGCATCTCCTCATCGCCCTCTTCTTCATCACCTTCTTCATCACCCTCTTTGTCATTAAACCGGTAACTATCCCCTTGCTCATCTTCAACCGTGTGCAAATGCCCAAAAGCCTTCACGGTTATTCTCCAATGTCGCCTCATAGAGGCGAAGTTGAATTGATCAATAGGCTTAGACACCCACAGTGAGTCTTGAGGTAATGCATTCTGTTGGAGAATCATGGCGCTAATCAACCTTGCATAAGGAATCATCTTTCGTTTAAACGACTCCCGCGTATCCCATGTGTTGATCATAACAATTTGACGCCACGAGAGCTTGGGCGTCCCATATAACAACGCATGCAGAACCCGACAGTCGGGTGCCTTCACCGTTCCACGATCTCCGAACCGTACCATAATGTTCTCCAACGAGATACCTTGAAGTATCTTTCCCATCAGAGACAAATCGGTCCTTGCATCACCCGCACCCCCAGAACCCGGTAGGGTGTCCTCTAAAAGCCTTGCTGGGTCAGCATCGTTTTTCTTGTTGTCCAAAAACTGATCATACCAATAATAGTCATATGCGTCGACCACAAGCGAGTCAAACCTCGCTATAGCATTCATATGTTCGAAAGAAATGACCATTTGACTTTTTCCAATGTTACCAATCAACTTCCACCTATGAGCCGGCCTATCAGAGTGTTCAAAACGAAGGGTGGATAGCCACTCACAAACTGCCCCCAAGTATACCCGAGTGGTGATGTCATCACACCAATCAATCACCCTTTCCCAACCAAGTTTCTCAAATCTTTGCAGTATACCAATCTTCCTAAACTCTTCAACATCTACCGTACGTTCACAAACCGCCCTGTCGGGTACGGGTTTTGAAATGCCCGTAACCATTTTCATCTTCCACATCTTGGCTTCCAACCTCTTATTATTGTATCGAGAAAGAGCCTTTGTTTTCTCTTCCTTCCATGCCGAGGCTGACCCACTGTTCTTAGCCTCTTCCCAATTCCAATCTTGTCTTTCAAGTTGCCCATCGCCCTCTTCTACGTTACTTAGTTGTTCCCAACGTCTTTGATATACCCCGGAGCCCGAGCCGGCTCCCGAAGATGAACCTTGAACGGAAGTCTTTGCTTTCTTACCTCCTCGGAACATAGCTACAATCACAAGACAAAGACAACAACAATTAGTACACTCCAAACCTTCAACAACCTCAAACTTTGAACATGTTATGCGATGTTAAACTTCAATCAAATTTTAGATGTAAAATCGCCTTTTTAAACTTCCAAAGTCGCTCATTTTATCATCTATACTAACTCAACATGTTTAATCCTAAGATTTTTCAAAAAAAAATCATGGTTTCAACAATGTTCAACATCACTACTATGTTCAATCATGCCAAAATTTTAGTGTAATCATATCACTAGAACTAAAGCATGCTCAAATCCCACCCGAATCAAACAAGCACCCTAAAATTCATGCTAAAACATCCTACATTGTGATAAACAACCTACTCTTAAACAATAAGTTTAAAATTTCGGAAGAAATCATCAACACATATGAAAATCATGCATAAAGTAAGTGAAAGTTCATACCTTTGGTGAAGATTGACAAGAAGAACTAAAGAAAAGTGTAAAATAAGAAGCTTGGATGAACACTCTTCAAACCCTAAAAACTCACGTCCAGAAATCTTGTAAACGAGCAAGAATTGATGGAATTTGTTATGGGGGTTTTGTTCCTCTCGGAAAATCACTCAAGATAGACTCAAGAATCAAGTGGTGAAGATTTGAAGAAGTTATGAGAAGTAGAAGGATTAGGGTTCTAGAGGAGGTTGGAGAAGATGAAGGATGTGAGAGAGTGAAGGTAACGTAGATACTGAATTGATGAGGTTTACTAGATGTTTGGTGGAAGTGATAAGATTTTTCGGGTTACTTGTGTGATGAAAAAGGGTTTCGGGTCAAGTTAGCAGGTGGGTATAAGTGTTTGGATTCGACACACAACCCAATTGACAAACCTGCGTCGGAACAGTTTAGAGGGGTCGTCGGCGACGAACAACCCTTCCGTCGGCGACGGTCAGTGCAAATGTGGTCTGAGCCGACGGTTAAACTCGCTGTCTACGGACATTTTGTGGCTACGGTAAATTAGAGGAGCCGTGGGCGACGCACCATGCCACCGTCGGCGACGGTGCATGGATTTTCCATTTTAAAAAAATTATTATTAATTTTTTTTTATTTTTTTTATGAAAACTAGGAGGAAAATTATGACTTTTTAATAAAGGGCCTATGTACACTAAAAAATCCTAACAATTATTAAAAATCTTTTTGTGAATTTTTATAAGTTAAAATTTTGAAGTGCGAAAACCGTTAACAGCCCTACCACCCCCAAAAATTCGTGTATTGTCCTCAATGCACATAAACAAGTCTAAAAACATACCTTGTATCTTCATGACCCGTTTGGGATGTCTGGACTTCACACAATCAAGAGAGATTAGTAGGAAATGGAAACGATTAACCTCAAAACACACAAACAATTAAATAATTGTACACAACTTTACACAAATTGTTACCGGCCCTTTTCATTCGACCTCATAGGTTGGCACACTTACCACAAAGTTTACCAACTCCACATTCTCATTCTTTTTCTCATCGTTACCATCAAGAAATGGTTTAAGGCGATGCCCGTTAACCGTTTGCTTCGACCCATCCTTCGGGTCCTTGATTGTAACATCTCCAAGCCTTCCGACCCGTGTAATCACATACGGGCCCATCCACTTACTCTTAAGCTTTCCGGGAAAGTATTTAAGCCTTGAATTGTAGAGCCACACCTTTTGACCCACTTCAAATTCCTTTGGCTTCAACTTCGCGTCATGTGCCCTCTTCATGTCATCCTTGTATTTAGAGGCGCACTCATATGCTTCTTCCCTAAGCTCCTCCAACTTGCAAAGCTTTAACTTCCGCTCTTTACCTGCATCATCGTATTTCATATTAACTTCTTTAATAGCCCACCAAGCACGATGCACAAGCTCAACCGGCAAGTGACAATTCCTCCCATAAACTAAGCGATAAGGAGTGGTCCCAATAGGTGTTTTATAAGCCGTTCTATAAGCCCATAAAGCATCATTCAACTTCGTTGACCAATCCTTTCGGTCGGGTCGAACGGTCTTTTGCAAAATTTCTTTTATTTGCCTATTGGAAACCTCAACTTGACCGCTTGTTTGTGGGTGGAAGGGAGTAGCAATTCGATGGTCAACACCATACCGTTTCAAGAGTTTGCCAAAATTAAAATTCTTGAAGTGAGATCCCCCATCACTAATGATCATCCGGGGAACCCCAAATCTAGAGATTATATTTGTTTGAACAAAATTGCAAACAACGGTATGGTCATTTGTTTTGGTGGCAATCGCTTCGACCCATTTGGATACATAATCGACCGCCACCAAAATATATAAATTGCCATGCGAGTTAGGGAATGGGCCCATGAAATCGATCCCCCATACATCAAAAATATCTACAATGAGGATCGGTTGCATGGGCATTTCATCCCTTTTTGATATACTCCCTAACTTTTGACACTATGCAATTTTTAGCGAAATTAAAAGCATCTTTGAAAATAGTCGGCCAATAAAGGCCGCTATTGAGCACTTTGTGCCCGGTTTTGTGACCACTAAAACGGCCCCCACAAGCAAATGAATGCAAGTGCATCAAGACGCTAGGAATCTCCTCGTCGGGTATGCATCTTCGAACGACTTGATCCGGACAAAACTTGAATAAGTCTGGTTCTTCCAACGTGTAATACTTGATTTGAGATAGGAAGTGCAACCTCTTCCTTCTATCTCAATGAGCCGGCAAGTCACCTGTAACCAAATAGTTGACAATATTAGCATACCATGGTAATATTCCAACTTTTAAAATTTGCTCATCGGGAAAATTCTCATTGATTTCTTCACGGGAAGAATCCTCCACACTCAACCGAGACAAATGGTCCGCAACCACATTTTCGCTTCCTTTCTTGTCTCGGATCTCCAAGTCAAACTCTTGTAACAAAAGAACCCATCGGATGAGTCTCGGCTTCGCATCCTTCTTGTCCATGAGATACCTAACTGCAGAATGATCAGAATAAACAATGACCTTAGTACCCTATATATAAGCACGAAACTTGTCCAACGCATATACCACCGCAAGTAGCTCTTTCTCGGTAGTTGTGTAATTCAATTGTGCATCCGAGAGAGTCTTACTTGCGTAGTAAATGGCAACCGATTTCTTATCTACCCTTTGACCCAACACGGCCCCCACCGCATAATCACTTGCATCACACATAATTTCGAATGGTAATGACCAATTCGGTGATTGCAAGATTAGGGCCTCAACCAACTTTTGTTTTAACACATTAAAAGCATTTTGACATTCTTGGTTAAATTCAAACGGTTGATCTTTTAGCAATAATTTACATAGGGGTTTGGTTATATCACTAAACCCTTTTATAAATCTCCTATAAAACCCCGCGTGACCCAAAAACGATCTAATACCCTTAACATTCGTGGGATAAGGTAAGGTAGAAATAACTTGCACCTTTGCACGATCAACCTCTATCCCACGACTCGACACTACATGCCCCACACAATCCCTTCTTGAACCATGAAGTGGCTCTTCTCCCAACTCAAAACAAGATTTTTCTCAACACATCTTTTCAAAACTTTTTCGAGTTGGTCAAGGCATGTATCAAATGATGACCCGAATATTGAGAAATCATCCATGAAGATTTCCAAAGACTTCTCCACCATATCTGAAAAGATACTCATCATACACCTTTGAAAGGTGGCAGGGGCATTACAAAGTCCAAACGGCATTCGCCTAAATGCGAAAGTACCGTATGGACAAGTAAAGGTAGTCTTTGCTTGGTCTTCCGGATGTATAGCAATTTGATTGTATCCGGAATAGCCATCCAGAAAACAATAAAATTTTTGTCCGGCCAATTTCTCAACTATTTGGTCAATAAAAGGTAAAGGGAAATGATCTTTGGAAGTTGCAGCATTTAACTTCCTATAATCAATACAAATACGCCACCCGGTTACCGGCCGAGTGGCAACCTCTTCACCTGCGTCATTTGTGACGACTTGAATACCCGCCTTTTTTGGAACTGTTTGTGTCGGGCTCACCCATTGGCTATCCGAGATAGGGTATATAATACCCGCATCTAGCCACTTCAACACTTCCTTCTTGACCACATCTCGCATATTTGGATTTAATCTTCTTTGGGTGTCACGGGAAGGACTCATACCATCTTCCGTGATGATCTTGTGCATCACCACCGAGGGACTAATTCCCTTCAAATCTGCAATGGTCCATCCGATAGCGGCTCTATGGATGACCAATATCTTCATCAACTTTTCTTCTTTCTCCCTGGTTAAATTGGATGCAATAATTACCGGGAGCGTGCTACCTTCACCCACATAAGCATATTTAAGATGCTTGGGTAGCACCTTCAACTCTAACACCGGAGGCTCTTCCAATGATGGCTTTAACTTTGTGTCGATGTTTTCCGGAAGACTTTCCACTTGATGTGTCCAAGTAGGTCTTCCTTCTTTGCTGCCAAAACCTCCAATTCCTTCATCTCTTCATCCATGCTCCGATTTGTTTCTCCTTGCAACCTGTCAAACATGAAACACTCCTCTATTGTGTTTTCCTTTCGACACTAGTGTCACATAGAGGTATACACTCGTCAACGATGTCCGCCATGTAACATTCATCGCCAACTAGAGGATCCGTTAATCTTGAAAAGACATTTAACCGCAACCGACGGTTACCAAAAGTCATGTCGACCGTGCCCGATTTGCAATTAATTTGGGCATTCGATGTTGCCAAAAATGGTCGACCAAAAATCACCGCTGGTTGCTTGGTTCGGTCCAAAGAAACATAATCTAACACAAGAAAGTCCACCGGATAGTAAAAGTCCTCGACCTTGACTATTACATCCGTGACTATCCCACGGGGTAGTTTAGGAGTCAAATCGGCTAACACCACGGTGGTGTTAGACATTTGAAGTGGACCAAAATCGTATTGGTCATATAAGATACCCGGCAAGATACTCACACTTGCCCCAAGATCCAAAAGTGCTCGTGTCATTTTGAATTCACCCACTTGTATAGAAATAATGGGCGCCCCCGGATCTTGAAGTTTTGGTGGAAGTGCACCCGAAAGAATTGAACTCACGTTTTCGGTTAAATCAAGTTTTTTAGGGAATTTGTGAGTCCTCTTTTGGGTACATAAATCCTTCAAGTATTTAGCATATGAAGGTATTTGCTTAATAGCATCTAAGAGTGGTAAGTTAATTTTAACTTGTTTAAAGATTTCCCACATCTCTTCTTGATGTGGACCTCTTTTGTTTACCACTTTCTTAGATGGTCCCAACAAAGCTTCGGGATAAGGGGCGGTATTACCCTCCACGCCCTTTTCCTTAGCCTTTGGGATAGGAACGGTAGCAACGGGGGTGTTATTATTAATTTTTAGATCATTTTTCTTTTGACCCGTTTGACCGTTTTTACCTTCATCATCACTCGCATCTTCCACCACCCCTTCAACAAACTTAAGTGACGGTGGCTCGACACCACTATCTATGACTCGACCACTACGCAAAGAAATTTGATTAATTGGTACCTCACGTGTGTTCCTCGAGTTCGACCCTTGGTGCTTAGGGTTCACCGTGGTATCACTTGGAAGTCCTCCTCCACTTCCATGAATTTGAGCCATCTCTTGAGCAAGTTGCCCAACTTGCTTCTCTAATGCCTTTTGAGATTTATCCTTCACTTCGAACTCTTTCTTCACTTCGGCCTTGAACTCTTGGTATGAATTAGTAAGAGCTTGTTGTGAGTTGGTAAGATTACTCACGGCATTCATGATAGCATCAAACTTCGAACTTATCGCATCATCACCTTGGGAGTTTGATGCACCACCCCCATTTCCACCTTGGTTGTAACCCCGTTGATAGTTGCTTTCGCGACTTTGATATCCTTGGTTACCCCCTTGATTGTAATTCCTTTGATAACCCCCTTGGTTACCACCTTGGCGATTATTATACGAGGACCCACCTTGACCACTTTGATTACCCGATTGAAAATTCGGGTTCATTTGATTCGAAGAATTACCATACCGGAAATTAGGGTGATTCCTAAAGCCCGGATGGTAAGTGTTGGAGTTCATGTCATATTGCTTTCGGTCCCCATACACTTGATTAACTTCTTCGGTGTACTCATTCGACCCCGTTGGACATTGTTCCGCTCTATGCCCAATATCACCGCAATCTTCACACACTTCAAATTGAACCGCGTTTACTTCTTTCTTCTTCATTCGAGCCATTTCCCGCTCTAAGGTAGAAATCCGATCTTTAGAATCAAGATCGGGAAGTGACCGGGAAACAGGATGCTTCTTGGCTCGGTCGGCCGATTCTTTCTCTTTCGAGCGCTTGCTCATTCGTTCCAAAAACTCCCAATCATCGTCTTCATGGTTGCTTAGAAGGGTCCCGTTGCTCGTGGATTCAAGTCGGTTCCATGAATTGTCATCTAGACCCCGCACAAAGCATTTAACTAACTCCCACTTTTCGATTTGATGATGAGGGCATCTTCGCATCATTTCTCTAAATCTTGTAAAGGCCTCATGTAACGGTTCGCCCGACAATTGGCGAAAAGACCTAATTTCGTCACGAGCATCATCGGTCTTCGCCATTGAGTAGTATTCATCGAGGAACGCTTGTTGCATTTCTCCCCAAGTGCGAATACTATTTGCCGGGAGTGTAAGAAACCACTGCTTCGCTTTATCCTTTAGTGAAAATTGGAATAAGCGAAGTTTGACTTCTTTTAGAGCAAAGTTATGTCCCCCAATAGTATTACAAACCGAAGAAAATTCCGCAAGATGTGTGTAAGGCTCATCGTTAGACCTCCCATTGAAATGAGGAAGTATGTTGATGTAATGTGGTTTACAATCAAACATCCTTCGCTCACAAACAATAGGCGAATCGTTCTCGGTGACGATCGGCCTGAAACGGTCATTTACCCCCCGGTGGAGGTTGTTGACGACGATAAGGACCATTGACCTCTTGATCTCCCGGCCTTTGGTTACCTCTTCGATCACCACCCCTATCATCTCTTTTATCGTCTCTTGTTTCATCTCGCCTCTCATCCCTTCTCTCACCCCTTACTTGATTCCCACCTTGATTACCTCTTTGATTTCCACCTCCCACGAAACGAGGAATCCGATTGGGGTTTCCATTATCATTGTTATTGTAATACCCTTCATTTCGATTCCGTTGGTTGTTGTTTCGTGGTTGGCGGTTATTCCCATAACCATCATTCCTTCTATTCCCGTAGCCATACTCTTCCTCCCCAGCGTAATTGGCATTTTGATAGCCAAACTCTTCATCTTCGTACTCTCTTGCATTGTAGGCATTACCCCTATTGATGTATCCCCAATCTTCATCGTCATCCACTCGATCATCGAAATAACCCCCATCATCCGAATTTTCTGTATGAATGCTTACATGTTCCGGCGATTGATAACCGGGAACACTATAAGGTTCATCATCGGGGATTGCATTTCTCAAGTCGTCGATGTTGAAAAATGGGTCTTCATTCGCGGGATTGCCGCGATCACGATTACCTCTACGATTGGAATTTACATTCCGATCATCAAGGTTGATGGGTAAAGAAGTTGTTGGGGTGTTCGTTGAGAGTTATTGAGATTTTGGTTTCAGAAAGGTGGAGTGGGTGGTCTAGCGTTGGTGTTACCACCCGGTTGTTCTTGAGGTATAGGTTGGGTGTTTTGAGCGGGATTAAAGTTGCTCCGGTATTGGAATTGGTTCTGGTTTTGATTGGAGTTTTGATTTGCAATTGAATCGGTTTCAATGGTCGGTGTGAGTGGTGGTGTTTGGTTGGTTTGATTAGAAGCAAGAGTTGCTTCTAACCGGCTTGCTAGGTTCCTTCTTGCGAGTCTTTCGATTTCCGGTTCGTAGACTAAAGGTGAAGTCCTCCCGGAGTTCCGCGTATGCATGCACTACCTGTAACCTGCACAAGTAACACACCCCGCTTAACAAGGAAAAAGACAAGTACAAAAAGAAAGCTAAACAAATTAAACAGATAATCACGTAAATTCAAACAATAATCCAAACACAAAGCGCATGCACTCCCCGGCAACGGCGCCAAAATTTGATCGGAGTGTCGCGCTCCGGTCAAAGATAATATTTATATACCCAAATTACCCTTAACAAATAGCTAGTGGTAGTGAGGGGTCGAACCACGAAGAGTATGTGGTTTGTGTATGGACTTGATTGAATTATGACGGTTGTCACTATTATGAAGCTTGCTAAGATATATTTTTGTATTTTTGTTTAATTGGAAGATGTGAATTAGAAGTACTAGAATGATTTAATGGATTAACTACTAGTGATTAACTAATTGCAAGAATTGAAAATGATTGATTGAACAATAATAAGAAAACAAGGTTCACACCCGGTTTCAACTAATGCAAGACTTAGGGTTACTATGTATTTTAATTAGCTTTACTTGAAATAGTTCATTAACGGGTCGCAATCACAAAGCTTAGGTGTCAATCGCTATCAACGTCGTAAACAACGGACCATGATACACTTCGTTACTTTGGACTAGCAAATCCTACCAAAAGACAAGGCATAAATACGTGTATTCATTTCACAAAGTCAAATTTAATCATTCACTCGACAGTTTGCAAATTCAATACTAACGTAGGACAATTGTCTAAGATTCAAATGCAATTCAAGTTGTCACCAAACAATTAACAAAACATAATAAACCCTAAACCTTACAAAAGTCTACACCGGGGTGAAACCTCCAAGAAATTAGCCGAGCATGATCGAAGAAACTTGATCACCGGATGTCGGAAGCATGAATTGGATCATCGTGAAGCTTGAAGATGGATTGATGGATGAAGGTTAGGGATTCGGATGATTGATGATGGTGAATGGATGAGTGAATTGATGGATTGGTGAATTGATGGAGCTAGGGTTTCGAATCAAGAAGATGATGATGAATTGTTCTTGATTCGGGTCGTAGAGAGGATGGTAGATGGAATGGTAGGTGAAGAATAATGATAGATGGCTCCAAGATCCAGTCTTCAAACTCAAAACAAACGTAACCCCCGTTTTTGGTTGGTCAAGAAGTCTTTAAAATCGTCACATCACCCTAACAAACAACATTCACGCTGCACGCATAGAGAAGCCGTCGCCGACGGTGGATGTGTCCGTCGGCGACGGTGCGTAGATTGTTTTATGATGCAGACGGTCAATCTCGCTGTCTACGGTGAATTCTGGCCACGGAAGGTTCTGTCAACCGTCGGCGACGGCCCATATGGGCGTCAGCTACGGTGCCTAGATGCTTGCTTTTCTGTTTTGTCCATTTCTTGAGTCCGGTTGACCCGTTTCACCTCCCGGTGGTTCCGTTTTCGCTCCGGTGACTTGTAAAGCTCCCGAAAAGCTCCTTAAACTCTATTAAACCTGCAAAACACATATCTAATCAAGAGTAGGCAATTCGAAACTAAAACTTGTGTAAAAACATCGAATTAAACAATTACAAGCACCGGATTTCGACCACGTATCATATTTCGTCTTTTAAAAGTCCCGTTTAGGGCAGTGTGTAACTTTTTATATATATTGGAATGTTAAGTTTATAAATTTCATCTCCGTCATTATATGCATAATTATATGAAATAAATAGATCAAAAATCATTCCTTTTAAATTAATCTGCCTACCAGTTATTAAATAAAGAATCTTAGTGGTGAAACCTAGCCTGGTGTCGTTATAAGACCCAGCCAAGATGGTAAGATCTGGTTAAAGGATTCAGATTCTGGTTAACCTCTGTAAACATGTTAACACTCCTGGCAGACGTAATTCGTTAAAACCACACGTGTCATTTTACATAAGGATCCTTCTAAGGATTCCAAAACCTAAATTAATGATTTATAAATCATGGGTTTAAATCATCAAGTAAGATGATCGATTATCAAGCATCCATTAGCGATGTAGTGCCTACGGGCTATACTCATTGTCATATAAGAAAAAGGACAGCGGTAGTCTATGATTCCCTGTCAGAAAGGTAAGGGACTATGTCCAAACCTGCATGCCTTGATTCTCTGAAGTCCTGGCTTATAATATAAAATGTCCCTGTGACTAGGCTTCTGTGCCACTAACAATATTGTTTGTAATTAGGATAAGTTATATTAAAATCCTAAATAAATGTGAGTAACAAATTAACCAGATATGGTCTATGTTTACCATGGTTGATGAATTACCCAATAAGGGTAATTCCATAATAAACTCCCGAATAAGGCTTCTGTTATTATCTTTTGTAACAGATCAAGAATTCAATGGCTGACTCGGACGAAAATAACAGTCATCCAAAGGAGAATGAGAATGATAACGCCCAAATTAATATAATGGGTGCTGAATTAAAAGCGTTAGTAGACGACGCTGTTAAAACGGCCAACGGCAGTATGAAGATTATAGCGAGTCTCGAAGTAGGACCCGATCTGCACCACACTCTAAACTAAGAACCCATTCTAAATCTCATAGCAAACCACCCTCTACCCAGTCTAAACCTAAGAAAGATGATGATCGGCATTCATCAAATGAGAATAGTGTCCGTCCCAAGAAAATAGTGTTCGATGATGCACCTCCAGCAAAGGGTTGCACATATAAGTATTTTGTTTCCTGCAAGCCCAGAGATTTTACTGGGGGGAAAAGGCGCTGTGGATTGCATGACCTGGCTGGATGAAATGGACACCGTTGTGGACATAAGTGGTTGTGCTGAGAGGGATGTGGTAAAGTTTGTATCCCAGTCATTTAAAGGTGAAGCCCTAGCATGGTGGAGGTCATTGGTTCAAGCCTCTGGAAAGGTTGCTTTGTACAGCATGTCATGGGAGCAATTTGTTGCTCTCATCAAAGAAAACTACTGCCCTCAACACGAGGTCGAGAAGATAGAATCTGATTTCCTATCACTGGTCATGAAGAACTTGGATTGCCAGGCATATCTTACAAGTTTCAACACCCTGTCCAGATTGGTTCCGTACCTTGTGACTCCGGAACCTAAAAGGATCGCGCGTTTCATTGGGGGTCTGGCCCCAGAAATCAAAGCTAGCGTGAAGGCCTCTCGGCCCGCTAAGTTTAGATCCGTAGCAGATATATCTCTGTCTCTCACACTGGATGCAGTGAGACAAAGATCATTGAGAAATGCTGACACCGAGAAAAGGAAATGTGAAGATGATAATTCACGACGGTCAAGCAAGAAGCATCGGGGGAACCGTGACCACAAGAAGGGGTCTGAGACCAAGAAGAATGACCAACAGTTGGGCGATAGGCCCAAGTGCAAGGTTTGCAAGAAGCACCATTTCGGGAGGTGTAAGTATGAACAGAAATCCCAGCCGAAGGCATGTGGGATTTGCAAGTCCTCTGAGCATAGGACTCTTGAGTGCAAGAAACTAAAGGATGCAACTTGTTATAGTTGCAATGAAAAAGGGCACATCAAGACTAACTGCCTAAAGCTGGTGAAGAAGGCTGAAGAATGGAAAAAGACCAATGCCAGGGTCTTTCAGATGAATGTTCAAGAGGCTATCCAGAACGACAACGTCATAACCGGTACGTTTCTCATTAATGATGTATTCGCAAGAGTATTATTTGATTCTGGAGCAGATAAATCCTTTGTGGATAGTAAGTTTTGTGAGTTGTTAAAATTACCTGTTAAAGCCTTGAGTGTGATTTATGAGGTAGAGTTAGCTGATGGGACTATGGAAACAGTCTCAACTGTGTTAGATGTATGCTTCATATCCATTAGGAACCACTCTTGTAACACCCCCAAAAATACCACCTGCGGGAACCCCCGCGAGGCGTGTTACGCATCAGAGTTCGAGCCACCAATCACATTGAACCAATAGTAAATACTTAAATAAAATATGATATTAAATCCCAGAGTATCGTGTAGCGGAAGCATTTAATAAATCGTTTAGCAATTGTTTCATGATACTTAAAACCAAAGTATCCAATGTAAATAAATCAAAGAGCCTCGATCCATGACCACTCCAGCACTCCCAGATAGCAAGTCCATGTTCCAAGTGTTAATGACCTACAAGCATGCAACAAGTGTGTCAGACTACGCTGGTGAGTTCAAGGTGTTGTTACGCGTGGCGTTACCAGATATATGTTAATACCATTCAATGACATGTTACGATGTTGCTCAAGTTAGATTACCCTAGGGACTACGCCCTTACGTAACCGAGGAGTGTGCCTCTAAGCAACCCACTATGTTGTCCGGTTAGTTACCCTAGGGGAACCGCCCTTACGTAACCGAGGAGTGTGCCTCTGAACAACCATAGTGAAACCCAGATAATTAGTACCTAATAGCGCTATCAACTAATTACCCCCATTGCCCTCCAGGCAATAACCAAAACCGATTAAGTTGTTTACCCAATGTTTCCCGTCCAATGTTTACCAGTTGTCCCAAACCACCGGGACGCATGCTTGAGAAAATGCAATGAACTCACCTGGGATTGCTCGGTATGATACACACAGTTCAATTAAATTAAAAAGCGATCAACCACGTCCTACCAAAGTTATCATACCAATCAGATTCGTATTCAAGTATTGCACGTAGGTTCTACACGTATTGTAACAGGTTGTACAAGTATTCATCATCGTATAGGTATCAGCGTAAACAGTTACATAACAAGCATAGTCCAAGTGTCCAGCCCAATCAGTTGGGCTCGTGGTAGTGTGCAGGCCCAATAACAAAGTGTACGTGCAATAAGGGCCTCGAGTCGACACCGGAGGTCTCGAGTCGCAACGAAGGAAGTTTCGAGTCATATTGGTGCTGAGATTTCGAGTCGCAACGGGACTCGCAACTGTGGTTTCGGCTTGTCATGGTCCGGTTTCGAGTCGCATCCTGACTCGCAACCGTGGTCTCGGCTCGTGCGGTTTGTGTGGTCTCGAGTCGCAACGGGACTCGCAACCAGAGTCTCGAGTTGTGCTGTGTGTGTACAAGTGTGAGGTCTCGAGTCGTAATGGGAGATTCCGACTCGCAATCTGTGTCGCAATCAGTGCACGTAACAACTTTCCATGATTACACAGCAACAATCATTCCGTAAAATCAGTAAACATCTATGGCAGTTTCACAATTCAGATCAATCACAGAATTCAATTCAGAAATTATCCTTATTCATATACGTTCATATCATCATCACCAAGATCATTTAACCAGCAAATATATCAAGCATACTAATCGGATCATTTATCTTTCATGCAACCGGTTTCTAGACCAAACATGTGAACAATATTCAATCAGTTAACATCATGCAACAGTCGATTAACCATACATTCGGTCCACGAAATCATCATAGTAACAACTAGTCATTATTATCAAACATCATATGAAACACATCGATCATGATCATTATTATCATACAATCAAAGAACAGTAAACAATAGACACTAACCGTGATGTTTGAATGGGTTGAATGGACCGATGTGTAAAGCTTCGAGTGGGGAGGGGCTGCCGTCGGGTTCCAAGCAAAAACGAGAGAGGGAGAGGGAGAGGTCTAGGGTTTCTTGTGTGAGAATGATTTTGCCAAAGTGTGTAAAGGTTACTAACATCCTAGTGTTATGTGTATAAGGTATGTGGGCCGAACCCATACATGGGCCGCCCTTATGGTCCGATCACAAAAGAATGAGGCCCCCCTCTTGTGTTGGTTGGTTCATGTTGTGTGGTTCGAGTTGAGTAAACACATATGTATTCACATAACACATGTTCAATTAATCAAGTTATATCATCATACATTCAATAATTCAATCATTCAGTAATTCAATCAAGTTCACATACGTTGCATATAATACAAAGACGGGTTTGAAATACGAGTTGTCACAGTATCCCCAACTAAAAGGAAATTTCGTCCCGAAATTTGGTACACACACACTGAGAAAGCTAGACAGATTAACGCAGCTAGATAAGTTAAAGCTAGATAGGTTATATCGTTTGCTGATTTTCCTGGGGTGTTACATCCTCCCCAACTTGAATGGGAATTTCGTCGCGAAATTCACTAGTTGTGTCAACACTAGGT
The DNA here is from genome assembly GCF_002127325.2 of Helianthus annuus. Taxonomy (NCBI): domain Eukaryota; kingdom Viridiplantae; phylum Streptophyta; class Magnoliopsida; order Asterales; family Asteraceae; genus Helianthus; species Helianthus annuus. The sequence continues at coordinate 23,667,796 of NC_035443.2, read as the reverse complement.
TCACTAGGTTTTGACTGGTCTTCAGGGAACAAATGTGGATACTTAAGTTTCATCTGGTCCTCGCGTTCCCACGTGAACTCTGGACCACGTCTTGAGTTCCAACGAACTCTCACAATCGGTATACGGCTGTGTTTACGAACTTTAACTTCCCGATCCATAATTTCAATTGGTTCTTCGACAAACTGCAATTTGTCATCTATCTTTAGCTCTTGGAATGGTACTACTAGTGTTTCATCGACCAAACACTTCTTTAGCTGTGATACGTGAAATACATCATGGACATTACCCAACTCAGCAGGTAATTCCAACCTGTAGGCCACCTTTCCAATCCGTTCTAAAATTTTGAATGGTCCTACATAACGAGGGTTTAGTTTGCCGCGTTTCCCAAAACGTACCACACCCTTCCAGGGTGAAACCTTTAACATAACGCGGTCATTAACTTCGAACTCCAGCGGTTTACTACGCTTGTCAGCGTAGCTTTTCTGACGATCGCGAGCTGCGGCCATACGGTTTCTGATCTGCACAATGCTTTCCGATGCTTCAAGGACAAACTCAGGTCCTGTGATCTGACTATCCCCCACCTCATGCCAACAGAGAGGTGAACGACATTTTCGTCCGTACAGTGCTTCGAACGGAGCTGCCTTAATACTTGAATGGTAGCTGTTGTTGTAGGAGAATTCTATCAACGGTAGATGCTTTTCCCATCCTTTTCCAAAGTCGAGTACGCATGCCCGAAGCATATCTTCAAGTGTCTGGATGGTGCGCTCGCTTTGACCATCCGTCTGTGGGTGATAAGCGGTACTCATGTCGAGTTGGGAACCAAACGATTTATGCATAGACTGCCATAACTCTGAAGTGAAACGCGGATCACGGTCTGAGATGATAGAAGTTGGCACCCCATGCCTAGAGACCACTTCCTTAAGATACACTGCTGCCAGCTGAGAAAACTTGTCTGTTTCCTTGATTGCTAGGAAGTGTGCTGATTTCGTGAGGCGATCAACAATCACCCAAATAGTGTCGTTCCCAGCCTGAGTTCTTGGTAGTCCTGTCACGAAATCCATAGCGATCTGCTCCCACTTCCATGTAGGTATCTCTGGTTGCTGCAGTAGACCTGAGGGCTTTTGATGTTCTGCTTTGACCTTAGCACAAGTCAAACATTTGCTGACGTAGGTTGCTATATGAGCCTTCATGCTGGGCCACCAGTAGGTAGTTTTCAAGTCATGGTACATCTTATCCGATCCAGGATGTACAGAGTAACGTGATTTATGTGCCTCTTCCATTACAAGTTCCCGTAAGTTGCCAAAGAGTGGGACCCAAATGCGTCCAGTCACGTAGTAAGCGCCGTCTCCCTTTTGTTCTAGTCGTTGTCTCGAGCCACGTAAAGCTTCAGCTCGAACATTCTCTGGTTTTAACGCTTCTAGCTGAGCGTCTCGTATCTGGGAAGGGAGATTGGACTGAATCGTGAGTTGTAATGCTCGCACACGCCTAGGTGTATTATCCTTTCTGCTGAGGGCATCAGCTACAACGTTCGCCTTGCCCGGATGATACTTGATGGCACATTCATAATCGTTCAATAACTCCACCCATCGTCGTTATCGCATATTCAACTCTTTCTGGTCAAAGATGTGCTGGAGACTCCTATGGTCGGTGTAGATGGTGCATTTGGTACCGTACAGATAGTGCCTCCAAATCTTCAACGCAAATACCACCGCTCCTAACTCCAAGTCGTGCGTCGTGTAGTTCTTCTCGTGCACCTTCAGCTGACGAGAAGCATAAGCTATTACCTTCTCGCGTTGCATCAACACGCAACCGAGACCCTGAATTGACGCGTCACAGTATACCACAAAATCTTCGGTGCCCTCTGGTAAAGACAAGATCGGTGCACTGCAAAGTTTCTGTTTTAACAACTGGAAGGCCTCTTCCTGCTTCGTTCCCCATGAGTACGCCGTGTTCTTCTGTGTCAGTGAGGTGAGAGGTTGCGCGATTTTCGAGAAGTCTTTAATAAACCTTCGATAGTATCCAGCGAGACCAAGAAATTGACGCACCTCAGACGGAGTCTTTGGTGCCGCCCAATTCTTCACCGCATCCACTTTCGCAGGATCCACATGTATCCCTTTCTCGTTAACAACGTGCCCAAGGAAATGCACTTCCCGAATCCAAAAGTCGCACTTAGAAAACTTCGCATACAGCTGTTCCCTTCTCAAGAGTTCCAAGATGAGACGTAGGTGACGCTCGTGATCTTCCTTGTTCTTGGAATAGACTAAGATGTCGTCAATAAACACTATAACAAACTCGTCGAGATATGGCTTGCATACGCGGTTCATGAGATCCATGAAAACTGCTGGTGCATTGGTCAATCCAAACGACATGACCAAGAACTCATAGTGTCCGTAGCGCGTTCGAAAGGCTGTCTTGGGAACATCCTCTTCCCTAACCCTTACCTGGTGATAACCCGACCTTAAGTCGATCTTTGAGTAGAAGCTTGACCCTTGCAACTGGTCGAACAAGTCATCGATGCGTGGTAACGGATAGCGGTTCTTAATGGTCACCTTGTTGAGTTCTCGATAGTCGATACACATACGGAATGACCCGTCTTTCTTCTTTACGAACAAAACTGGGGCTCCCCAAGGCGAAGAACTGGGTCGAATAAAGCCCCTGTCCAACAACTCCTGCAGTTGATTAGACAGTTCCTGTAACTCTCCTGGTGCTAACCGGTAAGGAGCTCGAGCAATTGGAGCCGCTCCCGGTGCAAGATCAATCTGAAATTCTACTTGACGGTGAGGAGGTAACCCTGGTAGCTCCTCTGGAAATACATCAGCGAATTCTCGCACCACTGGTAGATCCTCAATCTTACTCTCTTCAGACTGAGCGTTGGTAACTAACGCTAACATTGCTGGGTACTCCTTTTGTAGGTACTGCTGTGCACGCATGGCCGTGATAATCCCAACCATCGTCCCACTACGATGTCCTTGAACTAACAGTGGCTCTCCATCAGGGAGAGGAATACGCACAATCTTCTCCTTACATAGAATTTCTGCTTGGTGCTTGGACAACCAATCCATGCCTACCACTATGTCAAAACTACCGAGCGTAACGGGAAGGAGGTCAATGTCAAACACCTGACCCACGAGATCTAGTTTGCATCCAAAAAGGACATTTGAGGCTTCTATCGTCTTACCATCTGCTAATTCTACTACTTGTTTAACCTCTAAAGGTGTTGGGGTTATCCCTAATCGTTGACTAAACTCTAGGGACACGTAACTCCAATCGGCACCCGAATCAAATAATACAGAAGCAATACGATCATTAACAGGAAACGTACCAGTTACAACGTTGCCGTCATTCCTGGCATCCCCTGCTCCAAGCTGAAACACTCTGCCCCGAGCACCATTACCCCCGTTGTTGCCGTTGTTGTTATTGTTGTTGTTCCCAGCATTGTTGTTATTCGGGCGGTTGTTGTCGTTAGCGTTCTGGTTTAACTGAGGGCAATCCCGCTTAAAGTGACCCTCGTCACCGCACTGATAGCACCCCTTTCTGAAACCCTGGTTCTGTTGGGGTGGTTGCCCCTGTTGTCTCTGGTTTTGCTGGTTCTGTTGCTGCTGGTGTTTGGGTTGTGAGGTCCTACAATCCCTGGCCTCATGGCCTGGCTTACCACACTTGTTACACGTTCGACCACACGGCCCCCAATGATGATAGCCACATTTGTTACACCGTGGCTTCCTCCCTGCATATGAACCCTGGCTGTGGCCACTTCCCTGGCCTTGATTGACAGAAGACGACTGGCTGACGTTGCGGTTGCTGTTGTCTGGCCTTTTCTGAGTCTGACCAGCACTGGATGCTTTGTCGTAGTCGCTCCACTTTCGTTTGTTATCGTTGGCAGATGTAGTAGCAGTGGGTGTCGCAGCAGCAGTGGCTGAAATGCGCGGAGGCAACGATTCACTTTCTACCGCTTGGTCCACAATCTTATGAGTCAAACGAACAATCTGTGTCAGATCATTGAGATGGGCTGCAGTGACCAAGCTCTTCACACGCGGAGGCAACCCTTTGATAAATAACTCAATCCTCCGGGACATAGGCCGGGACAAGTTTGGGCACATGTCGGCCAGTTCATATGATCGCTTCACATACGCTTCGACTTCAGATCCAACCATCTTCAAGTCGTAGTATTCGTTTTCCAACTTCTGGACCTCGTCCCGAGGACAGTACTCCTCCCTGATCAGTTCTTTAAAATCTTCCCAAGTTGTGGCATTCGCTGCCTCAATGCCCAACAACTGCACTTGGGCGTTCCACCATGTTAGGGCACCATCAGCCAAGGTACCCGCAGCATACTTCACCCTGTCCCCAGCGGGACAGTTACAGATAGCGAACACAGACTCTGCTTTCTCGAACCATCTTAGAAGTCCCACAGCCCCTTCAGTCCCGGTGAAGGTCTGTGGCTTGCAGTCCATAAACATTTTGAACGTACACGCAGGCTGGTTAGGTTGAGGTTGCGCTTGTTGACCTAAATAACGGGTGGAAACACATTTTAGGAATGAAAAGACGTGTACGTGGTATAAGAGTAAAGAGTACTTGGTACATTTCGTACCAGCTTGATAGGCTGCCAAAGCCTCAGCCACGCGGGTATTGATTAGGTTATTCAACTCAGCCTGAGTCATGTTGATGTTGCCACGTCCGTTTCCTCGTCCACTCATGGTTCTATAATAGGGGAAGGGAACAAATTTAGGAGTCGAGAACGAGAAAAGTGTTCAGGTTTATCACGTTAGGGACGATTAACTACCATGTTCATACACAAACAGGGAAGAACCCCTCTTACACTCGTTAAGCCTCATTGGGATTTGCATGCACCACGCGTTATTATTATGTGTGCACCCATGATAATAAGGCGGTTTGCATGCTCCTCTCGATGCTTCTTAACTTATGTTTGAAGTTTCTCCCACCCCAATCAACACAAAATATGCACTACCAACAAGATTAGGATTTACTAGATGCAAGCGTTATGTTACACTATCAATGTGTCTGATACCAAGCTAGATAGGTTATATCGTTTGCTGATTTTCCTGGGGTGTTACAACTCTTTTCCTTTATCCCTGTTACCCTTTAAACTAGCTGGTTTCGACATAGTGTTGGGTATGGATTGGTTATCGCATAACCAAGCTCAAATTATGTGCAATAAGAAACAAGTGGTGATCAAGACTCCATCTGGAGAACCACTTACCATTCAGGGAGATACTCGGCATGGATTGCCTGCGCAAGTGTCTATGCTAAAGGCATCCAGATGTTTGAAGAAGGGATGTGTCATTTATATGGCATAGGTGACCATTGGTGAGGAGAAACCCAAGATTGAAGACATTCCAGTCAACTCTGACTACCCTGAAGTTTTCCCGGAAGAACTGCCTGGTTTGCCACCAGATAGGCAAGTGGAATTCAGTATCGACATCATCCCAGGAGCAGCACCTATTGCAAGAGCGCCATATAGATTGGCACCAACAGAAATGAAAGAATTGAGAACGCAGCTAGATGATCTGCTAGCCAAAGGTTTTGTTAGACCTAGTTCGTCTCCATGGGGAGCACCAATCTTGTTCGTCAAAAAGAAAGATGGTTCAATGCGTCTATGCATCGATTACCGTGAGCTTAATAAGGTTACTATCAAGAATAGGTATCCTTTGCCCAGGATCGACGATCTGTTCGATCAGTTGCAAGGAGCAACCTAATTTTCCAAGATTGATCTAAGGTCAGGCTACCATCAATTGAAGGTCAAGGATGAAGATGTGCACAAGACTGCATTTAGGACTCGTTATGGTCATTTCGAGTTCCTAGTGATGTTTTGGGCTCACTAATGCACCTGCCACATTCATGGATCTCATGAATCGCATTTGTAAGCCTTATTTGGATAAATTTGTCATTGTCTTCATCGATGACATCCTCATTTACTCAAAAAGTCAAGCTGACCACGAGAAGCATCTTCGATGTATTCTTAAACTGCTTCATCAAGAAAAGCTTTATGCCAAATTCTCTAAATGTAAATTTTGGCTATGAGAAGTTCAATTCCTTGGACATGTAGTCAGTGAGTGTGGTATCCAAGTGGATCCCGCTAAGGTTGAAGCCGTCATGAATTGGCAGGAGCCAAAGACGCCTACGGAGATTCGCAATTTCCTAGGTCTAGCAGGATACTACAGGCGCTTCATCGAAAATTTCTCAAGGATTGCTGCACCCCTAACTTCTTTAACTAGAAAGAATATAAAGTGTAATTGGGGCCCTAGGCAGCAAGAAGCTTTTGATATCCTTAAGCAGAAGCTAAGCAATGCTCCTGTGTTGACATTGCCGGACGGAATGGAAGAATTTGTAGTATACTGTGATGCATCACACACTGGGATGGGATGTGTGCTTATGCAGAAAGGCAAGGTCATTGCCTATGCTTTACGTCAGTTAAAAGTGCATGAAAAGAATTACACCACCCATGACTTGGAGTTGGGTGCCGTTGTATTTGCACTAAAGCTATGGAGGCACTATTTGTATGGCATTAAATTCGTGGTCTATTCTTATCACAAGAGCCTCCAGCACCTGTTCAATCAGAAAGATTTGAATATGAGGCAGCGACGTTGGATGGAAACTCTGAACGATTATGACTGTGAAATAAGATACCATCCAGGCAAGGCCAACGTAGTCGCACATGCCTTGAGCAGAAAAGAAAGAGTGAAACCAATAAGGATCAATGCCAAGAGCATTGAAATCAAGAACAGTCTGAATGAAAGATTGTTAGCTGCACAGAAGGAAGATGTGTCAGAAGCTAACTATCCTAACGAAAAGCTAGGAGTAACTGAAAAAACAGTTATCCTATGGCAAAGAAGGAATTCTGAGATTAAATGGAAGGATATGGGTTCCTGTTTATGGAGGTCTTCGGGACATTATCCTTCAGGAAGCCCACAGTTCCAGATATTCCGTTCATCCTGGAGCGGACAAGATGTACCAGGATTTGAAGGCAAACTTTTGGTGGATAGGCTTGAAGAAGTCTATAGCCACCTATGTGGCAAAGTGTTTGACTTGTGCGCAAGTAAAAGCTGAACATCAAAAGCCGTCAGGCTTGCTGCAACAGCCTAAACTTCCCGAATGGAAGTGGGAAATGGTGATGATGGATTTCATCACCAAGTTGCCAAAGACAAGGAAGGGAAACGATACGATATGGGTAATAGTTGATAGACTGACTAAGTCAGCACATTTCCTACCCATTAAGGAGACTCATATCTCCGATATGTTAGCCCAGTTGTTCGTAGATAAGATTGTATCCCTTCATGGCATGCCTGTGTCTATTATCTCTGATAGAGATACTAGATACACGTCACATTTTTGGAAAAGTTTCCAACAATCTTTGGGCACGCAGCTAAACTTCAGTACGACTTACCATCCTCAAACGGACGGACAAAGTGAGCGTACTATCCAAACCTTAGAGGACATGCTTCGTGCATGTGTGATTGATTTAGGTGGTAGTTGGGATAACCACCTACCGTTAGTCGAGTTCTCATATAACAATAGCTACCATACGAGCATTAAGGCTGCTCCTTTCGAAGCCTTGTATGGTAGAAAGTGTAGAACGCCTGTTTGTTGGGCAGAAGTTGGAGATGTCCAGATGACAGGACCTGATATAATTTTTGAAACGACGGACAAGATTGTCCAAATTCGCGACCGTTTGAAAGCTGCCCGAGATAGGAAGAAAAGCTACGCAGATTTGAAGCGTAAACCTTTCAACTTCGAAGTAGGTGACAAGGTATTACTTAAAGTATCATCCTGGAAAGGAGTGATGCGATTTGGTAAGAAAGGCAAATTGAGCCCGAGATACATTGGACCATTCGAAGTAATCGAACGTGTCGGATCGGTTGCCTATAAGTTAAACTTACCGGAAGAGCTCAGTGGTATCCACAATGTGTTCCACATCTGCAATCTAAAGAAGTGTTTCGCTGATGAATCACTAGTTATATCGCATACAGATGTACACATCGATGAGAGCTTAAAGTTTGTTGAAAAACCGGTGTCGATCGAGGATCGACAGGTTAAGAAGCTTCGGAGGAAGTATATACCGATTGTAAAGGTAAAATGGGATGCCCGTAGAGGTCCTGAGTACACGTGGGAGGTAGAGTCCACGATGAAGGAAAAGTACCCTCATTTGTTTCAGTAAATCTCGAGGTCGAGATTTCTTTTAAGGGGGTGAGGATGTAACACCTCGAAAATTTGCGTCCTATAATGTATTGACACGTGTCATAAGCTTGGACGTGTTAAAGAATACTAAAGAGGGACTAAAGTTGACAAACATAGAAAGTATGTGAATTCAAGGGTTCAAGATGTCAACAAGGGATAAATATACTTTACAGTAACCCTACATGATGCTCATACCATCGAACGAATGAATCATGGATCATGCGGAACGAAATGTGGAAGAAAGTGAGAGATTACAAGCTACAGGGGTTAAATGTGTCAACATGTTTAAGTTGTACCTCTGAGTGACCCTTTAACAAACCCGAGGCTTGGTAACGATAAAATATGCTCACTAGAATGCACGATATAAATTTCATCAAGTTCCGTTATAAAATGAGAAAGTTATGATCGAATTCGTATGCGAGGGGTGAAAAGCGTCAAACATTGAAAGTTATGACTTTTCGGGTAATAATAAAATAACCGAGGATTAATAAGTTGGGTAAAAGTCCCGAGGCCCTTATATGTAAATAAGAAGGGCCCAAAATGCAAAGTTACCCCTTCGAAACACTAAGAGCCGACTCTAATAATTGAAAAAGATTTGAAAATCTTACAGCAGGTCTCAGGCGGGTCGCGTAAAGGTTGCAAAGGGCTTTACGCGTGCTGCGCTAGCAGTAGAAGATATGGGCTCTGACAAGGAGATTCAGACGGGCCGCGTAAAGGTTAGAAGAACCTTACGTGGGCCGCGTCAATGGCCCAGATACAGAAAACGTGGACAGAAGCACTGTTTGGTGTTTTAACCAACTCTAGACATTATTACAAGAGCATGGGCGCTCCCTAAATGACCCCTAGCACTCAGGGATACTTGTTGATGATCTGGTTACACTTGTAGAGTTGTGTGGCATGATCTAATGCATCTAAATTCACTATAAAAGGCCATGAGATGCACACATTGTAACCACACCTCATTTCAACACTTCTGATCATTTCTGGAGCTCAAGTGTCTTCACTACTCATCTCTGGTCGTGCATAGGACTTCAGTAAGTGTGCTCCACCCTTCTTAGTTAAGTTTTTGCTTAGTTATAGCTTAGAAGTCAAACCATCGTAATTAACGGTTGACTTAACGATTAATCGCAAATGGTCCAGTGATTAGTCGAATCAAAGGTAGTTATATGTTGGTAATTATGTGGGCATTAAACCCGTAAAAGGGCACCCTCTGATTCCCACTCTAACTAGTCCAAATGTCGGGTCAAAGTTGCTTAGAAAAAGTCAACAGAATGCTAATTTTTGATTTAACGCATAATTAACAATGTAGATGGCATGTAACCTATTTTATCACTCATATAACTTGATAATAAGTATTATAACTGGTCTAAGCTTGTTTGATCCGACCATTTACTGTTTTGACCCGGTTCGGAACCAAAAGTCGCAGAACTTTGACTTTTGCTTTGACTTCAGTTCTGACCCACTTTGGTATGTTTTAGATATGCCTTAGGACTCTCTTAGGACCAGGTTACATGATGGTATAACCTCTGTGGCTGGTTCGTTGTTTGTCCGAGTCATTTGCACATTTCTGTTATATGCTTAAAAGTTGACCATAATGCCCTTTTGACTTTAAAACGAGAATTTTGGATATGCGAATGGACAATTACCTTAGTTACTGATTTCTAAACATGACCCTAAAATTTCATGTCAATTCGAGGTCTAGAATAGGAGTTATGCTAAATAGCGCAATTAAGAAAACTTTGTTAATTAAACGGCGCACTTAGCATAAAGCCTATCTAAACCCGGATTTCAACACCAAACCTTTTACACACTGATGTAAAATAATATTTTGGGATTTTTAAAGATTTTTAACCTGCGCATAACCTGCGGTTATGGCGTTGATTCGGTAAATACCGAATATACCCTTTTCGGACATAAAATGAGTTCTTTGACACGAATCCAGTTGCTACTGATTTTAAATAATAAATAAAGTATTTTGAACTTTATAACCTGTTCTGAAAACTCAGATTTCCTGTAGAACCTGGAAATCTCTTTTATAATCTTTAAAATGACCAAAATACCCCTTCGGGGCGTATATTAGGATTAAACTCGTTATGGGCATAATGGAAGGTATCCTACTGATACCACAACCTCTTCGGAGCATATTAACTTAGGAAACCTGTATAGGACTCTTACGGTTAGCCGTTACGCGATTTACGCGTTCGGTCCGGTTTATGTAACTAGTTTACATAAATTAGCCGAAACGGGTCAAACCTTGTCATTTTTATCTCAAAATCCAGAATGTGTTTAGTTTACCCATAATATACAAGTCTCCAAACTTGTTGGGTCCAAACCACATTCCATTCCCGGTTTTCGCCTTTCATACGATTAAACCGTATTTATCCTTTGAAACTAACCGGTCTAAGCTTAGGCTAAATTAAAGACCCGTTAAGATTCTAATAGGTTATTATAAACCTTCGTTCCAGAATACGAGACCAGTAAAAGATACTTGCATTTGCTTGTTGTGGTTATTACTTGCTCAGGTAAATACTTTTAACTTATTTTCCCTTATACGGGCTTGGGGTACGGTATATAAAATACCGCTTGGTCGGGCAATTGACACTAACTCATTAGTAGTTGGGTATTATCAACGTGACCCGCTTGAAAATTGGTTTTGTTTGTGTTACGCTTTTGGGAGTTTAATGACCATGTCCCGGATATCCTTGGCATCATTTTACGAAATTGCCACGACCTCGACACGCGGGTGTAGGCGTACACCCGACAATGTGTCCATACTTATAAAGGTGTAACCGTTGGTTTTCCCGCCGCGGTTTGTACTATGTGGTGTGTCAATTAACCTTAAACCCGGCACGAATCGGGTGACTGAACGCATAACGAACATGTAATTCTTTTACAAGATTAGATTTGATTAATTATCCCAAGTTATAAAAGTTTGTGCCACGTGCATTCAAATCAATGTTTATTAAACTCTTTTTGAAGTGTCGGTTGAATGTATTCACCAGTGTAAACTGACGTATTTTCCCCAAAAAGATTAAATGCAGGTTCTACACGAAATAGGCTGGCCACTCCTTAGCATCGTTAGAGTATCACAAGCCTGGATGCCACTATCTGTTGGACATTATTTCCTATTTTATTTTTGATCCCCTGTGGATTATTTCGACTACTTGTGATACTTGGATATTACATTTGTTGGTTGAAATATATCTATCTTTATGCTTCCACTGTGCATTTAAATATTGTGTTGTTTGACTATATTGTTGCCAACTACGTCACGGTAATCCCCCATCGGGCCCACCGGTGAAACGTGTGGAAATCGGGGTGTGACACAACCAAAGGTGGTTGGGCCGGAGAACTATGATATGATGGGGTAAAGAACCAATCATATGTGGCCATTTTCTCCTGGAACGAGTCGGGCACATGGTAAGGTGATCCCTGAAATGGGGATCCGCTCGATATGCTGATTGGGTGACCCCGCGTTCCGGTCTGCATCTCCGGATCTGGATCATCGTCCGTTTCCATCTCCCGAGAAATGGTCCTCAGGGCCCAAAGGGTTATAACCAAGAAAATCGTTAACATAATCGTTTGGGTTAAACTGTCCCGGGGAGTAGAGGGAATCAGAGTGGTGAAACGAATGGGATTGCAAAGAGTGGTGTGAATGGTAAGACTCGTGAGAATGGTGAGATTGCTAGGAGTGGTGTGAATGTTCGGGCTCGTCTGGAGCAAACGGCCCAAAAGACGGGTGGAAAGAAGGCGATGAGCTTAGCGAGACTGAGTGTCTTGCCGGTTCAAAAGGTTGACCCCACATATCGTGAGAGTCAGAGGTGGAAAAGGACGCCGATATAGTGCGTCTATGAGATGGTCCTGCTGACGACGGTCCCCCACGCATGGGACCCTTGCCTCGTCCCCTTACTCTTGGAGGCATGTTGATGAAATTCCTGTTGAAACAAGGAAACAAAATAAAATAAAACATAATAACAACAAAGGAAAGTAAAAGATACGTCCTAGGTCATTTGCCTAGACTCGAGAGTCTAAGGAATGTGCTTATTGCGTCATTGAGATTAAACACAAAAGGTTAGTGTTTAATTCACTCAATGTTGGCTCTGATACCAACCTGGCACACCCCAATATTCCACGTGTTATCGGTGGACCCGGTGGGGAGTATCGTGACGTAGTTGATATCATCATTGTCAATACACACAATAATATAGCACAGTGGAAGGTTGGGTAAAATAAACTATTACACACCATAACGTCCGAGCGTTCGAGTTTAAGAATGTACAGACAGAAATGTAATAAGATCCACAGGCGGATCATAATGTACAAAGAAACGAAAACTACAGACTTCGGGTATCTATTGGATTTGTAAGATCCTCTATAACACCCTATAGCTCCAGCCTATTTCGGAAAGTACCTGTCAATCAATCTTTAGGAAAATACGTCAGTTTACACTGGTAAATACAATTTAACTGACTCGTTTAGGAAAACATTTAAGAAAATTGATTTAGGTGCACATGGCACAAATCCTTTATAACTTGGGACAATCTTTATTAAAATCTTGTATATAGTTTTACATACTTGTCATACATGTGGGGCCGGTTTGTAAGCCGGACATGATTAACTGACTCACCACTTATAGAACCCACAAAGGAGTTATCCCCAACTTGTGGGTAATTTAATATTTAGCATTTGCATCTGTCGGGTGCATGCATGTACCCTGTGCATAGGTCATGGCCATTAATATCTTAAATGAGCCGAGGATATCCAGGACACGGTCGTTAACCCCCAAATGTTTATGTTATCAAACAATACAGATTAAAACGGGTTATGCGGATTTATTAAATCACAATCCGACAAAATAATCCCATACCCGACCAAGCGGTATTAATATACCGTATCCCAAGCCCGTATAGGGAAAATAAGTTAAAAGTATTTACTTGGTGATAGCAGTAAATTCCTAAGGTTCTTAAAAGGCACTTTTTACCGGAAGTTATTAATCTGTATAGAAGGTTTAATTAGCCTATTAGGATGCTAACGGGTCTTTAATTAAGTCAAGGACTTAGACCGGCTAGCTAGAAGGAAACCTTATGGTTCTAAACGCTAGATTAAGCGAAGACCGGGATAGAATGTGATTTAGACCCGACAAGTTTGGATACTTGTATAATATGGGTAAACTAAATACATTCTGGAAAAAAATGAGAAACAAATGATAAGGTTAAGCCCGTTTCGGTTATTTTACGTAAACTAGTCATGTAGACCGATCCGAACACGTAAATGCGTAACGGGTAACCAAATAAATTATATACAGGTCTTAATCATTATTATGCTCAAAATATGCTAATATATCAGTAACATATTAACATGTATGCCCAAAAAGCAATTTAAACCAAAATAAGTCCCATAAGGGCATTTTGGTGATTTTAATGCTCATAAAAGAGTTTATTTATAAAACTGAGTTCCAGGTCTGATTAAATTAGTAAAAACATGTATTTTAATAGGTTATATCAGTAGGATGCTTAACATATGAGAAATATACCTTTTATAACCAACTATGCACCGTAGGGGCATTTTAGTAAATTTACATAAGCTTTTAAGGTCAAAAATAGACTTCTGAGTTTAAAAACTTTAGCTTACTGTAATATTACATATATTAGTTTAAAACGTTAATAGGTAGTGAGTTTTATATGTCAAATATAGTTTTGACCCATACTAGGTGCTAAAAACGCTTAAAAGTCGATTTAAAGGGGTATTCGGGTTAAAATAGGAAATCTGAGTTTTTGATCAGTTTATAAGGTTCAAAATATTCTATTTATTATATAGAATCAGTAGCAAAAGGTTTGGCATTGAAAAGTTATGTAAAACTCATTTTATGTGTGAAAAGGGTAAAACCGACAATAACCGAAATTAGGCTATAATCCTATGTTATGCTCAGCCTAAAAATAAATAAAAATCTTCAAAAATCCCAAAATATTATTTAACATTAGTAGTAAAAGGCTTGGTGTTAAAAAATCAGGTTTAGATAGGCTTTACGTTAATTATGCCTTTTAAATACTAAAAAGTTCCTTAATTACGCTATTGAGCATAACTCCCATTCTAGACCTCAAACTGATGTCAAATTTTCGGGACATGTCTAAATATTAGTAGCAAAGGTTTTAGTCTATTCACATTGCTAAAAATCTCGGTTTTATACAAAGAGGGCATTTTAGGCATTATTAAGCATAATCACGATCAAGAGCATATAGTTCAAACTATTAGGCACCATGCAATATAACTCTAGGGGGTTATACTACTAAGTAATGTGGTCCTAATGGAAGCTTAAAACATGGAAGAATTAAGCTTGAACGGGTCAGAACTGAAAGTCAAAGCAAAAGTCAAGCTTTTCCGACTTTCGGTTATAAACTGACCTTAGACTATTAATTGTCGGATTAGGACTGATAAAACATGTTTAAATATTAATTACCAAGTCATTAGAATGTTAAAATAATATTTAAGACCTCTGCTTTATCAATTTTAATCATTTGAATCCATTTTGTCCAGTTTGACTTTTTGTCAAACTACTTTAACCCGACAATTGATCAGTCAAACGAGATAGTTAGGAGATGCCCTTTTAAGGGTAAATCACCTATACTAAGGTGGTTCCATAACCACTTTCAATTTGATAAGTGGCTGGACCAAACAAGATTAAAACGAAAGTCAAACCTAAACTACGACAAGTTTAACTTCTAGATAATTAAGCTAATTAAAGTGACTAAGCAAGTGATTAGGAGCTTACTACAGGTCCAAGCAATCTTTTCTACACTTGAAAGTCTTCTCCTTGTCCTTAGCAAGCTCCAGGTGATGATTTTTAAATTGTTTGCATATGAAGTATGAGAGCTCTAGTTCAAAGTCCTTTATATACTTGTTCTCAAACTCTTGGATCAATCCCTGCTGTTATGGAAAGCCCTAGGATCACCCCAGGTGTCCTAGTGGTTTATTTTTACCGTCCAATGATCCATGGTTTCGAAACAAGTCACCTAGAGTCGGTTAAATGGCAAGAACATACACCTGTCCAAAATTCTGCACAGCGACGAGCTTACAGACCGTAAGCTAGCAGTCTTACCGACCGTATCCGGATCTTACGGACCGTAAGGTATAATGTATGCGGTCCGTAACCGAACCTGATTTACAACGCCCAGTTACCACTTTACGGACCGTAAGCCTAGGGTCATACGGTCCGTAACCGATGACCAGAAGACAAAAAATTTTTCAAACTTTTATATACTTCACCATGCATTTCAATTGTACGAATCTTGAATTATACTTCAGTGTAGTAGTCCAATTGATCAGTCCTACCATGCCCAATTTACTATGCCATGCATATGTGTCTTCCTTGGAGTTTTCAAAAGTTGGCAATATATGTAGAAATTGTCGGTATTGCACATGAACTTCATATTCTTGAAAGGTTGATTACATCAACATAATTTCATCCGGATGATTATATATTCATTATCAAATTTGCATGAGAATGTATTTATAATTTTACAAAGCCTTGTGGGCATTAAACGGTCACTCAGAGGTAGAATTAACATGTTGACACGTTTTAAATTTCCCAAAGCTTTAAAATCTTTAAATTACATTCATATGACTTGTCGTATTCGCCTAATCTCATGATTAAGAATACATCATCCGAGAAGTGTCATTCAGAGGCCCAAGCTTGGCATGTTGACACTTTAAGTCCTTTACAAACTTTTCCACACATTTGAAGTTCAGGACACGTGTCTCTACATAATTGGACACGTTTTTACGTGGTGTTACATCCTCACCCCCTTAAAAGAAATCTCGACCCCGAGATTTACTGGAACAAGTGAGGGTACTTCTGTTTCATAGTGGACTCGACTTCCCACGTATATCCGGGACCTCTACGAGCGTCCCATTTGACCTTTACTATAGGTACATACTTTCTTCGGAGCTTTTTGACCTGCCGATCCTCGATCGATACAGGTTTCTCAATGAATCTCAAACTTTTGTCAACTTGTACGTCTTTATGAGACATAGCTAGCGATTCATCGGCTAGGCATTTCTTAAGATTACAAACGTGGAACACATCATGAATTCCACTCAGCTCCTCTGGCAATCTTAGCTTATAAGCTACACTGCCGACACATTCGATGATCTCGAATGGTCTGATATATCTAGGGCTCAGCTTGCCCTTTTTACCAAAGCACATCACACCTTTCCAGGGTGACACTTTCAATAAAACTTTATCGCCTACTTCAAACTTTAGATGTTTTCGCCTCTTGTCAGCATAGCTTTTCTGCCTATCCCTGGCAGCTTTTACGCGATCACGAATCTGGACAATCTTGTCCGTTGTCTCAAGGACTACTTCAGGTCCTGATATCTGAGCTTCTCCTACTTCTGCCCAACAGACAGGTGTTCTGCATTTCCTACCATATAATGCTTCAAAAGGCGCAGCCTGAATGCTGGTATGATAACTATTGTTATAGGAGAACTCGATCAATGGCAGGTGGTCATCCCAATTACCACCCAAATCAATAACATATGCACGAAGCATGTCTTCCAAAGTTTGAATAGTACGCTCGCTCTGTCCATCAGTCTGAGGATGGTAAGTAGTACTAAAATTCAAACGAGTGCCCAAGGATTGTTGGAAACTTTTCCAAAAATGAGAGGTGTATCTAGTATCTCTATCTGAGATAATAGACACCGGCACACCATGTAGAGCTACAATCTTATCAACGTATAACTGTGCTAACTTGTCGGAACTATGAGTCTCCTTGATGGGCAAGAAATGTGCTGACTTTGTTAGTCTATCGACAATAACCCATATAGTATCGTTTCCATGCCTTGTTTTAGGTAACTTGGTTATAAAATCCATGGTTACCATCTCCCACTTCCACGTAGGGAGTTCTGGCTGTTGCAAGAGACCTGGTGGCTTTTGATGTTCAGTTTTAATCTGAGCACATGTCAGGCACTTAGCTACATGGGTGGCAATAGATTTCTTCAAACCTATCCACAAATAATTAGCCTTCAAATCTTGATACATCTTGTCACCTCCAAGGTGAACCGAATACTTAGAGCTGTGGGCTTCCTGAAGGATCACATCTCGAAGTCCTCCTTGAATAGGAACCCAAAGTCTTCCATTCATTCTCAGGATTCCATCCTTCCCAGGTGTTAACTGTTCAGCAGTTACACCTAGCTTCTCATTTGGAAGATTAACTTCTAAAACAACATCTTTTTGTGCAGCTAATAGTCCTTCATTCAGACCATTCTTCAACTCAATACTCTTGGCATTGATCCTAATTGGTTTAACTCTTTCCTTTCGGCTTAGAGCGTCAGCAACCACATTCACCTTACCTGGATGGTAGCGAATCTCGCAATCATAATCATTCAGAGTTTCCATCCAGCGGCGTTGTCTCATATTGAGCTCTTTTTGGTTGAACAGATGTTGGAGACTTTTGTGATCCGAGTAGATTACACATTTTGTTCCATACAAACAGTGTCTCCACAACTTTAGTGCAAATACAACGGCACACAATTCCAAATCATGGGTGGTGTAATTCTTTTCATGCACCTTTAGTTGTCGCGATGCATAGGCGATTACATTGCCTCGCTGCATAAGTACACACCCCATGCCGGTGTGTGATGCATCGCAGTATACAACAAACTCTTCAATTCCTTTTGGTAGGGATAAAACCGGAGCATTGCTCAATCTTTGCTTAAGAGTCTTGAAAGATTCCTGCTGCTTGGGCCCCCAGACAAATTTTACTTTCTTGCGGGTTAGTGAGGTTAATGGTGCAGCTATTTTTAAGAAGTTCTCAATGAACCTCCTATAGTATCCAGCTAAACCCAAAAAGCTGCGAATTTCCGTAGGTGTCTTAGGTGTTTCCCAATTCATAACAACTTCTACTTTGGTAGGATCTACTTGGATGCCCTGCTCACTGACAACATGTCCAAGAAACTGGACCTTACGAAGCCAAAATTCACACTTGGAGAATTTGGCATACAACTTCTCTTGTCGAAGTAGTCCTAAGATACACCGAAGGTGTTTCTCATGCTCCACATGGCTACGAGAGTAAATAAGTATGTCGTCTATAAAGACAATGACGAACTTATCTAAGTATGGTTTGCAGACTCTATTCATGAGGTCCATGAATGCTGCAGACGCATTAGTGAGCCCAAAAGGCATCACTAAGAACTCGAAGTGTCCATACCTCGTCCTGAATGCCGTCTTCGGAACATCTTCAGTTCGGACCTTGAGTTGATGATACCCAGACCTTAAGTCGATCTTTGAGAAATAATTCGCTCCTTGGAGCTGATCAAACAAGTCATCGATCCTGGGTAAAGGATAACGATTCTTGATCGTCACCTTATTCAGTTCGCGGTAATCAATGCACAAGCGCATTGATCCGTCCTTTTTCACGAACAGAATTGGAGCTCCCCAAGGCGAAGAGCTGGGCTGAATGAAACCTTTTTCCAATAAGTCATCCAGTTGAGTTCTGAGCTCTTTCATTTCGGTAGGCGCTAGATGATATGGAGCTCGTGCAATAGGCACAGATCCAGGGAGGATGTCTATCCTGAATTCTACTTGCCTCTCAGGAGGTAATCCAGGTAACTCGTCAGGAAAGACATCAGGATACTCTGAAATGATTGGAATGTTTTCCATCTTCGGCTTTGGATCATTCACAGTCACTTGTGCCATGTAAATGACACATCCATTTTTCAAGCACTGAGATACTTTGAGAATAGACACATTGCTGGGTAATCCGTACTGGGTATCTCCTTGAATAGTGACTGATTCACCAGAGGGGGTTTTGACAACGACAAGCTTTTTATCACAGGCAATTTGGGCTTGGTTATGCACTACCAATCCATGCCTAAAACTATATCAAAACCAGCCAATTTCATTGGCAGGAGGGATAGCGGAATAGAATGATTCTTAATGGATATGGAACATCCATCAAGAAGAGTTGAGGCTGACTCTAGGGTACCATCAGCAAGTTCTACCTCATACTTTATGTCTAGAGTCTTAATAGGCAAATTCAACAATTTACAGAACTTATGGTCTACAAAGGACTTATCAGCATCGGAATCAAATAAGACTCTAGCATAAGTATTATTGATGAGGAAGGTACCTGTTATGACGTTATCGTCATTCACTGCTTCCCTTGCCTGCATCTGGAACACTCTTGCGTTGTTCTTCTTTGCCTCTTCAAGCTTCTTTGCATTCTTGGGGCAGTTGGTTTTGATGTGCCCCTTTTCATTGCAACCGTAACAGGTTGCATCCTTAATATTCCGGCACTCAACAGACTTGTGCCCCATCTTCTTACAGATCCCACATGGTTTGGCCTGTGGATCCCGGTTGCACTTTCCATAGTGCCTTTTGTGGCAAGTCTTGCACCTGGGCTTATCACCAGATTGCCCTTTCTTGGAACCAGAGTTCCCTTTACCTTTCTTGTTTGCCTGAGAGGACTGATCATCCTCTCTCTTCCTCTTCCCCTCTTCAGAAGTCTTCCTCGCCCGACTCCTCACAACATACAATGTGAGGGACAATGATAGATCCACAGCGGATCTATAAGTGGTTGGCTTAGAAGCCTTTACATTCCCCTTCACTTCAGGGGCCAGACCACCAATGAAACGCGCGATGCGTTTGGGCTCAGAAGTGACTAGGTATGGCACAAGCCTCGACATGGAATTGAAACTAGTCACATAGGATCTGCAGTCCAGATCCTTCATCACAAGGGTGAGGAAATCAGTCTCTATACGCTCAACTTCATGCTGCGGACAATAAATGTCCTTAACCAACTCAACGAACTTCTCCCACGAGAGATTATACAAATGAACTTTCCCGGTGGACTGTACTAGCGCCTTCCACCATGTAAGGCCATCGCCCTTAAAAGATTGGGATACAAACATGACCACATCCTCCTTAGCGCAACCGCTAATATCTATCACCGTTTCCATCTCATCTAACCACTTCATACAGTCTATCGCCCCTTTTTCTCCTGTAAAGTCTCTTGGCTTACAGGAAACAAAGTACTTGTAGGTACAACCCTTGGCGTGCCTAGGGGTAGGCTCAAGAACTACCTGCTTCTTGGGCTCACTGCCCTGGTTAGATGAGTGTCGAGACTCGCTCTTCTTATGAGTGTGCGATTGAGAATGGGTTTTTGAGTGATTTTGAGACCGAACAACACTCGGCTCCTTAAACTTAGCATCTACCGCCTGAGAAACTGTCGCGGTAATCAGTGCTTGCAGCTCGGCACCCGTGATATTTATCCTGGTGTTGCCCTCTGCAGGATGGCTGTTTGCTTCGTCTGAGCCAGCCATTTTCTGAATATACTATAATCAAACAATAATGATTATTTACATTGTGTATAGATACACCACATTGATGATCAGATGGCCATGGTGTTATATAAACCATTTAGACCATTTTAAATATTAATTAGCAGAATGCACTATTCTTTATGCTATTAGGCAGGGGGAATTTTAGAATTTCCACAACTGCTAATGTCGTGAAAGACATTTTATTTATCATTAAGCTCGTCTCGAAGGACATTTAGATAGCTTAGGAAGCTTGTCACAGGGACGACTTAAGATCTAACCACCGATCTCTTGGATCAATGATCTTTTAAGGGTTGAACGAAGTTCATCGCCCTTTTTGACAAGAAGTTTATAAATTGAACTTTCATTGTCATTTTTACACCTTTGCTTAAAAGCATGCATCTCCAATGGATGTCTTGGTGCACACATCATATTGATGTTTATTAGCCATGATTCGCATTGATCATTTTAGGCTATATGTGACTTGGAAAAATCCAAATATCGATTGGAAGCTTGTGTGGTTTTTCGTACTGCACAGCTGAGATTGTTAACATGTTTTCAGATGTTAACAAGGATTTGCTATCTTAAAAAGGTTGTACCATCATAGCCAATTAATACTTTGGCTAGGTTATACCTCTAAGAGTTTCTTTGGCGGATCAATTATAAATTGAAAAGATATAACATGGTGTAATAAAATACATAATTAAAAACCAAAGTTAAAACTTCATTAAACTGGAAAACAAGTACAAATGCCCTAAACGGGACTTAGAGAAAGACAAACTGCCCGCGCAGGGGCTTACAGGAAAGGAAAATAAGTCCACGCAGGGACTTTGATACAGAAATTAAACAAATGTCCTCACAGGGACACGATTACAAACAAGCAAGAAAATAAACAATCCCCTATTTCTTCTTCCCTTTGATAAGGTTCGCAAGGCCTTTCATGAAGCTGGTATGCCTCTCCTTGTTTTTCTTAGCCTTATTTTCAACCTTATCCAACCTCTCCAGGATTTCCTGGGTTTGCTGTTGGTGCTGGGGAGGAGGAGGCTGCTGATACGGAAGGTATGGATAATCCTGACCCGGGTATCCAGTTGGATAAAAAGGTGGGTAGGATGATGGGTAAAGGTGATGGTATTGAGCAGCCGTGAGGTAGGGATCCTGGTTTCCGAAATCTGATGGATATCTTGACGTGTTTTCATAAGGATGATGGGTAAAGGTGATGGTATTGAGCAGCCGTGAGGTCGGGAGGTGGTTGCGGTGGCTGCTGCGGTGGCTCCTCTACCGGAAGTGGCGGTGGTGAAACAGCTTGGAGTTGGGGTTCAACCAAAGGTGGTTGGGCCGGAGAACTATGATATGATGGGGTAAAGAACCAATCATATGTATGGTAAGGTGATCCCTGAAATGGGGATCCACTCGATATGCTGATTGGGTGACCCGGCGTTCCGGTCTGCATCTCCGGATCTGGATCATCGTCCGTTTCCATCTCCTGAGAGAAATGGTCCTCAGGGCCCAAAGGGTTATAACCAAGAAAATCGTTAACATAATCGTTTGGGTTAAACTATCCCGGGGAGTAGAGGGAATCAGAGTGGTGAAACGAATGGGATTGCAAAGAGTGGTGTGAATGGTAAGACTCGTGAGAATGGTGAGATTGCTAGGAGTGGTGTGAATGTTCGGGCTCGTCTGGAGCAAACGGCCCAAAAGACGGGTGGAAAGAAGGCGATGAGCTTAGCGAGACTGAGTGTCTTGCCGACTCAAAAGGTTGACCCTACATATCGTGAGAGTAGGAGGTGGAAAAGGACGCCGATGGAGTGCGTCTATGAGATGGTCCTGCTGACGACGGTCCCCCACGCATGGGACCCTTGCCTCGTCCCCTTACTCTTGGAGGCATGTTGATGAAATTCCTGTTGAAACAAGGAAACAAAATAAAATAAAACATAATAACAACAAAGGAAAGTAAAAGATACGTCCTAGGTCATTTGCCTAGACTCGAGAGTCTAAGGAATGTGCTTATTGCGTCATTGAGATTAAACACAAAAGGTTAGTGTTTAATTCACTCAATGTTGGCTCTGATACCAACCTGTCACACCCCAATATTCCACGTGTTACCGGTGGGCCCGATGGGGAGTATCGTGACGTAGTTGATATCATCATTGTCAATACACCAAATAATATAGCACAGCAGAAGGCTGGGTAAAATAAACTATTACAAACCATAACGTTTGAGCATTCGAGTTTAAGAATGTACAGACAGGAATGTAATGAGATCCATAGGCGGATCATAATGTACAAAGAAATGAAAACTACAGACTCCGGGTATCTATTGGATTTGCAAGATCCTCTATAACACCCTATAGCTCTAGCCTATTTCGGGAAGTGCCTGTCAATCAATCTTTAGGAAAATACGTCAGTTTACACTGGTAAATACAATTTAACTGACTCGTTTAGGAAAACATTTAAGAAAATTAATTTAGGTGCACATGGCATAAATCCTTTATAACTTGGGACAATCTTTATTAAAATCTTGTATACAGTTTTACATGTTTGTCATACATGTGGGGCCGGTTTGTAAGCCGGACATGATTAACTGACTCACCACTTATAGAACCCACAAAGGAGTTATCCCCAAATTGTGGGTAATTTAATATTTAGCATTTGCATCTGTCGGGTGCATGCCTGCACCCCGTGCATAGGTCGTGGCCATTAATATCTTAAATGAGCCGAGGATATCCAGGACACGGTCGTTAACCCCCAAATGTTTATGTTATCAAACAATACAGATTAAAACGGGTTATGCGGATTTATTAAATCACAATCCAACAAAATAATCCCATACCCGACCAAGCGGTATTAATATACCGTATCCCAAGCCCGTATAGGGAAAATAAGTTAAAAGTATTTACCTGGTGATAGCAGTAAATTCCTAAGGTTCTTGAAAGGCACTTTTTACCGGAAGCTATTAATCTGTATAGA
Source organism: Helianthus annuus (assembly GCF_002127325.2). Taxonomy (NCBI): domain Eukaryota; kingdom Viridiplantae; phylum Streptophyta; class Magnoliopsida; order Asterales; family Asteraceae; genus Helianthus; species Helianthus annuus. Next base: position 23,644,324 of record NC_035443.2, on the reverse strand, counting down.
AGGTTTAATTAGCCTATTAGGATGCTAACGGGTCTTTAATTAAGTCAAGTACTTAGACCGGCTAGCTAGAAGGAAACCTTATGGTTCTAAACGCTAGATTAAGCGGAGACCGGGATAGAATGTGATTCAGACCCGACTAGCTTGGATACTTGTATAATATGGGTAAACTAAATACATTCTGGAAAAAAAATGAGAAACAAATGATAAGGTTAAGCCCGTTTCGGTTATTTTACGTAAACTAGTCACGTAGACCGATCCGAGCGTAAATGCGTAACGGGTAACCAAATAAATTATATACAGGTCTTAATCATTATTATGCTCAAAATATGCTAATATATCAGTAACATATTAACATGTATGCCCAAAAAGTAATTTAAACCAAAATAAGTCCCATAAGGGTATTTTGGTAATTTTAATGCTCATAAAAGAGTTTATTTATAAAACTGAGTTCCAGGTCTGATTAAATTAGTAAAAACATGTATTTTAATAGGTTATATCAGTAGGATGCTTAACATATGAGAAATATACCTTTTATAACCAACTATGCACCGTAGGGGCATTTTGGTAAATTTACATAAGCTTTTAAGGTCAAAAATAGACTTCTGAGTTTAAAAACTTTAGCTTACGGTAATATTACATATATTAGTTTAAAACGTTAGTAGGTAATGAGTTTTATATGCCAAATATAGTTTTGACCCATACTAGGTGCTGAAAACGCTTAAAAGTCGATTTAAAGGGGTATTCGGGTTAAAATAGGAAATCTGAGTTTTTGATCAGTTTATAAGGTTCAAAATATTCTATTTATCATATAGAATCAGTAGCAAAAGGTTTGGCATTGAAAAGTTATGTAAAACTCATTTTATGTGTGAAAAGGGTAAAACCGACAATAACCGAAATTAGGCTATAATCCTATGTTATGCTCAGCCTAAAAATAAATAAAAATCTTCAAAAATCCCAAATATTATTTAACATTAGTAGGTAAAAGGCTTGGTGTTAAAAAATCGGGTTTAGATAGGCTTTATGTTAATTATGCCTTTTAAATACTAAAAAGTTCCTTAATTACGCTATTGAGCATAACTCCCATTCTAGACCTCAAACTGATGTCAAATTTTCGGGACATGTCTAAATATTAGTAGCAAAGGTTTTAGTCTATTCACATTGCTAAAAATCTCGGTTTTATACAAAGAGGGCATTTTAGGCATTATTAAGCATAATCACGATCAAGAGCATATAATTCAAACTATTAGGCACCATGCAATATAACTCCAGAGGGTTATACTACTAAGTAATGTGGTCCTAATGGAAGCTTAAAACATGGAAGAATTAAGCTTGAATGGGTCAGAACTGAAAGTCAAAGCAAAAGTCAAGCTTTTGTGACTTTTGGTTATAAACTGACCTTAGACTATTAATTGTCGGGTTAGGACTGATAAAACATGTTTAAATATTAATTACAAGTCATTAGAATGTTAAAATAATATTTAGGACCTCTGCTTTATCAACTTTAATCATTTGAAAACATTTTATGTCAAACAAACGAGATAGTTAGGAGATGCCCTTTTAAGGGTAAATCACCTATACTAAGGTGGTTCCATAACCACTTTCAATTTGATCAGTGGCTGGACCAAACAAGATTAAAACGAAAGTCAAACCTAAACTACGACAAGTTTGACTTCTAGATAATTAAGCTAATTAAAGTGACTAAGCAAGTGATTAGGAGCTTACTATAGGTCCAAGCAATCTTTTCTACACTTGAAAGTCTTCTCCTTGTCCTTAGCAAGCTCCAGGTGATGATTTTTAAATTGTTTGCAAATGAAGTATGAGAGCTCTAGTTCAAAGTCCTTTATATACTTGTTCTCAAACTCTTGGATCAATCCCAGCTGTTATGGAAGGCCCTAGGATCACCTCAGGTGTCCTAGTGGTTTATTTTTACCGTCCAATGATCCATGGTTTTGAAACAAGTCACCTAGAGTCGGTTAAATGGCAAGAACATACATCTGTCCAAAATTCTGCCCAGCGACGAGCTTACGGACCGTAAGCTAGCATTCTTACGGACCGTATCCGGATCTTACGTACCGTAAGGTATAATGTATGCGGTCCGTAACCGAACCTGATTTACAACGCCCAGTTACCACTTTACGGACCGTAAGCCTAGGGTCATACGGTCCATAACCGATGACCAGAAGATAAAAAATTTTTCAAACTTTTATATACTTCACCATGCATTTCAATTGTCCGAATCTTGAATTATACTTCAGTGTAGTAGTCCAATTGATCAGTCCTGCCATGCCCAATTTACTATGCCATGCATATGTGTCTTCCTTGGAGTTTTCAAGAGTTGGCAATATATGTAGAAATTGTCGGTATTGCACATGAACTTCATATTCTTTAAAGGTTGATTACATCAACATAATTTCATCCGGATGATTATATATTCATTATCAAATTTGCATGAGAATGTATTTATAATTTTACAAAGCCTTGTGGGCATTAAACGGTCACTCAGAGGTAGAATTAACATGTTGACACGTTTTAAATTTCCCGAAGCTTTAAAATTTTTAAATTACATTCACATGACTTGTCATATTCGCCTAATCTCATGATTAAGAATACATCATCCGTGTAGTGTCATTCAGAGGCCCAAGCTTGGCATGTTGACACTTTAAGTCTTTTACAAACTTTTCCACACGTTTGAAGTTCAGGACACGTGTCTCTACATAATTGGACATGTTTTTACATGGTGTTACAGCCACCTTGGATTCATCCACCTGTATCCCATCACCAGAAATAACATACCCCAAGAACAACACTTTAGAGGTCATGAACACACACTTCTTGGTGGCTGCATAAAAACGGTCCCTGCGAAGTAAGGCTAAAACCTGCCTCACATGCACAACATGGTCGCTGAAAGAAGCACTATAAATAAGAATGTCATCAAAATACACAACCACGAACTTCCCAATAAAAGGTCTAAGCAACTGATTCATCACACGCATAAAAGTACTAGGTGCGTTTGATAAACCAAATGGCATCACCAACCATTCATACAACCCTTCACGAGTTTTGAAGGCAGTCTTCCACTCGTCACCCGGCCTAAGACGAATCTGATAGTACCCACTCTTCAAATCTAACTTCGTAAAAATAGTATCACCACTAATCTGATCAAGTAAATCATCAAGTCGAGGAATAGGAAACCTATACCTCACAGTAATCTTGTTGATTGCTCGACTGTCAACACACATACGCCAAGTGCCATCTTTTTTTGGAGTCAATAAAGCCGGAACAACACAAGGGCTCATACTTTCACGAACGTGGCCCTTAGAAATCAACTCCTCAACCTGTCTTCGTAACTCTTCATGCTCAGCAGGGCTCATCCTGTAATGTGGTATATTAGGTAACTGTGACCCAGGCTCCAAATCAATATGATGTTGAATGTCACGCAAAGGTGGTAATCCATCAGGCAACTCAACAGGAAACACATCAGAAAATTCCTCAAGCAAAGGAACCATAGCATCAGGAATTTCGACTTCCTCGGGCACTGCCTTCCCTACCAAAATAAAAACATTGTCTACGTCCTCCAACTCATCTTGAAACTGAGTGATGGTCAACAAAGTACCCGACTGTTTTGTGGCTAACTGCTTAGGCTTGCTAGGAACAAGAGTTATCTTCACACCACCAAACAGAAAGCTGTAAGTATTGGACCGCCCATTATGCTCTATATTACGTTCATACTCCCAAGGCCTACCCAACAATAAGTGACACGTGTCCATAAGGACCACATCACAAACAACATCATCTTTATATGTGGACCCAATAGAAATAGAAACAAGGGCTCTTTTAAATACCGTCACTTCACCTCCCTTTTTAAGTCATTGAAGCTTATAAGGCTTGGGGTGACTCTCTGTCTTCAAAGCCGACTTCCGGACCGCCTCTTCAGATGTCAAATTATCGCAACTTCCTGAATCAATAACAAACGTGCAAACCTTTCCCAAAATGGTACATGTTGAGTGGAAGATGTTATGTTTCAGCCAGTCATCCCCATCTGCCTTAGGTGTATAGCAAGAGCGTCTGACCACCAAGTTCACTCCAACATCACCGGTCACAACCTCTTCTTCATATTCAGTTTCTTCATCGTACACTGGGTTATTCTCATACTCTTCATACTGATCATCCTCAGACTCAGCAAATAAGTGTCTTTTACCAGCCTTTTTACACTCAGCTTGACGATGGCCCGTCTCACCACAGTTGAAACACCTCGGACCACTACTGCTAGCCCCCCTTAGAAGTAGACCCGGTATTGCTAACCCCCGGCCTTTGCTGACTAGGCCCGCCACGAGGTACCCCACTGCCCGACCCAACGTTTCCTCCGGTAGGGGTAAATGAACCGCCCACCCGACGGTTTTGTTTCTCAAAGGCCAATGCCTGTTGGTGTGCCTCTAGAATGGTTAACGGGTCAAAGAGGTTCACGGACTCCATGATTTGAACCCTCAGACCCCCGATGTACCGAGAAAAAGTTGTTCCCCCGGTTCTTGAATATCGTTCCTAGCAATCAACTGGTAAAACTCCGTTGTATAATCATCAACCGATTTAGCTCCCTGTTTTAAATTCTGCAGACGCTGGTACATCAACATTTGAAAGTTATGAGGCAAAAAGTTGGACCGCAAGCACTTCTTCACGATCATTGACTTTCCGAGCCTGTTTCGTGTTAACTTCAATTGTTGCCACCACGCAGAGGCCCTACCACGTAACCTATTAGCGATCAAGGCCACCCGCTTATTTTCAGGCACCTCCTTGTATTCAAACACCTCCTCCACGGTAGCCAACCAATCGATGAACCCCTCCGGATTCAAACTAGTCCCATCAAATTCCGGAATATCAACTCTTATCCTAGAATCCCAACGCCTATTACCCCCTCCACGTTCACCCCTTGGTCGCCCTTCCTGTTCATCTTCGGAAGACGAACCATCACCAAATGGGTTACTAAAATCAGAACCATACCTGTCATTGGGTCCCTGCCTCCTACGATTGATCAAGTCGGCCGCCCGGTCAGTCAACTGATCGACCACTTGCTCCAACCGTTGATCCACTCTCGCCATGAGTCACTGCTCTAACTCCCGTTCATACACTTCATCGAGAGGCCTAGTGTTGTTTCTCCTCGGAGGCATTCTGAGCCAGGAATTCGGCTCTGATACCAACTGATGTAGCGTGTGTTACGAAAATTGAAGATCAAACACGTTGATTCTACGAATACCCGTGTAGTTCTTCCCCAACCCCCAAACTGTAACCCAAAGGGCACAGAATTTGAAGTGAAAAATGAGTTAATAAAAAATTCAAGTCTGCCTTTTCCAGTTACTAGAGAAACACATAAATAGACAACGGGCCAAACACAAGCCCACAAACAAAATGCCCAAAACACTACAAAAAACATAAAAACGTAAATAACTAATAGAAATAAGCGTTTTTTGGCCCGGATGATGACCCAAACCGCTGTAGGCCGTTTGTAGCAAGATGGAGCTCGTTCTCACGTTCGTTTCGCCTAGTCGCATGCCCTAAACGGACCCCCCGTAGCCCAAGTTAGAGCCATTTTAGTGATGCCCCTTTTGTTACACGATCTTGGGCGTCCAAATACATGATGGCCCGCTCCTCCACACTTGGACCTGCATCACTCCCCCTTGGATATTGCTGCAGTCAATCTCGTACCTTTGTCCTACTCTGAGTCTTTATGAAGTATTAACAACTTCAACACCATAGACTCTCCCTTGATCTAACAGAATCCCGTGGATATGTTTTCAGCTTTAGCTCCTCCCCCGTTCGTTCTGTTTAGGCTCCCCCTTGCTTTAAGCTTCCGTGCTTTCAGCTGCTAAGGATCGGCACCTGGCACTATAAGCTCTTCCAAGATCGTTATCTGGCTCTTTAATAGCACACTCCCCCTTGCATCGAGCTTATCTTCAGACTCCCCCTATAGTTCTGCTCTCAGGATGTAGTCTGGCTTTTCTTCCTGAAAAATCTCAACCATCTATAAGATTTTGACATTTAAAGATCAGGATCAACCAACCAAGCTCTAAACATATAACAATGATAAGCTGGAGCATTTCAAATATGTGACAGTTAAAGCTTTTTAGATTTTCACAGAAATGATAACCTAGCTCTTAAACCCATCTACTCAGAATCAGTAACCTGGCTCTAAATAAGAATATAACAGTAAGTTATTTCCAGGTTTACCCAACTCCACTTCCCCTATCAACTAGCTCTATATTTGACATTTTAAGAATCCAAAACCTTGCAATTATCATCCAAGTCCAATTTAATACCCTTGGAGATTTCACAAACTGTTTTTTTTTTTTTTAATTTTTCATTTTAAAACTTCAAGTTTCAAATTAATGAACTTGTTTATTTCTCCGACGCATGTTCAGCATATTTAGATTTTGAAACTCAGCCTTCGGACATGGGTTGTCGAAAATAAAGTAGAAACAAAATCTTTTTTATTTTGAAACATAAAAAAGTAAAGAAATATTTACAGACAATATTTTTGTTTGAGTTTGCGTCAGAGGATTATATCAGTTTTTGACAAATCACTAGCACCATTGAGCTTTAAACACTTTAAGTTCTAAACAATTCACTTAGATTGTCAGTATACAGGTCCACTTAAATTTTCACACAAAGTTCAACTGATTTGATATACGAGATTATTGTTTTAGGAACTTAAACTTATTCGCATGTCCCACCTCAGAATATACTCCCGTATCAAAATTCCCAAGATTCAGTCTTACATACTAGGTTATAACCCCGTGTATTACACGGGTGGAATAAATGAATTTTATATACTAAATAATAAAACAATATATCTTTAAAAAAATTATTGTTTTTTGAAAGGAAAATTTCATAAAAACAACTCGAGAGGCCCTCAAAGCAAGGACCTACGAGCAAACAAACGATACAACATCAACCCAAAGGGAAAATGCACCAACTTTTCCAATCGACATCTTTCCATCTAGACCTATTTCGAATCCAAAAATAAGTCGTCGACTTAATGCTCTCCACCACCTCAATAGGTCCCCGCCGCTTGTTGTTGAAAACCCGGTCATTACGCTCATTCCACAGCACCCACAGAGTAGTATAAACAATACCTCTTAGAATGTATCTCGTATCTTTAGAGTAGGTATGAGTCTCCGGCATCCGAAGTAGGTCCGACACATCAAAAGCGTAACTGTGATTAAGGCAGCACCAAGCCTCAATTCTAAACCAAACTTCATGAGAGAAAACGCATCCAGTGAAGAGATATAAAGCTGTCTCCAAATCGACATGGCAAAGGTTGCAAACGGTTTGTTGGATGTTCACTCCTTATTTAAGGAGCTCTGAAATAGTGGGGAGCCGATTACGCGCAACCCTCCAAACCATGATTTTACATTTAAGAGGCACCCAACCCTTCCATTTAATCACCGAACTATTATCTCCCGAAGAGTTGTTTGAAAGGAGCCTCTTAGCCGAGGAAACAGTGAACAACCCTTCATTTTCCTGTTTCCATTTCCAAATGTCTTCACCACCCCTCCACGTGAAGTCGTGAATGTCGCAAAGGAGCTGAAACAATTCTGACACCTCTTCATGCGATGAAGGTGTAGAACGCCACTCCAACTCCATGGTTTTAATATTGTTAACACAGTGAATCCGATCTGAGACCTTAACCCATTTATATTTTTTGAGCCTAAATAGGTTAGGGTATAAGACTCGGAGAGGAGCATCTCGTAACCATATATTTGTCCAAAATTTTATAGAAACACCATCGCCTAGCTCACCGACAAAAAACGAATTAAGAGGCAAACCATTTGGAGTTTTTCCTTCTCCGACTTTAACAATATTTTTCCAACACCCATTCGAAGACGTAGCACATGGAAGCAAAGCCCAAGGTCTACTCGAGCCATGACAACCCATAATAATCTTCTTCCACAAACTACTACCTTCTTTTTTAAATCTCCAAGTCCATTTTAACAAAAGAGCACCATTCACCTCTTGTAACTTAGAGACTCCCAACCCACCTTTCTTCTTTGGAGACGTAATGATATCCCAGGCGACCCACGAGATTTTCTTCTCTTCACTAGAACCCGCCCATGGAAAACGCCTCATAATAGACTCCATAGAATCTATCACGGCTTTAGGAGCTTTATAAAGCGACAGATAGTAGACAGGTAAACTTTCTAGGACCGACTTGATAAGCACTAAATGACTGCCTATCGACAAAGTCCTCGCTTTCCACGTAACGAGCCGGCTTCTAATAACTTCAATAACCGGTTCCCAATTACTTATGCGAGTCATCTTAGCCCCAACTTGGATACCAAGATAACTAAAAGGCGCATCTCCTCTCTTACAACCCAAGAATTCCATCATTTTATCCACCTCTAGATCCTCCATACCAACACCATAAATATTAGACTTATGAAGATTAATACGGAGACCTGAACATAGATAAAAAATACGAAGAATCCTGGCAATGCTCTTAATATTTTTACTAGACCATTCACCCAAAATAAGAGCATCGTCCGCATAAAATAGATGGGTTACATCTGCTTCGTCGTCTGAAAATCTAATACCTTTGAAAGCGCCAATCTCCTTAGCTTTATTTAATAACCATGATAGAGCTTCCATCACAATCAAGAATAAAAAAGGCGACAACGGATCGCCTTGGCAAAGACCCTTTTCACATCCAAAATCAAAGGTTGGAGAATCATTAACCAAGACTGCGGCTCTAGAAGAAAGACAAATACCTTTAACCCAATCACACCACCTTGGATGAAAACCCATTTGAGACAAAATAGAAATCAAGAAGTTCCAGTTGACGTTGTCGTGGGCCTTTTCGAAATCTATTTTTAACATAAAAGCCTTTCTATTTCTTTTCTCAAACCAATCCAACACTTCATTAATCATAAGAGGGCCATCAAGTATAAAACGATCAGATAAGAAGGCCGATTGAGCCTCTGAAATAACCTGACCCATCACCCTTTTGAGACGATTAGCAAGAATTTTATATATTAAATAATAAAAATTATATCTATAATATGACATAGAAAATCAAATAAATCTATACTATATAATAAAAGAAACCACTTTGAGGACACTTGTCATCATATTAGACCATCTCTTATAGATAATTATTATTTTAATTTAATCTCTTCTAATTAATTACAGATAACCCTTTTACTAAATATTATTTAATTTAATATCTTATATTATAGATAACCCTCCTACTAAATATTATTAGTTTAATATCTTATGGATAACTATTAGTTAGTTTAATCTCCATCTCATTTATAATATTATTTATTTGAATTAATTATATTTGAACGTTTTTTTAGTTTGGTATCAAATAGATTTTACGAAATTTAAAATAAAATTAAATAATAATATTTATCATTTATACATTTGAGGAGTTTTAATTAAAGGGTTAAATTTATTGAGACTTCGTTAACAAATTTTGCAATAACAGAATAATCTATTTTTATTAAGAAAACCAAACTTTATATTAATATATTAAATATTTTTATTTTCACTACACAAAATTACATTTACTCGACCTATGTAATACATGAGGTTTTTTAAAATATAGTTTTTCATTATTTGATATATAAAATTAGATTTATTCAATTCGTACAATATATGTGGTTTTTTTAAGGATATATATTTTTTATTATTTAGTACAGAAAATTACATTTATTCAAATCGTGTAATGCGCATATTTTTAAAGATGTAATTTTTTTATTATTTGGTATATAAAATTTCATTTATTCAATCCGTGTAATAAATGAGGTTTTTAAAGATGTATTATTTTATTATTAGGTAAACAATATTGCATTTATTAAATTCGTGTAATATACGTAGTTTTAAAGATATAAATTTTTTATTTGGTATATAAAATTACATTTATTAAACCCGTACAATATGGTTCTTACAGATATAACTAGGTTGGAACCCCGTGTATTACACGGGTTGAATAAATATAATTTTATATATTAAATAATAAAAAGTTATATTTTTATGAACCCCGTATATTGTACGGGTTAAATAAATGTAATTTTATATACCAATAATAAAAATAATTATATCTTTAAAAACCATGCGTATTACACAGATTAATAAATGTAATTTTGTATACTAAATACTAAATATGTCGTATCTTTAAAAAACCCGTGTATAATCGGGTTGAATAAATCAACCAAATAATAAAAAATTACATTCTTAAAAACCCCGTATATTACACATGTTGAATAGATCTAAAAACAGTTATATCTTTAAAAACCATGTATATTACACAGATTAAATAAATGTTATTTTGTATATTAAATACTAAAAACGTCGTATCTTTAAAAAACCCATGTATAGTCGGGTTGAAAAATCTACTAAATAATAAAAAAAAATTATATCCTTAAAAATCCCGTGTTGAGTAAATCTAATTTTACATAGCAAATGATAAAAAGTTATATTTTTAAAAACTTCGTGTATTACACGGGTTATATAAATGTAACTTGAATAGTAAATAATAAAAAAAATTATTTTTAAAAATCTTGTGTTTTACATGAGTTGATAAATATAATTTTGTATACCAAATAATAAAAAAATTATATTTTTCATAAATAAGGATAACATTTAATATTAATTTATTATTTATATATTTAATATAAGATAAGTAGGAAAGAGAGGTATTTGTTTTAAAAAAATATTAAATTAACAATCTAGATTTGAGGATAATATTTTATTAAAGTATGATAAGATTTAATATTAATTTATTATTTATTTATTAGTTAATTAATATAAGATAAGTATAGATTTGAGGATACATTCAATGAATGACACGCGTCTAAAAGTTGGTTTCTTTTATTATAGTAGATAGATGATAAGATTTAATATTAATTTGTTATTTATTAAGTTAATATAAGATAATTATAGATTTGAGGATACCTTCAATGAATGACACGTGTCCGAAAATTGGTTTCTTTTATTATAGTAGATTTTTTATTATTTAATATAAAATTATATTTATTCAACCCGTACAATAAATGAGGTTTTTAAAGATATATTGTTTTATTATTTAGTACATAAAATTTATTTATTAAACGCCGTGTAATATACGGGGTTATAATCTAGTAATATTATAAATGAGAAGTATACATTAAATTTAAACTAAATAATAATTATCTATAATTAAGTAAAACATCAGTTTCCCTAAAACAATAGTTGAAACACTTAAAATCGGCGGTTTCAAATTGGAATTCAAAAACATTATAAAGAGTATTGCAAATGTTCAATGGAATTTATTTTTCGTTTTTAATTCTCTGGGGTTGTTTGACTTTTTGGTTCATTATAAAACCAAGGTGAGCCTTGGTTGAAAGATACACTGAAAACACACCAACAATTTCTAAGACTTTTTCTGTGACCCTTTTGTGATCATCTTGTTGGGAATTCAAGGTACAATTCGAGTTTTGATGTCTTCCCCGTCAGTATACACTATTTCAGCTGTTGTATCATGAAAAGTAGACGGATTCTTTTGGGAGACCCGTAATCTATATTAATGGATCAATGTTGAATAAGAATCCTCAGCCAAACAACAATATGCTTCTACTCCTTTCTTATATGTTTCAATTATTTAAGTTATAATCACGTATTGCAATTTACTGTATTCCGTTTTTCGTATTATAATTTTAAATAAAGTGTGTTTTATATAATTATTTTACGAATGGTTTCCTACAAGTATATGAATCAAAGATACATGTTTTTACATAGAAAGGAAAATAAATCAAAACTAGTAAAGTAATTCATAATTTGTTATGTAATGGATAGCATTACATAGCACTGTGATGGAAATTTTTATATGTAGGGGGTGTTTGGCCTAGCTTTTTTAACAAAGCTTATAGCTTTTTTAGCTTTTTTTACAAAATAAGCTTCATTTGGTGTTTGTTTTAGCTTTTTAAACTTATGCTTATTAGCTTATATAAGCTAATTTGAATAAGCTTATTTAAGGATGGTTTTTAAGCTTATTTGAAGAATGATAGAAATAAGCTATAAGCTAATTCAAACACTTAAAAAAAGCTTCTCTAATGATAAAAAATAAGCTATAAGCTACTTTAAAATATAAAATAAGCCAAAAAATAAAAGCTAAGCCAAACACCCCCGTAGTGGATACCATTACTTTTAAGTTTTAACATATGCAAAAGTAATTCATAATTTGTTATGATTAATTTTTAACAGATCCCATAATATGTTATGATGAATATGTTGGAGTTTTGTGGAGGATATTATTCTATCCAAGGCTGATTTCATATCTTCGGTGACAGGGTCGTACGACATTTAATAATCCCACGGACAGGGACGCGGAAAGGGTAAATCCGTCAATCTTTCTCTTTTTTTTTTTGTTTGTTCTCTGACCCTTGTATGACTATGAGGGACATTATTTCCTGCCTCTCTTTTTCTTATTTTTAACAGAAAATTATCATGAAATTTACGAAAACCACGTGAATGATTCAAATTTTATCATTTATAAGGGATATAAAGTATAAACGCTCAATTAGTGATGAAATTCTATCACTTACAACATTTAATCAAGTTTTGTTACGTTATCGAGCTTTATTACATCACTAGTGATAGATTTTACAAGGGGTACCCATCACTAGTGATGGTCTTTTTTTATTTATAAATTAACAATAAAACAATAAAATTATAAATTTCATTTAAATAAAAAACAATATCTCTAGATATATTTTAGGTTACAACTTAAAAATAAACATATAAAAATAAAAAGATACATAAAGAAAACCTACTTCTCGTCCGAATCCGGAAATTACAAACCTAAAGAACCTACAAGTTCAATTAAATCATATCTCAACTGAAAGTGAATTTCTTCATTGCGCAAGTCTTGTTGGACATTTTCGGGAACGAGAACTTGTGTAGGAGGATCCGGTACCCAATCTGGAGATATTGCACGCCCATCTTCTTTTATTAGCATATTGTGCAATATGATACATGCATATACTATGCTATAGATTATTTTTTTATTCATCGCACGAACCGGTCGGTTTAGTATCCCCGTCTACCCTTTAAAACACCAAAAGCTCTCTCAACATCTTTTCTTGCCGATTCTTGCAACTTCTTGAACATCTTTTCTTTAACCTCGACGAAAATGAAGGAGATTTCACAAAAACAGACCATGATGGGTCATAAGAAGAAAGCCTCGTCTGTAATATCTTTCATTAACAAAAAATGGACAGAAGGGTGTGGTACCATGTGTTACGCTTTGAAACAACGACGATGTGTATAAAACATTGATGTCGTTGTTTGAACTAGGAACACCAAAATATGAAAGCCAAAATCATAAATCATTCGACGTCACCGCTTGAAGTATGATGGTCGGTCTTTTGACGTCACCCCTAACATACGCCCCTCGCAACTCTCTTGGACAATTTCTCCATTCAATATATGTACAATCGATGCTACCGAGCATCCCTGGAAAATGGCATCTAGCCTCATGCGCGGCGTAAATATGTGCGATGTCGTGTCTCGTCGGTTTAAGTAGAAACTCTTTGGCATACAATTTAATGATCGCGTTACAAAAGAATTGCAAACATTCACGCGAAGTTTTGTGCGACATTGCTAAGTATTCATCAAATTGATCGGGAGGGTTACCCATCGCTAGTTGGCGGATGTGCATTTTTGTATCGGCGTGAAACTTCGTTTGCCCCTCCCGTGGTAACATTCTTGAAACCATTCTTCGCTTGCTTCGATGTCTCCAACAATCTTTAAAAATAAATCTTTTGGTAAACGGAACCGATCTCTAAACGTTTCGGGAGTGTAGACCGGATTCTCCACAAAATAATCCTTCATTAATTAAAACTTCATTGGCATGTATACGATCACGATCCACCATTTTCTTCTTTGGGCGGCTCGAACCTTCAAGTTCGTTATACACCTTCTCGAAAAATTCAAGCGTGTCATTGTCGGAAGACGTATCGCTATCGGTGTCTATCGGAAACGAATCCGTTGGAAATTCCATTTTTAAAATTATGCAAGATTGTATTTTTGTTGGTCAAAAGGATTGTATTTTTTTGAGGTTTGAAGATTGAATGTATATATGATTATGATTTATTTATTGAAAAAGGAAAAAAAAATCAAACCAACTATCGAATCGATTGATATTGAGAGTAAAATGATTATATAGTTACTATAATCTCTATCTATTTTTATTTACATCTATTTTGTTTTAAGTTTGTATTTATCTTTTTAGATTTGTTGAAATTTTATAGGAATTACAATTAAAAAAAAAGATAAATTATTTGTACAAAAAAATCTATATATATTCTAAAGTTTAGTTATATGTTCTATTTTAAATCCAAAATTTATGGTTGTTTTAAATGAGGTCATTTACATATATCCCCCTCCTAAGATCATTTATTACATATATACCCAACCCATAAAATCAATTACATATTTCCCCCTTTTAAACCATACATATTACATATTTACCCATTTTATTAAAATCACTCCTATTGAATTACTATTTTACCCTTAATGAACTTATTAAATGATTATACATTTTCCCCTTTCTAATACCATTACTTACATATTTTATGATTTAATGTGTAATATAATTGTTTACAAATAAGATATTAACCTAATGATATAAATTCATTTTTTTATAAGCCCTGCCTATTTTTTTATAAGCTTCTGCCTCTGTTATGTGAAAATTGAAAGTTTTGCTTATATATAATACGTCATAGCTCTTAAGCATTATTTTTTTTAAAGAAAACAGTCATGCGACCATGGTTTAAAAATTTACTTTTGCTGTAAAACAGTTTTTTCAATATTATTTTGAATGTTTAAAACATGACAATTAGATTTCTGAAATAGCATTACACAAAAAAAATGGAAATTTAGCTCCTGCTTCAAAACAATTAAAATGTTGATGATCGAACTAAGATTTAGGCTAAAGAAAAATTGATTACGACTTGAAAAAAACAAACGTATATTGTATAACAATATGTTTTTTTTATAAGATATTTTAGATAATCAATATTTTAACGTAAATTATTAGTGTAGTTAACTAAAATTTAAATGTATAATGGGTCGGTTGTAAAAAATATGTAAACTAAAATGTAACGCCCTGCGTTTTCAAACATCCTACATTTAGAAACCTTACGTGAAATTCTATCTTTGGAAATCTTGTGTTCTTATAACCATTCTTTCATCGTATTCGTTGTAAAATACGGAACTTGCTTCGTAAATAAAACTTGTACATTACACTTTTTACCTAGTTAAATCATGTTTTATTTCATATTTCACCTTGTTACAAGTTAGGGGAAACATTGTTGCATATTATTACACAACTTAATTAACAAAATTACTCATTATAATGTTTTAAAAAAATAAAAAAAATAAAGAAATATGGCAGCCCAATTCAGCAAAATTCAGCCCCATATAGTTGGGTTTTGTGGGCTAGTTTCAAGGTGTAACCCCTTCTAAACACTTCCAAAGCCCAACCCATTGAAACCCTAATCCTTCCCCCTATAAATACCACTTATAACCAGCCTCCCTACCACTTTTGCAACACTAAAAACTCTCAAAACATCCTCCAAACCGTAGCTGAAAGCAAAGGTTCGAGTAGATTGACACCCCTTCACGAAAATGAGCATAACTCACTCAATTCTTATCCGATTCACTCGATTCTTTTTCCTACTTGCTTGTATAATCATGGGGTTCGATTCCTAGACTTCTCCTTGGAGAAATCAGACCTGGAAATGCCCCGAAATAGTCCATAAACTTTCTGTTTGTTTTTATGTTCATCAAAAACTTGTTTAAATCTATGCAACTTGTGTCCAACACATCTCATACCTATGTCCTAATGCTTACAACTTATCCCATGGTTGGTTAAGCTTAAAAACAAGGTTGAGACATCTAAATCAGAGGTTAAAACCTCATAAACTTTCTGTTTTTAATTAGGGTTTTACCCACAAGTAATGTTCAAGTGTGAAACTTGTTGAATGTGTGATGGTTGGATTAGCTTGGGCTATCCTTCATAAGAATCCACTCATTACTTGATGTTTTGCTATAGATTAGTTGTTGTTAATACCTTGATACTTGTATGTTCATGACCCTCCTTGTTGTTTATAACAACAAGTGTAGTGGTGAACAATAGAGGTGCCTAAATGGAAGCTTGTTCTTCCTACCTCATGTATGTATTCTATGACACAAAGAGGTACCTAAATGGAGACATTAATCTCCTACCTCATGCTTGAATCATAAGACTTGTAAACTATATAATATCTAAGTTATTCTATATGTATACATCTAAGTAACTAAGACTTGATGATGACTTAATAGTTATTTGTTAAGTGGACGTTACATCATCTATGACCATGCCCTTGTTACGACTCTAATGGATCTTAGAATCCATGAAATCATACCAACTCTTTTGAGTTTCAATAGTGTCAAGAACAAGAGTTATGCGTACAAGATGATTATTTTCACCTATGTTACTTTCTATATATTAAAAACTCCGAATCTATAATCTTCCGTTATACGCCAAACTCACACACCTACGTTTCCTTGTGTAGAAGGACAAGGTGCTCCGAACTAATTCATCTACAAACTTGCTCTCGGAATTTCAAGTCACCACTTGTAAACCGTGAGTATACTCGTATTTCCCCCCTTTTACTTTTACCACTTTTGGGGTGTAACATGTTTACTTATCAAAAACTTACACATGAACATTTTGCTTAAACACATGAACGTTCCTATAACATGCTTGTATACGTGATGACTTGATACTTTAAACTTGGGTTATTCTTATGTGTTGAACTTATCATTAACTTCGTACGAGCCAAACCTTGACATATGTAGCGCTATAGGATTAACGACCCGCCCGTAAACTTGAGGTTATGTCTTGAGCATATTGCGTTTTCTTGGTTTGATATGTTAGACACATGCCATGTTTAAATGTTTATCTTGAATCACATGCTTGCTATGAGGAACTGTTCAAACTTATCTTTTGCTATATACGTATCAAACTTGTATACTCGCCTTTGCTTTTGCATTGAACTTTATTTTAAACATGTTACAGGTTGAGGACGATGATGCTATGAAATGAAGTAGCGTTGATGCCTAGATACACATATAGACGTTAGGGTTTAAAATGTTGTATCAAAATTTTGTTATGTTATCATGTTGTTTTGTTTAACTTGTCGTATTTGAATTTCTTGTAATGTTGACTATTTGAAGTTATGAAATGAAATGAAATTTGGATTTTCTAAATATTGTCACAAATAGCGTTATGATGTCTCTAGCAATCTTCACACTTCGTCTCATCCCGATGTTTCCGCCATTGGTTGGGGTGTGACAGATTGGTATCAGAGCCATAACTATAGGGAATTAGGAAAAGTAGGAATGCTTTAACCTAGTCTATAGTTCTAGAGCCTTATTCGTACGTTTTACTTAAAACTACTTGCATGCTATCTTATTTGCTTTTATTTATCCTCTTGATCTTGTAAGCATATGTGTCACTTATGCGTTAACAGTTAACATGCTATACTTATTTTTATTATGTGTTAATACATGTTTCATCGTCTTATCCTTTATGTGTGTTCTTGACATCCTTTTTTATTCATTAATATTCGTCTCATCATTTCACTTTTATTGTGATATTCTTGACATGTTATACTTGTTTGTTTAATCTTTAATATACACTTTTCCTCACGCGTTTTACTCGACTATTCTAAATCCGACAACACACATATTACACAAACGAGATGAGTTCACCAAAATAGGCGTGAAACCCACAATTTGGTGAATGACTCTCAATCCTTCTACTTTTCTTTTTACACGAAATTCACCACCAAGTTAGGAGTGAAATCCTCACCTTGATGGAGAAATTCGAATTTCAAATTCTAGTGGACCCTC
This sequence comes from Helianthus annuus, assembly GCF_002127325.2. Lineage (NCBI taxonomy): Eukaryota > Viridiplantae > Streptophyta > Magnoliopsida > Asterales > Asteraceae > Helianthus > Helianthus annuus. The sequence goes on along the minus strand of NC_035443.2, from coordinate 23,626,396 downwards.
GTCATAGTGTTGAAATTAAATTTTGACCCGACGAGTACCAACCACACTTAGGATACGAAATCGTCAAGATAGGGGTGAAACCCGCACCTTGTCGACTACTTCCACTCCTTGATTTTTTTTCATAAATCCCGCCAAGTCTCGAAATTTCGATTGATTTGGGACATGTAGTAACCGGAAGGGTAAATACCGTTAACCGACTTGTCGGCGAGAGTATTTTACCTATTAGGCCAAAGCATGCTCCTCAAATTCAAAAGACTTTTCGACCACTTTGGTTAGTCAAAGTTCCGTTTGGAACACTCCAAACTTTGGTCAAACATGTGATTCTATTGTTCATTTTATACGATGCAATCTTTCAACCTCGAGTTTACTTTCGATTTCTCTTTTCACACACACAACATATCGAACCTTTTCATACATTTATACATATGCATGATTTTGTATAATTTAAATTCATATTCCTTGTAACGACAAGTGGAGTCATATCATCGAGATAGGAGTGATTTCCTTACCTTGACGATTAACTCCACTCCCCTTTACTTAAAACGACCTCACCAACGAGTTAGGGGTGATTCCCTTACCTAGGTGATCGTTACCAAAACGTCTCTTCAAAATATCTTATTATGCAAACTCGATCATGTTTTATACCTAAATTGTTTATCATTATTCAAAATACGTACTTATACGATTTCGAAATACTTTGTTTTATCAAGCGTACTTTCTATCCTACAATCTATTTTCACTCAACTCATATACACGAGATTCTTAATCATGTCTTAAAACATTTTATTTCCCATATTTCAAAACCTTACGAAATGCTACATATCAATTTAATCGGTCCAATGAATCTCTTGCCCAAGAACTTCATATTCGACTTAACCACTAAAACACACACTCACGTTATATCACCATATGAAGGACTTTCATTCTCAAAGGGAATTCAAACCAACCTTCTCACATACTTGTAGGATACTATAGATATTATACGACCGTTTTACCAAAGACGCCTTCGAACATCAATAAATCCTTTGTTAAATTTATTATAAAAAAAAAACAATCATTAAGTCCTTTTACTAAATTTCTTTTCTAAGGGTCGACGTTTTTACAAGATCCTTCAAAGTTCAAATTTATTATTTTGATGCAAATGAAACAAACCCGTTATTTTCAAAAACCTTTTCTACACCGTTTAATTCGCCATTCAAATTTCAAAACACGTGACCTAGAAGACTTCATTGGGACCGACGATCTTCAACATACGTAAACTCCTTTTTAAAACAAAAGTAGCATTTCAATCATTACAAAATACATTATGCTTAACCAATGAGTACTTTATATCCTCTTACATATACAAACTATATTCTACCATTCAAATCAAGCTCAACCTAATTTTGGTTCGATAAACTCAATGCTTCATTAAAACAACTATACATGCACATCGTCATACACATTTTGGTCGATACCTCGCGACAACATCATTTATATCATTCGCATTTACATACTCGATCTTTTGAACGCTTTTATACACTTAAATACGCAATGCCTCAACGTACACCATATACGCAATATTTATTTTTCATACCTACACCTATGTTCATACGTTTTATGCTTGTACTCATACACATACTACTTACACGTTTTATGTTTATGCTCATACATACATGCGTATTCATACTTAAACTTATGCTCATACTTTCATCCTTACTCATGATTCGTACATTCGTACCTATACGCGAGCGTAATCCGAGGGATTCGCTTACGTGGGTCCCCTACATGCTTAAACATAAACATGCTTACATACGACATTCTTCTACGTACACATTCTTATTTTCAAATTCATGTATACCTTGAATCATACATAACTACAAGCTATGTGGATCATGCGACAATCAGTATAATCGCGGGTGCACACGGGATTATAGTGATAGGCGTATGAGAACCATAGAGTGTACTACTGTGTATGGTAAGACACGGAACGTAACATGACCCCAAGTAACGAAATGGACGTAATGTGGTTAAAACATGGTGGATACGCCACTGGTACTTCCTATATATAAGTGTTTTCACCATGTTACCAAACTTTCGTAAAACGTGCCATGAGAAATTCAGTGTGTTGCAGACCTTTTGGACCTAATACAACTTCACGCAACTCACAAACGCATTATATCCGATTATTCATGACGAGACTTCATCCTTAACACACTGCGTTCATATATCCAACACTTATGCTATTCACATACTTGTACTCTTTAAGAGTCATTTGTTCATTCTATACTCGTATTATTTTATACAAAACTCGTTCGCAATCCAGCTTGTTTAAACATTTGAGTCCTAACTTACCTCGTTACCTATAAAATAGCCTCCCTATTCTTGATTCTTGTGAAACTATACTTAGTATACCTCTATTGATTTATTTAAAGTAACAAACCTTTTCGTTCCTCTCAATAAACAGGTTTTACGAAAGTATGATTTTTTTTATACTATCCTTAAAATCTTCCCCTTGCAAATCTACCTTGACGTTCTCCAAAATTTGGTACTTTTCAAAACTTTCAAACTTCCCAAGTTTCAATTCTTAATGATCACCTTTATGCCAAAAACTCTTTCAAGCCTTCCTCTTGAATAAATTTCGGGACGAAATTTCCTAAAGGAGGGGAGACTGTAACGCCCTGCGTTTTCAAACATCCTACATTTAGAAACCTTACGTGAAATTCTATCTTTGGAAATCTTGTGTTCTTATAACCATTCTTTCATCGTATTCGTTGTAAAATACGGAACTTGCTTCGTAAATAAAACTTGTACATTACACTTTTTACCTAGTTAAATCATGTTTTATTTCATATTTCACCTTGTTACAAGTTAGGGGAAACATTGTTGCATATTATTACACAACTTAATTAACAAAATTACTCATTATAATGTTTTAAAAAAATAAAAAAAATAAAGAAATATGGCAGCCCAATTCAGCAAAATTCAGCCCCATATAGTTGGGTTTTGTGGGCTAGTTTCAAGGTGTAACCCCTTCTAAACACTTCCAAAGCCCAACCCATTGAAACCCTAATCCTTCCCCCTATAAATACCACTTATAACCAGCCTCCCTACCACTTTTGCAACACTAAAAACTCTCAAAACATCCTCCAAACCGTAGCTGAAAGCAAAGGTTCGAGTAGATTGACACCCCTTCACGAAAATGAGCATAACTCACTCAATTCTTATCCGATTCACTCGATTCTTTTTCCTACTTGCTTGTATAATCATGGGGTTCGATTCCTAGACTTCTCCTTGGAGAAATCAGACCTGGAAATGCCCCGAAATAGTCCATAAACTTTCTGTTTGTTTTTATGTTCATCAAAAACTTGTTTAAATCTATGCAACTTGTGTCCAACACATCTCATACCTATGTCCTAATGCTTACAACTTATCCCATGGTTGGTTAAGCTTAAAAACAAGGTTGAGACATCTAAATCAGAGGTTAAAACCTCATAAACTTTCTGTTTTTAATTAGGGTTTTACCCACAAGTAATGTTCAAGTGTGAAACTTGTTGAATGTGTGATGGTTGGATTAGCTTGGGCTATCCTTCATAAGAATCCACTCATTACTTGATGTTTTGCTATAGATTAGTTGTTGTTAATACCTTGATACTTGTATGTTCATGACCCTCCTTGTTGTTTATAACAACAAGTGTAGTGGTGAACAATAGAGGTGCCTAAATGGAAGCTTGTTCTTCCTACCTCATGTATGTATTCTATGACACAAAGAGGTACCTAAATGGAGACATTAATCTCCTACCTCATGCTTGAATCATAAGACTTGTAAACTATATAATATCTAAGTTATTCTATATGTATACATCTAAGTAACTAAGACTTGATGATGACTTAATAGTTATTTGTTAAGTGGACGTTACATCATCTATGACCATGCCCTTGTTACGACTCTAATGGATCTTAGAATCCATGAAATCATACCAACTCTTTTGAGTTTCAATAGTGTCAAGAACAAGAGTTATGCGTACAAGATGATTATTTTCACCTATGTTACTTTCTATATATTAAAAACTCCGAATCTATAATCTTCCGTTATACGCCAAACTCACACACCTACGTTTCCTTGTGTAGAAGGACAAGGTGCTCCGAACTAATTCATCTACAAACTTGCTCTCGGAATTTCAAGTCACCACTTGTAAACCGTGAGTATACTCGTATTTCCCCCCTTTTACTTTTACCACTTTTGGGGTGTAACATGTTTACTTATCAAAAACTTACACATGAACATTTTGCTTAAACACATGAACGTTCCTATAACATGCTTGTATACGTGATGACTTGATACTTTAAACTTGGGTTATTCTTATGTGTTGAACTTATCATTAACTTCGTACGAGCCAAACCTTGACATATGTAGCGCTATAGGATTAACGACCCGCCCGTAAACTTGAGGTTATGTCTTGAGCATATTGCGTTTTCTTGGTTTGATATGTTAGACACATGCCATGTTTAAATGTTTATCTTGAATCACATGCTTGCTATGAGGAACTGTTCAAACTTATCTTTTGCTATATACGTATCAAACTTGTATACTCGCCTTTGCTTTTGCATTGAACTTTATTTTAAACATGTTACAGGTTGAGGACGATGATGCTATGAAATGAAGTAGCGTTGATGCCTAGATACACATATAGACGTTAGGGTTTAAAATGTTGTATCAAAATTTTGTTATGTTATCATGTTGTTTTGTTTAACTTGTCGTATTTGAATTTCTTGTAATGTTGACTATTTGAAGTTATGAAATGAAATGAAATTTGGATTTTCTAAATATTGTCACAAATAGCGTTATGATGTCTCTAGCAATCTTCACACTTCGTCTCATCCCGATGTTTCCGCCATTGGTTGGGGTGTGACATAAAACTTAACCAGTAACTAGATATGTAAAAAGGTCACTTGTTTTATAAAATGGGTATGACCGTTTTTTTTTTCAAAGAAATATTTTAAAGATTATATCACAACATATAGAGTATTGACTAGATTGATTTTGAAGTTAAGAGATAAGAAATTTTGAAAAAGGGTAAAAGGGTAATTTCATAAAGAAAGGGGGAAATATGTAATTGATTTTAAAGATTGGACAAATATGTAATAAGGGCTTTTAATAAGGGGATATATGTAAAAATTCCTTTTAAATGCACCAGCCTATAAGAATCCTATTAATTTCATTTAATTTACTTAATAATCACAAGTTACATTACTTTAATCATTTGGGTCAAAAACAATTCCAGTTTAATAATCATAAGTTACATTACTTTAATCATTTGTGTCAAAAATAATTCCACAAACCCTAGATCATCTGATAATAACAATAAGAAGAAAGCTCCGGCCGCACACAAATCTCCGGTGTTCGACTGCGATTGCTTTGATTATTACACGAACTACTGGTTCCGGTGGGACACGTCTGTTAACCGAGAGCTAATTCATCAAGTAATTGAAGCTATTGAAGAAAACTTTACCAGTAGTGAACAGGTTAACTGTCGCGGCCGTAAACCTAAGAAGAAAGAGAAGGCGAGTCATCGGAGGTTTGCCGGAAAAGCTTTAAATCCTCCGCCAGAGGTTTCGGTTTCGCCTCCGTACGACATCTCATTAGTTGAAGAATGTGCAAAGGAAGAACATGAGGTAGTGGAGGAGTCGCCGGAGACGGATGCAACGGCGAGAAGAGGACTTCCGGAAGTGAAAGGGTTGTTTAACTGGCGTTTGTGGGGACTTTGGAGTCCGTGATACTCATCCTTTGCCTCTCAATATATGCTCTCCAATCCATAATTAACTTCTCCCTAATTGAAGATCTTCATCGATTAGGCACACAACTCTCAGACATATATCTTCGATTGATCTCCTGCACAGGCTCGCCATCAGGCTCTCCATCAGTCGGCAACTCAATTGGAATCGTAATTAACTTCTCCCCAATTGAAGATCTTCATAGATTTGGCACACAATTCTCAGACATATATCTTCGATTGATCTCCTGCACAGGCTCTCCATCAGGCTCTCCATCAGTCGGCAACATCAGTTGGAATCAAAATGGGTCATTTACTTGCTCCTTTAATTACACATCATCCTCCAACTCTCCAGCAACCTTTAAGTGCAATATATATATTTCTAAGATGAAGATAATGTATGGTAATGAAGATTTGGAGCAGCAAGAGGTAAAAACAGCCCGAATTTTTCCTTTTATAAATTCGATTCGTGAGTGTTAGTGTGTGTGTTTATATTGATTAGGGTTTCATCAAATGCAATGTGAGGGTTTCCAATCGGTGTTTATACAAATAATATTGAACCCAATTTTATGTATGTGTATGCAGTGTGTAGTGTGGGGTCTTGCTTACCTCATTCAAGGAATAACAATGAAAGACAGGGGTTATTGATTTTGAAAAACTCCGCCTCTTTGTTCGCCTTCTTCCTGATTTTAAGTTACAGTGAGTCAATTTCCTTTTTCTGATTCTAATCGATTAAGAACTATACGTGATTAACCAACGAATTGTTGTGATTTTATGTTTCTATTGCAGTATTTGGATTGAAATGACTGTTGCAATTTGATGATCGTCAGTTATAGTTCGTTTTTTGAATATAGAGAAACACTGACTTATTTAAGGTGCTTGATTTGGGTGAATAGTAGCAATATAAACTGCTATTGTAATTTGGTGTGATATTCAATTCAGTATCATCAACCTAATCAAATTGTGCCCTAAACATAGAGTAAATGTGTTCACCAGCAAGGTAATAATATATACTAATTTTCAATTATCATTGACTTCTAATAAGGAAATATAGCTATTAGGTTATGTCAAGGTAAGCATAGTTTATAAAGAATATGTTGCAGAATAAAGTTAATACAACATTTTAGTAATAAATAATTAGCTGATAGTCAATAATAATTTTAGTATGCTAATGTTGTTAGAGTTAATAAAAGGACTATCAATTGTTATTTAACAATTTTAGTAGAACTGGTGCAACATTTTTGGTTAATAGAGCTGTTAGTGACTCGGTTATTTATTACTAACTGCTTAATAGCCCATTAGCATACTAACTCTTGATTCAAAGTAATCTCAGAACAATTGATAGTCACTAACCGAGTCACTACCGTTGTTAAGGTACCTGCATTTTTGTTGTTCGTTAACTATTTGATTGTTTTGCTACCACATACTAATCACCCCTGCCAGGTGTGAAGGTGAATACTTTATTAACGTGATCGTTTTTATTGTCGGGTCGATTTTGAATCAATTTTGTTTACTTTTATCAGTTTTTGGTTTCGGTTTGGTTTTAGGTTGTTTTATTTTTTGCATCGTTTTGGTTTTGATTTTTCCCAGCAATTGTTTTGTTTCGATCTAAGTTTTTTGAGTTCGTTTCGCTAAGATCTTTTACGTTTTTTGTTCCGTTTTCAGTTTTTTTTAGTTTTGTGTAAATTTAGTTTCCTTTCCGGTTAGATTCGCTTTATTTGTTTTTGGTTCAGGTTCGGTTTTCATTTCAGCAACATTATTTGTCTCAGCTTATTTGTTTCGGTAAAATTATTCAGTTTGCATAGGTTCGTTTCGGTCTGGTTTTGTTTTTTGGTTCGTTTAGGTTTGGTTTCAGTTTCCTTGGTTTTCGCTTTTAGTTGGGTTCCATTTTTTATTTAGTCTCTGGTTCGCTTTCTATTGGCTCAAAACTATTTATGCGGATCAAGCTAAAAACATATATTCACATACACACACACGCATGGTTAAGGTACGTTGCATAATCTATACATCTTGCTTTAAACAGAAGTAGGTGCAACCCGTAAACGAATTGGAGGTTCAATGTTATGTTCGTTTATTTTCGTTCATTTATGTTCGATGATTGACTTTCGTTTATGTCTGTCCTCTCTCTTATTTGCGTTCATTTGTAACCATTCTTTATTTTCATTTGAATGTTCGTTTAAATTTATACATTACTAATATTCATTTGAAATAGTTTTCATATTATCAAACCATTTGTTTACTTTTAAAAAGTTGGATGTAATGATGCTGGTAGAATATTGACTTCCACCATGCTGGTAAAATTAACACAGTTTTACAACCCACCAACCCGATTACTACTCGCCTGCCTATTTAAATAAATGGGTTAAATAAGTAATGAACCGCATTCAGGTTACATGAATTTAAGCGTGACGGAGTTAGACTTGCATGGAGTTTTCCTACATATTTTGATAAGTCTGTTTGAATTTGCATATAAAAAATAATTATCTGAATATGATTTATTTCAACTTCAACTTTCAGTAAACAATTTCTAAGTTTAGTTATATCTTATATTTAAAATCAAAATTTATGGTTGCTTTAAATGCATTACAATTAACTTTAATGAAATAGTACCAGCCGCCTTTATGACCATGTTTAATCAATGAGCCTCTTCCTTTTCTCCATATATTAATGTTTAAGTTAGGGTTTATAGACTTTTCATAACAATTCACCTTAAAGGATGATTGGTTATTAGATAACTAATACTTGATATTACAATTAACTTTAATGAAATAGTACGAGCCTTTATGACCATGTTTAATCAATGCGGCTCTTCCTTTTCTCCATGTCACACCCCGATTTCCACGTGTCACCGGTGGGCCCGGTGTGGGGTACAGTGACGTAGTTGGCATCGTCATAGACAATCAACACAATATAATAATGCACAGCGGAAGCAGAATAGATACATTTCAACTTTTAAATAAAGTGCAATAATAAATATCACAGTAGTTGAAACGGATCCACAAGCGGATCAAATAAAATAAGATAAAAATTGTTCAACAGATATTTTGTCGTCCGAGCTTGCGAGACTATAGTGGACGCTCTTAGGAAACAGCCAGCCTAGTTCGTATAGTACCTGCACTTAACCTTTTGGGAAAAATACGTCAGTTTACACTGGTAAATACAAATCGACTGACTCATTTTGAAAATGATTGAAAATTGATTTAAATGCACAAGGCATAAATATTTTTATTAACTTGGGATATTTATGCAATATAAACTTGTGAACGAATTACATGCACTCGTATCTTTGGTGGCCCGGGATCTACTGTCCGGGCTAAAGATTAAATGACACGCCACATTAAAGAGTTATACACGCCGAGTGTACGCCTACACCCCGTGCTCTGGTCGTGGCCATCTCGTAAGATAATGCCAAGGATATCCGGGACACGGTCAATAACCCCCCAAAGCCTAAAGTAGGACAAGACTGTTTAAACGAGTCGCACAAGCTATTCAAGACTGTACACCCATAAGGCGCAGGACTTGTGCGCCCGATCAAGCGGTATTTTAAATACCGTACCCCAAGCCCGTATAGGGAAAATAAGTCAAAATGTATTTACCTGAGCAAGTATGTAACACAATCGGTAAGTGTGGTAGCTTTTACTGGGCCTCCTAATCTGGAACAAAGGTTTATAATTAACCTATTAGATTCCTAACGGGTCTTTTATTTAAGCCTAAGCTTTGACCGGTTAGTTTTAAGAATGATACGGTTTACGCACGATTAAGCGAAAGACCGGATAGAATGTGATTTAGACCCGACAAGTTTGAATACTTGTATAATATGGGTATACTAAATACATTCTGGATTTTGAGATAAAAATGATAACGTTTGACCCGTTTCGGTCGATTTACGCAAACTAGTTACGCAAACCGAACCGAACGCAAAAAGGGCGTTACGGGTAGCCAAAAGAGTCAAATGCAAGTTTCCTGAGATAATACGCTTTAAATATGATATAATATCAGTAAGTTATGTTCTATATTGCCCGGAATAATTTTAAACTCAATTTATGCCTTAGAAGGGCATTTTGGTCATTTAAAAGATTATAAAAGAGTCAAATTAGAAATCTGAGTTTCGGGTCTGGTTTATACAGTAAATATTCAACATATTATATCGGTAGGGTATGACCCATATACCAAACTTAACATTTAAAAATCAAACTATGCACCGTAGGGGTATTTTAGTAATTTCACAAGGGCTAAAACTGCCAAAACTGGAAATCTGAGTTCATATACTTATACTTACTGTTTTTATATGAAAATATACTAATTACATCAGTAGGTATAAGTCTTATATGTTTAAAACAAGTATAACGCTTACTATGCGCTTAAAACGCTAAATATGCGATTTAGAGCCGTTTCCGGGTTTATATATGAAAGCTGAAATTTTTATATTTCCAGAAGGCTCAAAATAATTTATTTAACATATAAAATTAGTAGGAAAAGGTTTCGGGTCAAAAGAATGTGTAAAACTCATTTTATGGCCTAAATGGTCAAAACCGTCATAAACCGAAATAACTAAGCGATCTAAGATACGATCAGCCAAAAATTAAATAAAAATCATCTAAAATCCCAAAATATTATATTACATCTGTTGGTAAAAAGTTTCGTATCAAAACGTGGCCTGAAATGGGTTATATGCGAAAAGGGCCGTTTATGTAATTTAAGAACATAGTTTTACGCTAATGGCCATAACTCAAAATCTGGACCACCAACTGATCCGAAATTTTCGATGCAAGTTTATATATTAAAAATAAAGATTTCTACTCTTTCACTTTTCCAAAAATCACGTTTTATATCAAAAAGGGCAAAATAGTCAACTTTTAAGCATAATCGGAAACATGCATTTGAATCGGCTAAGTATAGACTCAAGCAACAAAATTCCAGAGAGTTTTACCAAAATAAAAATGGTCAAAAATACTCTCCAATACAGATCTCAAACATGCATGTACGAATCCGAATCGATAGTCTACGAAATAGTCGTTTTATAAGACTTTCGGTTCCGATTCGTATCTATACTAACGATTGTCGAGTTGATCATTGTAAAACACATTCTTATATTCATTATAAAGCTATCTATGATGATCAAACAGATTGCATGTTATTTATATTACCATTTAAGCTATGTTTCTCAAAAATCACTTCTGTTGACTTTTTAGAATCACGTTTGACTCGACAATTAGCATGCATATAGTGGGATTCAGATAATACCCTTTAGAGGGTTTATTTCCCACATAAATACCTATATATATCTGGTTTCAATTCGAGAAATGACTGAGTAAATCTCGTTTAATCAGAAAGTCAAAGTTTATGAACAATCAGTTTGACTTTTACTAATAATCGATGCATGAACGAATTAAGGACTGAATTAGAAGCTTACCAAGGTCCTATTGATGCTTAGTGAACACTAGGATTCGGCCTTGATGTCCAGAAATGCTCCAGAGATGTTTTGAGAGTTTCTTGAGAGTAGAGAGTTCTTGATCACAATTGCAAATGCCCAAGAAATGGTCTTGTGAACTGATTTAAAGCTGAAATTGAAGGTTACTGTGGCACTAGGCATGCATGGCATCTTATTGGTGATTTATGGAGGTGATACCAGCTGGTTAGCACTCAATTTCGGACTCAAATCAACCATTTTCGCGAATTCTGTCACTGGCAGCCCCACGCGGCCCGCTTGGGTCAGTCCAGGCGGGTCGCCTGACCTCCTGCTCAGCCAAACAAGTTTCCAACTTGGCAGCTTTGGTCCCTGAACTTGTATGCGATGTTTCGGCTTCATATCTTGACTCGTAAACCCTAAATCTTGGTTTTTAAGAACCTTAGGACATTTACCTACATGGTAATGTCCTCGGATAACTTTGCGCTCAACCGAAAAGCCATGAAATTCGACGTTGACGCTTTTAGCCCCTCAAGTACGGTTTTGGCCATAACTTTCTCATACATTGACGAAACTTCATGAAATTTTAACCACATATTCTAGTGAGTATATTTTAGCTTCTCAAAGCTTAGGGTCTGCCAAAAGTTCACTCAGAGGTATAAGTTAAACATGTTGACACTTTTGGCCCCTATAGTTTGAAATACTTCACTTTTGTGCAATTTCCGCGCCGTATGATCCATGAACCATCTGTTTAAGGTTATAAACATTATGTAGGGTTATCATAGAGTCTATTTATCCATTGTTGACACTTTGGACCCTTACGTTCCATAGTTTTTACTGTTTGTCACTTTTAGTCCCCCTAAAGTTCATTTTCACATACCGGAACCTTATGACACGTGTCAAGACATTATTGGACGAAATTTTTCGAGGTGTTACATCCTCACCCCCTTAAAAGAAATCTCGCCCTCGAGATTTATTGAAACAAATGGGGATATTTCTCTTGCATCGTGGATTCCACTTCCCACGTGTATTCGGGACCTCTACGGGCATCCCATTTAACCTTAACAATAGGCACGTGCTTCCTTCGAAGCTTCTTTACCTGTCTATCCTCAATCGACAAAGGTCTTTCCACAAATTTCAGACTTTCGTCTATGTGTATATCTGTATGCGGTATAACCAGTGAATCGTCAGCGAAACACTTCTTCAAATTACAGATGTGGAACACATTATGAATAGCACTAAGCTCTTCAGGCAAGTTTAACTTGTAAGCGACTGACCCAGGTCCTATGTATCTCGGGCTTAGCTTGCCTTTCTTTCCAAATCGTATCACACCCTTCCAGGGCGATACTTTAAGCAATACTTTATCACCTACATCGAAGTGAAAGTCTTTGCGCTTAGGATCCACATAACTTTTCTGCCTATCCCTGGCAGCTTTCAAACGATCGCGAATCTGAACGATCTTGTCTGTCGTCTCAAAGACGATATCTGGTCCTGACAGCTGGACTTCTCCAACTTCTGCCCAACAAATGGGCGATCTACACTTTCTACCATATAAGGCCTCAAAAGGCGCAGCCTTTATGCTGGAATGGTAACTATTGTTGTAGGAGAATTCAATCAGTGGTAGGTTCTTATCCCAACTACCACCTAAGTCGATCGCACATGCACGAAGCATGTCTTCCAAAGTTTGAATAGTACGCTCACTCTGACCATCAGTCTGAGGATGATAAGCCGTACTAAAATTCAAACGAGTGCCCAACGATTGTTGGAAACTCTTCCAAAAATGCGACGTATATCTAGTATCTCTATCGGAGATAATAGATATAGGTATACCATGCAATGCTACAATCTTATCGACGTATAATTGTGCTAACATATCTGAGCTATACGTCTCCTTGATGGGTAGAAAATGAGCTGACTTAGTCAGTCTATCTACTATGACCCATATGGTATCATTTCCCTTTTTCGTCTTCGGCAACTTGGTGATGAAATCCATTGTCACCATTTCCCATTTCCACTTGGGAATTTCAGGTTGCTGAAGCAAACCTGACGGCTTCTGATGCTCAGCCTTGACTTGCGCACAAGTCAAACATTTAGCTACATGCTCGGCTACTGACTTTTTCAAACCAATCCACCAGTAGTTTGCTTTCAAATCCTGGTACATCTTATCAGCTCCAGGATGAACGGAATATTTAGAGCTGTGGGCTTCCTGGAGGATAACATCCCGAAGTCCTCCATAAACTGGAACCCATATTCGTCCGTTTAGTCGTAGCATTCCATCTTTGTCATAGGATAACTGCTCCTCAGTTACTCCTAACTTTTCTGCAGGATAGTTAGCTTCCAACACAGCTTCCTTCTGTGCAGCTAACACCCTTTCATTCAAATTATTTCTTATTTCAATGCGCTTGGCATTGATTCTGATCGGTTTCACCCTTTCCTTTCTGCTTAAGGCGTCGGCAACCACATTTGCCTTGCCTGGATGGTATCTTATCTCACAGTCATAGTCATTGAGAGTTTCCATCCATCGCCTTTGACGCATGTTCAATTCCTTCTGATTGAACAAATGCTGAAGACTCTTGTAATCCGAATAAATTGTGCACTTGGTTCCATACAAGTAATGTCTCCATAGCTTCAAAGCAAACACAACTGCACCCAATTCCAAATCGTGGGTGGTGTAGTTCTTCTCGTGTACTTTTAGCTGGCGGGAAGCGTAGGCAATGACTTTGCCTTTCTGCATGAGTACGCAACCCATGCCCGTATGTGATGCGTCACAATACACCACAAATTCCTCTATTCCATCAGGCAATGTCAACACTGGCGCATTGCTCAGCTTCTTCTTCAGAATATCGAAGGATTCCTGCTGCTTAGGGCCCCAATCGAACTTAATCTTCTTACGAGTCAACGAAGTTAGGGGCGCAGCAATTCTTGAAAAGTTCTCAATAAATCGCCTATAATATCCTGCCAATCCGAGGAAACTGCGAATCTCGGTAGGAGTCTTTGGCTCCTGCCAGTTCATGACTGCTTCTACTTTAGCGGGATCTACTTGGATACCACGCTCGCTTACTATATGTCCAAGGAATTGGACTTCTCGAAGCCAAAATTCACACTTCGAAAATTTGGCATAAAGCTTCTCTTGATGCAGAAGTTTGAGAATACAACGAAGGTGTTTCTCATGGTCAGCTTGGCTCTTCGAGTAGATAAGGATGTCGTCGATAAAGACGATAACGAATTTGTCCAAATAAGGCTTGCAGACGCGATTCATGAGATCCATGAACGCGGCTGGTGCGTTTGTGAGCCCAAACGGCATCACTAGGAACTCGTAATGTCCATAACGAGTCCTAAACGCTGTCTTGTGCACATCTTCGTCTTTGACCTTTAACTGATGATAACCTGACCTCAGGTCGATCTTGGAGAAATAGCTTGCTCCTTGCAACTGATCGAACAGATCGTCGATCCTGGGTAACGGATACCTATTCTTGATAGTGACCTTATTAAGCTCACGGTAATCGATGCACAGACGCATCGATCCATCCTTCTTCTTAACGAACAAGATTGGCGCTCCCCAAGGAGACGAGCTAGGTCTAATAAAACCTTTAGCTAACAAATCATCCAACTGCGTCCTCAACTCCTTCATCTCCGTTGGTGCCAATCTGTATGGTGCTCTTGCTACAGGTGCTGCGCCTGGAATGATGTCTATCCGAAACTCCACTTGCCTATCTGGTGGCAAACCGGGTAGTTCTTCAGGAAATACTTCAGGATACTCCGAGATAACAGGAATATCTTCAATCTTCGGCTTCGGCTCATCAATGGTAACTTGTGCCATATAAATGACACATCCTTTCTGCATGCATCTAGATGCCTTGAGCATGGACACTTGCTCAGGCAATCCATGCTGGGTATCTCCTTGAATAGTAAGTGACTCACCAGACGGAGTCTTCACTATCACCTGCTTTCTATTGCACAGAATCTGGGCTTGGTTACTCGACAACCAATCCATGCCTATCACTATATCAAATCCAGCTAGCTTAAAGGGAAGCAAGGATAACGGGAAAGAATGATTCCTAATGGATGTAACACATCCATCTAGAACAGTCGAGGCGGTTTCTATGGTTCCGTCGGCTAATTCCACCTCATATTTTACGCTTAAGGTTTTAACAGGAAGGTTCAACAATTTACAAAACTTATCATCTACAAACGACTTATCAGCTCCTGAATCAAACAAGACTCTAGCAAAAACATCATTTACAAGAAACGTACCTGTAATGACGTTGTCGTCAAGAACTGCCTCCTTGGCGTCCATTCTGAAGACTCTCGCGTTAGTCTTCTTTCCATCATCAACCTTCTTCGCATTCTTTGGGCAGTTGGGCCGAATATGCCCCTTTTCGTTGCAACCGAAACAAGTTGCATCCTTCATTTTCTTGCAATCCACAGCTTTATGATCTGTGGACTTGCAGATCCCACAACGTTTCTCGAAAGACTGGGACTTAGACTCCTGCCTGCATCTCCCAAAGTGATGCCTCCTACAAACCTTGCATTTGGGTTTCTCACCCGACTGATCTCCTTTCTTGAACCCCGACCCTTTCCTATGGTCGTTGCTCCCTCTGTGTCGTTTCTCAGACCTTCGTGAGGTGTCATCCTCACGTTTCCTTTTGTTTTCTTCTGAGCTCTTAATAGCTCTCAATCTGACAACATCTTGAGTGAGGGAGAGGGATAGATCAGCTACGGATCTAAATGTCATAGGCCTTGAAGCCTTGACGCTTGCCTTTATCTCCGGTGCCAGACCCCCAATAAATCGAGCAATCCTTCTCGGCTCCGGGGTCACCAGATAAGGCACTAACCGGGACAAGGTGTTGAACGTAGTAAGATACGCTTGACAATCGAGATTCTTCATAACCAGGGATACGAAATCCGATTCTATTCTTTCGACCTCATGCTGCGGACAGAAATTCTCCTTGATCAGTGCTACAAACTGATCCCATGTCATGCTATACAGAGCGGTCTTTCCAGTAGCTTGTAGAAGCGACTTCCACCATGCTAACGCGTCTCCCTTGAACGACTGGGACGCGTATTTCACAACATGCCTATCAGCACACACGCTGATATCAACCACAGTATCCATCTCATCAATCCATGTCATACAATCGACGGCTCCCTTTTCCCCAGTGAAATCTCTGGGCTTGCAAGATACGAAATACTTGTACGTACAGGACCTGCTGTGCGTATCATGCTTCATCTTAACTTCTTGCTTTGGGATGCTGCTGTGGTTGGAGGAGTGATTATCATCCTCATCCTTCTTCGGCTCACTCTTTTTAGAAGGTGGCTTACTATGAGCCTCAGAATGAGTCTTAGGCTTTACGTGCGTTACTGTTCGGGTCCTGCTCCGAGTACCGCTAGATTCCCTGAATTGCCTATCCATAGCTTTGGCAACAGCGTTATCTATCAGTGCTTGCAACTCTGCACCAGTGACGTGAATCCTTGCATTATCTGAGTGTTCCCCAGAATGACTGTTGGTCTCCTCCGATTTGGCCATTGTAGCTTTAAGCTACAATAAAGGACAAGGTCTATTTAGAAACCTAACAGTATTATCGTTCTAGACGATTTATTAACCATGGTATCAAGAACCTTAACAGTTAATTTGGTAAATTTCATTCAGGCTTTTATTAGCAATCAAGGAATGAAAATATATATATTGGCACAGTAGGCCTAGTCACTTCGGACAGCTTACTAAATTATAAATTTAGATTTTATAGGATTATAAATTGTATAATTAAACAAATAATCCTTTACTAGACAGAGGGTCATAAACCACAACTGCCACTATATGACATAGTCATAACCCGTAGGTATCAAGTCATTAACAGACTTGTGTACAGCTATAATCTGTAAATAATTTATTAAAAAGGGTGGCTTGTGTGATTTTTAGATCACGCTTAGCCAGGAATGTTAACATATTTTCAGATGTTAACAGGGAGTTGAATCTTTTCAATCAGGTTTTACCATCATGGCCAGGCCTGTTAATAAGGCATTCAAGCTAGGTTATACCTTACTAAGATTCTTATAAATGGCAAATCAAATAAAAATTGATATTTTCCATTATTTAAGTATTAAATTCATGCACATAATTTAAAATGAGAAATTTCCAATTAACCATTTCAAATTTCAAATAAAGTAACTAGTACATCTTTGCCCTAAACGGGACTTTAATTCAAATAACATGAATAACATGCCCGCGCAGGGGCTAAGCAAATAACAACAACAACAAATAAAATAAAACAAACCCACGCAGGGGTTAACAGAACAACATACCCTCGCAGGGGTAGAATAAGGGAAATATACCCACGCAGGGGTAGAGTACAGGAATAGATGTCCACGCAGGGACACGAGTAAATGAGATAACAATCAAAGGATTCAATGATCCTTCTTACTCTTACCCTTGAGTAAGTCAAACACCTTCTTGAACATGCCACTGTTGCGTCGGCGATCAGCTCGCATCTCGTGTTGCAACTCACGTCGCATGCTGTTAATCCCATGCAGGATTTCTTGAACCTGCGGCGGCGACATCATAGGCGCCGGTGGCGGTGGCTGGTACTGCTGCGGCTGCGGTGGCTGTGGCTGCTGGTAACCCGGAGGGTAACCAAAAGTAGACTGCCCAGCAGCCCAAGTGTCTCCAAATGGACCACTAGGTGGAAGCGAGCTGTAGTTTGCAGCTTGCCAATAAGGGTCTCCTGTGTAGTCGTAACCCTGGGGGAAGATCTGCTCGAATGGGTTAAACTGAGCTGCGCTGGCATAAGCCGGAATCGGCTCTCCATAGTTCTGCGGCGGCAGAGGCGGGATCGGTACTGAAGTGACCTCCGATACGGGATGCGGAGACTCTCCCGTCTCGGACTCTTCGTGAAGAGGCGTGTAGCGACTGCTACCAACGTGTGGAGGGGTGCCTATGCGAATCCCTCCGCGCGTAGACATACGCGCATTCCTCCTTGGCCTCTGAGGCGGAGGAGGTAAAACTGGTGGTGGCGGTGGCGACGGAGTGATCACGTCGCGCCATAGGGCCTCAGATAGGTCCTGCTGCAGAGGCGGCTGCTGCTGAGGCTGCTGCTGCTGAGAGTGGTGCTGCGAGTGCACCGGCGATCCATGGTGAGACTGGAGCATCGGAGAGTTGTGGCGGCTGGGGGTGTAATACCAATCGTGCTGCCGAAACCTCTCCTGAAAGCTGTCAACACCATTGTAGGGTGATCCCCTAAATGGTGACCCATCCGATATCTCGATGGGATGGTTGGGTGTACCTGACGGTGGCAGTGAAGGGTCCGTGTCCTCGTCAACTTCCATCTCGTGACCACCAGAGAAGTGGTCTTCAGGTCCTAGTGGGTTATGACCCACTGGCTCATCCAAGAAAGCGTCAGGGTTGTATAGGCCCTGATAAGCTGGTGCTGGGTAGTGGTGAGGTGACTGATGAAGAGGTATATAAGATCCATGAGAACCATGGGGCCCATTCTCCGAGTGGGGCCCAAATGATTGGGGTAGTGATGGCGAAGTGCTCATAGACACCGAGTGTCTAGCCGGCTTGGCGAATGATCCCCAAAGATCATTGGCTGCAGTGTTGTGCGTAGCTGACGGGGCTCGCCTGTGTGAGGGTCCTGCCTCATGGTCGTGAGATGTAGCGAATCCTCCTCGACCTCGCATACGTGGCGGCATGATGAACCTGTCAAAAATTAAACAAGTTGCACAACAAAATATATAAGACAAAGCTAATAATAAAAATAAAATAAAATAAACGAAATGTTGAACATTTCCTAAGTTCTTTGTCTAGACTCGAAAATCGAGGAATGTGCAATTGTGTAACTGAGATTAAACACATTAGGATAGTGTTTAATTCACTCAGCGTTGGCTCTGATACCAACCTGTCACACCCCGATTTCCACGTGTCACCGGTGGGCCCGGTGTGGGGTACAGTGACGTAGTTGGCATCGTCATAGACAATCAACACAATATAATAATGCACAGCGGAAGCAGAATAGATACATTTCAACTTTAAATAAAGTGCAATAATAAATATCACAGTAGTTGAAACGGATCCACAGGCGGATCAAATAAAATAAGATAAAAATTGTTCAACAGATATTTTGTCGTCCGAGCTTGCGAGACTATAGTGGACGCTCTTAGGAAACAGCCAGCCTAGTTCGTATAGTACCTGCACTTAACCTTTTGGGAAAAATACGTCAGTTTACACTGGTAAATACAAATCGACTGACTCATTTTGAAAATGATTGAAAATTGATTTAAATGCACAAGGCATAAATATTTTTATTAACTTGGGATATTTATGCAATATAAACTTGTGAACGAATTACATGCACTCGTATCTTTGGTGGCCCGGGATCTACTGTCCGGGCTAAAGATTAAATGACACGCCACATTAAAGAGTTATACACGCCGAGTGTACGCCTACACCCCGTGCTCTGGTCGTGGCCATCTCGTAAGATAATGCCAAGGATATCTGGGACACGGTCAATAACCCCCCAAAGCCTAAAGTAGGACAAGACTGTTTAAACGAGTCGCACAAGCTATTCAAGACTGTACACCCATAAGGCGCAGGACTTGTGCGCCCGATCAAGCGGTATTTTAAATACCGTACCCCAAGCCCGTATAGGGAAAATAAGTCAAAATGTATTTACCTGAGCAAGTATGTAACACAATCGGTAAGTGTGGTAGCTTTTACTGGGCCTCCTAATCTGGAACAAAGGTTTATAATTAACCTATTAGATTCCTAACGGGTCTTTTATTTAAGCCTAAGCTTTGACCGGTTAGTTTTAAGAATGATACGGTTTACGCACGATTAAGCGAAAGACCGGATAGAATGTGATTTAGACCCGACAAGTTTGAATACTTGTATAATATGGGTATACTAAATACATTCTGGATTTTGAGATAAAAATGATAACGTTTGACCCGTTTCGGTCGATTTACGCAAACTAGTTACGCAAACCGAACCGAACGCAAAAAGGGCGTTACGGGTAGCCAAAAGAGTCAAATGCAAGTTTCCTGAGATAATACGCTTTAAATATGATATAATATCAGTAAGTTATGTTCTATATTGCCCGGAATAATTTTAAACTCAATTTATGCCTTAGAAGGGCATTTTGGTCATTTAAAAGATTATAAAAGAGTCAAATTAGAAATCTGAGTTTCGGGTCTGGTTTATACAGTAAATATACTCTATTCAACATATTATATCGGTAGGGTATGACCCATATACCAAACTTAACATTTAAAAATCAAACTATGCACCGTAGGGGTATTTTAGTAATTTCACAAGGGCTAAAACTGCCAAAACTGGAAATCTGAGTTCATATACTTATACTTACTGTTTTTATATGAAAATATACTAATTACATCAGTAGGTATAAGTCTTATATGTTTAAAACAAGTATAACGCTTACTATGCGCTTAAAACGCTAAATATGCGATTTAGAGCCGTTTCCGGGTTTATATATGAAAGCTGAAATTTTTATATTTCCAGAAGGCTCAAAATAATTTATTTAACATATAAAATTAGTAGGAAAAGGTTTCGGGTCAAAAGAATGTGTAAAACTCATTTTATGGCCTAAATGGTCAAAACCGTCATAAACCGAAATAACTAAGCGATCTAAGATACGATCAGCCAAAAATTAAATAAAAATCATCTAAAATCCCAAAATATTATATTACATCTGTTGGTAAAAAGTTTCGTATCAAAACGTGGCCTGAAATGGGTTATATGCGAAAAGGGCCGTTTATGTAATTTAAGAACATAGTTTTACGCTAATGGCCATAACTCAAAATCTGGACCACCAACTGATCCGAAATTTTCGGTGCAAGTTTATATATTAAAAATAAAGATTTCTACTCTTTCACTTTTCCAAAAATCACGTTTTATATCAAAAAGGGCAAAATAGTCAACTTTTAAGCATAATCGGAAACATGCATTTGAATCGGCTAAGTATAGACTCAAGCAACAAAGTTCCAGAGAGTTTTACCAAAATAAAAATGGTCAAAAATACTCTCCAATACAGATCTCAAACATGCATGTACGAATCCGAATCGATAGTCTACGAAATAGTCGTTTTATAAGACTTTCGGTTCCGATTCGTATCTATACTAACGATTGTCGAGTTGATCATTGTAAAACGCATTCTTATATTCATTATAAAGCTATCTATGATGATCAAACAGATTGCATGTTATTTATATTACCATTTAAGCTATGTTTC
Organism: Helianthus annuus; assembly: GCF_002127325.2. Classification (NCBI taxonomy): domain Eukaryota; kingdom Viridiplantae; phylum Streptophyta; class Magnoliopsida; order Asterales; family Asteraceae; genus Helianthus; species Helianthus annuus. Next base: position 23,604,992 of record NC_035443.2, on the reverse strand, counting down.
TCAAAAATCACTTCTGTTGACTTTTTAGAATCACGTTTGACTCGACAATTAGCATGCATATAGTGGGATTCAGATAATACCCTTTAGAGGGTTTATTTCCCACATAAATACCTATATATATCTGGTTTCAATTCGAGAAATGACTGAGTAAATCTCGTTTAATCAGAAAGTCAAAGTTTATGAACAATCAGTTTGACTTTTACTAATAATCGATGCATGAACGAATTAAGGACTGAATTAGAAGCTTACCAAGGTCCTATTGATGCTTAGTGAACACTAGGATTCGGCCTTGATGTCCAGAAATGCTCCAGAGATGTTTTGAGAGTTTCTTGAGAGTAGAGAGTTCTTGATCACAATTGCAAATGCCCAAGAAATGGTCTTGTGAACTGATTTAAAGCTGAAATTGAAGGTTACTGTGGCACTAGGCATGCATGGCATCTTATTGGTGATTTATGGAGGTGATACCAGCTGGTTAGCACTCAATTTCGGACTCAAATCAACCATTTTCGCGAATTCTGTCACTGGCAGCCCCACGCGGCCCGCTTGGGTCAGTCCAGGCGGGTCGCCTGACCTCCTGCTCAGCCAAACAAGTTTCCAACTTGGCAGCTTTGGTCCCTGAACTTGTATGCGATATTTCGGCTTCATATCTTGACTCGTAAACCCTAAATCTTGGTTTTTAAGAACCTTAGGACATTTACCTACATGGTAATGTCCTCGGATAACTTTGCGCTCAACCGAAAAGCCATGAAATTCGACGTTGACGCTTTTAGCCCCTCAAGTACGGTTTTGGCCATAACTTTCTCATACGTTGACGAAACTTCATGAAATTTTAACCACATATTCTAGTGAGTATATTTTAGCTTCTCAAAGCTTCGGGTCTGCCAAAAGTTCACTCAGAGGTATAAATTAAATATGTTGACACTTTTGGCCCCTATAGTTTGAAATACTTCACTTTTGTGCAATTTCCGCGCCGTATGATCCATGAACCATCCGTTTAAGGTTATAAACATTATGTAGGGTTATCATAGAGTCTATTTATCCATTGTTGACACTTTGGACCCTTACGTTCCATAGTTTTCACTGTTTGTCACTTTTAGTCCCCCTAAAGTTCATTTTCACATACCGGAACCTTATGACACGTGTCAAGACATTATTGGACGAAATTTTTCGAGGTGTTACACTCCATATATTAATTGAAATAGCTCTAGCACGGGATTTCTGGACTCTGAGATACACTACCAGTTTAGCAAATGGTAGTCTTGAGGTAAGTTTATTGTACCATTGACGGTTCACCATTATCTTTAGAAATTTACTTCTGATGTATATGTTGCTTCTTTAAATAACTGAGAAATAGAGGCGAAACGAGTTGGTTAACGGGTATTAAAACAACATCACATGACTATAAGCACAATGACAATTGTCACAAATAGAGGACTACATTGTACCTATGGGTCAACTAAAAATAAAATTTAATTAAATGGACTAAACAACTACATTAAGTTTGAGACCAGGGTAAAAATCTAAAACATCATTTTTGTTTATTTTTTACTTTTATAACCAGATGTGTTGCAGGCATCTGAAAATGTTACCCTGGAGTCGGTACACAAGATTGGCAAGCTGGAGTGACATACGTGTCCAGATAACACTTTTTAAGTCCTGCATACCCTATTTATTAAGTATTGGGTTAATTGCAATAAATTTTAGTAAATAAATATATAGATTATATAACTAAACACTTGAAGAACTGTTAGGATTTGTTAATTTTGTTGGTTTATAAACTGCTTTCTGATCTATAAAAGGGAACAAAACCTACAATTTGAATTTTAGATGTTAGAACTAAATTTATATGTATATGTGTATGTAGTATAATATGTATATATATATATATAACATCTATTTTACACCATTTAAAACACAATGAAAAAGAAAAATAAAAAAAATTGAAAACTGTGACGTCTTTTGAAGAGGATTGAGAAACCACACGTCCATAGATTTGAAGTTTTGTGAGACCACATGTGGTGGGGCGCAAACCTCTCTCAAAGCGTCTTAAAAACGTGGGGAAACACTATACCCTCGGGTGTTTTGGGCCTTTTTTGACTGGTGGTACTACCACAAAGCGCCGAATGAGGAGTGGACTTTGGTCAAAATAACCATGGTCAAATGGCTAACTTTAAAAAACCCCGGTTTTTGTTTTAAAAATCTATATTATATTTGCACTTTCGTACCGTGTCACGCACTATCTATATCAGTCGTCGTTCCAGAAAAAAAACAATAACTATTATGCATGTCGTGCATCGCACGGGTATTCCCCCTAGTATAAATAAAAAGTGTGAGGTGGAAGGAGAGAATGTCATGTGACATTAAATGTAGTCTTTTATTAATATTTTAGATTAGATTAGATTAAATACGAAATTTGTGATTCAAGTTTTTTTTTTTCGCTTGACATATTTGCGTTTATTGAAGTCGATTTTAAATATGTTTTGGAATGACTTGAAAACTTGAATTCAACATGATAACATTAAAACCGGGAATTGATGCATATAAACATTAAATTATATATATGTTAGTTTAAAGTCGTATGAAGTGTATTGAACATAATCTTTAAAATGACAATAAGTGAAATCTTTCTATAGTACGCAAATGTGTAGGTGTGAATAAAACTATTGAAGTACCGAACTAAACACGTAACAATGTGTATACATAAATATTGTGTTGACGAGTACCTAGAACTAAACACTAAACACGTAAAGATGTGTATACATAAACGTTAACATTGTGTTGACGAGTAGTACCAAGTAATTTGTTATGATGGATAAATTGATTAAAATTCACTTCATTATACATTTAATTTGTTACTTGTTAACCAAATAATCAAATCAGGAATAAAATACATGCTGATTAACCATCGAAGTACGTTTGATAGTTAAATTCATCTTGAATTCATCATTTGTGGCCTAGTGACAGGAAGATTTGGGTTCTTCAATGAAGACTCAAGTTTAATTCTCACTTGTCACTTTGATGGATTAGGCAAAGATCTATAGAGTTTATCCTCCCTATAGAGATGCAAGGTTCTATCCTGACCTCATCCGGGTTTTCATCCCACCATCGGTTACACCAGAGAGTGTTCAACTCTTGTGGTGACAGAATGTCTGTCAAGTGACAGTTGACGGTATGATTTTCCGAGCGAACGCCCAAACCAAACTCTAAAGCCACCGTAGGCCTTGTTAAGAAAATATGGTCTGACCAGAGTGGGGCAACGATGCTCTCCAATTTGAGAAGTGCAGGGGCCTAACACAAGAAAGTCATGGTTTCAAAAAAATGTTAAATTCATCATCAACAACTTTTGATATCAATTTACTATTGACGTCACTTAAGTTTGGTTCTAAATTTGGTTTACACTGATGGTTTAACACTCGATGTCAGTGGCGGAACTAGACCAAAATGTTAGGGGTATCCTAATTTATTTTTACGAACAGTGGTATCCTTTATATAACAGAAACGAAGTTGAGTGGTATTTTTACACTATCGAAATGGAGTTAAGAGGTAATTTTACACTACGTAGACGGGGTTGAGGGGTAGCCCGTGCTACCCCTACTAACACTTTAAGTCTGCCACTGCTCGATGGCCAATTGGCCAATTAGTATTACTATGATCTAAAAATGTAAACTTAGATAAATATGTAAACAAGCACAAACAAACGAACGAAAAAAAAATGTAAACAAGCACAAACAAACGAATGGACATCAACAAACGTAAATAAACAAACACAAACTCAGATGAACAAATAAGACATTTGTTGATGTTTGCTTATGCACTTAAATGAACGAAATTAATATTTGTGTTCGTTAAAACATAAAGAATATTCTTGTCCGAAATATTCACAAGATTAAGGGTCCGTTTGATTCAAAGGAATTGGAATTAATTCCGTCTAAATTTGTAAGTATGTTTGGTCAGTAAATTGATATCGATGAATTGCAATGTTAAAAAACTAAAATAGCAAAATACCCTTCTTCCCCATTTCATAGTCATCCCTGAAACTTGCTAAATTACTGTTTTGTTCCATGATTTATCGGCTCCATTTTCAACCATTCTTCATTTTTTTATGTTCCATTTCTAACCCAAGACCCCTACCTTAACCAACATGTCATGAATACCCACAACCCCACCCATTCGATTGATTCAGTTTTCATCTATCTCAAAAGTCACCAGTCTTAATCATCTACCAGAGAGTCGCTTACAATGAATCCATTTTTAGAGGTCGATTCTGCCATGTTCGATTTCCCCCTTTCGTACCGACAGCGTCGACGCTTCGTTTCGAGTCACAAGTTGGTTTCAATTTTCAAATCTAATCATGTTGGTTTTGAATCACTGGTCTTCAAACTGAACCACAAGATGGTTTTCAAGTGTTTCTTTAAGACTATGGGGTATGGGGCGGGGTTGTGGCATGGGTTGGGCACAAACGTCCAAGTCACCACACCGGGTGGGCTTGGGTTTCGGTGTGGCCCCTTGGGCGGGGGTTTTAGCCCGGGCGTTCGGCGGGGGCTATCAAGATGACATGGCGGGATGCCGTGATCTCATTAGCCAAGACAAGTAGCCTTATGTGTTTAAAAAAAATTATTTTTTCACTATAAAATACTCACAGTTCTATTCATTTTTTTACCACAACTACTCCACCTCTTCTATAATCATCTCTATCTTATTTAAAAAAAAAAAAATTCTCATCCAACCACAATACGAAAAATGAATCATCATAATCGTGCTTTTGACCCGAACAATCCGTGGTCATACCAAGAAACAACTAGTCCACCATCCAATCGTTCAATTGCTCCCTTTTCAATACATTCCACTATGTCGGATATTGCTGATTACGCATCGTTTATCTCGAATCGTTTGTATACTAACTTCCCCCACACCGACGATTCTATACCTAGCCCGATTCCACAAACGCCCATCAACCTTTCCCAAACCGAAACCGTCCCCGAAACTCAGCCCCCCATCGATGGTTCTTCCGCATCCAAACCCATCAAGAAGAGAAATCACAAGAAAAAAACTGAGGCCGAGAAAGCACTTCAAAGCGCCAAACGAAAACAACAAAGATGGGTCCTTAAAGAAGAAGTTGTATTGGCGAGGGCTTGGGTTCAGAGATCTCTACATCCAATTTTAGGTATTTTTAAAAATTTTGTAGCCCTTATTTTGATATTTATGTTTTTTATTATATAACTTTGTAATATATTAAATGTTGTTTTTATTAAAATAGGAAATTCTCAACATAGAAACCGTTTGTGGGACGCGGTCAGTAAAGCATTCTACGAAGAAATGGAAAGAGAGCTTTATCGTGAAATTGATGGCTAATCCTCGAAGTGGACCGAGATAAGCGGGCAACTCACCAAATTTAGTGGTTATTTACACAAGGCAAAGCAAAACCCAAAAAGTGGTGAAACCGAAGCCGACTTTGTTACAAATGCATTGGTTACATACAAATCGAATCTGGGGAGCGACTTCCGTTTCATGCATTGTTGGGACATTTGTAAGTTCCATCCCAAGTGAGCGAATATCCCCAGTGGTAGCGAAACTAACACGTCTTCCGAAAGGTCAAGGACACCCTCGTCCCAAGCCCAATCGGCTGCACGAGATCAAGAGTTGGAGGAAGATGTGGATGATTCGTCAAACCGGCCAGAATACGGAAGAGATGCCTCAAAAAGGCGCGCTCAAAAATCAAGACCGGGTACGCCATCGCCTTCAGTTGGGAGTGCGGGCTTGCGTAGGGGAGTATACAACGATCAGTTGGAAGACATTGCATGCAAGTTAGATACATTTAACGTATTCCAACAACAAAGGGCCAAAATTCGGAAGAACAAAGAAGCTAGGGATGCCCTGAAATAAAGACGAGATGATATGAAATTTCTAGCCCAGTCCATCGATCACCTATCAGGTGAAGAGTTGGAACTAATGTTGGAGACGAGAGAAGAGATAAAGAAAAAATATTCCAAGCACTAGGAATTTTTTTATAAAAAATATAAATATGGAGGTTTGGGCTGGCCACGCCCCAAACCGCCGCCTCACCATACCGTCTTCAATGTGGGTCAGCCCAGCGAAGCCCACTCAAGCCACGTGTCGGGCCACGCTCCAAACCCCCGCCCCACCATACCTCACGGTCTAAAAAACAATTCAAATTCCTTATTAGACTAAGAAAAACACATTTTTGAAATGAATTAATTCCAATTCCGTTTCCAAATCTAGGGAATTCCACAAACCAAGCAGCTCCTAAGTAAATAGTTTGCTCAAATTTAACCCTCAAACCTCCTTAGATTATACCAATAGTTTGTTGTCTGTGAATTCTTTGAATCTAAATTCTAAGCATATATCACTTTGGTTTTTATTCTCTACTAGTTCAGTTATGAGTACGCTATCAATAAAATAGTTTTTCACTTTGTGCTGGTTCAACACATCTACATGTATGTATTTTTCTTTCATAGGTGTTAGTTGACACCATTCGATTTTACATAGATCTGCACCTGGTAATCACAAACAAAGTTTGTTAGTGACATTTATAATGTGTTACATGTTATTATAAAAATTATGGTGTTGATAAAATCTTCCTAACGTTAGAATTTTAGATTACTTTTCAGCTACTGCTTATTTCAACGAATAAGTTACCATAAATAAGTGTATATAATACCTGCAAACCCGATAGGTGATACGTAATGAGTACTTACCATATGTGAGGCATACTTTTATAATAAGTTATAGAATTGAAGTTACCAATATTCATCCAATGAGTCGATCATTTTTTAATATATTTAGATAAAGTTCTAAAAAAATACAATAAACCATAATAATAATCACTTTAAAGATTGATTTACATCTTCACTAGGTTAGAACCCCGTGTATTACACGGGTTGAATAAATGTAATTTTATATATTAAAGGCATGTTTGGCTAAGCTTATTAGAATTAAAAAGGACTTTTGGAAAAAAGACTTTTTAAAAAAAGTGTTTGAATTAGCTTATGGGGTGAAAAAAGTCAATAAATCAATAAGTTGTTTTTTAAAAAGTGTTTGGCTTATCTTATTAATTTAAAATGACCAAAATGGACATTCTTTCATAAGGGGGTGTTAAAAAATAAGGGGTATATTGGTAATTTGTTGTTTGAAAAGCTATAAGCTGATCAAGAAATCACAATCTCTTAACTTTTCAAAAACTTCTTTTCCTTCATATCAAAAAGTCATTTTAAAAAGCACTTTTCAATTTGCCAAACACTATAAACTCCTTATTGACTTTTTGATAAGTCAATAAGCCAATAAGTTAGTTTGAAAAGCTTAGCCAAACACGCACTAAATAATAAAAAAAGTTATATCTTTGAGAAACCCGTGTATTGTACCGGTTGAGTTAATTTAATTCTATATATTAAATAATGAAAAAGTTACATTTTTAAGAACATCATGTTTTATACGGGTTGAGCACATGTAATTTTATATACCAAACAATAAAAAGGTATATCTTTATAAACCCTATGTATTATATGGATTGAATAAATCTAATTTTATACACTACATAATAAAAATTTATATTTTTTAAAAACCTCGTGTATTACACGAGTTGCGTAAATGTAATTTTGTGTAGTAATATCTCTAAAAAAAAAACTAACGGATGTACTCGATATACGATAAATGGGGTGATTGTGGTAATGGTTCTTATAAATGTCACGTAAACATAGTGATTACCGTATTTGAGTTGAGAATTGAACACGGAAATAAAAGTATAGAACCAATAAACATTGATTAATATTTTTGTTTACCCGTTATAAACATTTTTTAAATAGGTTCTATTCTTAGCTACTTTAGTTTAATAAAATAAATAAATAAAATTTTGTCCCCCCCCCCCCCCCGGCTAGAAATTCCGATTTTACACCAGTTTATTATTTTATACCCACTTTAAAATTACGGTTTTGCCCCCATTTTAAAATTACGTCTTTGCCCCCGGTTTAAAATAAAATTATGCTTTTGCCACCAGTAAAAGTTACGATTTTCCCCTCGGTTCAAAATTAAGATATCACCCTCAATTCAAAATTACGTTTTTGCCTCAAGTACAAAATAAAAATATGGTTTTCCCTAGCTAAAAGTTAGGATTTTACCCTCGGAATAAAAATTTTGATTTTTCCCCCAAGTAAAAAAATAAAAATTTGACTTTGCCCACAGCTAAAAATCGTGTTAAGTAGTTGCATAACACTCTTTTTACTTTTTCTTTCTAGCAAAACTATAGTACTATTTTTTTAGTTGGTTGAGAATTATTTGGTCATCGCCACGTAACGCGAACGGGGTATCACCTAATTGTATATAACATTTGTAATTGTTAACACTGTTTTATATTATATTGTATGGCCTAGAATTAATTTGGAATTTTGTGTAACTTAATTAATATTTTATTTTTTTCGGTTTTGAGAAGATAAAAGTAAATACGCAATTCCTCACCCATAATTGTGTATTATAACGCAATATATATCGTAACTTTTTATTTTTGATTTTTTATTATATTATATTAATTATTTATAAGAGATGGCCTCATATAATGACAAGTGTCTCTAAAGTGGTTTCTTTTATTACATAGTATAGATTAGACTAAGAATTTTTAATTGATATATTGTAAAATGAATGTGATGTATGAAATGAAATGTCAATGATCGGATGTGTAATGAATGTCAAATTTACATGGACTTCAAATGCCCGGCCTAGATGCCTAGTAATAGTAGCAGTGTAACACAACAAAGTATTTATCTTACTTTTATTTTTGTCCTTACCTTTACAACTTTAAAACATCACCACTCTAATTTTAGGGTATTAATAATTCCACGTGATAAAATCTTATTCTCACATTGTGTATACGAGTCGTATAAGTTTATACGACCCGTATAGAATAAAGTGAACTAACAAAGGCTGTGCCAGCATTACCTGTGGAAAGTTCACATGGACTTCACCGAATACGCTTTTAAGTGTACCTCTAGCAACATTAGTTGTGGCGGCTTCGTCACCTGTCTGGCGAAGCACTAGCCGAGCCTCTTGTCCCCACAGGTGGCTCTGGATATAACCATCACACGCCAGGTTGATCCGGTAGGTAGGGCCACAATAGTCTCGATGGGGATTGCTCACGAGGTGCCACCGGACAAGTTCCGAGTGATTTGGTCGCTTGACGATGGTCGTACCTAAAAGCATAACGTAAATCATTCGTAAATCATGCTAATGATTTACGAAATTGTCTCTACGATTATGTGTATTAATTGTATTAAATTTGTATTATTCGGTTTCCTAGTATAGGTTGTTTGTATCTCTATATATTGTAACCGTATTGTGTTTTTATAATTTGAGAGATTGAGTTTTACATGGTATCAGCCAAACCGGCGATCCTACTCCCTCACCTCCCTTTCAATTTCTCGCCCTCCTTCTTACCCTGTTTCTCCTCTTTTTTTTCTGCCGTCACTCAACATTGCTGCCGACCCTTTGCTTTCTACAAAAAATTGCTGCCCACTCACCAATTGCTTTCTACAAAACCCTTTGACCACCCACCCATTAACCCTTTGACCACCGACCCACTTATACATTCTACAAAATTTGCTGCCGCCACTTTTTAACTTTACCCACAAATCCCTTTGACCACCCACCCATTTACACTTTATAGAAACCTTACCCACAAATCTTCTCCCACAAATCCCTTTGTGCAAATCACACATCAATTTTGGTCCGCTTTAGTGCCTGTTCGAGTCAAAATTGTACATCAGCAACCCACCTGTCTCAGCAACCCCTGTCGCTACTCTGTCTTCTGCCAAAACCCTTATCTCTGATTCCATGGCCACACCGACACTCACTACCACCGAAATTCCTCTTCACTCCCTCCTTCACTTCATACCTCTCAAACTAAACTCAACAAACTACCTAGCATGGTCCCAACAAGTCTCTCTAGTTCTCACTCTTCAGAACTTGATTGGACATGTTGATGGCACCTCTTCCATACCACCCGAAACCGTCCTTGAGGCCGATAAACCTGTCCCAAACCCTGCTCGTACGAATGGTTAACCAAGGATCAATCGGTATGTCTCCTTCTTCAGTCCTCTCTCTCCGAGGAAGCCATGTCCAAAATTATGGGCATCTCTAATGCTCGTCAGATTTGGCAGGCTTTGGAAACAGCATATAGTCACCGTTCCACTGACCGTATGCATATCTTACGTGATAATCTGCGCATGTTACAAAAAGGTTCTTCCTCTGTTGCTGAGTTTGGCCGAAAATTTAAAACCATATGTGATCAACTTGCTGCTATAGGTCACCCGGTCGATAAAACTGATAAATGTCATTGGTTTTTATGTGGTCTTAGAACCACTTTTGAACATTTTTCCACAACCCATCGTGCCTTAGGCACTTCATCCTTTCGTGAATTGTTTGGGAAAGCAGAAAATCAAGAAACCTTTATGACATCCCTTCACGGTCAGAATACTCCTCAGGCTGCCTTTGTTGCTCAGCAGTCTCGTTCTGGTAACACATCTCGTTCCTCTTCAGGATCCTCTTATACTAATCGAGGTCGTGGCCGTGGTCGAAATTCTGGTCGCGGTCGTGGCAAGCGACCCCCTCATTGTCAATTATGCAGGAAAGATGGTCACTATGCAAATACGTGTCCCAATCTGACTTATTTTGCTAAAAAAGCCGCTCCTCTTGATGCCAACTTGGCCCAAGCCTTCCATGCTCAGTGTCATGTCACTGATAACTACCCAGACTGGACTGGTGATACAGGTGCGTCGGCCCATATGACTCCTTCCAAACATGATCTTGAAACGACTTATGACTCTTCTGGAAATGACTTTGTTCGTTTCGGAAACGGTCACACTTTACCTGTCACTAACATTGGAACAACATCACTTGCCCCCAATCTCCCTTTAAAAAATGTCCTTGTTGTTCCTCACCTTACAAAACGTCTTCTTTCTATCAGTAAACTTACGCATGATTCCCCTGTTGATGTCCTTTTTTCTAATAATTTCTTTCACATTCAGGATCGAAAGACCAAGGAAATCCTGGCAAAAGGGACGTGTGAGAATGAAGTGTACGTCCTTCGTGAAGGGAATCATGCTTTCGTGTCCTCCTACTCTACTCCTCATCTCAAGGCTTCTTTTGAACGCTGGCATGGTCGCCTTGGACATGTTTCCTTTGATATTATTTCTAGATTGCATAAACTTGGTTCATTGTTTGTTACGTCGCTGTTACTTAAACCTAGTATTTGTTCTCTTTGTCAAATGTCTAAGTCGCATCGTTTACCTTTTGATTTAAATAATAAACGTTCTATGCATGCTTTGGATTTAATTCATTGTGATCTTTGGGGCCCTGCACTTGTTACATCATCAAATGGCTATCGTTTTTATGCAATCTTTATTTATGATCATTCTCGTTTTACATGGTTCTACCCACTAAAACAGAAATCTGATTTTTATGAAGCTTTATTAGTTTTCACACCTTTTGTTCAAAATCAGTTATCATGAAAAATTAAAATTTTCCAAAGTGATGGTGGAACTAAATTTACCAACCATCGAGTTCAAATTTTTTTTCATGAACATGGCATTCATCATCGCCTCTCTTGTCCCCATACACCTGAACAAAATGGTTGTGCTGAGTGTAAACACCGACATATTACTGAAACTGGTTTGGCAACGCTTTTTAACTCTCATGCTCCGGCCACATTATGGTCGGATGCCTTTGCTTCTGCCACATTTATTGTCAATCGCCTTCCTACCCAGTTACTAGAGTTCAAATCTCCATTTGAACTATTATATGGTCATCTTCCCACGTATTCCACCTTTCGTGTTTTTGGATGCCGTGTGTTCCCTTATCTAAGGGATTATGCTAAACATAAACTATCACCTCGCAGCACTGAATGTATTTTCATTGGTTATGATGCTAAATACAAATGCTATCGATGCTTGGATCCAAAAACTCATCGCGTCTATGTTACGAGGCATGCTAAATTCGATGAGGATTCCTATCCCTTTAGCGGTCATGTCAAACCAATTGATGAGGCCACCTTGGTTTTCTCCAACTTTGATGAAACTCTTCCATCTGTCTCTTTACCAAATCCCCCACCAGTTATTTCACCTCTTACTTCTGAATCCACTATCTCTCACGAGTCCTCTCCTTGTTCCTTATGCCCTGCCGATCCACCTTTTCCCACTCCTCCGTTATTCTCCAATCCTCACCCATCGGCCCAATCCACTAACCCTCATCCCTCGGCCCAACAAACCCACTCATCCATACCTACCCCATCGGTCCAAACACAAGCCCAAACCTCATCACCCCACCCACCATCCTCGACCCCCATTCCATTTCCCACATCACCACAAACCCATCCTACCTCTTCCTCCCAATCGGTCCAACCACAACACCTATCTGATCCACCTACGGCCGACCCAACTCCACTTATCATGCCCAACACCTCTCACCAATTTACCCAGGGATCTCCCGTTGAGCCGATCCCATCTCATCCTATGAGAACTCGATCGAAAAAACGGCACTTTCAAGCCCAAATATTAGGCTAACTTGTCTTTATTTTCAGGTTCTTTACATCATGCTTTACTTGCAGCTCATGATCCCCGTGGTTACAAATCAGCAGCAAAACACCCTAAATGGGTAAAGGCAGTGGAAGAGGAGCTCCAGGCATTAAAATCTAACAACACTTGGGTACTTGTTCCACGACCTACAGGTGCAAACATTGTTGGGTCCAAGTGGATTTTCAGAACAAAATACAAAGCAGATGGTTCCATAGATTGATACAAGGCTCGCTTGGTGGCCCAAGGTTTCACTCAGGTTCCAGGACATGATTTCTCTCACACCTTTAGTCCTGAGGTCAAAGCCTCTACAGTCCGTGTTGTTTTATCGCTTGCCACTATTTATGGTTGGTCCCTGCGTCAATTGGATGTGCGAAATGCCTTTCTTAATGGCAATCTTTCTGAAACGGTATACATGGAACAACCTACGAGTTTTATTGATGCTAGATTTCCTAATCATGTGTGTCGTCTACAGAAAGCTCTTTACGGTCTCAAACAGGCGCCTCGAGCTTGGTTTCAACGACTAAGCACATTCTTAACATCACATGGCTTCGTTTGCAGTCAAGCAGATCCATCACTTTTTATTTATAAGAAAGCAAAAGCCATTGTTTATCTTCTTGCGTATGTGGATGACATCATCATCACTGGCAGTGATTCCTCTTTTATTACGTCCTTTGTTGCTCGACTGCATAAAGAATTTTCAGTCAAAGACTTGGGTCCACTCGGTTACTTCTCGGGTCTTGAAGTTACTCACTCTGATGCCAGTCTCTTTCTCAGTCAGGCGAAATATGCACATGACATTTTGTCTCGTGCTGGTCTGTTAGATTCTAAACCGGTTGCCACTCCTCTTGCTACAACTGATGCTTTTCTTAGCAAGGGTGTCCCGTTTCATGATCCTACTCTTTACAGGTCTCTAGTTTGAGCTCTTCAGTATCTCACCATTACCAGACCAGACATCTCTTATGCAGTCAATCAAGCCAGTCAACATCTACATGCCCCTACAACATCTCATTTTCAGTTGGTTAAACGGATACTCCGTTATGTTAAAGGCACAATTGCTTTTGGGTTAAGCTTCTCCAAACCAGCTTCAACAACCACCGTTGGCTACTCTGATGCAGACTGGGCCCGTTGTATTGAAACCAGACGCTCCACTACGGTTATTCTATTTATTTGGGTGGCAATCTGGTTTCCTGGAGTGCGAAGAAACAACCTACAGTCTCTCGCTCTAGTTGTGAATCTGAATATCGGGCCATGGCAAATACCGCAGCTGAAATCATCTGGCTTGCTCACCTTCTTCGAGAACTACACGCTTTACCTATGGCTCGTCCAACTTTGCTTTGTGACAACAAGAGTGCTATTTTTCTAAGTCAAAACCCGGTTTCACACAAACGTGCAAAGCATATTGACATTGATTATCATTTCGTGCGTGAGCTTGTTTCCTCTGGTCGTCTCTATACAAAATTTGTTCCATCCAATCTCCAGGTTGCAGATATTTTCACTAAAAGTCTCTCAAGGCCTCTCTTTGAAAAACTTCGCTGCTTGCTTCGTATTGGTCCCCCACCTGTTCGATTGACGGGGGGTAAAAGCATAACGTAAATCATTCGTAAATCATGCCAATGATTTACGAAATCGTCTCTACGATTATGTGTATTAATTGTATTAAATTTGTATTATTCGGTTTCCTAGTATAGGTTGTTTGTATCTCTATATATTGTAACTGTATTGTGTTTTTATAATTTGAGAGATTGAGTTTTACAGTACCTGTAACGCTTCGTTTTTTCATAAAGTTCCTAAATTAGAAAGCTTGTCTCGCAAATCTTTTTTTTTTGGAAACTTGATTCTTTTGTAATCGTATTTCGTTTCATCCGAGACTTCGATCATAATAAAAAAAATTATTAATCACTTCATACGAATTATAGTTGGTTTATTTTTACATGCTTGAACACTTGATCCTTATACACATTTGATACATACTCGTATCCTCATAAACACATGCATAACTTGCAATCCATACGCGATTCTAGATATCCTATAAGTACCAACACTTGATTATACGTTCACTATACACAACCTAAACTTTTATTTTTTTATACACCAATAATACGATATACTGTATGTCAAATTATGGCAACAATTATATATAAAAAACTAGTTTATCGCTTAATAATATATAAGCTAAGCATGGACTGAGGATCACCTAATATATTTCAATTAAAATAACTAGGTTTAAATAAGTTCGTCGCGTTGCGCCAAATTTCTTTTGTTATTTAGTCTGTGTTTACATATGTTTTGAAATCACTACGAGCGTGTTGCGAACAGAACTACTAACAAGTATAAAAGAAAATGTAGAAAAAAACACTAAAAGATAACCGAAAGAAAATCAACCAAAAAAGTTGTATGGTAACGATGTTGTTCGTATGAAACTCGTGGTCAGAGATCAGCAAATTGTTCTGGGTACCGGTACCAAATTTACCGAATCGAAAGATCTTAAGTACTAATTCGGTACCGACTTTTGGTGTTCCTGGTACCGGTTCACTGCCGTTTTTTATCTTCATATACCGGTACCGTAACCGGTATTTTCGGTATCAGTACCGATTCTTTATCGGTTGGCACCGAGCTCATCCCTACCCCTGAAACTAAAAAAATTAAAAATTAAAAATTGAAGAAAATAAACAAAAAAAGTTGCACGATACCATTGTTCGTACGGTAACCATGATCAGGGATGAAAATGGTACCGGGTAGCAGCACTGAATTTCCCGAACCAAAAGATTTCCAATATCAATTCGACACCAACTTTTGCCGTTTTCTGTATTAGTGCTGGATTTTACCTTCATGTACCGATACCGAACAGGACCGTCCTGGTATTTTCGATACCAATACTGGTTCGATATCTGTTGACACCAAGTTTATCCCAAACCCTGATGTTAAAAAAATGATTAAAGTTAAAAAATAAAGAAAATAACTATTATTATAATATTAAAATAATAAAACTATTAAAACTGTGTATTATTATTATATTAAAATCACTATTCATTTCAATTCTTTTATTAATATATAGTAAAGTAATAGTAATTAACTATGTGATAAAGTGTTTTATAAATACTTTATAGTTATTATATTATTATTAAAATCGATATATAACTGTATAGTCTATTTAAAATCGATATATAACACATGGAAAGAACCATAAAAAATAAAATTAAGATTATAATGATTATTTTTAGGAAAAATTACAAGTTTTGTCCTTTAACTTTATACCACTTTTCAGGCAGTGTCCTTTTTAACGAATGTTGACAGGCGGTGTCCTTTAC
This sequence comes from Helianthus annuus, assembly GCF_002127325.2. Classification (NCBI taxonomy): domain Eukaryota; kingdom Viridiplantae; phylum Streptophyta; class Magnoliopsida; order Asterales; family Asteraceae; genus Helianthus; species Helianthus annuus. Next base: position 23,589,109 of record NC_035443.2, on the reverse strand, counting down.
TAGGTATTTTGTTGCAAGTTTAGTCCTTTACACCCAACCCAGTTAAAAAACCGTGATAATTGTTGACAGGCGGTGTCTTTTACTAGGTATTTTGTTGCAAGTTTAGTCCTTTACCTAGGTATTTTGTTGCAAGTTTAGTCCTTTACACCCAACAATTAACAGGGTTTTTTAACTGGGTTGGGTGTAAAGGACTAAACTTACAACAAAATACCTAGTAAAGGACACCGCTTGTCAACATTCGTTAAAAATGACACTACCTGAAAAATTGTATAAAGATAAAGGACAAAACTTGTAATTTTTCCTTATTTTTATCGATCATCAGTATCTAATTTTAGAGAACTTCGTAAGTTCTAGATTCTCCTCAATCTTGTATGTACATTAACACCTAATATCCACTAATCAAAATAAAGGGTTGCATGACCAAAAAAAAAAAAAGCTGTTCCATGCGTAGCCACAAATGATCCACATCCAGGCTCCAGCCATACTTTAGGTTGGTTTATGGCCCATTCTTATTTTCTACAAGTTATAATACCTTATAAAATGATTATATGAAATAGTGAGACTTTAGTGGCAAATAAAAAAATGGGGTAATTCAGCTAAATGAGGCCAAACGTGGCGGCGAGTTCATGAGCAGCCATTGGCTTTTATTTTGGCTCCTTTTTTTTTATTAGGCCATGGCATTTTCTAACAAACTTTTCTGTTGCAATTGCGTAGCAAATTCAAGTTTGCTACGTATTTGCAACAAAAGCTTGATGTTGTAAAAAGCCCAGTTGAAAACTATTTACTACGCATTTACTACGCAATCTTTAACGCATTTACCACAAAAATTTGGTGTCAGAAATTTGTGACGAATTTTTAACGCAATTTCAGTTTAGAGCTTTAAAGTTTTGCAACGCACTTGTGACGCATTTTTTTCCATCAAAAATGCGTTGCAAATATGTCCGAATTTGTAACGCTTTTTTTTGCGTTGGAAATTTTCGTAGCAAATTGACATTTTTCTAGTAGTGTGGGGTGTACTCTAACATCTATAGTGTTAACAATAACATGACATGTTAACTAAATTGCAAACCACTCCCTCCTTGTTTTAAAGAGCATTAAATGGGTTATATGTTAACCCAATGTTAAAAGATTGAATTAATTATTATTTTCTTTTTTAAACCACTAAAAGATAGGGTTAGATGAAGTTAATAGGATTAAACCATTTCCTTAGAGTGAGACAAAGTGAAATAGGGAAAAAAAGTTGATGTGTCACTTAGGTGAAGTTAAGATAGGTTAGAGTATACCCAAAGGCCTTATTTAAACTCTCACCAACTTATATTTATTACCCTCTTAACACTAACCCTAATCCTCATTATAAATACATCCTTTCCCCACTCTATTCCACTTTCCAACTCTATAAAACACTTTCAAAATTCTTAGCTTTGAGCAGAAAGTTTAAGAGATTCAAAGTGAGTTCTAACTCACTTCTACAACTCTTTTCTTCTTGTTTCTTCTTCTAAAACACTTGGATAACCTCTAGGAAGGTTTTCACAAGTTTGTTTGGGCAAACTAAGGTGAAACCTTACCATTTTTGAGGTCCAAAGTGCATATAAAATTCTGCTCATTTTTATTTCCTTGTATGTTCATTTTTATGTTGATAACTTGATGGAATCTTCTCCCCATCAAACTCCCAATCAAGTCTATGATTGTGGGTTTGTATTAGGGTGATTACCATCAAAGTTATGAGTTCAAACACTCACTTATTTTCTATTTTTACTTGACAATCGAATGATGAAAACAAGCACAAGTAATCATCTTCCATATGATGAACTTGTGCCTTGTGAAGTGTGAACAAATGGAAGCCTTGGCTTTCCAAACTAAGTTCCACTCCTTCATATGAACATTTTATAACTAGTTAGATTAGATTTACTTTCTTGTTATTCATGACCCTTCCACCATCTTCATGATGGTGTGTGTAGTGGTGAATCATATAATGAGGCTTCAAACCTCCATGCTTGACAATACATGATATTACATGACAATACTTGATTGGACATAGTTTAGAATATATTATTACCATATAAATATACCTATTATTATATAAAAACATGGCTGAGTTTGTGGTGTTAATCAAGCTATGATTAATCACCATAAACCTAAGCTAACATATCCAAGATTCTAGAGTACTTGTTGTGATTCCAATGGGCAATTTGGGACCCATGAAACCACTTGATATGGTGTCATAAACAAACTTTTAGAACTTAGATATTACTTTCATATATACATACTTTTATTACTTTAAATTTCTAATTCCGATTCTAAACACCCCACATAAATTCCAACACCAAACACATTCGTTCTCCTAATCTCATTAACTCGTCAATACATGGAAATCAGAAGACTTAGCAATTTTGTGAGTATACTTGAACCTCCTTTTTCGCTTACCACCTTTTGGGGTGTAACATGTTTATCTATGAAACTTACACTTAAACTTTATTCGTAAATGCACAAACATTCCTTATACATGCTTGCATACTTGATTACTTGATACATTAAACTTGGGGTTATACGTTTTGTGTTATGACTTATCGTTAACTTCGTACGAGCCTATCCTTGACATATATAGCGCTATAGGATTAACGCACCACACGTATTCTTGAGGTTATGTCATGAGCTTATTATGTTTCATCATTGGGTTGATTAGTCGAACACATGCCGAATTTATTGTTTATCTTGTATCAATAGCTTGCGATGTGGAATTGTTTAAAACCTTATATTTTACGCTATTTATGAAAACTTGTATACTCGCGAACACTTTTGTATTGAACTATGCTTCTAATACATGTTGCAGGTTTAATGATGATGTTGACGATGCTATGAAACTGAAGTAGCGATGATGCATAGATACACATATAGATGTCTTAGGTTTAATATGTTGTATAAATTTTTGTACTTGTTGTTGTATTGTTTTCCTTGTATTGAATATGTTGTATTTCAAGTTCCATGTATTGTAACATTTTCTTATGATGAAATCAATTTATTTTTAATTCTATTGTCACAATTAGCGTTATGTGTGATGAGCAATCTATCTTCGTCCCACTCCGATGATTCCGCCATTGGTTGGGATGTGATAGATTGGTATCAGAGCCATAACTTTAGGGAATAAGGAAAATTGCCATGGTTGGGGTGTTACATCTATTGGTTTGACAAACCCATCTAAGGAAAAATTCATGGATAAGGGTTTGGATGTTCCCAACCCTACAAATAGTAACAACAACAAGTTTGACGTCTGCATGTTAAGGAGTCGGACACTAGGAGGCACACTATACAATCACTAAGGTGGTGTTTGTTTTTTCAGATGCAAAAGGTCTGCAGTCTGCGGACCACATCTGCAAACGTCTGCACGAGAAGAGGTGGACCAAATGTCTGCGGAGTGTAATAAAAAGAGTGTTTTTTTCCTTTCTCATCTCCCAAACCCCTTTCTCTTGACAACATCCCCAAGTTCATCATCGTCATCCTCTCTGTATTCTTCAAAAAAAAAAAAAACAATTCAATCATCACCCCCATCACCATATTTCATCAAATCAACAACAAACGACACCACTCCAAAATAATACTTCGAAGTCACCCACCCACTCCCCACCGACAACATCACTCCGTCATGCTCCGTCAACCTCTCAACCACACATTTTCAAACGCCACTAACAGCTCTTCCGTATTGCTGGGATCTGGATCGACTGCATACGACCGTATTGCCGGGATATGGAATGTTCGGAAGGATGTGAGTAGGTATTCTTCGGTTACTTCTCAGTCCAATCTCACACACCGGCATGCTTCAAGACCTAGTGTGTTTTCTATGAATATTGTATGTGATTTTGCTTTATTACTTTGTAGTTTTGTTGGTGATTCTCTGTGTTTTGAGATTAAGAGGAGAGGGGTGGAGAGAGGGTTGGAAGAGGTGAGAAGACATTGGACCATGTCTGCGTGGGGAAGAGGACGCGCAGAGGTTTGAAGACATTTTTTAATGAAATGTCTTCTAAAAAACAAACGGTCTGCAGAGCTAAACGTCTGCGTGTGGTATGCGCGGCGCAGACATAAGAGGTCAGAAGAAGTTTTTCTGAAAAACAAACACCCCCTAAGGGTTGGTTGTGGACTTCATGTATATAATTCAATTTACTTATATGGTTTAAACTTGTTTATGATTTTGTACTATACAATGCTACTTTGTCAAACCTATGCTCTTATCAACTTCTTATCAACTTTATAGTTGACCTTTTTAAGCATGTATTTTCAGGTGATAGCTAGTAAGATATCAATGGATTTAAATTGTTTAGAGACTTGCATCAACTTATGTGGCTATTTGAACATATCTCGTGTCACATTTTAGTATTTATCGTGTATTAATGTGTTATGATATACAATCATCGAATTTTCGCATTTCCGCCTTGGGGAGGGTGTGACATGAACCGAACCGGTATTGGCCGAATTTCCACCTCAACACACGTGTTAATTCTACTAGTTCATATATATATATATCAGTGTTGTAAAAGTCGCTAGGCGGTCCCTAGTCGGTCGACTGGGGAGTTAGGAGTATTCGGAGAGTACGCGGACATGGTAAATATAAAGAAAATTAATTGTTATGTATTACATATATGTTAAAATAAGCATAATTCACATCAAATGAGTATAATTAAAAATGAAACATGTTTAAAGTTCAAATCTCACCGAGTATAACGCCGAGTAGTCCGAGTACAAGGCCGAGTAGCTCAAGTACAAGGCTAAGTAGGCCGAGTACAAGGCCAAGTAGGCCGAGTACAAGTCCGAGTATTCTAAATACAAGTCCGACTAGTCTGAGTACAAGGCCGAGTAGTCCGAGTACATGGCTGAGTAGGCCGATGTTGACCGATTTTGACCACCACCGATTATGATATACAATCATCGAATTTTCGCATTTCCGCCTTGGGGAGGGTGTGACATGAACCGAACCGGTATCGGCCGAATTTCCACCGCAACACACGTGTTAATTCTACTAGTTCATATATATATATATATATATATATATATATATATATATATATATATATATATATATCAGTGTTGTAAAAGTCGCTAGGCGGTCCCTAGTCGGTCGACTGGGGAGGTAGGAGTACTCGGAGAGTACGCGGGCATGGTAAATACAAAGAAAATTAATTATTATATATTACATATATGTTAAAATAAGCATAATTCACATCAAATGAGTATAATTAAAAATGAAACATGTTTGAAGTTCAAATCTCACCGAGTATAAGGCCGAGTAGTCCGAGTACAAGGCCGAGTAGCCCAAGTACAAGGCTAAGTAGGCCGAGTACAAGGCCAAGTAGGCCGAGTACAGGTCCGAGTATTCTAAATACAAGTCCGACTAGTCTGAGTACAAGGCCGAGTAGTCCGAGTACATGGCTGAGTAGGCCGATGTTGACCGATTTTGACGACCACCGACTAGTCAAGTCAGACTAGGGTAAACTCTCATCGGAGGTGGTCCGAGGGCCGAGTACTCACCGAGTACAAGGCTGAGTAGGCCGACTTTTTCAACATTGATATATATAAAGGTGTGGATCTATAAATAGTAACCACATATTTTTATTTTTTTTTATTATACTATTATTGATATTACTATTTCAAGTATATTATGTTATTTATAACTTTTAAAGTATGATGTTTTATAAAATTATGACTATGCGATTGTGACGTGCTTATTTTATCTCCGTTTTGAAATAAATTTGATTTAAAACCTAGTAGTGAATAATAGTGTACAAGCGATCAAAGCATAAAAGTACATGCCCTCGAAGCTGCTTCATAGTTTTTTCTATAATAAAGTGACGAGTTTACGTTACGTTATTGTAATTAATATAACGCGTCATGCTTATTTTTATCTACGCATCGATAAAAGTTTTATTTAAAAGCGAACGACTTAAGTATCATTAATTTTTTTGTTCTTTGCCGTGACGATCCGAATCGATACCGCCTGAATAACTTCAGGACTAGTACCAATTTTCGTTTTTATGGTTTTCTCGACATTCCTACCGATGCCTTGCCATGAATAACGGAATCGACTTTGACCAAATAGCATCAGCACAACACTGGTATTGGTTGCTATATCAAGTGCCAGTATCATATTGGTGTTGTCATGAATCGAATCGATATCGACCAAGTACCCGCTGCAACGCACGGATAAGCCTATTTGTATATAATATATAATATAATATTAAAAGGTGGTGGATTGGTGAATAATAGTTTGATATTATTTTTGTTTGCGTTTTGATTTTTTTTATTTTTTTTTCACCGATAGGTTATTATTTAATTATTATTGTTTGAGCAAATTTTGCCTTTTTAACAACAAATTTCTTTTATTTTCTGTTGTATATGGGATTTGAACTTAAGACCTCCTTCCTAAGGTGTTTAAAGGCTTTCTCTTTACCAATGAACCATCGTCCTATTGGTAACAATTTTGTTTTTATTTATAACTTTTAAAATACAGTGTTTTATAAAATTCTGATTATATGTTATGCCGTGCCGGTTTTTTTTCTACGTGTCGATAATTTTTTTTTTCATAATGTAGCTATGTACAAGTGATCGAAGCACAAACGTTCATATTATCAAAGCTTTTTCACATTTAGTTTTTCTTTTCTAAGTTGACGTTATGCATCGACACCAACCAATCTCCAGTTGCGTAACAAGGCGAATTGATTCCAGCTGAACAATCAAAATAAAGTTTTTTTTTTTTGTATCTTAATCAATAGCAAGTACTAGTAAAGTACCGGTACCGTAAATTACTGAATCAATTACGACCGATCATTAATGGTACGGATATTTGTACAATCGAAAGCGTTACCAATATTTGTTTTTATAGTTTCTGATTAATGTAAAACATGTGCCGATATCTTTTTAAGTATACACGAATTTATATTTTAGGTTTTCTGATTTAGTTGTTATACCAAGTGTTGATATAATATCCATAACGTTATTAACCAAACCAACGTCGATAGGCTGGTATAACATCCATAACGTAATTAACCAAACCGATGTGGATGGAATTCTTACCCGCCTAATTTTACTAAGCTATATATAAATTACGTTATTTAACAAATCAAATAAAATCCCAATTTTCTAGAATGATTTTCATCATGAAAATTAAAAATGTTAATGTAAAAAAGACTATGGATGTGGAAAGTCATGCATGTATCTAGTCATCCATCCCATCCATCTATCCATCTTGGCATATGCATGATCACCAGGCTTTATATCATATCATACAATCTAAATCTCATCGATTACAACTTGTCAACCTTACACCACTCACTATTTTCTAACACAAATACTATGCACAAGTTTCTGTTTATTGTTTTTTAACGCAGGACAAAAAGCATTGAATACTAACTCACTATTTTCTAACTACTTTTTTCACAATTTTAGACCAACTTCATTTATATTCTTTTGTGCAAACTAGATTTAGTCTTTTTGTTTAATTTGTTTTATATAGAAGGGTTTACGCTTCTATTTTTTAATTTGTGTTATTCACTAGTACAAAAATACTGATTTAGAGCGGTTTTAACAACTAATGAGCTGGTAGTGACTCAGGTTTGATTTTCCTACCCTCCCAATTAGTTTTTTCAACAACTGTTGATGACGGGAGACTAAGCGGAGACCGAGCGGGTTTATCTTCACTGCGTTGTCGTGCCTTCGGGCGAGTGTTCATGGGCTTCGGCCCTAGGTGAGGGTTTTCTCCGGTTCGGAGGCCAGTGTATCCGAATGTGGTGAATTTCGCAGGTAACCTATTTGGAGGATTCGTTAGCCGGTGAAAAAGAGTGGTTTAACAAAAAAAAAGTCACTTCAATAGACAGATTAAAAATACAAATTATCTCAAAAGACTTCGATTATATACTAGGAGAGGAGATCCTGTAGACAAGCTCAGCCATTGATATTTGAAAATTAGGCAATGACATTTTTATAAATCTTAGGTTCAAACAACAATGACATTTTCGTAAATTTTAGGTTTAAACAATTGAAGAAACAAATAGAGAAGTAGTATTCTAGTCTTTTACCAATTGAACTTTTTCCCCTCTTGATTTTTAAACGAGTATAGCTTTGCATACGTTACTATTTTTTTTTAAATTACTTCGTATTAACGAACATTTCATTCTCTTTAATTTGGACAGTTTATTGTTATAGTTTTCTTAAACTTTTTTACATGATTTTGAATACCCATTATATGATTACGTGATTTGAATACCCAGCACGTGACTACGTGATTTTAAATACCCATTACGTGATTATAGTATGTGAAACCACACTAAGTGATTACGTAATTACGTAACAATAACTGACTATGTATTAGTACGTGACTACGTGAATTTGAATACCCATTTCGTGATTACGTGATTTCATTATAGTATTTTATGTGATACTACACTGAGTGATTACGTAAAAAAAAAACATGTAATACATAATATTTCATATGAAATACTTAATAGTTCAGGTCTAATCATGTATTAAGGATACATTATATACAAATCATTAGTCAAATCAACCTATAATAACCACATAATGTCATATATCTGAGATTTAATCACGTAATAGAGCATAAACCATCAAGTTCTTATTATTGAATGTGTAATCACGTAATAAGCATAACTGTAATAACATCAGTTATAACAAATCAAATTGAATGTCTAATCAACTAATGGATTTATATTTAATGTGTCATTACGTAATGGTTTATGTTTAATGTGTAATCACGTAATGGATATTCAAAATCACGTAGTCATGTGATAGGCATTCAAAATCACGTAATAGACTAATAGGTATTGAAAATCCTGTAATTTTTTAAAAAAACTATAGCAATAGGCTGCTCGAATTAAAGAGAATGAAATGCTCCTTAATAAGGTGTAATATTTTTTTTAAGTATTAACGCATGAAAAAGTACTAGCCGTTTAAAAATCAAGGGAGAGTTGTTCACTTAGGACATGACCAAATTACCCTTCATGGCAAAGGCACTTGTCCTCATATCCTTCTCGCGTATGCTTCACACAGAAAAATTGTCTTGTACATGATCCAATTGTAAACGTTAATAGAACTATTGATTATATGTACATATTAATTCATAACATATTAAATAGTGCTTATTTTATTTTGTCTTTTTTTGGATTTTTATAATTTTTACCTTAATTTTTAACTCTGACACTAAGACTATCCACTATCATAATCCAACCCAACTCAATCTTTTATTAGAATACTAATTTCTCTCTCTTCCACCTACATAACCCAATCCAATCCAATTTTTCACCCACATTCACAATCCAACCTAAATTAATATTTTATTATAAAGAAATAGAAGTTAAATAATAAAAAAGTAAAAAGAATTAAATATTATATTATAAAGAAATATAAGTTAAATAATAGAAAGAGTAAATTACGTTTTTGGCCCCTGTGGTTATATCAGTTTTACTATATTAGCCCAAAATAAGATTTTTTAACATATGTGTCCTCATTGTTTCTATAACTAACTACTTTGGCCCCTGAATCTAACTCAACCCCAAACCCTGGTTAACTATTAGTCACATGACATGCACATGATGGGTAAATTGGTAATTTCCCCTCCCCTTTACTTTTACTGACTTTATAAAAAATAAAACAATAATTATCATTGGTTGTTGGTTGCAAAAAGAATAAAGAATTAATATTATATTGGTTGTTGGTTGCAACCATTGGTTGCCATACCAACCTGGTTGTCCATAAATTTCAATTATTTAATTAAAATAATTTTCTACAATTTTATCCTATTTGTCACGAGGCAACTGTTTGTGCAATTTGATCACCATAGTGAGTAGTCTTAGAGCCCTAAATTTATATACATTAATTCCTATTCCTAACATATTAATGAATAGTACTTATTTTATTTTATTATTATTATTATTTGTTTTTTTGTTAATTTTTACCTTAATTTTTAAGTTTGACACTTAGAGTCCCTAAATTTTTCAAAAACTTTGTAAAATGTCAATCCCTGAAGTTTTATGTGCTTTCTTTTGTGTACGTGTCAGCATAAATACACATTGGTTTACGTTTCACCGTAAGTTTTTTCTTGAGTTCCGTCGGGTCAAATATAACATGTTTTCGTTCTTATATTTATGTACAGTAAAACCTCTATAAATTAATAATGTTGGGACCAAGATATTTTATTAATTTAGCGAGATATTATTATATCGATAAATATAATATGTTATCAGTTGATCACTTGGTGTTATAAATTCATGTATTTGTTTTACGTTTTACCTCGGTTTTGGTTGTCATTTAGTTAGAACGGTTTTATGCCCCCTCAACTCCACACTAGTAGCATAGTTTTACGCTCGCAACCCTCAACGCGGGAGATTAAGACTAGTTTTATATGATAAGCTATGGATAGTTGTATAACATAAAATATTTATTATCATAAGAAAATTACATTTGTAATAAATTAATTATTTCAGAAAGAAGATAGGCACGAGTACGAAGTCTAACAATCGTGAAAATCTCATTTCCGCATTAATGTATTTCATAGGTAGGAAGTCAACATCGGACTATACAAATTGTTCTATAGGAACTCGAATATATTTTTAGTGCCATCACTTACATATTTTATGACCTTTTAGTTGAAAATACTATCTAAATCGTTCCTACTTGGTAATTATAGTTTTTAAGGTCTCTGGATGAAAAAGTGAAAAACAAGCAAAAACAGGGCAACAATCCAATATTCCAAGAAAATCAACAAGTTTCCAGATAGGCACGACCGTGCCAGGCTACGGGCATGGCCGTGCATAATAGCCAGTAGCACAAAGTCTACAAGTCAACCTAAGAATGGTCAATAAAAGTCTACAATGACACCTGTTCAAGCCATGTCTGGACACCTGTCCATGCATGGCACGTGCCTGAATATGAAAAATAACGAAAGCTTCGAGATCCGACCCGAATGACACCTGTTCAAGCCATGTGTGGACACCTATCCATGCACGGCCGTGCATGCCTAGGCACGACCGTGTCCATAACGAAATTTGCAACAGGACCAGGAAAGGACAAGAAGGACAACCAACTAGCGGGACATAGGACCATGCATGGCTGTGCATGCCCTAAGGCGCAGTGGTGGTTATCTGTATCATGTTTCTAGAAAACAACAGTTATGCATGGCCATGCATCACTTGGGCATGGCCATGCCTATTCTTCAACTAGAGAAAAAGTTCATGAAGCTTCTCATATGAGACAAAAGGCAAGGAGACAAAGGGGGACAAGAGTACATGCAAGTACAATAGACACCCTTGGCCTTCAAGCCAAAATCTCACTACAAATAGAGGCCTTAGGTTTCCTATTTCAAACCATCCCTTCATTCCCTCGAATGCTATAATTCCTTCAACCGAAGGGGGTCTCTCTAGCCCCCAAAATCACCCTTTGGAGTTTAGGGATCACTCCAAGAAATCACTTGTAATAGCATAGTTTGAGAAAGAGAGAGAACTTGTAATCAAGAACCTTCATTTAGTTGTTTGATTCTTACACTTGATTCACCATGATTATTTCCATGATCATTGCTTGTGGACAAGATATTATAGTCATTCTTGGCTAAACATCTAGTGTTGCTTGGGTTGTAGATGATACTTGGTATGAATTAAATATTTAAACTTTGGCAAAGTGGTGTGTTATGTCTTTGACAATTCTCTCAACCCTTCTTCTTCATTAACGAGGCTTGTGATCCAGTTTTGGTCTTTGATCTTGTGGGTGTTCTTGATAAACTTAATGGTGTGAAGCCTATTAGTATACTCATGGTGCGTGAATCCCCATATTCTAGTAGGGGATCCTATTTTGGAGTAAGGCTTGACCCATTTGTGGAAACACATCTTGTGATCAACCCTCATTCATCAAGTATATCATTGTTTGTCTGCGCAGTCTATATGCTAGGCTTCAATGATAAGCCAAAACTTGGTTATGCGACTTGTCTAACACGGTCTATATGTTAGATTTGGCGTGAACCAAGAGTTGGTGAAACCATGTTAGAATTTATGTGTCTTAATATATATTTTATTATTATAATGTCGCCAATTAAATAAAGATCAATCATCTCAACCAATCACAAGTGTCATTAGCACATATATGGAGCACCTATATATATCCTTGATTGTCACACCCCAACCGATGGCGGAATCATCGGGGCGTGGCACTAGGCGAATCAGATTGCTCAAGAGAATCCATAACAACTTTATTGCGATAATATTTATTACATTCGTTATCCCATACTAACAAATAATACAATCACATATGTTATCACAGATTTCTTGTCCTCTCGAACAATACAAATCCGACAACCTACATTTTAAGTGAGTTTCTAGATTTCCTAGCTTGATTTGAGATAGCCTGCGATCTAACCTGCAACATACGTTAAAATAATGTCAATACAAAAGTATTGGCGAGTATACAAGTTTGATAAATAATAGCATAATAGATTAAAAGTGTTGCGAATTTCCTACATACATAAACGGGATACACGACATATATACTCACAAAACTGATACTACCAGCTAAGTCATCGATGCTCGATTCTTCGATGGCATAACTAGACCCCATCGGGCACAACAGTACTATACTAGTCGTGGTGGGACATCGCGAGTATAAGTCCGAGCACATATGCAACTAGCATCACGTATAACTATGCACGTATGTCATTCGCAAGTGATAAATAGCTTTAGCATTTGATGTGATTTTCGATAGAACGTATGTTACACCCAAAAGTGCAATAAGCAAAAAGGGTTCAAGTACACTCACAGTGCGTATTCGGCAAGCTAACACGGCTTGGTTGGATTTGGCAGGAAATTGCCTGAGAATACCCTGATTACAGACTGATTACAGGAGCGTTTGATAGCGCGTTAAAGGATAACAGGATAAACAAGAAACGGATGATAATCTGATCGAATGCCAGCCCGTTCGGATGGGCTGCTATCTGATTGGATGGTCTGTCCGATCGGCTGGGCTGTCCGATCGGCTGGGTCGTCCGATCGGCTAGCCTGCCCGATCGGCTGGCCTGTCCGATTGGCTGGCCTGCCCGATCGGCTGGCCCGTCCGATCGGCTAGCCCGTCCAGCTGTATTTAACAAAGTTTGGAAGGTTTTTTTTCGGTGGTTCTGGTCGAGACATTGCTGTGACGTGCTAAACAACTGAAATTCCATCAAGCCCGACTTGTTCTAACGGCCGGGAATCACCCCATTCCATCAGATCTGGCCGTTCTCGACGGTTTTTCCATGTTTAACCCGAAACTGGTCGTCTCTTCATTAGAAATCAGATCTTGGACCAACACGACACTAGAAATGAGTAGAGGGTCGGTATAAGCTCCGATTCTTCCGGTCTTGAGTGATTTGAGTGTAAGAGAGTTGAAAGAAAGTTGGAAAACCATCTTTCAATCCTTTTTTTCATGGTTATTTGTAGATCTGTCGTGAAAATGTTGTTTATTCTTGTGGAAATCCTTCGGATCTGAGTTGTTCTTGGTGGAATGAGGCCAACACTTGAAGTTCATAAGAACTTAATGATGACATCACCCTAGAACACCTCAAATTCATTGATTTCACGGTTAAAAGTTGAGATTCGAAAGATAGAAAGGTGGAGGAGCGTGTATACATCAAAGAAGTACAAGTTTTGAGTTGAAAACTTACAAGAATCGCGAGAAATCGAGAGATGAAGGGGTTGGAGCGTCTGGTCGAACAGCTGCAGTCACATCAAGTGTTCTTGATGTGACTGAGGGGTATTTATAGGCCAAGAGAGGAAGGGAGGTGAAATGGTGTTTTGGATCGGATGGCCGTCCGATCGGCTGGCCTAGCCGTTCGGCTGGCCCATCTGATCGGCTGGCCTAGCCGTTCGACTGGCCTAGCCGTTCGGGTGGCCCATCCGTCCGTTCGGATGTCCTTCGGCGAGCTGAGTTCAGGTGTCCCGTTTCGATCGTTAAGCATTGCAATAGTTTGGTTATACCTTCTCATCCATATTTCATATATTTATTATAATTAGCTACGTTGGGTCGTATTTACATATCCATATTTCCAAGTTGCGATACAATAACTGAGTTTCGTTTCAAGTATTCGATTTCCTTTCGACGCTTCACGGTCATTGAGGAAGGTAGAATAGGTCCTCACTCAATGCCATCGTGAACGTTAGATGTATTTTAAGTAATGAGTTGCATTGCGACACATCACGGCTATCAAGGAGGGTAGAATTGGTCCTCACTTGACATCTTCGCGGTTGTCAGCAAGTATATCGTGATGTGATAGTGATAGAATATGCGAAAATATTGCGATATTGCGATGTAACTGATGTGGGTACATTATGATCCGAATCTCTGGTGCTAGGCGTAACGAGTATATCGAGTAGTAACAACGCACGAAAGTGCGGGTTGTTACAGTCTCCCCTGCTTTAGGAAATTTCATCCCGAAATTAATCCACCGGTAGGGTTGTACGAGTTGATGCGAATGAGAGTAGCTACTAAAAGCATCTAGATAAGCAAGCGATCGATTAAGATTCGACGAGCGAGAGTGTTGCGATAACCGGCGATAGCAGCGAGTGGGGTGATTTGCAGGACAAAAGACGATAACACACACCGAAAGTGCTTAGAGGGCGTTTAAAATTTCTGAAAAGTCGATTAATTTAGGAAAAACTTGCTTATGAAGATCTTCTCACGGTGCGGCGTTAGCTATAGCGTTGTCCATACCAGCACGACGAGGAAGGTTTGTTAGGTTACTGAAAGATCTTTAAGTGACTAAACTCATTTTACGAAATTTTCTCGGCTCACAGCGGTGACTTGAGTCGATTGTCACATTGGTGTCACAAGAAAATCTCGTTTTGTACAAAGGTTTTGGAAAAATTTTATAGAAAAGTCTTGTAAGGACAGATAAGTTTAAAATTTGTGCAAGCAAAGCCTTTTAATTATACCAAAAATTTTAAATTTAAGGTCGGCCCCGCATGGCACTTTCCCACGAAAGTTCTACGATATGGCTAAAACAGTTATATATAGGAAGTACCAGTGGCATATCCACCATGTTTTACTCATATGGCTTCCGTCTCGTGAGGCGGTGTCATACGTGTCGTCATAGTACAGACAGAATTGCAATGACTCGATCCAAACGAGAAGGGTTGGATCAAGTCTTGAAAGGGCGAACTTAGAGATGAAGTCGTTTTCAAACTCAGTTTTGCGATACAAGTGAGGTAATAATCGACTGATAGCACAACATACCCATAGTCAAAAGCGGCGATGATAAGTGAAAAGCGATAAGCGACAGTCGATGCATTACAAGCGATGGGGACATTTGATTCGATTAGATTTGATAACACCAAAATTTTAAACTAACACTAGCCCACATGGCCTTTTTCCATGAAAGTATGCTAGTACGGATAAACACCACTATGTCTTAGCCCTATTAGTTTCGTCTCGTGAAGCAAGGTCGTGAGTGCTATCATAGTTTCGGATAACACAGAAAACGCAAATAGCGATAAGCGTTGAGAATATCGAAGCGATGAGATAGGTGCGAGAAGCGTTACAGCGAGAAGCGACGAGTGACGTGCAATACTCGTCAAGCGACTCACGATACACGATTCTCCGCAAGCGATCCACAGTAGCGGTAGAGATTGCGTGATACGCACAATATAAGATTGCGATTTAGAGCCACATAATAAGCGTTTGAGATTAAAACACATAATAAGCGTTAGCGCGAGACACCTAATATATGATTTCGATTTGCGAGATAGATTCCAGCGATAATGCGATTGCGAGCATGTTGACTTACGAAAAGTCTTGCGAGCACACGCTTTGGCTTGCGATTGAGATTATTACGCCTTGCGATGTATAGTTTAGTGTGTCGAAAATAATCACAATAGTACAATAGATCTACATTCCAACTCCACATGGCACTTTCTTCACAAAACTTTGGTTAGCACAACGAAACACCGCCATGTTTCGAGCATGCGCCTCTGTTTCGTGAATAGGTGTCACATTTCATCAGACATGGTCAAGAGGCTTATATATAGGAAGTACCAGCGGCATATCCACCACCCTTAACCATGCCCTGAACGTAAAGGTATCATTGAAATTCACTACGATCTCCGTGCACTAACCAAAATAATCCCGTGTGCACCCGTGATTAACTTGATTCTTGCACGTTTATCGTACCATATCTCAAGAACGCATGATAGGGGTAAAGTATATTATATAGTGCATAGTGCTAACATTTAGATGGTGCGCGAGTATAAGAGAAATAGAATCCACACGCGACGATAGATGCATCAAGTTTTACACATAAAAGGGATTAACGGTGATAAGTCGTATTATTACAACAACATCAAAAGCCAAGTAACGTTGTTGTGGGGTACTTTTGCGGAGACTGCGGTTGTTGTTGACATTCCTCAAGGCTGTGGTCCTGTGCGACAGTGCTGCGTAAGATGACCGTACCAGTTGCAATTTGCGCAATAACGACAGTTAGCTTCTGGCGGGTGATGATATGTACACTTGAGACACAGGGGTTGGGGTCCATTGTAGGCACGTTTCAGTTGAACTGGGGCTGCTCGGAGAGGTTCCGGTTGCGACAGTCCAGTTGCTGAAGATTCTGGGCTCACGGTCTTTCGTTTACGGCTGTGCTGAGCTTCCTGAGATGATGCGGTGTCGTTGGCGGATTCGTCTGATGATTTGCTGGAGACATCGTCAGTGGAGCCTTCAGAAGAATTGTCGGTAGATTTGCTGGAAGAATCGTCAGAAGAATTGATGATGATTGCTTGATGAGCTTGTTTGACAGGATTCTTGGAGAAGAATACGTCCAAGACTCGTTTGTCGTTGATCTCTGCGGCCAAGCGATAAGTTTCTTCGATGGTAGTAGGTCTGGCAGCTTCGACGAAATCACCCACACACTCAGGCAAGCCGCGAATGTACTTTGGAATGGCTTTTTCTGAAGTGTTGACTTGACTTGGGCAGATTACGCTAAGCTGTTTGAACCTTGCAGTGTAGCCAGCATTGTCACCTTCGACTTGCTTGATTTTCCAAAATTCGTCTTCTAGCTTCTGAATTTCGTGGGAAGGGCAGTACTCTTTCTTCATGAGCTCCTTCAGCTCATCCCAAGAGAGAGCGTAAGTTGCGGAGATCCCACGTTTGTTGCATTCGGCAGTCCACCATTCGAGTGCTCGCGATTGAAATACTTCGGTAGCGCAAGTAGTACGGAAACTATCGGGACATCCACTTTGACGAAGGGTAACTTCGATAGAATCGAGCCACTGGAGTAGTTGGGTCACACCTCCTTCACCCGTGAATTCCATCGAATCACAGTCTTTGAAGTGTTTGTAGAGAAAAGCAGATTGCGGCGCTTCCGTCTTAGAGTCTTCCGAGGCTCGAGAGTTGCTGAGAGAGTGCACTTGAGCGACAATTTGAGGAATGAGCTTGACCACTTCCTTGGTCACAAGCGAGGCAATCCTCTTATCGGCGCTTCGTTTGGCTCTTCTCCTAGTTGTTCGTCTCGAGGTAGAGTCGTGGGAAGGCATCCACACAGAGAGAGATTTGGAATGAGATTCGATCATAATGATTTTGAGTTTGCGATGCGATTGAGCGCGATTAAAACTTGTAGCGTACAATATAAATAGATTTCACATAGGAGCCATATAGGAAACACGAAACTTCTTAGGTTCTCACACAATGATTTGGTTGTATTTAGATATAGATAGTTGTAGTTTACACTTATACATACATATCGATGGAGAGTACGCGAGGACGCGATGCGTGGAAGAGAGAGAGAGAGAGAGAGAGAGAGAGAGAGAGAGAGAGAGAGAGGAATTTGACATTAGTTTTGTTGCGAACATTCGGTCTTCGTTTTAGATTGCGATGGCTGTGCGAGTTGTGCGTTTGTAAAACAGGGAGCGAAAATTGATAAATCGTAATTAAACACATAAAACGTAACTAAGTTTATCAAATCGTAAAAACCGGCAAGTCGTGGGCTTGGTAAAATAATCGGAGTGCCTCGGATGTTTAGGCGTTGACTACCCAAGGTAACCCAACTATACCCAACAAGTTCGTGCGCGCGCGTTGACCTAGAAGACTTATGCTTCCACTAGGATGCAGCTCATGGCATTCATCCTCCTATTCATCGCGTGGCTCGAGTCGTTGTGGTGGTCGAGTCCTTGGTGAGAGCTTTTTGAAAACCATTTTAGAGAGTGGAACAGTTTATTAAGGTACGGGTTTCACCCCTGACTTAACAGCTTCGTTCCCAATTGTGGTTGTGCTCATCGGATGAATCCGAGAGCTCCACTAGAATTTTGAAATGGAGGCTTTCGTCGAGGTATGGATGTCACTCCCGACTCAACGAAAGATTCTCGTGCTAGAAAAATGCGCTGAGTGAGCAACCCTATCGAGAGTTCTTGGTTTTTACACCTGGTCTTGACTGGTTCACTCAGTTGTGAGATGCGAGTATTTTCGAAAACATGTGTATTGTGTCAGCCTTAGGAAAGGCTAAGTAGTATTTCGGCCTTAGGAAAGGCTTCTTCGTGTGAAGCTGTAGTATTCGGTGTTCACACAAAGTTGTAGTTTTTAGAAATTTCAACTGAAAGTATCAAGTAGGCCTAATACAAACCCTACTGGGTTCGTACGAGTCGGCCTGTGGGTACTTAGACTATGGACTAGGTCAATTTCTAAGACGTCGACCCGGACTAGGTCGAGTCTTGCCTAATTCCTTATAGTTATGGCTCTGATACCAATCTGTCACACCCCAACCGATGGCGGAATCATCGGGGCGCGACATTAGGTTTAATCAGATTGCTCAAGAGAATCCATAACAACTTTATTGCGATAATATTTATTACATTCGTTATCCCATACTAACAAATAATACAATCACATATGTTATCACAGATTTCTTGTCCTCTCGAACAATACAAATTCGACAACCTAGATTTTAGGTGAGTTTCTAGACTTCCTAGCTTAATTTGAGATAGCCTGCGATCTAACCTGCAACATACGTTAAAATAGTGTCAATACAAAAGTATTGACGAGTATACAGGTTTGATATATAATAGCATAAGAGATTAAAAGTGTTGCGAATTTCCTACATACATAAACGGGATACACGACATATATACTCACAAAACTGATACTACCAGCTAAGTCCTCGATGCTCATTCTTCGATGGCATAACTAGACTCCGTCGGGCGCAACAGTACTATACTAGTCGTGGTGGGACATCGCGAGTATAAGTTCTAGCACATATGCAACTAGCATCACGTATAACTATGCACGTATGTCATTCGCAAGTGATAAATAGTTTTAGCATTTGATGTGATTTTCGATAGAACGTATGTTACACCCAAAAGTGCGATAAGCAAAAAGGGTTCAAGTATACTCACAGTGCGTATTCGGCAAGCTAACACGGCTTGGTTGGATTTGGCGGGAAATTGTCTGAGAATACCCTGATTACAGACTGATTACATGAGCGTTTGATATCGCGTTAAAGGATAACGGGATAAACAAGAAACGAATGATAATCTGATCGAATGCCGGCCCGTTCAGATGGGCTGCTATCCGATCGGATGGGCTGTCCGATCGGCTAGCCTGTCCGATCGGCTGGGCTGTCTGATCGGCTGGGTGACGTGATTGTCGTAGTACACGCAAATTTAATCCAATTACAACTAATTAGCTAGCGGTAAGTGGGTATCGAACACAGGGAGTTTGTGGAATATGTGTTATCTCGATGTATGTCTAAATTAACTAAAGTAAACTAAATTTCAAGAAAAGTAAATTCACTGATTTGGTTGTTTGGTTTTAATTGTCTAAATTGAACTAAATTAGATTACAAATCAAAGTTAAGTTTTGTAACAGGATAAGAAGGTAGCGATCATCCCGAGTTTCAGGTTTTAAGTGACAATCAAGGTTTATGTTCAACTGGAAAGAACTACATAGACATAGCTCATGCAAGATCAATTGTTTGTGATGAAAGGGAACCAAGTACTCGGATTCCTAGAACGCGAGGTTGTTACCCGATGATCAATTGACAATTATCCAACCCTAATCCCTCCCATGATATCTCGATTGCCAACGGCACCAAGAACGTATGGTTTAGAACTATGATCAAACATACATCAACAATTTACAAACACCCAATCAAACACCATAATAAACTAACAACACATGCACATATTAATATTCCAGAAATTAAAGAACAAACATAATTGTCACAAATAAAACCTTACACTCAAGACGATCACCAAGCAAACCTAGCCGCTCATAGTGTCGTGAATCGTCATAACAATCAAACCTTTGTCCAATGGAATAAAAAACAAAGTCTCCATGTTTAGACCACTCAAGAACACCTTAGAACACACCAAAATCGCCCCCTAATCAGTTACTAAACGAAAAACATGATTGGATTTCAAAAGACACAATAAAACATCATAAATTAGGGTAGTTACACATTTCTCGCTGGCCTCCACCTTAAGCTACGGTGGCCACCGTAGCTTACGGTGGCTTGGAATAGCTTATGGTGGGTCTCTACTGCCTTACGGTGGAAGAAAAATGCTGGGGTCTGCCGTAATTTACGGTAGCTACCGTAAATTACGGTAGGCTTCAGAATGCAATTTTGTTTTCAGCATAACTTTTTCGTTTCAACTCCGTTTTCTTCACCGTTTTCGCCTACGTTCTCATAATTTCATTCTCTATAATTCTATCCTCTTAATTCTTCCATACCAATAATTGATTTTTTTCATTTATTCTCCGTCTTTCAATCTCCAATCCGGTCACGCCTATTCGAAGCTTCATTTCCACACTTTTAAGCCCCAAATGTACCTGAAACACAAGCAATCGTAGTTATCTAATTCTAGACAATTACCCGATTAATGTGGGTTTTTAATATCGTTTATACCACTTAAGGGTTGTCCTACAGACTACCCGTCACATCCCCACACTTAACCGTTGCTTGCCCCCAAGCAACTTATTCAACAAAACACAATTTATTCAAGCGATCAAGCACAAACCAAGCAAACAAATGTCCTCATTTACTAACTCTTTCTTAAAATCGCACATGACACACCCTTCTCAAAACTCTCCTCTCGGCGACAAGCAATAACTAGCAAAGATAAGCTAGATCACACTTAAAGCAAACGGGTGGTTGCACGACAATAAGCTTGTAATTAAATCGATCCTTCGCCTAAGTGATTTGCTAAACATGCACGTGAATTAAAGGGACTTAGAGGTTGTAACATGGCAAGGAAAATGGGTTGGAAATGGAAATACATATGCGAAGTAGCTAACGATTCAACCTGGTCTTTTATTTCTAACTAAAACAAAACATAAACAACTATATACAAACTATCTCATTCATTTTTTTTTTCATTTTTCATTGCTTTTTCTTTTTTTTCTGTTCTTTTCATATCTCTTTTTTTCTTTCGATTTAACAAACATAACAAACAAGCATACTGGAACAAGATGATTATACTAATAGACCGAGTCAAATACGGGTTAATTTTTTA
Organism: Helianthus annuus; assembly: GCF_002127325.2. NCBI lineage: Eukaryota > Viridiplantae > Streptophyta > Magnoliopsida > Asterales > Asteraceae > Helianthus > Helianthus annuus. The sequence continues at coordinate 23,567,606 of NC_035443.2, read as the reverse complement.
AGAGAAAGTAGGCACGGGTTAACAAAAGATCGGCTCAAAGCTCAAATGGGCTACTAAAGTCCAAACCCCCGCCCCTCTCGCTACCATGCTCATATATATAACTTATGAGGTCCAACCCCCCAAATCCCACACTCGCACACACCAAGACGAGGCTACCTAATTGCCCTTATCCTTTTCACATGCATATCAAGCTAAGGCCTCAAACCGCATTCAAGCACAAGTTCTAATGCACCACCACCATTGCCACCCTCATCAAGAAAAAATATATTCTAATAAATTCAAGTAGTGGCTTAACTCTCACCAAGAAAGAACAAGGGGATATGGGTTGCCGGTGTGTCATGCAATTTAATACTCAACTGTTCAATTTGGACCATTTTTCGCTTGATTTTTTAAAAATTTCACAATTTTTTCAAAATTTCCCCTCATCCCCACACCCCACACTTGGGATACATTGTCCCCACTGTATGGTTTTGAAGGGAAGATCGCTTAAACCACTACAACATCAATTGTAGCTTTTCCACTCAAACCCAAATTTCTTTTTGTTTTTTTATATATAACTAAAAACACCACCAACTTTCACAACCCATCACTAAACATATCAAAACACCACCCATCCACCCAACCATGAACATAAACATGAATATATACAGTGGTGCACAAAATGAGAACAAAACACGACCTGATCCATAAATCAACAGTGTTGGTAGTGATGCAGCCGCGGTGATCGGACAGGAACATAAGCATCTCTTGGATTCTCTGATATCTCAGCGGGGATGTTGCCAAACATCCCCACATTTGAATCATTGCATCCGCGAGGATTGAAACGTAGTAACTTGCCAAAACACAAACACAACACCAAAACAAAACAAAACAAAACACGAATATAATACTCTACATCCTCGGGCTGCCTCCCGAGAGCACTAAGTTTAAAGGTCTTCAGCCAGACCATACCTGATAAGCGTTATGGTGGTCTCAATGCACACTTACCCAAAACATTTCCAACAAATGCCCAAAAATTTACATGGCATCTCCATAGGTTTGTCAGTACAATTGGCATGTTCAGACTGCACCTACAGGTTTCGCTAATCCACTTCATGATGTATACTCTGATGTCTTGTAGTTTCACCTTTCTCATCTTCTTCCTCGAACCCTTTTCCCCACACTTGTTATTTTGAATGATTGATATGGGAAGAGGTTCGATACACATATTCATCTCCTCAGACTGTTCTGCCTCATTATCTGCACACACCATCTGATCCACCTGTGACTCTTCATCAGATAAAGGACTCATTGGTGTGGTATTATCCTTCACAACCTCCTCCTTCATGTGAGAATAATCTCTAAGATCATCAGGTAATGGTGAAAGGCGTTGTTCTATCTCTATCTTCCTTTCTAAATTCTGACACTTAGAAACTAAACAGCTGATTCGATCTTTATCGGAAAGGTTGGGTGCTAATAAATACTGCTCGAGTTTGGATAAATTTACTTCCAATATAGCAAGCTCTTTCTCCTCCTCAGTCTGATAAGTATAAACACCCTCTGGCTCAGAATATTCTTTAGGATGATATTGTCGATATTCCTGATACGATCTTAAGATGTGCGCATCCATCATTTTTCTATTCCAATACTTTGGGTTTTCTGAATACACCGTGCACACATCATAATCATAAGTGTGATCGCGACCGCAACAAAAAGATTGACCATCCGTCCTTGTCTCATAATAAACATCCTTGTCCCGATCATATCCATCCGAGTAATAATCATCCTCCATTTCTGATTCATAATCATCAACGTATGATGGAGGTGGAACCTGTGAAATGTAAGACACCGGTTTTCCATGTGCCCTCCTATAGTGGGCCTCGTGGCAACCGATACATGGATGACGCGGACCCCCGCACAATATACACGTAGAAATGCTAAAATTTGTGTAATGCTCTGTCATCCTGCACAACACAACTCAACTACCAAGTGTAAATCACGAACATAAAAGAAATCTTTTTGGGATTTTTAATTTTTAATTTTTTATTTTTGTTAACTAATACAAAAGATAACACACGTTGTGCACTACTCCCCGACAACGATGCCAAAATTTGACGTGTTGTCGTAGTACACGCAAATTTAATCCAATTACTACTAATAGCTAGCGGTAAGTGGGTATCGAACACAGGGAGTTTGTGGAATATGTGTTATTTAGAAGTGTATCTAAGTTAACTAAGATTAAACTAATTGCGATAAAAGTAAATTCAAGAGTTTGGATTGTTTGATTTTAAAACTAAGATTACTAATTAAATTGCGAATTGGTTTTGTAAACAATTTAGAGACCAATGACCATCCTAAGTTTCCGGTTTGCTTTGACATTCATGCTAATATTCAACTAGAAAGAACCACATAGACATGGTTCATGTGTTATTACTTGTCGTGATGAAAGGGAACTAAGTACTCGGATTCCTAGAACGCGAGGTTGTTACCCGATGACCAATTAATCAATACCCAATCCTAATCCTGCCCATGATATCTCGATTGCCAACGACACCAAGAACGTATGGTTTAGACTAAGATTATCATACAAATTAACAATTTACGAACAAGCAAACAACACACCATAATAAACAAACAATCATAACAAGTCTATTATTCTAGAAATAAGAATCAAAACACAAATGTCTTAGACAAACCTTCAACCTAGGATGATCACCATAAGTTTAGCCACTCATGACTTGGACAATCATCATCACATACATATCAATGTTCATAGGAATTAAAAACACTAACAAGATGTTTTGAAATTGTTTCAAGCTCTCAAGAACACCCAAAATTCGCCTCTAGACTCCTGGTAACCGAATAGGAATGATTGGCATTGAAAAGACACAATAAAACATCATAAAATAAGGCAGTTACACATTTCTCGTTGGCCTCCACCGTAAGCTACAGTGGCCACCGTAACTTACGGTGGCTTGGAATGGCTTACGGTGGGTCTCTACTACCTTACGGTGAAGAAAAATGCTGGGGTCTACCGTAATTTACGGTAGCTACCGTAGGCTTCAGAATGCAATTTTGTTTTCAGCATAACTTTTTCGTTTCAACTCCGTTTTCTTCACAGTTTTCGCCTACGTTCTCGTAATTTCGTCCTCTATAATGCTATCCTCTTAATTCTTCCATACCAATAATTGATTTTTTTCATTTATTCTCCGCCTTTCAATCTCCAATCCGGTCACGCCTATTCGAAGCTTCATTTCCACACTTTTAAGCCCCAAATGTACCTGAAACACAAGCAATCGTAGTTATCTAATTCTAGACAATTACCCGATTAAATGTGGGATTTTAATATCGTTTATACCACTTAAGGGTTGTCCTACAGACTACCCGTCACTGGGCCGTCCGATTGGCTAGCCTGCCCGATCGGCTGGCCTGTCCGATCGGCTAGCCCGTCCAGCTGTATTTAACAAAGTTTGGAAGGTTTTTTTTTGGTGGTTCTGGTCGAGACGTTGTTGTGACGTGCTAAACAACTGAAATTCCATCAAGCCCGACTTGTTCTAATGGCCGGGAATCACCCCGTTCCATCAGATCTGGCCGTTCTCGACGGTTTTTCCATGTTTAACCCGCAACTGGTCGTCTCTTCATTAGAAATCAGATCTTGGACCAACACGACACTAGAAATGAGTAGAGGGTCGGTATAAGCTCCGATTCTACCGGTCTTGAGTGCTTTGAGTGTAAGAGAGTTGAAAGAAAGTTGGAAAACCATCTTTCAATCCTTTTATTCATGGTTATTTGTAGATCTGTCGTGAAAATGTTGTTTATTCTTGTGGAAATCCTTCGGATCTGAGTTGTTCTTGGTGGAATGAGGCCAACACTTGAAGTTCATAAGAACTTCATGATGACATCACCCTAGAACACCTCAAATTCATTGATTTCACGGTTAAAAGTTGAGATTCGAAAGATAGAAAGGTGGAGGGGCGCGTATAGATCAAAGAAGTACAAGTTTTGAGTTGAAAACTTAGAAGAATCGCGAGAAATCGAGAGATGAAGGGGTTGGAGCGTCTGGTCGAACAGCTACAGTCACATCAAGTGTTCTTGATGTGACTGAGGGGTATTTATAGGCCAAGAGAGGAAGGGAGGTGAAATGGTGTTTTGGATCGGATGGCCGTCCGATCGGCTGGCCCATCCGATCGGCTGGCCTAGCCGTTCGGCTGGCCTAGCCGTTCGGCTGGCCCATCCGATCGACTGGCCTAGCCGTTCGACTGGCCTAGCCGTTCGGGTGGCCCATCCGTCCGTTCGGATGTCCTTCGGCGAGCTGAGTTCAGGTGTCCCGTTTCGATCGTTAAGCGTTGCGATAGTCTGGTTATACCTTCTCATCCATATTTCATATATTTATTATAATTAGCTACGTTGGGTCGTATTTGCATATCCATATTTCCAAGTTGTGATACAATAACTGAGTTTCGTTTCAAGTATTCGATTTCCTTTCGACGCTTCACGGTCATTGAGGAGGGTAGAATAGGTCCTCACTCAACGCCATCGTGAACGTTAGATGTATTTTAAGTAATGAGTTGCACTGCGACACATCACGGCTATCAAGGAGTGTAGAATTGGTCCTCACTTGACATCTTCGTGGTTGTCAGCAAGTATATCGTGATGTGATAGTGATAGAATATGCGGAAATATTGCGATATTGCGATGTAACTGATGTGGGTACATTATGATCCGAATCTCTGGTGCTAGGCGTAACGAGTATATCGAGTAGTAACAACGCACGAAAGTGCAGGTTGTTACATTGATGGTCCCAAAAGATGGATCACGCTAGAAGGATCGCAAAGTATAGTGTCGTAGAAGAAGAAGATTAGTTGGATGTCTTAAATCCAAACTTGCTTGATTTCTCTTTAAAAGGAGTTAAATTAATCTTTGAGTGGTATATCGTTTACTAGTCGAGAGGTTGGGGATGGTTCATTTGAAAGCAATTTCAACCCAGTCTAACGATAGGTTGTGACAAAATTGAGAGAAACTCGGTAACCTTAACATGAGCCGCTTCCAATTTTTTTCTAAGCAAGGGCAACAAAGTAACTTTAATCGGACCTAATTATATTTTAACCTCAAAGTCATAATTTATAAATCTAATGAAAATCCATCGGTAACCTTAGCTAGGAGCCGGGTCTTTTTCATTAAATTCACCACACCACTTGCCGATATCCTAACTATAATTCATCTCAATTGGAGACAAGTATCCAAAGCCATATTCGGTGACCGGTCATATTTAAGAGAAGGAACTGACACAACCACAAGAACTAAACACACAAGAACACAAACGTAACATACATATGTCAAAATAATTATATGTGATAAGATAATTATATGCAATCAAAATAAAATGCAATAACTAAACCGACATTTAAGCATGTTATGTGTTGCAAAATGCATTCATTTATCTATGTACTTTGCACAATAATTCGGTAGATTTTTGTATTTTTTGGTCATTATAGGTTTGTGTTTTATTATTTTATGTTTTGGTAGGTCTCGGTGAAAAAAATGGAACAAAAGTTAGCTGAAACAGTAACTAAACGAGCAACTAGGAGCAAGGAAAGAAGAGAAGGGACTTAAGTTGACAACTTTGCATAGTTGGGGCTTACACGCATCGCGAGGCAATTCTCAGCCCTTTTCATGAATCACTTAGGGTTTATTTACATGCAAAATTCTATATGTACCTGATGTCTGTAAAATGCAACATATAAATCACATCAATTAAGGCATAAAACTAACCCTTTTTAAGTACTAATGTTGGAAAAAGAGTGTTTTTGTCTTTCTTTTGTATTTTCAGGATGAAATGAGCTCAAATTCACAAAAGAAGCAAAAAGACAACTAATTCTAGCATAAATACAAGAAAAGGAATAAAAGTAGACTGCCCGGACCCTCAACGGCATCCTCCAAGGCAAAGAAGAGAAAGCAGAAGACTGAACACGCCCCGTGTCCAGCGGACACGGGGCCGTGCCCAAGAAGCAGCATAAAAGACAAACCTATAGAAGCTTCCATTGCCCACCACGGGGCCGTGTCCAGCGGGCACGGGGGCGTGGTGAAAGTACAGCAGGCGCATTAATTGTAATTGCGAATTACAATTAATGAGGAGAGAGAGTGTCAGACGGGCATGGGGGCGTGTCCAGCGGACACGGGGCCGTGCCCAGCCTTCTGTTCAGCCTATAAATAGGAGTGCTTGGTTTCATTCCATCTCATCCCTTGGCACACCACCTCTCTCACACTTCATCCACCACCCACCACCACCATAACACCATCATCCACCACCATCATCCATTGTCCATCATAGAGTGTGTGAGTCGTCTCGGGATCCAAGATTGATCGTAAGAGTTCTTGACAATCAAGGCCATGTTTGCCTAAGTCTCTTACATCACTTGGTGAAGACAAGTGTTTAGTATAATACTTTTTATTTTTAATCTTTTGCACTTTTTATTTGGTTTTGTATTAATGACTTCAATAACTAGTTACTTATGTTGAAGGTGATCTTTCCTTATCGTTTGTCCGTGGTGTCTTGGCGTTATTTTACTGTCTATATAAAATAAAAGATTTTCACCATTCATATCTCCACAGTCTATATGGAGGTATGTTGGCTACCTGGTCGGGGGTTAAGGGAACGGTTTGGTAAGGGTCTTGCCCTTGTTCAGTGTTTAGAGGTCCTGCTTGGGACCTGGGTCAAATTTAGTAGGATCTCCTTCAATGCCCATAGGTATTGGATGGCGGGGATCCAAACTCTTTGACCCCCTCATAAGTTAACTATTATTAATACTATAACCCGGCTATTTAGGACTGTATCCCTGCTGACTCAGATTACTTAGCCGAGGGCAACGTCACCGCCGAAAGCGGGGCCTACCACAATTTGCATTAATAACTTAATTCATTATCTTTCAATAATCCGACCCTTTAGGATTGTATCCTTGCTGACTCAAACTACTGGGTTGAGGGTAACGTCGCCTTCAAAAGAGGGGCCTACTACAATAACTAAGATAATCTCTTAAACAAGTGCAAAGTGCGAAAATAATCAAAGGTTATACTAATACACGTGTCGGATCCAAGTGATTCATCTTGTCTATCTGTTTTTATTTTATTTTATTTTTCAGCATTTAGTTAGTTTTTATTTTCTTAGATTAAAACATTTTCCTCACTTTTTGATTTGATTAGACGTTGAGGATAAACCGGTATTAAAAGCTCTTGTGTCCTTGGACGACCTCGGTATCTTACCAACACTATACTACGTCCACGATGGGTGCACTTGCCCATATGTGTGTTTAGTGTTAGTAAATATCGTGTTTTTATAAATTTAAAACTTGGCTAAAAGTGTAAAAAGGGCTTAAATATACATCTAAAATATATCGCACTACACACGCATCAAGTTTTTGGCGCCGTTGCCGGGGACACAAGGATCTTAAGAAAGCTTAAAATCGACGGCCTAATCAGTTTTTCAAAACCTTTTAAAAACGCGCGCACATTTTTCTGCATTTTAGTTTAGTTTGCATTTACAGTAGCCTGAACACGGGGCCGTGCTCGCTGAACACGCCCCCGTGCTGCATATTTTTAAAGTAGATACCCAGATACAGAGTCTGAACACGGGGCCGTGCTCACTGAACACGCCCCCGTGCTCAACGTGACCAGTAACTTTAATTAAAACGCCCAGATACAGACCCTGACCACGGGGCCGTGTTCACCCAACACGGGGCCGTGTCCAGCTTCTGTTTCCGTCTTTATTTTTGTTTTCTGGTCCCGAGACTCAGTTGTGATCTGTTGAGTGATTCTTATGTATCAATATTCAAGAGGTTACAACTACACCTATGATGAGGATGATTATAGGGGTAATTATTGCACTAATTGTCGTAACGCACGCTCGGTTCAATATAATAACTCATATCAACCATCCAATTCATACAACTACTATGAGGAGCCCAGGTACGAGCCATCAACTTCATACACATCTTATGAAGACCAAAGGTATGAACCTCCTCCCTCATACTCATATTTTGATGAACCAAGGTATGAGCCTTCATACTCATACTTTGAAGATTCAAGATATGAGCCACCACCTTCATACTCTTATTATGAGGAACCATGGCGTGAACAACCCACCTCATATGAGTACTATGAAGAACAAAGTTTCGACCCTTATCCATCATATACTTACAATGAAGACCAATGGTGTGAACCATCTACTTCATATGAGTATTATGAGGAGCCAAGGATCGAACAACCGGATTCAAGCTTTGAGGATCCAAATTCTTTTTCTCTCACCGAAGTGACCAATAGGATATTAGAATACATTAAAACTATCGAACGTTACATGAAAGAATCTCGCGCAAGAGAAGAATTAAATTGTAATAATAACGTAGAGATAGTTGAAAATGTAAAAATGGAAGAACAAGAAAGTGAAAAACCGACACATGAGTTAAACAATGAAAAAGGTGAGTCCGATAATGTTAAAATTCATGAAGAGTCTAATTTTGAAGAAATTAATCTCTTGTCACCTACTTTCGAAAATCATTGTTTAGTAACCCCTCATGCCAAGTTTTTAAAAGAGTTAAACACTAGTGCCAAAATCAAAGAACTAGTGAGTGTTAAGTTAACTAATGATCAAACTTCGCTAATAAAAGAAGACCCTTTTGAAATTAACATTACACCGGTTCCATGTTTCTTTCAAAATTCATTTATTAGTAACATCACCATTGATAAGGATCTGTGTGTTAACATAATGCCTAACTACATTTTTGAAAAATTAAGTATTAGTGATTTTACTCCACTTCAAATTCCCATTTTTCTATCCGATCGAAAAGTGATAAAATCAATCGGTGTAGTTGAAGATGTTTTGGTTCACACAAATCAATTGGTAATCCCAACCGACTTCGTCATCCTTGATGACGCCCCCCTAGTCTTGGGAAAACCTTTTGTAAAAACTCATAAAGCATTGAAAAACCGGAAATTCAACAATCTACCTCTCCAATTAGGGGCATTCAAAAGGAGCATAGATCTTGAGCGTTCAATGAAATATCCTTTTGGCAATAATGACCCCCTAATTGAAGATGAAGCTGAACCACCCGATACAACTAACGAAGAAGACCACTTTGTCGAAGAAGAGATAGCCATAGAACAAACCTTTAAGGTTCTTAATCTAGATGAGCCACAAAATAAGGTGTCTTCTAAAGACCCACCCATTGAGCTCAAAGCACTCCCTAAAGGTTTGGAATATGCTTTTCTAGGCAAGGATGGTAGTTTACCTGTAATCATTTCGTCTAAATTAAATAACATAGAAAAAGAGAAATTAGTTAATCTACTTAAAAAACACAAAAACGCGATCGCTTGGAAGCTTGTAGATATTAAAGGAATAAGCCCTTCCATGTGCACGCACAAAATTTTAATGAATGATGACTACAAAACGGTAATTCAACCACAACGAAGAGTGAACCCCAATGTTCAAGAAGTGGTTAAAAATGAAGTCATCAAGCTGCTTGACGCCAGACTAATCTACCCTATCTCCGATAGCCCGTGGGTAAGTCCAGTTCAAGTAGTCCCGAAAAAAGGAGGTATGACGGTAATAACTAATGAGAAAAATGAATCAATACCAACGAGAACCGTCACAGGATGGAGAGTTTGTATAGATTATAGGCGATTAAATGAAGCAACAAGGAAAGACCACTTTCCTTTACCCTTCATTGATCAAATGTTAGAACGATTATCCGGTCATAAATTTTATTGTTTCTTAGATGGTTTTTCAGGTTGCTTTCAAATACCGATAGCACCAGAAGACCAAGAGAAAACAACTTTCACATGTCCCTACGGAACTTTCGCATATCGACGCATGCCATTCGGTCTATGTAATGCGCCTGCAACATTCCAACGTTGTATGGTGGCCATTTTCCATGATATGATAGAAAAGACAATGGAAGTCTTCATGGACGACTTTTCCATCTTTGGAGACTCATATGACCAATGCCTCGATAATCTTGAACGAATGCTATCCCGATGTGAGGAAACTAACCTCGCCCTTAACTGGGAAAAATGCCATTTCATGGTAACAGAGGGAATAGTACTCGGTCACAAAATCTCAAGCGAAGGAATGGAAGTTGATCGAGCAAAAATAGAAACTATTCTCGATTACCTCCTCCATCCTCCGTAAGAGCAATCAGAAGTTTCCTTGGGTATGCCGGATTTTATAGAAGGTTTATCAAGGACTTTTCAAAAATTTCAAGGCCTCTAACAAAATTACTTGAAAAAGATGCACCCTTCATCTTTGACAAGGAATGCAATCAAGCATTTCTAACCCTCAAGGAAATGCTAGTCAATGCACCTATCATGATAGCGCCGGATTGGAAATTTCCTTTCGAAATCATGTGTGATGCAAGTGACTTTGCTGTTGGAGCAGTCTTGGGACAAAGAAAAGAAAAGCATTTCCACCCAATCTATTATGCTAGTAAAACTCTTAATGATGCACAAGAAAATTATACAACTACAGAAAAAGAATTACTAGCAGTGGTGTTTGCTTTTGATAAATTTCGTTCTTATCTTGTTCTTTCTAAAACTATCGTCTATACAGACCATGCAGCCATCAGGTACCTCTTCAAGAAGCAAGACGCAAAACCCCGTTTGATCAGATGGATTCTACTCCTCCAAGAATTCGACATCGAAATCAAGGACAAAAGAGGAGCAGAAAACACTGCTGCAGATCATCTCTCACGCTTAGAAGACCCAGCTTTGGAAACGACCAGAGACGAGCAAATCAACGAGAAATTTCCCACAGAATCCTTGGAAATGATGGAGAGTAGACAAGAGCCATGGTATGCCGACTACGCTAATTTTCTAGCTAGCGGTATAGTCACCAAGGGATGGCCACATCATCAAAGAAAGAAATTCTTTGCTGATGTAAAGCATTACTTTTGGGAAGACCCCTATCTTTTCAAAATGTGTGCCGACCAGCTCATCCGAAGGTGCGTCCATGGTAATGAAGCGCGAAGAATTCTCCGTCATTGTCATGAAGGTCCATACGGAGGACATCATGGTGCCGCAAGTACCGCACGAAAGGTATTTGACTCAGGATTTTACTGGCCAACCATTTACAAGGATGCACAAAACCTTGTAAAGACATGTGATGCCTGCCAGAGATCAGGTAATATTTCTTCCAAACACGAAATGCCTCAAAATGGCATTCTCGTTTGTGAAATCTTTGATGTGTGGGGACTCGATTTCATGGGACCTTTCCCACCTTCAAAGGGAAACAAATATGTAGTTGTGGCAGTCGATTACTTGTCTAAATGGGCAGAGGCCGAGGCTCTTCCAACAAATGATGGAAGAGTAGTGGTAAAATTTCTGAAAAAAACTGTTTTCTCGCTTCGGGACACCAAAGGCTTTAATAAGTGATAGAGGTACCCATTTTTGCAATCATCAACTCGAAAAAATATTAACAAGGTATGGGGTCTATCACCGGGTCTCAACAGCATATCACCCTCAAACAAATGGGCAAGCCGAAGTGACTAATCGAGGTTTAAAACAAATACTTGAAAAAACCGTAGGAATAAATAAGAAAGAATGGGCCGACAAATTAGACGACGCTTTATGGGCTTTTCGAACTGCTTATAAAACCACTATAGGCACAACCCCATATAAGCTGGTCTATGGAAAAAGTTGTCACTTGCCAGTAGAAATAGCTCACAAAGCCTACTGGGCAATAAAAAACGTAAACTTAGATTTAGAAACTGCCGGTAAAAATCGATTTTGTCAAATAAATGAATTAGACGAGCTAAGGAATTATGCATATTCTAACTCCGAAATTTATAAGGAAAGAATGAAAAATTTACATGATAAATATATTAAATCTAATGAATTTCGGGTAGGAGATCAGGTTCTATTGTTTAATTCGCGACTTCGATTATTTCCGGGTAAGCTAAAATCTAGGTGGTCAGGACCTTTTTCTGCCACCCATGTTTTTCCACACGGTACAATAGAAATTAAAACTCGAAATGGGATACCATTTAAAGTCAATGGCCAACGGCTAAAACTATACCGAGGGTCCATTGAGGATGAGGAAGAGGAGATCTCACTTCAAACGGTTAACGAATAAACTCATACCTGACATGTTACGAACAGGTAAGTGTACGTTTAAAAACCGGTAAGTCTTCTAGCCATTTTCGGAAATAAGGGGGCATGCACACGAGCACATAAAAAAAAATTCAAAAAACTTTGCTCGGCACGGGGCCGTGTCCGCTGATTTCCGACGTCACTACCGAGTTTAACAACATCAAGGTATGATTCTATCATCTTTAGTAGTTAGATTAGTTACTTGCATGTAGTTAAAACATCAAAAATTGGGGAAAAATCTAGGGTTCTTCATGTTCATCCGGATCGAACTTCAAATTTTTGATGAAATCTGTTAGTAGTAGTTTAGATTAGTGTAGTAGGAAGTAAATAAACATGTATTGTTGATAGATTCGTTCGATTTCCCCACTAAAACACCAAACCCTTGTTTTTGAACCGAAAAACACGAAATTGAAAGGGTAAACGGTTTATTCTGCGAAAAACGACACTTAGGGTTTCATTTTCGGGGGAAACCGCTACTATTGGGCTAAAAATTTTCAGGTTTTCGAAACCGGGACGAAAAATGAACTTTCTGGGTTACAGACGCCTGGACACGGGGCCGTGTCCGCTGAACACGGGGCCGTGTCCAGCCCACTGTTTGCAGTTTCACCCCAAATATCTTTGTTTCGTACTAACTTTTGGTGTATTCTTTCAGATGTCAAAGTTCACAAGGTTCAACGCAAGCGAACTCGATGCTAGGGCACGATATGAGACACTCCAAACAAGACCCGAGGAGTACCCTAGGCGGGCATGTACCGACTTGTTAATTAACCATGGTGAATCAACTTGACCGATTCAACAACATCGTGACAGGGCCACTAGCAGTTGCATTGAACACCCGGCTTCGGTCGGTGCATCAATGCACAATGGAGTTTTACAGTACTTTCGTTTTCAACTCGAGGTGTGACCCATTTGACAATGAAGGGGTTACATTTCGATGTGGAGGGACAACGTACTCAATCTCCATGGCACAGTTTGGAGCTATAATAGGACTGTACGGGGAAGAAGAATCGGGGAATGAGGAGAATACCGGGGGATTACGAGACTTGGATGCAACTGAACGTCAAGCCGCATGGGCTCAGATCGGTGAAGGAATCTACAACCCTAGCAGCACCAAGAGTACCAAACTGAGGGACCCGCTTTACCGCTACATTCACAGGCTCCTCACCTACTCGCTGAACCAGCGTCACGACAGTAGTGGCGTTGTAGGGTTGAAAGATTTGGTTGTCCTTCACTGCATCCACAACCAGAAGCCTCTCGATGTTCCATATCTCTTGTTACGAAACATGCACCTCATTCGCCTTGCTCACGCTCCTACGCCTATCTTCTTCGGGGGATGGGTGTACCGTCTTTTCAAGCATTTCACGAGAATCCCAAGGTCCTTTGAAAGGAGTCCATGGTCGGGACGAGTTGACTACCACATTTGCCGAGCCATGAACTTACTTTATGAGGCGGAAGACGGGACGGTGAGCTTTCAAAGGACACAAGGCTATGCATGGAACCCGCAGGAGGCTCTAGTTCTTCATGCACCACCTCCCCACTATCAGTACCAACCCCATGGCGATCCGGGTCAATCCTCCTCACAAGGAGGCGGTTTTCCTAACTTTCAAAGCTTACATGATCTTTTGCAGGAAAACCTCATATGTACCAGGAACACCTACAACCTCGCCAACAACACATACCACCGGGTTGGAGCTATTGAGCGCAACATCAACGATATACAAGATGATATCGGTAGCATCCGGGAGTACATGGCGGGGCATGGGGATGGAGATGATGATAGCGGTGAAGACATGGACGTTTGAAGGAACAAGGGGCAGGTTGGTGATGAGCCCACAGGTTTAAGTACCCTTCTCTATCGAACAATTTACGGCCTGCGTGCCGCTTGTTGAACAATTTACTTTCTTTAACTGTTTTTTATTTTCGTTTTATTTTCACTTTATGCTTGGAGACAATTAACGTTGGTAAATTAGGATGGTTTATGTTTGTTTGGTGTGGTATTGAGTGATTAAACAGGTACAATGCAAGGGTTAGAGTGCTAAACATTAGCACTTGCAGCCCCAAAATGGAGAAACCGGGAGACAAAACCTGTTTTTCAGGCTCACAGACTGTCCACACGGGGACGTGTCCAGCCGACACGCCCCCGTGTTCATCTCCCAGACCTGCTGTTTGGTTACTGACCTGCAATTATTTGCCAGACACGAGGTCGTGTCCAACCGACACGCCCCCGTGTTCATCTTCTGTAAGTTTTCATTACTGGCAGTTCGCCACGGGGCCGTGTCCACTGGACACGAGGCCGTGTCCAGACTGCCAGTAACATAAATCTTTGCTTTTTAACCCACTTTTACACATTCTAATAAACCGAAAATATTATTTTTGGACACATTGAGGACAATGTGTAATTTAAGTGTGGGGGGATGCTAAAACCTTGAATTTTGCAAATCCTAAATACAAGCCTTACACAAAACTCTATTGGAACCGCTAAACACCCCAAATTTTTTTTTCAAAAACTTTTCGTTTTTTTTACTATTTGCTTGTCTTGGTTTAATTTGGGAATAACAAGTTCTAAAAAGGTTATATTTTTACAAATTTACAACCAATAGCGTCGTGATAACAAAGAACCAACATAAGAAAATTACGAAACGGCATAACAAGTCTAGTTAAAAAAAAATTCGATTATATATACTTGATCACATTAAAAACCCATTCCCACAAAAGTGAGTTTTGAGCCTTTATTGAGCATACAAATATACATCTTTAGACTAAATGCTCATTTTTCGTTTCTTGTGTGAATAGCCGCTTGGTTCTTACAACTCTAGAACTTGCCACGACGATACATTCCCGGTCCTTACCAACTTAAACCCAAGTAAGTAAGTGATGGAGGCATTAGGACTAACCATATTTTTCTTTCTACACCATTATTTTTCATTTTTTTTCCACCTACCCAAAATCCCCCTAGTTAGCCCCTTTGAGCCTAAACCTTTCATTTCATTACCCCAAAACCCTTTTTACCCACCAAAAACCCTTTTTTTATTTTTCACCCCTTTATTTTAGTAACAAGCTCGGTTTTTCGTAAGCTCGCCGTTCTATGTGACTTAAAAAAAAATATGATGATGAAGTCAAAAACAAACAAAAGCTATATAAAAGCTTGTTTGGAGAAATACTTCAAAATAAAAAGTCACTAAAAACAAGGTATGTCACGAAAACCGATGTTTTTTACGATTTTCGCCCTTTTACTAACCACTAACCCAACCACCCACCTTTAACCCAAGCCTAACCCTTCACCCAAAAAGTCCTCTTGATATTTACAAAGGTAAAAAGTTAAAAAGGAGGAGGATTGATTGCTTGGCAAGCCTATGGAAGGCGTAAGTTCCATGCCGCTCTCGAGTGATTCACTAAAAATTACACCTTCGGCCGAGTGTTGAGTGATCTCCCGTGAGGTATGTGAACTTGTATATAAATGGAATTTTAATAAGGCATGCTATGCCCGAATAAGTAATTTATCTTATGAAACGTTCTAAATAAATCATAACGAATAGGATTGTAAATAAATAAAAATAAAACTTACAAAGATCTTGGATTCCCGACACTCTAGGACAAGCCAAAAACCTTCTCTTCTACCTATTCCATTTGGGAGTGTAAGCCACATTTAAAGAGTTTTGCTTGAGGACAAGCAAAAGTTCAAGTGTGGGGGTATTTGATGTGTGTAAAATGCAACATATAAATCACATCAATTAAGGCATAAAACTAACCCTTTTTAAGTACTAATGTTGGAAAAAGAGTGTTTTTGTCTTTCTTTTGTATTTTCAGGATGAAATGAGCTCAAATTCACAAAAGAAGCAAAAAGACAACTAATTCTAGCATAAATACAAGAAAAGGAATAAAAGTAGACTGCCCGGACCCTCAACGGCATCCTCCAAGGCAAAGAAGAGAAAGCAGAAGACTGAACACGCCCCGTGTCCAGCGGACACGGGGCCGTGCCCAAGAAGCAGCATAAAAGACAAACCTATAGAAGCTTCCATTGCCCACCACGGGGCCGTGTCCAGCGGGCACGGGGGCGTGGTGAAAGTACAGCAGGCGCATTAATTGTAATTGCGAATTACAATTAATGAGGAGAGAGAGTGTCAGACGGGCACGGGGGCGTGTCCAGCGGACACGGGGCCGTGCCCAGCCTTCTGTTCAACCTATAAATAGGAGTGCTTGGTTTCATTCCATCTCATCCCTTGGCACACCACCTCTCTCACACTTCATCCACCACCCACCACCACCATAACACCATCATCCATTGTCCATCATAGAGTGTGTGAGTCGTCTCGGGATCCAAGATTGATCGTAAGAGTTCTTGACAATCAAGGCCATGTTTGCGTAAGTCTCTTACATCACTTGGTGAAGACAAGTGTTTAGTATAATACTTTTTATTTTTAATCTTTTGCACTTTTTATTTGGTTTTGTATTAATGACTTTAATAACTAGTTACTTATGTTGAAGGTGATCTTTCCTTATCGTTTGTCCGTGGTGTCTTGGCGTTATTTTACTGTCTATATAAAATAAAAGATTTTCACCATTCATATCTCCACGGTCTATATGGAGGTATGTTGGCTACCTGGTCGGGGGTTAAGGGAACGGTTTGGTAAGGGTCTTGCCCTTGTTCAGCGTTTAGAGGTCCTGCTTGGGACCTGGGTCAAATTTAGTAGGATCTCCTTCAATGCCTATAGGTATTGGATGGCGGGGATCCAAACTCTTTGACCCCCTCATAAGTTAACTACTATTAATACTATAACCCGGCTATTTAGGACTGTATCCCTGCTGACTCAGACTACTTAGCCGAGAGTAACGTCACCGCCGAAAGCGGGGCCTACCACAATTTGCATTAATAACTTAATTCATTATCTTTCAATAATCCGACCCTTTAGGATTGTATCCTTGCTGACTCAAACTACTGGGTTGAGGGTAACGTTGCCTTCAAAAGAGGGGCCTACTACAATAACTAAGATAATCTCTTAAACAAGTGCAAAAGTGCGAAAATAATCAAAGGTTATACTAATACACGTGTCGGATCCAAGTGATTCATCTTGTCTATCTGTTTTTATTTTATTTTATTTTTCAGCATTTAGTTAGTTTTTATTTTCTTAGATTAAAACATTTTTCTCACTTTTTGATTTGATTAGACGTTGAGGATAAACCGGTATTAAAAGCTCTTGTGTCCTTGGACGACCTCGGTATCTTACCAACACTATACTACGTCCACGATGGGTGCACTTGCCCATATGTGTGTTTAGTGTTAGTAAATATCGTGTTTTTATAAATTTAAAACTTGGCTAAAAGTGTAAAAAGGGCTTAAATATACATCTAAAATATATCGCACTACACACGCATCAGTACCCTTAATGAAACAAGGGTATTTACCCTTGTGACACGGCGTTTTTTATGTTGTTTGGCTACCTTGCGATACGTGACCCGGATCCCTCTACACTTAGCGATACGCGAGTCATTTCCCAGTCAAGTATCACATGGATCATCATATAAGACAGACGTATACGGGAATGATCAGATGAGTATCCATAGAGAATCAGCCATTTTTTTGAAGAATCTTTAAAGAGGAGAAAAATCAATATGAGAACAGAAGCTTGGGAACGTGGAAGTAAACATTCGGTGAATCATTAGTCTTTATCTCTTGTTTATTTTCATTTAATCTTGTTCGATCAAGATAATAACTATTGAATATTACTGTTTTGCATATCCAAACATGTTTCTTGGTTAGTTTTATCGTTCCGCTTAGATTTTGATGAACTTGGAACGCTTGTTTTGACTTTGTTGACTGTGGTGTGTTTGATTTAAAATAATTTTGATTCGTTGCTGATTATGGATATGTGTGCTTGTTCTTGGTTGTGATTATAGTTTGGTTATTGATTTTGATGTGTTTAGAAAGAAGAAATTCACCATAGGCACTTATAGGTCGTTCATTCCGGGTTTTCGATCTAGAGTTTGGTTTTAGAGATAATACAAGGTAACCAAGTCAACTAAAGTAGCTAGGTTAAGGTGTGCGTCCAATTCTGATGTTTCGAAAGATAATTTAAGACTGTTAGGTTTGATCTGTGCGTTGTTTGATAGTTCTGGATTACCGACAACTCAGGTCCTTCTGTTGATTCGCGTTTGGTAATTCCTAGGTTTTTAGTGTATCGTTTCAGAGTTAGTTTCTTAATTAAAAGATCGCTAGGGTGATATCCTTTCAATTCTGATAGTTGTGGAATTCGGCATCGATAGGTCGAGTCGGTTCATCTAGCACTTCATTCATTATCTGATTGTTCTTCATAGTTTGGTTTCTAGGAACTAGAGAGTGGGGGTCCTGCTCCAAGCTGAGTCATTACTATAGGACTTAATCATCCATGACGGTAGGTTGGTCGGGTCAGATATCAGATCTTTTAGTTGATTGCTAAGTCATAAGTCATTGCATATTCTAAAGGATTCATTGCCTAGGTGGTTTCTCTTTTTGTCGTGTTTCTAGTCATTTGGTTGTATAATTCGTGTACTTCAAGTTATGATATTAGATTAATTAATAAATTAAAGACCCTCAGAACAATTAAAACCAATTAAGTATTTACTTGAGTCAGCGTCTAGTAGGCTGTACTACTCTCGACAGGCACACTTGCCTGTCTTGTGGTCTAGCATTAGGAAGAGTATAGGTTTAACTAGAGTGTATAAATTAGGTTAGTTTTTATAGACCATATTCAGCACATCAACATGCAATAGTATGACAGGAAGTAATAGTGTAGGGTAAAGAAGACTCACAGAGTACTCCGGCAAGCCATAGGGTAAAAGAACTTATAATGATTTTTTTACAAACAACAACCTGGCTCTAATACAATGTCAGAAAAAGGTAATCGAAAGGTTTGTTATTCCAAAATCAATATAGAATACAATAGTCGATATAAATTGTGTAAAAGAATAGATGAACAGAAACGAGTTTCTAAACCCTAGAAATCATAACATAATAATCAGGGATGAGACAATCTTTTGATCTTTCGATAATTGCCCGCGAGTAACAAGTGCGCAATCAACCCACCGAAAGGAAAGACGCCATCTTGCAAGATGATTGCGGAACCAACAAGCAGGGAGATTATGGTAAACTTGAGGAAAGTGGCTACATTCCTGCAACAAAGAAAAGGGAAAGCACTGATCTTCAATATTAGGAAATGTACATAAGCTATCATCAACATTGTGTTCCCGCGTCTCATTTAACAGGGGGGAAGGAAAATGAATTAAGAGAGTAAAGGAAGGAAAATATGTAATTTTTTCGTGTTCCCGAGTTTAATGAAAAGTAAAGGAAAAGAGAAGAAATCAAGCATTTTATGTGTTCCTGAATTAGGAGGAAAAGAAAAGTAAGAAACAATTTTACCATTATACCCTTTAAACATAAAACAATTTTACCATTAGATATGAGGGTAATTTAGTAATTGATAAGATTTTCTCTCCTAATCTCTCCGATTTGGGAGGATAAATATACGTACAAATTTTCTTCCCTTTTCCCCTCCTTTCCTCTCCCCTTCTATCCTTAAAAAGTCTCGCAAGCATAGTTTTTCATCTTTTCATCTCTTTTCTTTTCATGCCCCCTGTTAAATGAGACCCGGGAACAGAGTGCAAGAGAGAAATAAATGAAAGATTAGCAAATTGGATATGATACACAAATAATATAGAAATTTAACAGAAAGTAAAAGAGATAAGATGCAGAGGGTCTTATATTACGAGGATCTTTAACAAATTTTATTCCACTTACATAGATAATTCGTCAAAATTATACTCATTGTCAATTAGGAACGGATTGGCTAAATGCACCTTCATTTTTACTATTTATACCTCCATTTCCAAAAATATTATTTTTATAATTTTTTTAAAATTCCACCCTTTACCTTTTATATATTATTGTTTTGTTCAATTGTTTACGGTTTTTTTTTGTTCATTCCCTGTTTGTTTTTTTATCAATTCTTGATTTTTTTTGGTAAGTTTCTTTCTCTTTTCACCCAGATGATTTTGTATTTTTTATTTGTTGACTATTTTGTTTAAGTTTTTTTCCACACACATGATTTTGATACTTCTTAACAATTTGATTTACGTGAAAGATTTTTTATATTACATGCTGCTGTATATTATTTATATAAAAATAGGATGTACTTGACAACAAAATTTCATTTACCTCACTTTATATATCGAACTGTTGATATATAAATAATATACATCAAAACAAAAATATAATATATAATAATTGAATACAATGAAATTTACTTTTTTTTTAAAAATATAAGATCGAGTTAATTGTTTTACCATAAGAGTTATAGTTTTGTTACAAACCAACCATGGTACCTTAGCTACATGCCAAAAGTGCTTGAAAGTAGATGATTTTCTATGGTGTTTTCTTTTTCATGAAACTACAAGTACAACTCTTACTTTTGTTTTATTATACCTTTTGCATGTTAGGAAATACCATGTCTAGATGTAACAAACACAGGTAAGAATATGGCTGTAAAAACTATTAACTTAAAGAAAGAGTAAATTGCCAAAATCGTCTTAAGGTTTAGGCCTGTTTGACAGTTTCATTCAAAATGACTCTTTTGTGCCAAACAACCATTCAGCTTTGGCATATTTTGCCATTTTCATCAAAACCAGTAACTTAGTTTACTTTTTTTTTTTTTTGTTAAGTTAAAGGATATTTGGATGAAACTGGCAAATATAAAACCTTAGGGACGATTTTGGCAATTTACTTAAACTCTTTTTAATTTCTTTTATTTAATTAATTTTGTCACGTATATATAAAACAAAATATACATGCAGTTTTCATAAAAAAAATTAATAGTTTTGTCACATAATTTTTATAAATTTTCATCCAAACCACTAACTCAGTGTATTTTTTCTATTAAGGTGAAGGATGTTTCAAATTTTATAAATTAAGACAGAAATTAATATCCAAATTTTTTATATAGATCAGTTTTATAAAGAGAAAATGATATATAAAATAAATATCAATGGTGTGCAGCACATAACAATCGATTACAACTTTTAGTATTTAATCAAGTGTAGAGATAGAAAAAAATTGTAAAACGTTACATATTTTTAAATGTGTTGAGCACCTAAGAAATATGTTGGCAGAAATAAAATATTTATCTAATTAAAATTATGAGGGTAACTAAATAATATCTATTCCGAGTGGTTTGAGTAAAGAAAAACTTTTGGTTCATGGCATTATACTTACTATTTGGTGGGTAATGTTAAGGTTTGGTAACGATACGTTGTTTGATGGGGGTGGGGGGGGGGGGACAGTGGCTTCTGTTTTTTGTTAGGAGCGAATTTAAAAGAGTAGAAGATGAATTACAAACTTGGTGCACATGATAAAATTTGTTTATTTGACTTTTTTCTATAAGGTCACTAATATTTTAGTTTTATAAAATTTAGAGGTTGAAGTAGATTTTATTTTTATAAAAATGATGTATATAAAAAAATTGGAAATTCATTTTTGTCTTACTTTATAAAATTTAAAAGATCCTTCACCTGAATAGAAAAAAATAGCTGAGTTAGTGGTTGGATGAAAATTTATAAAAATTATGTGACAAAACTATTAATTTTTTTATAAGAACTTCATGTATATTCTGTTTTATATATTTGTGAGAAAATTAATTAAATAAAAGAAATTATAAAGAATTTAAGTAAATTACCAAAATCGTTCCTGAGGTTTTATATTTGTCAGTTTCATCCAAATATCCTTCAACTTAACAGAAAAAGTAAACTAAGTTAGTAGTTTTGATGAAAATAACAAAAAATACCAAAGGTGAAGGGCTATTTGACACAAAAATAGTCATTTTGGATAAAACTGGCAAACAAACCTAAACCTCAGGGACGATTGTGGCAATTTACTCCTTAAAAAATGTAGAACTTGTCTTGGGATATATATAATTATATATTGTCAACTACTTTGAGTAACTATTGAAAGTTAAAACCTACGCCTAGCTATATATGTGTGTGTTTGTGATGTAAATCAGAGTAGGCGTAATGAATATGACTAGGATTCGAACAAAAACGGATAGAAAGTTTGGAAATCAAATGGAACATATAGGCCACGGTCATGGGAGATACAAAAACACCACTCAACCAATCCGCATGGCAATTCTAAACTTGAATCAAGATACAAACACCACCACTTGATTAAACTCTAGACTCCAAAGATCACCATCAAAAGTTGCCTACAATCAGTTAGCCTTGGAAAAACAGTTCACTCGCGAAAGAGATAAACTTCATAAATTCTGGTGAATTATACTCTATCTATGATTCACTAAATCATCCGATACATATAGGAATTCAGATGCAACCCCATGTTGCTACAGTTATGAAAGCGGTAGATAAATTATGGCAAATAGATAAACCTCTAGAAAAAATAGGGATATTTCCTAATGCAAGTTTTCCAAAAATAGAAAATATAAGGGTTAATTGTATTTATTTACAAACTTTAGAAAGGGAGTGCAACTAGTAAAACAAAAAAAGGAACATTTAGCAACACCCTTAGGAACTCTATTGTGCACCCTATTTTAATTGTTGGCACCAAATAAAGTTGAAACAATTCGTCAATTTTTTTTTATTTTTATATCTAATAATTAAAAATCTTATGGGACACGTATCACTTTCTCGTGCATCCTCAATCACTTTCTTCTATTAAATAATGATATTGACTAATAATGCTATTAAGATAATATATATTTAGATTTTTAATAAAAATTTGTTATAGATTGTTATTATGAGATCAGATCGCGTATAAGTGTTCTGATCTTTTCTCACTTGAACTCCTTTCCTCATGATTTTCAAAGAAATATCACTTTTTCATACGTTAATATTTAAAAAAATTACATCATATTAACGAGTATTTTATTCTCTTTAACTCAAGTAGACCATTGCTATAATAACCATATAATGTCGTACATTAAAGACTTAATCACGTTATAAAGCATAAACAATCAATTTCTTATTATTGTATTTGTAACGTAATAAGCATAAATGTAACAACGTCAGTTATAACAAATCATATTGAATGTGTAATTACGTACTTTTGTTAATCTAAAAGATAGAAGAGGTATATGAAAATATAAAAATGGAGAGAGTTTTGTGGGTTGGTTGGATAAATAGAGGAAGGATAACTATTTGAATTTGAATAAATAAAAAAAATAAACAGTCAAATAGTAAATTAAACGTTCAAAAAAATCTCAAACAAAGCGAATGTCAAGGAGGTTTGGGTGCTGGCCAAGTCAACCTGTCAAGTCTACCCATGGGGTGACGGCGGTGTGCTGGCTGGGGTTGAAACCCAGAGAGGCCGGCCTGGGCAGTAAGGGTCGGAGAAGGGCAATCACTCATTCTTCAAACCAATGTTCTTAAGGCCAAAGAGTCGGCGGAAAAGGGGGGAAAGCTCTCCGTTCCTGGTTCTCCTGTAGCTGGATCCTCCGGAACCACAAGAATCCTTAGTTAGAATTAGAATGCGATTCCAACTCAGCACCTTTTGAGCAAGATTTTGAGAAGAATTCTTTGCAGCGTTAATGCTTTTTGCTGGTTGGTTTCATTATCATAAAGCTGCTCCAAAATTGGCTTGGTTTCAAGATGTAGAATCTATGTTGAATCACCATTTAGCGGGGCTACTAGGACTTGGGTCTCTCTCTTGGGCGGGGCATCAAGTACATGTATCTTTACCTATTAACCAATTTCTAAACGCTGGAGTAGATCCTAAAGAAATACCACTTCCTCATGAATTTATCTTGAATCGGAAAACGCCTACTAAACCGATCACAAGAATACCAGCTACAGTATCTATTATCCAAAGAGGAATTCTTCCAGTAGTATCAGCCATTTACGCCACTTCGCTCCACATTTCATCAAGTGGTCATGCTAGAGACATAAACAGTCATGGATAATTATGAGATGAGATCCTTCCGAATGGGCTAAGAGAGATAATACCTAGAATGATTAGTCTATTATTTTAGTTCTCTCTCGTTTTCTTAATTGAAGAAATAATTGGAAAATAAAACGGCAAGTACAAAAATGAGTAATAACACACCAGATCCGGCTCGGTTATTGATAGAGTGAATAAATCTGCCATTTCTTGAAATCTATCTTCTGATTCAAAATCGTGGTGTAACGTGTATCCTCCCCTGTTCCGGTCATGGAATAGATGAAATAAATCAAAAAATGGATTTTTGTTCAAGAATGAAATCTTGTTGGAACTGTCCATATCCGGTTCATCCTGCGGAACCATATCACATCCCGAATCTAATGAAATAGGATGAATTGAGACGGTAAGATACGACTTATTTGAAATTAATTGCAAAATTCATAAAAAGAAATCTTTTAGCGAACTTCTGTGTATTTCTAGTTAATTATCGTGTCAATTACCAATTCTTGGTCATTGAGATTCATGGTAATTCGGATTAATATTTAGGTATAGATATTACCTCTTTTTTCTCCTTTCAAACAAATTGAAATGATTGAAGTTTTTCTATTTGGAATCGTGTTAGGTCTAATTCCTGTTACTTTGGCTGGATTATTTGTAACTGCATATTTACAATACAGGCGTCTCATGATCATCCAATAAGAAGGGTTTCAATTTTTTCAAATGAACGATTTGAAGACCTATTGATTCTAAAAACTGTGGATCGTTCGGACCTTTCAATTGATAGATGTAGATCTCGGACCTATGAATGGGGATATTCCCGAAACTGACAAACAAAAAAGGAAGTGAGTTAGACAAAAAAAAAAGCAACTTGGACAAAAAGAAACGAAGTGGCTTAGACAAATCTTTTTTGTCGATAACCTCAGACCAATCAATCGAATATGGATTAATACGTAATCGATCGAACACTACTTGCAAACGGCTCTTCTGCTCAGAAACGAAATGTTCCAAATGTTCCTGGAAATTATTGCTCCCAGTGGACCTATGTTTCAAATCTCGATTCTAGTATTGAGCGAAGGGTTATACCTATGGTTCGGTATTACAGGTCAGTCCTAGCCCACTAATACCAATAGGTAGCAGAGGGAAAGAAGCACTACACCTAGGAATCAACAACACTAAAACTTTGTTATAAATTATCCCTTTCTTTAGCAGACTTGGGACTAAAAGAATGGTTGGGACAACAAACATCCATCTCAAGGGTTTTAATAAATTCCCTACAGTAGTTCGTCTTGGACCAGATTTAGAACCGTTCTCGACAGTTTGTGTAGCCATAAATCCTATTGTATTCATTGAAATCTGTTGACTTTGTATACCATCCCATTGTAAATAAACGATCTTATCATAGATCCATTTCTTCTGCAGTACCTCGACGTGACATGAGCGTGAAAGGGGTTCAAGAATCAGTTTTCTTTTTATAAGGGCTAAAATCACTTATTTTGGCTTTTTTACCCCATATTGTAGGGTGGATCTCGAAAGATATGAAGATCTCCCTTCAAGCCGTACATACGACTTTCATCGAATACAGCTTTCCGCATAATTCTATATGTATCTATGAGATTATAGCGAATATCAAAATCGTAACAAACCGAAACGAAATCGACGGAATTTCCGTTATAATACGGGCTAAAACAAATTGAGCATTCGTTCGTGTGTAATTTTTTTTTTTTTTTTTGAACAGCAATCACTTTATATATATATATAAAGAGCCAGCAAGAAACTGGGAAGTTCGTGTGTAATTAATTCTGAGAAAAAACAAGTGGGAGAATAATAAATGTGGTGGGGTGGCCGGTGGATTTTGATTATTGTGAAAGTGATGACGACAAGGTGAAGTCATGTGCGCCGCCCTCCACCTACGGCGCAATACTGTTATATTAACTCACCGACTCGCTGAGCCTGCCTGAGTGAATTATTTTCACCAGAACCGCGTCATGACGTGAACCATTGGTTAAACCTCTGGCTCGATGATTCTGACCCATCTGCACTGCCCTTTCTTCCCCTTCCTATTTGTCGTCTTCTTTCTTTGTGAACCATTGCTTCAGGTATACATTGCAAAACGCATGCTTTTGGAAGTGTTAAAAGTCATCAGTAAATACCAAAAAGCAAGTAACTTACTTCAAGTCTTCTCTTGGACATATGATCGAACACGTTATGGGCACTCTCTAAATCAAAAGCAGCAATAACACCAAATTTATTATCTCCATCATAATAATCCTGAATGTAAAAACCAACATAGGAAATCAAAGTCATTTTACAATTGATAGTTTTGTCTTGTAATTATAACAACATAGGAAATTTACAGAATTACAGGTAAACGTATAACAAGCTGCGTCGCAATCTGTTTCTAGCGTCTTTGAAGAAGAAAGACTTTTTTGTTTTTTACAACCACCCTTTGCTATGGATGAAGTAACCACTAAACTTAGTAGAACACTTGGAGAACAAGGGATTGATTTGAGTTCCAGAGTCATAAAAGATCAATGAGAAAATTTGAAGTTAATTTTTTTATTTATTTAACTATTTCGTTAAGCTGTTTCAGATTCGAATTAGTTCAGCATTTAAATTAGGTTGTTTTGTATTCAGTTTATAATTGGTTTTGTTTTCGAATTAGGGGACTTGTATATAAACACGTATGGGGTCCAAGATTATTCTATTTTATTGTATTATCTTTTTCTTTCGTTCTCTTTAATATAAAAAGTGTGAGTTCGGAAAGTGTGTGCGCCCTGATTAGCGATAAGATTGGTACCGTACTCATATCCGTATTGAAAATACATGTACCGAATTTAAAGAAAACTAGGTACCAAATAACGTACCAAATATATTGGTATGGTATGGATACGGGTATAGGTATTGGTACATGTATTTCGGTACGATATCCGCTTTGGTGCCACTTTATTTTTATTTTCGTTTTGAACAATCGTACGGGTACTTTATAGGTAAAATCGACATGAATACCAACATAGTACAAGTACAAAACATGTAAAATTGGTACGAATACCAAAACAATACGAGTACCAAATAGGTAAAACAATACGAGTACCATAACTACCATAATATGAAATACAACATAATATAAAAAAACTTTTAAAGTCCTATATAAAATTCGGTATCAGTACCTTTTTTTACTCGTACCAATACCGAAAGTACCAAATACAAAAATCAATAAAACTGAATACCAATACGTATGCCGAGTACCTAAAATAGGAAAGAATGCTTATCCCTAGCACTGATTACGAATTAACTGGTCGTGAAAAGTGAGCCTAGGCACGCGCCTGGATGAACCTTGACAACAGAGGTTATACCTAATACTTAGGGAGGTCTTTTAAAAAGTTGATATTACTCTTTTAAGTTTTAACCAAAACTATTTGACTTTTACTTTTAACCAAAAGTTTTCACTTTTTACAATTTAAACTCACAGTTTTTTTACTTTCAACTTTATTCCTTATACTTTTCATATTTCTCATTTTTTTATGTTTCAGTCTATTTGTTGCATTAACACGCCCCAACTTTAGTGTTGGTGGCCCCTGACAGTAGTGTGACATTAGTGATATTTGACACGGATTTACGTCCCGCCGCAACGCGGGGGTGTAATACTAGTTATTATTATATAATCATGTAGCAGGATTTTGGGCCTAAACCAATTTTGGGACCCACATCTAGAGTTAGAATGAGCATAAGCCCAAAGGAAAGGAGCATGCAAAGAGTAAAAGGCTAGAAGATAAATGGAGCCAATGCAACTCAGAACCATATATTTCCAAAAAAAAAAAAAAAAAAAAAATCCCATGAAAAGACGACACATAAGTGATGGGTTTTAGAAAGTAAATTTAAGAGTTTATTCATCAAATTCACATTTTTCTTTACATGTTACATGCCCGGGCTCTTAAGTAACTTTTGTTCATGCGACCATTCAAGCAAATATTAGTGGCTTATCATATTCCCTAACTTTCTTTTTTTCTTTATAAAGTGGCTTTGTTAACACAATAATAATGATTTTAAAAATTATATAATAGGTCATCAAAGTAGCTTTATTTTGCAATTGATCTAGACGGTTTGTCTTTTTAGTTAAAATCATGTAAGGGTGTGGGGCTTCAAAACAACTCACATTAGATTAGTGAATTGTTTTATAAAAGCAGAAGTTTATAGGTTTAGGGGATTAGGATCAAATACAAAGGATCCTAATGGTAAAAAGTGTAAGAAGGATTTATAGAGTGACAAGTGTCCAATAACCTAAAACTAAACCCACTACACAAAAAAACCCCACTACAAAAAAAAAAAAAAAAAACCTTAAACATCCACCACCACCAAAAACCTAACCCCCCCCCCCAATCACCCACCCTAAATTTTTTTTTATTTTATTTATTTATTTATTTTTTTTGCCGAGGGGGTGGAGGTTTAGGTTTTTGGGTAGGGGTGGGGGTGGGTGTTTAGTTTTTTTAGATTTTTTTTTTAGGTTTTTGGGGAGTGTGTGTGTGTGGAGGGGGGGGGGGGTTGGGGTGTGTGTTGGGGGGGGGGGGTTAGGTGTTTTTAGGTTTTTGGGGTGGGGGGGGTTTAGGTTTTTCGGGGTGGGGGGTTTAGGTTTTTTGGGGGTTTTTTGGTGAGGTATAGTTTTTTTTGCGGGGAGGGGGGGGGGTTAGGTTTTTTTTGGGGGGGGGTGTTAGGTTTTTGGGTGGTGGTAGGGTGGGTGTTTAAGTTTTTGGTGGTGATGTAGTGGGTTTAGTTTTAGGTTATTGGACACTTGTCACTCTATAAATCTTTCTTACACTTCTTACAATTAGAAGGTTTTGTAGAATAACTTGACCCTAGGTTTAGGATAAGTTAATTTTAGAACACTTTAAAAAATTATTTATACATAAGTCTTGTTAATATATACCTATATTCATATTAGTGAAAATGTCGCTTCAGTAAAAAAAAAATTGTGTTAGTTCCGTCCTCAATATTTTTGAAACGTACCACTTCAGTTCAAAAAGATAACGCCTTGCGCCAGTTCCGTCCTCAACGTTTTTAACAGCACGTTATATTTTTGGACTGAAGTGACACGTTTAAAAAATATTGAGGATGGAACTGACGCAACTTTTTTTGTTTTCTGGACTGTAGACGAAAATCACACTTAACTCAAAATAAATTTTTGTAGCTAATGATGTTTATCACTTTATTATCTTGTTTGTTTTTGGTATTGTCTTATTTGATAGACATACAAACCTAACATAACTCGAAGAAATACAAATTATAGCAAAGAATCAAAGGGTCAGCCACCTGCCTTCGTCTTTACCTTTAATCCCTTCTCCCCTTAATCCACAAACCACCAAACAACCATGAATTCCTCAATTATATAAATACCCACAACTTCCCACTCATTCATTCACTCACTCACTCAATCTTTCTTCAAATAGCTACCAATTCAGGTAAATTTCTGCTAATTCTGTTTCTGGGGTTACCATTTTATATATATTTTTTAATTTAATTTATATTAACTCTACAATCTGATGTTTAATTCAGTTGAGATTGAAAATATGGAAGAATCACAAGTTCATGTTTTTTCATCGGCAACAGAGGTAAAATCCTGCTCCCAATATTCAGTTAGGAGTATGATCATCTGCAAATTCAACTTTAATTTGTTTTCTTGATTAGTTGGTTGAGAAGTTGCATCAGAAGTGGAGTTCAGTTGAGAAGGTGCCATACCCTGCAATGTACTCCAGTGTTTATGGTGGGATTATTCTTGATCCAGCTTTGATGGTTATTCCTATTGATGATCATATGGTGCATAGAGGACATGGTGTGTTTGATACTGCCATCATTCTTGATGGGTAAGTAAGTTCTTGCAAATCCCACAGTTCTGTTCGATTCATAGAAAAGATATGAGTCATAAGAACAGTCACGCCTTAAATATTACAAACGCGTTTTGGACACAATAACCGTGGATGAGACGAGAGGATAACTACATAGTTAAGCGTGTCCGGGTGGAGGTTGGTAATTCGGGATGGGTAAACCGGACTATATTGTTTGGTAGTGAGGCTGGATATCGGATAATTCATAATTCATATGGTAATCAACCTTTAATATTGGGGGTGAGGGGTTGGTGGTTTAGGTTTTTCGTAGTGTTGCACATGTGTAATACAAATTTATTTTTATTTTTATTTTTTGTCAAAAAAAGTTTTATTTTGTATTTTAAAAATGCTAGATTTACAGCCAATAAATGTTAAAAAATTTATATATTTGGTCTGTTTTTTAAGTTTTTTTTTTCTCACAATAAAAGGAGTTTTCTCTTGCACCCTCCCCGTATATATTATTGAATAATCTGTATTAAAACAAATTCAAAGCAGACAGTATTGGTTGGTACGAGAGGCTAGAGGTTTGATCATTCATATTGTAATCAACCTTTGATAATACAATTTAAATTTTATTGAATAATCTTGTTTGTCACAGCTACCTCTATGAACTGGATGGTCATATCGATCGAATCCTTCTATCCGCATCAAGAGCGAAAATCTCCTCACCATTCCCAAAATCGACTCTTCGATCGATTCTCATCCAGCTGACATCAGCATCAAAGTGCAAGAAAGGAACTTTAAGATATTGGTTAAGTGCAGGGCCAGGGGATTTCTTACTTAGTCCTTCCGGGTGTCCGACATCTGCGTTCTACGCAGTCGTTATCGACGAAGAGTTTTCGCAGTGTAAAGAAGGCGTAAAGGTGATAACTTCCACAATCCCCATGAAAGTGCCTTTGTTTGCAACAAGCAAGAATGTGAATTACCTCCCAAACGTTTTGTCGAAACTCGAAGCAGAAGAGAAAGGCGCGTTTGCGTCAATTTGGGTGGATGATGACGGGTATGTCGCGGAGGGTCCGAATGTGAACGTGGGTTTCGTGACGCGTGAGAAAGAGCTTATTTTGCCGTTCTTTGACAAGATATTAAGCGGGTGTACTGCGAAACGGCTTCTTGAATTAGCTCCAAAGTTGGTTGAAAACGGGAGGTTGAAGAGTGTGACAGTTGGGAATATTACAGTTGAGGAAGCTAAACAAGCTGCTGAGATGATGTATATTGGAAGCACACTTCCTGTATTGCCAATTATTGAGTGGGATGAAAAGCCGATTGGCGACGGTAAATAACTACATAACTGATTTAACTACTTTTTTTTATTATTTATCGTGAAAATGAAGCGTTATCTTGTGATTAATGATGTTGGTTTTGTTTTACAGGGAAGGTTGGGGAATTGACAATGGCGCTATCGGACCTCGTTTGGGAAGATATGGTGGCTGGTCCGGAGACACACAGGATCAAGGTTCCTTATGTGTAAAAGAAACCCGACTGGCCGAATTTGTGGTCAAAATTGGTGTTGTATTTTGAAATCAGAATCTGAATAAAAGTTTCGTGTTTGCCAGTTCTCAAGTCATGATTGTTTTTGTACGTTTTTTAAGAATCGAATTGCAAGGTATATATTATAACTTAAATAAAGTATAAATTGAAAATAAATTAAAAAATAAAATAAATAGTAAATAATTGCCCCCATGCAGGATCGAACTACAGACCTCCAGTTTACAAGACTGGCGCTCTACCACTGAGCTATAGGGGCTTTTTGTTTAAATTTATATGAAAAAATATTTGAAGACTTTTTGGCCCACATATTCCTCGTGTATCCGTGAATTTTTTTTAGAACTAATCCTTTTTCTTAATACCCTTCTTGAATGTATCGGGTTTTGGATTTGCCCGTCAGGTTCGGGTTTGGTATCTCTCTATTACACTATGGATTTTCGACTCTTGATGCTGAAAAAGAACTCGAATCTTGATGCCATGAACTCTATTGTGATGAAATGTACTTTACAAGCGAGGTTAAATGACACCGTTTATCTTAACACTGGACTATCTTCGTAACGTATACTAACAAGTAACAACCACCGAAAAATGAACATTGAAGTGAACCAAAGTAGGTTCTTCATGGTTTGCATGTATCTTGTTAGCAAAGTATTTAGGAAGACTTCTTATCTAGGTGTCATAAGCAGTGGCGAAGCTTGAGATTTCCAATCGGGTGGTCGAAAACGTATATACCCAAAAATTTCTATAAAATGGGGGGTCGAAAATGTATATACCAAAAAATTTCTATACGAAAACCAAGGGCGGACCTAAGCCCAACCGAAGGTGGGCGGGCGCACCCCCGGGGTTAACAAAAATTTAGTGCTAAATTCCGTCGAAAATCCCGTCCGCACCCCTTGGAATTTTTCGTCCGCACCCCTTGGAATTTTTCGACCGCACCCTTGAAATTTTTCGTCCGCACCCCTTAGGTAAAAAGTGTTATCAATTTATATTTTAATTTTTTTTAGTAAACTCTTATTTAAAAAAAATACTATCTAAATTATATAACTTTTAATACCTAACTAACTAAACTCAAATACCCATACCTTTACCCGCTTATAATTCCTAACTAGCTAGCCCACTAAGTTATAGCCCATTAGCAAAATCCAACAATATTTCAAACTATAATAAAATAATTAAAGCCCAAAACCTTTAGATGATATTTTGGATATATTTCAAAAAATGAAAACCCGTAGGGCGTCGACGTTTTAATTATGTATGTAACAAGGTTTGACATGTTTTTGATGATTATATAAATTTAGTTCGATGTTCATTTATTTTACATGACCCGACCCGACCCGATACGAACCGATTTTTTTACTTATATACCTAGGGGCCTAAAATTTTAAAAATGTTCCGCACCCCCATGGAAAAATTTCTGGGTCCGCCACTGACGAAAACTACATGCTCTCCACTGCTGAACGAAAAGTTCGGGGGGTCGGCCGCCCCCTTCCGCCCCCACTATTCTTCGCCATGGTCATAAGTGTGACCGTAACATCGTTGTATGAGTTTTGTGCTTCTATGCTGCTCGAGCTTGAATAACTAGCATCCATGTAAAAACCAGGATGTTTCGGTTTAGGTAATTGACCGTCGCTATTCAACGTCATAACCACTGTAGACAAGTTTGGTCTTTCATCAGGGTTGTTTTGAACGCATAGCAAGCCCACTTGGATTGACCGTAACACTTCAAATGTATGGTCTGATTCGATTAAAGACGAGTCAACTAGTTCCAAGAGTTTTCCTTCTTTGTAGAGATTCCATGCCTAAACAACAATTTATAAAGACATGTCATGATTACAATTTACAACATAACTGATTTAACACTCTTAAGTTGTAGTATTAACTCGTCTTGCTTTTTCGATAACATTGTGTTTACTTTTAGACAAATAATTAAAATATATTTTTCTAAGTGGGACTAAAAATATATTTTTCGGGATTTACAAATGTACATGTATAAATACCTCCATCCTTGGGAAGGAAATACGCATAAAATACTTGAGAAGTGTGAATACGAAATAGTTGCCTAACTATTAGTCCCTAAAAACATAATTTAAGTTAAAATAATTATTATTATTTTAACAAGAAGCCAAACTTGATAATATCAAAGTAATGCAACTCAAAAACACCCAACCCTAAGCCAAGGCACGGCCCATTCGTATAATAGACATTAGTACGTTGTAGGTCGCCAGGTAGCTGATCAAGTTTGAGATAGACGTTACAGGATACACACTTCAGTGAGTTCATGTCCCCCTTTTCTCTTAACTGTTTTCGGTTTTATACTTCGGGGGTGAAATAAATGTTACAATTATTACAGACATTTATTTACATGGTATGGTTAGCTTAGGGAGGATTTTTACTACGCGATCATGTGAGTGGTGGGCATGACACTTAAGGCCATTAATCCTCATCATAGGACCAAGGGACATGAGTGATAGATCTATTTGGGTGTAGCGAGCCCACACCCGTGAGGCCGGGTGGCCCATAGTGGTGACTATGTCTTCATACCGGAGACAAATTTGCTAGGTTTGAGTCTTCCTGCACCATTTTCATACATACCATTGGCTTTGCAACCCATTGGTGATCAGTTTTTCCTTAATTGGTACATACCAGGGATTTTCATACTTACAGACATATTTTTAAAGGTTTTACACACTTACACACACATGAACTCGCTTAACTTTTGTTGATTTTTCAAACTACATATATTTCAGGAAATTAGTGGATCTGGCGGAGTATGCATTGTGTCAAGGCTGCATAGCGAATAAAGATGTCATCCGTATGGTTGTGTTTAGGAGGTGGATCCCTTTCCTGGACGGAATACACAATTCTAAACTTGGTTTTTATTTACGTACTTTTGATGAGTCTTTGTGAACTCTGTTAATTATGTCATGGTTGTAACTTTCTTTATGTGTCAACATTTTCAAACAATGTCGTTTTGGTATTTTTAACTTAATGAATGGATGAATATCTTGTGTTTTATCATATAGCATTGTTATGATTGTTGCAATGGTATTAAGAAGTCACACCATAATAATCCACGCATCCGCAAAAGCCAGGGTGTGACAGCTTGGTATCAGAGCCTCGATCATAGCGAACTAGGATTCTTCCTCGAGTCTAGACTATGATCACTAGGGCTCTCACGAAAACATTTTTACATTGCATAACTAAACGTCCAGATCCAAAGTACAAAACTTTTTTTTTTTACAAACAAAAGGCACAAATGCACTTTTCAAAATTCATGGTTCAGTCTTAGAGACTGAGGGAGGTTCAGTCTTAGAGACTGAGGGGTTCAATCTTAGAAGATTGGGGAGGTTTAGTCTTAGAGACTGGGAGGTTGGTCTTAGAGACCAGGGAGTTAGTCTGAGAGGCTAGGGAGTTCAGTCTGAGAGGCTGAGGAGGGTAGTCTGGGGAGACTAGGAAGATTACTTGTTTGCTTTATTGTGACTTACATGTTTATTTGATTTCATGTTGATATATATGCATATGTGTGGTTGTGTAACAGACACCATGGTTTCTTCTTCCGACACAGGAGTATCAGACGATGAGATACCATCCGAGGGAGATGTTTACACGTCAGATACCACAAGCACGGATGATGATGATTTTTAGCCTTTCGCTCTGCCCGACATTGGAGATGAGGTTCTGCCTGCTGATGGCATTCTAGTTGGGGATCTACCTCTTGCTGTGATCCCTGCTCCCGTTCCACTTGCTGCCTTTCCTATGGAGGATTTGCCATTCGATGTTGTGTCAGATGACGACGTCGATCTTTTCGTTGAGGGTCCCCCTGAGGACGACCATGAGGGCGGGGCCCCGATTGCTGATGATGCTATCATTCCTATTGCTGAGGCTCCTATGGAGGAGGCTCCTCTTGGTTCACCTGTTCCAGACTCGTTTGAGTCTGTGGCATCCACTTCTTTGCATGACCAGGGCGTACAACGCCACTCTCCTAACGCTGACTTAGACGTAGCGATGTCAGCTGTACCTGGTCCACCTCACGAGTTTGAGTTTGATCATGAGTTCGAGGATGAGTTTGATCCAGTTTTTCCCCTTGGTTTTGATCCCGACCATGAGATCGAGTTTATTCCTGTTGACCAGCCCTTAGAGGCGCCAGTGGCCCCTATTGATCAGTTGTTTTACATTCCTGCCGACTTTGATATGGACTTTGTCGACCCTGAGCCTGTTATAGCACCAGAGCCTGCCGTTGACCATGACCCTGTTCTTGATGATGCACCAGCCATTGCACCACCTGATATTGATGCACCAGCCCTTGCACCACCCATTGTTGACCTTCCCATTGTTGCACCACCAGTGGTGGATGATCCTATTGCTGATGCACCTTTACCTGATCCTGTGCCGGCATTGGTTGACCGTGCACCTTTCGCCGCTCACATCGATCCTCGTTATGCTGACACCCGTAATGGATGGATCGAGGATGATGACGACTACCCACCGTTTGTGCTACCAGTCACTCCTCCCGTAGCACCTGTTTCCGCACCTATTGATGTTCCATTGTTTCCCCCACACACCTCTGACGTCCATCGCACTGATCTTCCTATCACATTCCTCCAGGACATTCCGCCACCTCCTCCTGGGGAGGGTTCATCGAGGCAGCCGCTTGCTTTTGTTCCACCTGTATCGGCATCTGTTCCTTTCATGTCCCAGTTCCCGCATACTGCACCATCTTTCGTACCTTCGGGCGAGCCGTTTCTGTGGGCTTCGCCCAATGTTATGCCATTATCAGACCCGTACCACCCATTTCATGTGGGGTACACGACAGAGGACATACTCATCTCTCTTCAGCTACAGCAGGACGCACTTAGTCGTCGCATTCAGGAGTTAGAGAGGACACCGTGTCCTCCATGTCACTGTCAGACTCCTTTTGCCGCACCACACACTCCCTGTCCGCTTTCC
Source organism: Helianthus annuus (assembly GCF_002127325.2). Classification (NCBI taxonomy): domain Eukaryota; kingdom Viridiplantae; phylum Streptophyta; class Magnoliopsida; order Asterales; family Asteraceae; genus Helianthus; species Helianthus annuus. The sequence continues at coordinate 23,531,270 of NC_035443.2, read as the reverse complement.
CCTGATTCGGATGTTCGTTTCCTTACATCTGAGCAGCAGATTGCCTATTTGCTGCGCGTCATTCGTGCACTAGAGGAGGACTGGGTGCACATGCGCCGTTTGCTTTTCTCTCATCTTCCTCCTCCTCCTCTGTAACATCCGTCAAAATGGATTCCAAAAATCCGACCCGTTTTGAATCTCGGATCCTAATCCTTGAAACTCAAAATTTTTTTTGAGATAAATAAATTGTTTTATTAATCTAATTAATTATCGTTATAATTATTCATTTATTTATTTGATTATTTTTAACTAATCCTAAACTAACCTAGTTAGTTTAATTGTAAAGTTAGTATCTTTTAAAGTATCATAAACTAACCAAGTTAATTTGTCTAATTCGTTGGCACCTTAAAAGTGGAGGGACCTTAAGTGGTAATTTGAAACTTAAATTCCTTCTTATTTTATGTAAGAATGAAACTTGACATTTACAAATTTATAAGGACTGTTTTCGGATTAATTGAAAGTGTAAACTAATTTAGGATTTAAAAAGAATAAAAGAAATGGAATGTCATGCATGCTGTATCATCCATCTTTTGCCGCCAAAATACCCAACACGTAACAACAACAATCGTTTCCTTCGCTGATTTCTCGCATTATAATCAATAACGCGTTTCCTTTTTCGTGTCAATCACGAACGTGAACTACAATCCAAGAATCATTCAGTATCTTTTGTTTTCGGAAACCCAAATCATGCTAAATCACGAGTCTGTTTATGCGTTTCCCTTTTTACAAATCAATCATAGATCGTTACCAAGTTTACGAGTCATGCGAACCTTATGAAGCCGAGACCATCATCACGGCTCTGATTCATCTCGACATCTCTCACCCACTCTCAAACCCTCACCCTCACTGATCGATAACACCATGTTCGCCGGAGAAGTCCGACGCCGTCAGAGAAGACGACCGGAGTCTTGACGGAACCTACGGCTCGTTACATTGCGGTGTACCTTTCTTTAACCTTTTGTCATCTCGTTATTCCACTGATGAAGTATTAGAATTGTAATGTTTTTAATCTTCCAATTTCGTTGGGAAGAACGGAACGTGGAACTCACCGGAGCAATCCTGAAGTTGTCGGAGGAACCAAGCATCACCGGAGGTCGAGTCCGCCGGAACAACATCGCGACGCATCACCGTTCCACTGTTCGTTGGTTTTCTTATTGAAGGAGATGATACGAACACGTCGGGACTCGAGATTCACATCGGAGTTTAACTCTTTTTATGTTTCGGTATACACTTCCTTTTACCAATTGTTTCTCATTAACTTCAGTATTCACCTTCATCTAAAAGTGTGACAACTCGAAATCTAGAACCTTTCGTTGTAACTTGCTTGTACGTTATGTGATTAGTTGAATGATTAAACTTAATGATAACGTGAACCTTTTTATGTGATAAGTGCTTTGTTATGTGTGCATTGTATTTATAGGTGTACGTGTTATATGTGAACCGAGAACCCGACACGAAACAACAAAGAACCCGACTCGAGACCATGAGGTCTCGAGTGGACTTGGGCCGAGAACCTTTGGCCGGTTGGGCCTTTGGGCCGTGAACCCCCACTCGAAACCCACTAAGGGTGCACACACTTGGAACTTGACTATATAAACTACCCTTAGTTAGTTTTTGCCATTTGTTGAACAATACAACACACACACTCTCCTACTTCTCTCCCACTAGAACTCTAGCACACAAACACACCTCCAAGACTCTCGGATCTAATCGGTTAGCACAAGAACTCTCGGGTTTGGAACTTCGGATCGGCACACACACACACATCACCAACCGGTTAGTATTTTTATGGTTAATTTTGTTGTGCTTTATGATGTATGATAAAATGCATGAGATGTTGTTTATTGTTAGTATTTCTTGATGATCATTGTTGAATGCTTAGTGATAGTATGTTATGTTATGCTTGTGCTTAAAAAGATGCATGAATAAGATGATGTCTTATGTGTGTTAAAAAGTTAGTGTTGGAATGTGTTCATGTGTTAAATAGAGTTTAAACTACTAGATTTGATGATTCATGAAATCGGTTTACATATGTCATGAAATCGGCTTAGAATAGAGACAAGCTTGTGTTGTTATGCTCAAAAGTTTAATGGTTGTTCATAGTTTGGTTGAATAGATGATTAATATGCTATGAACTTGTTGAATATGGGTTTGAATATTTGAAGAACACTTTGAAGAATAGTTGAAGATTGAAAACCCTTGTGATTTTGATCCATCTTTGACTAATAGCCTGATTAGGAAATATGTTAGTGGAATGCTATTGGTTATTTCCGGATTTGGGCCTGATTATATTGTACCATTAATCTGACTATCTGCATCAGCACCTGAACGTGAAAATGACAGCATACCGACTCGCAATCACACGGTTGCGACTCGCAACCACAGCGTGATGACTCGAGACCACGCAGTTGCGACTCGCAACCATAACAGGACAAGTCGAGACCACAGGTTACGAGTCCCGTTGCGACTCGAGACCTCAGCATGATGAACCAAGACTACGGTTGCGACACCGGTTGCGACTCGCAACCACCTGAGATCAACACACACAGCATGACTCGAGACCATGCTTGCGAGTCCGGTTGCGACTCGAGACCACACTTTTGGGCCTTAGTTAATGGGCCAGACTGATGGGCTTCTGTGTTAACTGCTTTTACGTGTTTGGGCCTAAGTAGTTGGGCCGAACTTGTGAACCGTATGTGCTACTGTTGACTGTTAACTGTTACTGCTAAACGTGCTTGCCAAACGTGTTGAACATTGTGCACTACTTGGTTCGAATCTGATTATACGTGATACCCGTGTTAGGACGTTATTGACTACTTGCGACTTGATTGACTCTCTGTGATTAACTGCCGAGCAAACCAAGGTGAGTTCACACCCTCTACAAAGCATGGGATTCCCTGGGTTGGGAACGGGGTTAAGGAACGTGGGTTCCTCGTCCTCCTTGGGTAGGACGTCAGTTGTTCAGGAATGTGATTCCTCGTCCGGATGGACGGATAAACGTACTAGACTAAAACTCTATCACGAAGTCCCTCCTTTTTGTATCGACTAATCGCCGGGCCAATGGCGAGCGGGTCATTAGTTAGATAGCGCTATTTAGGTCTGACAAGCCTCACACCGTGCCGCAGAGGACGGGCGTGAACTAATGGATCTGGGGCACGTCAATGATGATAGACATTGATGTTTTCAGGGCACATAAACATGACTACAGTCAGCAATCGATACGGTAGCGAGTCTAGTATGCACATGGGGTAGCCCCCACGGCCGAAATGCCTGATAACTACATGGGGTAGCCCCCACGGCCGGAGTGCCGGAGTAACTGGGAACGAACATGTCACGTTTTTAAACTATGGGGTAACCCCCACGGCAGGATGCCAGATAAAGTAAACTGTTTTCGAAACAACTAAAACGAACGCCCACCCGTGAACTCACTCAACTAGTTGTTGACTCGTTACTACATGCTTTGCAGGACCATAGGTACTCAGTGGGAGCTTGCATGGAGGAGGATCGTTGTGGGACACGGATTGCTGCGTGCTATGTTAAACTTGGGAACTTTTGTTATAACTTTAAACTTATGCTTCCGCTTGCAACTTAAACTTGTTTGTTTTGAAACACCAATCGTATTGGTTAAACTTTTATGATCATTATATGCTTGTTCAGTATGATTGGTGGCTGGATCCTGGTCAGTCACGCCTCCAAGCGGTAGTACTCCGCAGGTGGGATTTTGGGGGTGTGACAGATTGGTATCAGAGCCATTGGTTATAGTGAACTGGGTTTTAATAAAGGAGAAACGTTTTTGTTAAAACCAGACTATAACCGGTTTAGTGCTCAACGGTCCACAACGACACTTCGCTCCTCATGCAAGGCTCGACGTTCTAGGTAATATGATGTATGTATATTGCCTACTTGTTAGTTACGTAGTACATTGCTCATGGTATGCTTGATTAGTATAGCTACTGTTGTTTGAACACGTGCGTGCTTACTCTGTCCTACTATCGTGCTTTCGCGAACCCCTCTCACACGTATTACTCTTATTATGAAGAAACATGTCTGGACGCGTTAACATGACACAAGCCCAGTTGACGGCTTTGGTCAACGAACGAGTTGCCGCAGCGCTCGCAGCTGCACACGCAGGAGGTATATCCTGCAGTCCGAAATTGTTCTAGGATCATTTGGATCCTACTCTCGTGAACCAACCTTTGTGTTAAACTCTGTCTTTCTTTCACCTACCTTAGGTCAGTATGCTCAAGCACCGGTGTGCACTTTTAAGACTTTCATGGACTGTCGACCCACGACTTTTAGCGGCACTGAAGGAGCAGTAGGTCTCCTACACTGGTTTGAGAAACTGGAGTCTGTGTTCGAAATGTGTGAATGCCCTGAAGCGCGCAGGGTGAAGTATGCTACTGGTACTCTCAAGGGTTTGGCTCTCACGTGGTGGAATGCTCAAGTGCAGATGTTAGGGTTGGTTGCTGCCAACGCCACCCCATGGGAAACTTTCAAGGAAATGATCAGGGAGGAATACTGCAGTCGTGACGACATCCACAAGCTGGAAGATGAGTTCTACAATCTCAAGATGTCGGGGTCGGAGATTGAGGCATACACTAAGAGATCGCATGAGCTTGCCTTGTTGTGTCCTACTATGGTGGATCCTCCGTATAAGCGAATTGAACTCTATCTCAAGGGCTTGGTGCCAGAGATCCAAAGTCATGTGACTTCAGCGAGGTTGACTACTATCCAGCAGGTTGTACAGTTGGCTCACCGTCTCACTGACCAAGCGGTGGAGCAGAACAAATTACCGAAGCGTATAGGTGCTGCAACTACTTCTGGTGCTTCTAGTGGGGATAAACGGAAATGGGATGGAACTTCAAGCAGGGGTTCAACTTCGGTGCAAACTCAGTCTCAGCAGAGAAAGACGGATGATCACAAGAGCCCCAGTCAGCAATCGTCTAGTGGTCAGAGTCATGGTGGATACAAAGGGAATCACCCCAAGTGCAATCGTTGCAGCTTACACCACAGTGGGCCATGCACCAGGGGCAACTGTCATCGGTGCAACAAGCCTGGTCATGTTGCAAAGGATTGCAGGAGCGCATATCCTGCCAATCAGAATCGTCAGCAACCTCAGCAAAACCAGCGACAGCAGCAGGGTAACAACAAAGGATGCTTTCAGTGTGGAGCTGAAGGCCACTTCAAGAAGGATTGTCCCCAACTGAACCAGAACAACAACAATCAGGGGAATGGTAACAATGGGAACAACAACAATGGTGCTAGGGGACGAGTGTTCGTGATTGGTCAAGGTGAAGCAAGGAATGATCCCAACGTGGTGACGGGTAAGTTCCTTCTCGACGACTTTTATGTTACAGTCTTATTTGATTCGGGTGCCGATACTAGCTATGTGTCACTAGAAGTTAGTAAGATGCTTAAGCGTATTCCTACACCCCTGAACGACAAGCACACTGTAGAGCTAGCTAATGGTAAGAGTTTGGAAGCCTCACACGTAGTCAAGGGTTGCCAGCTTATACTCGCTAACCAGACCTTCTCTATCGATCTTATTCCTATTGTCTTGGGTAGTTTCGACGTTGTCATTGGGATGGATTGGTTATCCCAACATCGAGCAGAGATTCTTTGTAACGAGAAGATCGTTCGTATTCCTGGTTTAGGTGGTGAACCTCTCATGATTCGTGGCGACAAGAGAAGTGCTGTTGAGAACATCATCTCTCTTCTTAAGGCCCAGAAATGCTTACGAAAGGGTCACACTGCGATTTTGGCTTTAGTTACTGACACCACAGAAAAGGAGAAGAAGCTAGAAGATTATCCAGTTGTACGCGATTATCCTGAGGTATTCCCTGAGGAATTACCTGGTCTTCCGCCCCATCGCCAAGTCGAGTTTCAGGTTGATCTAGCTCCTGGAGCCGCGCCTGTAGCCCGTGCACCTTATCGTTTAGCTCCATCAGAGTTGGAAGAACTCTCCACGCAACTACAAGAACTCTTGGATAAGGGTTTTATTCGTCCTAGCTCATCGCCTTGGGGAGCTCCAGTGCTTTTTGTGAAGAAGAAGGATGGTACCTTCAGAATGTGTATCGACTATCGCGAACTCAACAAGGTAACTGTGAAGAATCGTTATCCTCTACCGCGTATTGACGACTTGTTCGACCAGTTGCAGGGGTCGAGCTACTATTCAAAGATCGATCTGAGATCGGGATATCACCAGCTGAGAGTTCGAGAAGAGGATGTCTCTAAGACGGCCTTTAGGACTCGTTATGGGCACTATGAGTTTTTGGTCATGCCGTTTGGGCTGACGAACGCACCGGCAGTTTTTATGGATTTGATGAACCGAGTTTGCAAGCCGTACCTGGACAAGTTTGTTATAGTCTTTATCGACGACATCCTGATCTATTCTAAGAGCAAAGAAGAGCACGAACAACATCTACGACTTATTTTGGAACTCCTTCGGAAGGAACAGCTTTACGCAAAGTTCTCGAAATGCGACTTCTGGCTTCGAGAGGTCCATTTCCTAGGGCATGTGGTGAACAAGGATGGGATTCACGTTGATCCATCCAAAGTGGAATCTATCAGGAACTGGCCTGCGCCCCGCACACCAAAGGAAATTCGCCAATTTTTGGGATTGGCAGGTTATTACAGGAGATTCATTAAGGATTTTTCTAAGATCGCGCAGCCTCTCACTTTGTTAACGCAGAAAGGCGTTGTTTATCATTGGGGGAATGCACAAGAGTTAGCTTTTCAGCATCTAAAGGATAGACTTTGTAGTGCACCTATCCTTTCACTGCCAGAGGGCACAGATGATTTTGTGGTTTACTGTGATGCATCAATTCAGGGTCTTGGTTGTGTATTGATGCAACGAGATAAAGTTATAGCTTACGCCTCACGACAACTTAAAGTTCACGAGAAGAACTACACTACGCATGATTTAGAGCTGGGAGCTGTTGTTTTCGCACTTAAGTTATGGCGGCATTACCTTTACGGAACCAAGTGCGCCATCTACACCGACCACAGAAGTTTAGAACACATATTCAAGCAGAAGGAACTGAATATGCGGCAGCGACGATGGGTCGAGCTGCTGAACGATTACGAGTGCTCTATCAGGTATCACCCGGGCAAGGCCAATGTAGTGGCGGACGCCCTCAGTCGAAAGGACACTACGCCTAAGCGCGTAAGAGCTTTACAACTCACGATCCATTCTAGTCTACCTTCGCAAATACGAACTGCTTAGATAGAAGCACTGAAACCAGAAAACGTTAGAGCAGAAGCTCTACGCGGGTCAAGGCAACGTTTAGAACGGAAGGAAGACGGTGCTTATTATGTGACAGGACGCATTTGGGTCCCACTCTATGGCGACTTACGAGAACTTGTGATGGATGAAGCGCACAAATCTCGCTACTCGGTACACCCTGGTTCGGACAAAATGTACCACGATATTAAAACTACGTATTGGTGGCCTAGCATGAAGGCCCACATAGCAACTTATGTCAGCAAGTGTTTAACTTGTGCGCGAGTCAAGACGGAATATCAGAAACCCTCAGGCCTACTTCAGCAACCAGAGATACCACAATGGAAATGGGAGCAAATTTCCATGGATTTTGTTACTGGCCTACCTAGATCACAGCGCGGAAACGATACTATCTGGGTGATCGTGGATCGACTCACGAAATCCGCACACTTTTTGGCAATCAAGGAAACGGATAAGTTCTCCACTCTAGCGGAGATATACCTCAAGGAAGTTGTTTCGAGGCACGGGGTGCCCACTTCTATCATCTCTGATCGAGATGCACGTTTTACTTCGGAACTGTGGCAGGCAATGCACAAGTCTTTTGGCTCACGTCTTGATATGAGCACAGCGTATCACCCACAGACGGACGGGCAGTCCGAGCGAACTATTCAGACATTAGAAGACATGCTTCGCGCTTGTGTAATCGACTTTGGCAACAGCTGGGAAAGGCATCTGCCACTCGTGGAATTTTCGTATAATAACAGCTACCACACCAGCATTAAAGCTGCTCCGTTTGAGGCATTGTACGGACGTAAATGCCGGTCACCCCTCTGTTGGGCAGAGGTGGGGGATAGTCAAATCACTGGTCCAGAACATGTGGTAGACACTACTGAGCGGATTGCTCAAATACGACAACGCATGGCGGCGGCTCGTGACCGTCAGAAGGCCTACGCCGATAAGGGCAGGAAACCACTTGAGCTCCAGGTTGGGGAGCGGGTATTACTCAAGGTTTCACCCTGGAAGGGTGTGGTTCGTTTTGGTAAACGCGGCAAACTCAACCCACGATACGTTGGACCTTTTGAAATCATTGAGAAAATAGGCAAGGTGGCCTACAGACTGAAATTACCAGCAGAACTCGGTGCAGTTCACAACGTTTTCCATGTGTCAAATCTGAAGAAGTGTCTGTCAGATGAGACGCACGTAGTTCCTCTGAAGGAACTTACGATCGACGAACAGTTGAAATTCGTCGAAGAACCTGTCGAGATCACGGACCGGGATGTTAAGGTCCTCAAGAGCACTAGAATACCTCTTGTTCGAGTTCGTTGGAACTCACGTCGCGGCCCAGAGTTTACCTGGGAGCGCGAAGATCGGATGAAACAAAAGTATCCCCAACTGTTTGAGAACAGTACAAACGCTACTGAGGCTGAAGCTACGGAATTTCGGGACGAAATTCCAGATCAACGGGGGGTGGATGTGACACCCCAGGAAAACCGGGAAAACCTTGCAACTTGACTAGCTTCCTCAGTGAGTGCCATCAAATTTCGGGACGAAATTTCTTTCAACTTGGGGATGATGTGACAACTCGAAATCTAGAACCTTTCGTTGTAACTTGCTTGTACGTTATGTGATTAGTTGAATGATTAAACTTAATGATAACGTGAACCTTTTTATGTGATAAGTGCTTTGTTATGTGTGCATTGTATTTATAGGTGTACGTGTTATATGTGAACCGAGAACCCGACACGAAACAACAAAGAACCCGACTCGAGACCATGAGGTCTCGAGTGGACTTGGGCCGAGAACCTTTGGCCGGTTGGGCCTTTGGGCCGTGAACCCCCACTCGAAACCCACTAAGGGTGCACACACTTGGAACTTGACTATATAAACTACCCTTAGTTAGTTTTTGCCATTTGTTGAACAATACAACACACACACTCTCCTACTTCTCTCCCACTAGAACTCTAGCACACAAACACACCTCCAAGACTCTCGGATCTAATCGGTTAGCACAAGAACTCTCGGGTTTGGAACTTCGGATCGGCACACACACACACATCACCAACCGGTTAGTATTTTTATGGTTAATTTTGTTGTGCTTTATGATGTATGATAAAATGCATGAGATGTTGTTTATTGTTAGTATTTCTTGATGATCATTGTTGAATGCTTAGTGATAGTATGTTATGTTATGCTTGTGCTTAAAAAGATGCATGAATAAGATGATGTCTTATGTGTGTTAAAAAGTTAGTGTTGGAATGTGTTCATGTGTTAAATAGAGTTTAAACTACTAGATTTGATGATTCATGAAATCGGTTTACATATGTCATGAAATCGGCTTAGAATAGAGACAAGCTTGTGTTGTTATGCTCAAAAGTTTAATGGTTGTTCATAGTTTGGTTGAATAGATGATTAATATGCTATGAACTTGTTGAATATGGGTTTGAATATTTGAAGAACACTTTGAAGAATAGTTGAAGATTGAAAACCCTTGTGATTTTGATCCATCTTTGACTAATAGCCTGATTAGGAAATATGTTAGTGGAATGCTATTGGTTATTTCCGGATTTGGGCCTGATTATATTGTACCATTAATCTGACTATCTGCATCAGCACCTGAACGTGAAAATGACAGCATACCGACTCGCAATCACACGGTTGCGACTCGCAACCACAGCGTGATGACTCGAGACCACGCAGTTGCGACTCGCAACCATAACAGGACAAGCCGAGACCACAGGTTACGAGTCCCGTTGCGACTCGAGACCTCAGCATGATGAACCAAGACTACGGTTGCGACACCGGTTGCGACTCGCAACCACCTGAGATCAACACACACAGCATGACTCGAGACCATGCTTGCGAGTCCGGTTGCGACTCGAGACCACACTTTTGGGCCTTAGTTAATGGGCCAGACTGATGGGCTTCTGTGTTAACTGCTTTTACGTGTTTGGGCCTAAGTAGTTGGGCCGAACTTGTGAACCGTATGTGCTACTGTTGACTGTTAACTGTTACTGCTAAACGTGCTTGCCAAACGTGTTGAACATTGTGCACTACTTGGTTCGAATCTGATTATACGTGATACCCGTGTTAGGACGTTATTGACTACTTGCGACTTGATTGACTCTCTGTGATTAACTGCCGAGCAAACCAAGGTGAGTTCACACCCTCTACAAAGCATGGGATTCCCTGGGTTGGGAACGGGGTTAAGGAACGTGGGTTCCTCGTCCTCCTTGGGTAGGACGTCAGTTGTTCAGGAATGTGATTCCTCGTCCGGATGGACGGATAAACGTACTAGACTAAAACTCTATCACGAAGTCCCTCCTTTTTGTATCGACTAATCGCCGGGCCAATGGCGAGCGGGTCATTAGTTAGATAGCGCTATTTAGGTCTGACAAGCCTCACACCGTGCCGCAGAGGACGGGCGTGAACTAATGGATCTGGGGCACGTCAATGATGATAGACATTGATGTTTTCAGGGCACATAAACATGACTACAGTCAGCAATCGATACGGTAGCGAGTCTAGTATGCACATGGGGTAGCCCCCACGGCCGAAATGCCTGATAACTACATGGGGTAGCCCCCACGGCCGGAGTGCCGGAGTAACTGGGAACGAACATGTCACGTTTTTAAACTATGGGGTAACCCCCACGGCAGGATGCCAGATAAAGTAAACTGTTTTCGAAACAACTAAAACGAACGCCCACCCGTGAACTCACTCAACTAGTTGTTGACTCGTTACTACATGCTTTGCAGGACCATAGGTACTCAGTGGGAGCTTGCATGGAGGAGGATCGTTGTGGGACACGGATTGCTGCGTGCTATGTTAAACTTGGGAACTTTTGTTATAACTTTAAACTTATGCTTCCGCTTGCAACTTAAACTTGTTTGTTTTGAAACACCAATCGTATTGGTTAAACTTTTATGATCATTATATGCTTGTTCAGTATGATTGGTGGCTGGATCCTGGTCAGTCACGCCTCCAAGCGGTAGTACTCCGCAGGTGGGATTTTGGGGGTGTGACAAAAAGTAAAAATCATCTAACCTCAAAGGAATCAATGGAAACTTTGAGTTTGTTTTAAAACAGTACGTATGGCAATCTTCCTAATTCCCTAGGGGAGACTGTAACATCCGTCAAAATGGGTTCTTAAAATCCGATCCGTTTTGAAAATCCGAATCCTAGTCTTTGAAACCTCATAATTTTCACGAATTTGTTTAGTTGAATTAGAAATTCTATGCTTTTTAATCTAATTATCAATATAGTTATTTGATTTATTTAGTAAGTAACTAATTTAATTAACTTTTTGAAACTTGAAATTAAAAAAAAAAAACTTATTTCATTTAGTTTGGTCAAGTTTTAAAACAAGTTTTAGGTTGATGGAAATTAGTGTTATTTAGACATTACCATAACTATGATGCACGATAATACATATAACATTAAGAATTATTATTATGTTTGTGATACATGCATACTTACTGTTGGTATAGAACACAAGATATGATAGTAATAATAGCAAGAACAGGAAGCTTTTCTCGTATTAGAATACTAGGGTTTTTTGAGATGATTTACATGCATCACCTAGGAGCTTATTTATAACAGAAAAAGAACAGAAAAAGCTCAACTAATCCTATAGACTAGGATCACCTGAAGAACCGGTAAAGCCTAACAAAGCTACCGTTACTTTATTTGACTAACTGTAACACCCCGAAAACGAGTTTGGTAATTAAACCCCGTTAATACTAAAGACGGGGAAAGTACCGTTAGTGGTAAAAGTAAACTGTCAAATATTAGGAATTTATTTAATAATCCTAATATTTATTTGAAGTGAATAAAAAGCTTTTAAGAAATAAAGTGATAGAAAGCCCGAGTTTACGGGACCCGAAATAAACTTAGTCATAAATACTTTTCGAACCCGCAAAGTTAATTAGGAATATTAAACCTAGTTAATAAGTGGGGAATATTGTTAGAAATAAGTAGGTTGTGCCCTACTTAATTAACTAACCAAATTAGAGGGGCCAATATTGTTAAAATTGAAACTTAACTTTAATTAATTAAATAAAACACACCAAACACCCCACAAGGAGGTGTCTGGTCGTACAAGAAGAACAAGGGGGCGATCCCCACACATCAAAACCCTAAATCTTCACCAAACTTGCAAATTGAAGGCTCAATCCAAGTCAAAATCGAAAATCAAGCATAGATTATTGATCCCCATTGAAAGGGGAGTCATAAGGTATGTAAATTTTATGAAAAATCTCTAGTTGGATTTCTAGGTAAACTTAGAAATCTGAAATTTGATGGTTGCATGTTTGTTATATGATGAAATTATGAATGATTTGATGTCTAGGAGTAAACCCTAGTCATTTACTTGTTGAATTGATGTTCATAATTGTGAATTCATGATCACCCGGTTATGTGCTAAATGAGTTTTGTAGAAACATGATGAACCCTAGAATCATAATGGTTAAATTGTGTTAGTAGAACTCCCTGAAGTTGGATTTGAAGTTTGATGTTAGTACTTGTTACTTATGCTAGAATTTAAGGGTTTAGAACACTTAAATGGGCTGGAGAAATTTGATGTTTCGTGTTGCACACAAGGTGCTTGATGAAATGCTTGAACAAGAAAATATAACAAAACTGATTGGGATTAAAAATTATTGGGCTGCAGTTTTAAAAAAATCATATAAAATCATTGGAACGACCTGTGAGGTTGAGCCTTATATGCTCAGAAAGCTATTGAAACATACTACGTTTTATGTTTGAACATGTTTGTTAAATTCTGATGTTAAACGGGTCAAAACAGTGTCCGAAGTCGGCTGAACTGTTTTGACAGCAAGCTGACTGGAAGCATTTTTTTTTACTTCAGAGCTGATTTTGTAAAAATCATATAAAATCATAGGAACATCGTTAGAAGACGTACCATATATGCCTAGAAAGCTATTTCGGAGTTCTACGATCCATTTTTGAACATGTTGATCTAATTCAGCTTTTAAATGGGTCAAAATGGTCAATTACAGCAGCTGAATACAAAATCGCTGCACTTTAGTAATGTTCTTATTAACCAAGAAAAAGACATATGATTGCGTATACTTGTTTAGTCATGAAGTATTTATTGTTAGGAACAAGTAACACTTTATATGACATGCTTAAAGTGTTCAAAATCACTTACTAACTAGTTTGTATAAATAACTTGACTAACGGGTCAAACGGTTAGTGAATGGAAAGAATTATGACAAAAAAATAAATAAGTAAATAATATATTTGTTGAATAAATAGCACACTTTGGTGAATAAGTGTGTGAATCCATAAGGTGTGATGGTCATGTTAATGGTTGACTAATCTAATCATCTTGTGGATATGATATGGTAGTTTGACTCTGACAAGCTAGGTAGGAGCTTGGAAATGAACGGGTCAAATGGATACAAGTTCAAGTATGAAGCTCGCAAGGATGAAAGGTAAGTATAACTTACACTAGTCATATATTTTAGAATGTTCTTTTGTCGTATTGACTACGAATAAGACAAATGGTAATTTAGTCACACGTTGACAATAATCGTTAGTTTTAAAAGACGCTTTCCCGCGTAAGACATAAAGAGCCGAAAGTGGTAATAAACGGTTTATAAATAAAATGAGCATACGGTGTTAAAAGGAGCGAGTCATGTAGATGAGATGATAATAAATATTATCTCGCAAAGATAAACGGTCAATTCGGCCAAACGGGTCAAAAGGTGTAGACATCACCTTTTGACAATATCGACTAATGATTCTGGTGTCGAGTTATATGTTTACAGGAGTAGATATCCAATGGATACTCGCATCGCTCTTAATTAGCAATTATAAAGCAAGGTATTAAACCGGGTTAGTAAGTTGATCCGAGCCAGGTATGTATAATAGATTAACTCATCATGTAGAACTTGAAGTTCTATGAAAGTTAGGCAAAATAAAAAAAGGGCATTCGGTTACCTTAATAGGTAAACCGAAGGATTTAAATTATTTAGACAGAATGTTTTGAAAACAAGATTTGGTTAAAAATGAGAAATTAGAATCAAACAACAGGTTTGTTTGATAAAATCACGAACGGGTCAAATTTGGTAAAAAGGGTTAATAAGCCGAAGACTTAAAAGTCTTAAAATTTTGTTAATCCAGATGTTGGGTCTTGACTCCATTTGATGGAGGTTCAATTTACAATCACGTAGGAAGAAACGGTAGGTCAAACAGACGAGCGGTTTGAAAGATACGAAAGTTTTCGTGTCAAAAACGGCAAAAAGGAAAGGAATGATGCAGGGGCCACCGTAACTTACGGTGCCACCGTAAGTTACGGTGGACATGATTTGGTTACGGTAAATGCCTACTGTTGTACGGTTGAATAATTGAAACACAGAGACCACCGTAACTTACGGTGCCACCGTAAGTTACGGTGGAGGTCAGAAATGAGTTTTTATTTTGGGTTTAAGATATTCATGTGGGATTTTCCTAATTTCCCCATTGTATTAGTTTAATTAATTATCAAAACTGACCTTTAAGTTGGTTTTGATCACAGGTGAATGTCGAGGGTCCCGGATGAAGATCGAGCATCGAGCAAGAACCGAACACACATTAAATAAAGCTTCCGCAACATTGTTTTGTCGTTATTCTAAACGGTGATTTAAATCACATTATGTATATCACTTAAATTGTAAAAGTTTTTAATAAACCCGCATTATGTACAGTATGTGTGGTCTTAACTACACATCTAATTGTGGTATTTTCATGTAAAATTGTAATTTAGTAACTAGGGTGTTACAAGTTGGTAATCAGAGCTCATGGTTAAAGATTAAGGTGTGTTCGGTTCGAGGCTTGATCGCAAATCCGGTAAGTACATGTATGTTAATAGCTTAGCATGCTAAAGTGTTGTAAACAACACATAGGGCTATCGTGTGATACACGTTACCCCAATTAAAATGATTAATATGGTTGACGAAAATACGCGCGTTGACGCGTATAGTAAAAAAAAAAAAGCCTTGTATTATAATACGGGCGATTATTGAAGTTGAAATTACTAACTCTTGTGAATGTTTTAATTGAAGGACACTCGCGTCTGAAGATGACGAGAGTTGAACAAATTGCGGATATGATGATGGAACGGTCCGAGATGTGACAAGAAGAGCATACTCATCAAGGACCTAAATCGCGTAACGATCGCAAATAAGTAATGGCAAGGAATGCCCGTCGGGGCAAGCATTACCAGGTGCACATTTTAAACTTATAGTACAAACAGTAATATGCAACAAATACATAGTGAATGACATTTGCATATAGAATATGAAACTTGGAAAACCTGGATAGGTTATCCAGGATGACGTTTCCAAGAGAAATTCAGTAGAGAATATGTATTATTCACAAATTGTGAATAACAAGACAATAACAGAATTCAGTTTATATAGAAACTTGGACGAGAGTGATCATCCAAGTAAGTATTCTCAATATAAATCCTATTGAGAAAAGTAATGATCACATCAACAAATGTGAATAAATGTTTATAAAAAGGGACATTTTACATGTTCAAGGATAAACGACTAAAACTAATAATTGTTAACTAACAATTAAATAAAGTTTTACCAAATGAAATCATAAATATGGAAATAATTTGAGGAGTTACTTACATGGGACGTGATGTGGTAATTATAATAAGGTCACGCGTACCATGTGTTGATCGCTTACTCTGGCCAAGTAAGTAGTGAACACATGATAGCATGAGCTTCTTATAATGAGCGCAGTTATGTCCGATGTAGTAAGGTCAAGATGAATGAAAATTTAAAGGATCCTTAGGGTCAAGAAATCTTATGGGCATACTCGTATAAATGGTTTTCGCGGGAACCATAAAAACGACGTATGGCGCACATAGAAATAAATGACCCAAGGAAATTCGTGACATAAGTCATTTCGGACGAAACAACCATGGTAGACAAAAAGGGCATTGTAAAACCAAAGTATAAATGACCCGCGGGGTCATAGAAACAAAGGTATTGCCCACATGGGAAAAACGATCAAAAACCATGGTAGACAAAAAGGGCATTGTAAAACCAAAGTATAAATGACCCGCGGGGTCATAGAAACAAAGGTATTGCCCACATGGGAAAAACGATCAAAGTCGTTGACTTTGGTCGTAGTAAAGAAATGATGATGATGATGATAATAATCATCATTCATAGTTTATAAGACTGTCAAGGATGGTCGAATAAAGAATAAAGGTTTGGTTGAATAAAAGCGATGGATTTCGCTAAGACAACCAAACAAATTAAAACGAAATCTTAATGTATACCGGAATGCTTGCACTAATAATGACTTCGGTAAAGTACCCGGTTGATGGGTAAGGATTTAAACACATGCGTAAACCGAGAAACGGGAACACGAATTTAAAGTCAAAAGACTCGGATTATGAGTTATGACTGAAAGACCATAAAATTTCGCAAACAGAAATTTTGATAATTATATTCAACTATTCGAAGTCGAATGGGTTGAATAAAGAATAAAGTTGATTGTTTATAAGTGATGGATTTCACATTAATAAGTCAAACAGGTTGAATACAATATAACGCCGAATGGCACAAATGAGCGCTAGCCAGATAAGGGTAGCGTTAAATGCAAGAGAATAATGAGCCCGGTAATGGGATATAACCAAATAAGAATAAATTATGGACTGTCAATATCCTGGTAGGGATAATTGACAAAAGTTAAAGAGAAGATCCTAAAACTAAAACTTCGGTTTTAGTAAGAAATAATGTTTTTACAAACATAGACTCTGATAGGAATTTAAATAATAAGTATGAAAGATACAAATCTTGACACTGATAGGTGCAAGACAATATATTCGAAAAGTGATATTTTCGAAGATGAAAAGGTTGATATAAATTAAACATGATGTGACATGATCACGGTCAAGAGGTACAATGTGAAGAAGAATCACATTATAACCAAGCGAGCGGTAAAAAGAAACCGGACAAATAAGTCTAGTTAGTGAAACCGGTTAAGGTCAGTAATTCAAGTTAAGAAATTTGGTTTGCTTGTAAGTGGTAAATTCGGTATAACTGAACCGAATAAATAAATTTGAAAATAAAAAGATTTGTTGCTAAAAGTGAAAGATTTCACTAAAGACCTTTAAACGGGTCAAAGTAACGGGTTCATAAAGAAATCCGATAGTATATGAAAGCATTGAATATCGCTAAGTTGATTAAACTAGTGGAAATAACGAGATTACGTTATTTCAAGTCGCATCATGTCATATAAGATACGTAGATGATTAATAACCAAAAGGATATTACCATACTTTTCTGGTAATACTAACAATCGGTTAAGATATGAGAAATGCTTAATTGATTATCGAGAGCAAATGCATGGAGTGGAACTCGATAAATTAAGTAAGAAAAGGTTTCGGGGACGAAACCTCTTTAAGGGGGGTAGACTTGTAACACCCCGAAAACGAGTTTGGTAATTAAACCCCGTTAATACTAAAGACGGGGAAAGTACCGTTAGTGGTAAAAGTAAACTGTCAAATATTAGGAATTTATTTAATAATCCTAATATTTATTTGAAGTGAATAAAAAGCTTTTTAGAAATAAAGTGATAGAAGGCCCGAGTTTACGGGACCCGAAATAAACTTAGTCATAAATACTTTTCGAACCCGCAAAGTTAATTAGGAATATTAAACCTAGTTAATAAGTGGGGAATATTGTTAGAAATAAGTAGGTTGTGCCCTACTTAATTAACTAACCAAATTAGAGGGGCCAATATTGTTAAAATTGAAACTTAACTTTAATTAATTAAATAAAACACACCAAACACCCCACAAGGAGGTGTCTGGTCGTACAAGAAGAACAAGGGGGCGATCCCCACACATCAAAACCCTAAATCTTCACCAAACTTGCAAATTGAAGGCTCAATCCAAGTCAAAATCGAAAATCAAGCATAGATTATTGATCCCCATTGAAAGGGGAGTCATAAGGTATGTAAATTTTGTGAAAAATCTCTAGTTGGATTTCTAGGTAAACTTAGAAATCTGAAATTTGATGGTTGCATGTTTGTTATATGATGAAATTATGAATGATTTGATGTCTAGGAGTAAACCCTAGTCATTTACTTGTTGAATTGATGTTCATAATTGTGAATTCATGATCACCCGATTATGTGCTAAATGAGTTTTGTAGAAACATGATGAACCCTAGAATCATAATGGTTAAATTGTGTTAGTAGAACTCCCTGAAGTTGGATTTGAAGTTTGATGTTAGTACTTGTTACTTATGCTAGAATTTAAGGGTTTAGAACACTTAAATGGGCTGGAGAAATTTGATGTTTCGTGTTGCACACAAGGTGCTTGATGAAATGCTTGAACAAGAAAATATAACAAAACTGATTGGGATTAAAAATTATTGGGCTGCAGTTTAAAAAAAAATCATATAAAATCATTGGAACGACCTGTGAGGTTGAGCCTTATATGCTCAGAAAGCTATTGAAACATACTACGTTTTATGTTTGAACATGTTTGTTAAATTCTGATGTTAAACGGGTCAAAACAGTGTCCGAAGTCGGCTGAACTGTTTTGACAGCAAGCTGACTGGAAGCATTTTTTTTACTTCAGAGCTGATTTTGTAAAAATCATATAAAATCATAGGAACATCGTTAGAAGACGTACCATATATGCCTAGAAAGCTATTTCGGAGTTCTACGATCCATTTTTGAACATGTTGATCTAATTCAGCTTTTAAATGGGTCAAAATGGTCAATTACAGCAGCTGAATACAAAATCGCTGCACTTTAGTAATGTTCTTATTAACCAAGAAAAAGACATATGATTGCGTATACTTGTTTAGTCATGAAGTATTTATTGTTAGGAACAAGTAACACTTTATATGACATGCTTAAAGTGTTCAAAATCACTTACTAACTAGTTTGTATAAATAACTTGACTAACGGGTCAAACGGTTAGTGAATGGAAAGAATTATGACAAAAAAAATAAATAAGTAAATAATATATTTGTTGAATAAATAGCACATTTTGGTGAATAAGTGTGTGAATCCATAAGGTGTGATGGTCATGTTAATGGTTGACTAATCTAATCATCTTGTGGATATGATATGGTAGTTTGACTCTGACAAGCTAGGTAGGAGCTTGGAAATGAACGGGTCAAATGGATACAAGTTCAAGTATGAAGCTCGCAAGGATGCAAGGTAAGTATAACTTACACTAGTCATATATTTTAGAATGTTCTTTTGTCGTATTGACTACGAATAAGACAAATGGTAATTTAGTCACACGTTGACAATAATCGTTAGTTTTAAAAGACGCTTTCCCGCGTAAGACATAAAGAGCCGAAAGTGGTAATAAACGGTTTATAAATAAAATGAGCATACGGTGTTAAAAGGAGCGAGTCATGTAGATGAGATGATAATAAATATTATCTCGCAAAGATAAACGGTCAATTCGGCCAAACGGGTCAAAAGGTGTAGACATCACCTTTTGACAATATCGACTAATGATTCTGGTGTCGAGTTATATGTTTACAGGAGTAGATATCCAATGGATACTCGCATCGCTCTTAATTAGCAATTATAAAGCAAGGTATTAAACCGGGTTAGTAAGTTGATCCGAGCCAGGTATGTATAATAGATTAACTCATCATGTAGAACTTGAAGTTCTATGAAAGTTAGGCAAAATAAAAAAAGGGCATTCGGTTACCTTAATAGGTAAACCGAAGGATTTAAATTATTTAGACAGAATGTTTTGAAAACAAGATTTGGTTAAAAATGAGAAATTAGAATCAAACAACAGGTTTGTTTGATAAAATCACGAACGGGTCAAATTTGGTAAAAAGGGTTAATAAGCCGAAGACTTAAAAGTCTTAAAATTTTGTTAATCCAGATGTTGGGTCTTGACTCCATTTGATGGAGGTTCAATTTACAATCACGTAGGAAGAAACGGTAGGTCAAACAGACGAGCGGTTTGAAAGATACGAAAGTTTTCGTGTCAAAAACGGCAAAAAGGAAAGGAATGATGCAGGGGCCACCGTAACTTACGGTGCCACCGTAAGTTACGGTGGACATGATTTGGTTACGGTAAATGCCTACTGTTGTACGGTTGAATAATTGAAACACAGAGACCACCGTAACTTACGGTGCCACCGTAAGTTACGGTGGAGGTCAGAAATGAGTTTTTATTTTGGGTTTAAGATATTCATGTGGGATTTTCCTAATTTCCCCATTGTATTAGTTTAATTAATTATCAAAACTGACCTTTAAGTTGGTTTTGATCACAGGTGAATGTCGAGGGTCCCGGATGAAGATCGAGCATCGAGCAAGAACCGAACACACATTAAATAAAGCTTCCGCAACGTTGTTTTGTCGTTATTCTAAACGGTGATTTAAATCACATTATGTATATCACTTAAATTGTAAAAGTTTTTAATAAACCCGCATTATGTACAGTATGTGTGGTCTTAACTACACATCTAATTGTGGTATTTTCATGTAAAATTGTAATTTAGTAACTAGGGTGTTACAAGTTGGTAATCAGAGCTCATGGTTAAAGATTAAGGTGTGTTCGGTTCGAGGCTTGATCGCAAATCCGGTAAGTACATGTATGTTAATAGCTTAGCATGCTAAAGTGTTGTAAACAACACATAGGGCTATCGTGTGATACACGTTACCCCAATTAAAATGATTAATATGGTTGACGAAAATACGCGCGTTGACGCGTATAGTAAAAAAAAAAGCCTTGTA
Source organism: Helianthus annuus (assembly GCF_002127325.2). NCBI lineage: Eukaryota > Viridiplantae > Streptophyta > Magnoliopsida > Asterales > Asteraceae > Helianthus > Helianthus annuus. Next base: position 23,510,257 of record NC_035443.2, on the reverse strand, counting down.
TTATAATACGGACGATTATTGAAGTTGAAATTACTAACTCTTGTGAATGTTTTAATTGAAGGACACTCGCGTCTGAAGATGACGAGAGTTGAACAAATTGCGGATATGATGATGGAACGGTCCGAGATGTGACAAGAAGAGCATACTCATCAAGGACCTAAATCGCGTAACGATCGCAAATAAGTAATGGCAAGGAATGCCCGTCGGGGCAAGCATTACCAGGTGCACATTTTAAACTTATAGTACAAACAGTAATATGCAACAAATACATAGTGAATGACATTTGTATATAGAATATGAAACTTGGAAAACCTGGATAGGTTATCCAGGATGATGTTTCCAAGAGAAATTCAGTAGAGAATATGTATTATTCACAAATTGTGAATAACAAGACAATAACAGAATTCAGTTTATATAGAAACTTGGACGAGAGTGATCATCCAAGTAAGTATTCTCAATATAAATCCTATTGAGAAAAGTAATGATCACATCAACAAATATGAATAAATGTTTATAAAAAGGGACATTTTACATGTTCAAGGATAAACGACTAAAACTAATAATTGTTAACTAACAATTAAATAAAGTTTTACCAAATGAAATCATAAATATGGAAATAATTTGAGGAGTTACTTACATGGGACGTGATGTGGTAATTATAATAAGGTCACGCGTACCATGTGTTGATCGCTTACTCTGGCCAAGTAAGTAGTGAACACATGATAGCATGAGCTTCTTATAATGAGCGCAGTTATGTCCGATGTAGTAAGGTCAAGATGAATGAAAATTTAAAGGATCCTTAGGGTCAAGAAATCTTATGGGCATACTCGTATAAATGGTTTTCGCGGGAACCATAAAAACGACGTATGGCGCACATAGAAATAAATGACCCAAGGAAATTCGTGACATAAGTCATTTCGGACGAAACAACCATGGTAGACAAAAAGGGCATTGTAAAACCAAAGTATAAATGACCCGCGGGGTCATAGAAACAAAGGTATTGCCCACATGGGAAAAACGATCAAAAACCATGGTAGACAAAAAGGGCATTGTAAACCAAAGTATAAATGACCCGCGGGGTCATAGAAACAAAGGTATTGCCCACATGGGAAAAACGATCAAAGTCGTTGACTTTGGTCGTAATAAAGAAATGATGATGATGATGATAATCATCATTCATAGTTTATAAGACTGTCAAGGATGGTCGAATAAAGAATAAAGGTTTGGTTGAATAAAAGCGATGGATTTCGCTAAGACAACCAAACAAATTAAAACGAAATCTTAATGTATACCGGAATGCTTGCACTAATAATGACTTCGGTAAAGTACCCGGTTGATGGGTAAGGATTTAAACACATGCGTAAACCGAGAAACGGGAACACGAATTTAAAGTCAAAAGACTCGGATTATGAGTTATGACTGAAAGACCATAAAATTTCGCAAACAGAAATTTTGATAATTATATTCAACTATTCGAAGTCGAATGGGTTGAATAAAGAATAAAGTTGATTGTTTATAAGTGATGGATTTCACATTAATAAGTCAAACAGGTTGAATACAATATAACGCCGAATGGCACAAATGAGCGCTAGCCAGATAAGGGTAGCGTTAAATGCAAGAGAATAATGAGCCCGGTAATGGGATATAACCAAATAAGAATAAATTATGGACTGTCAATATCCTGGTAGGGATAATTGACAAAAGTTAAAGAGAAGATCCTAAAACTAAAACTTCGGTTTTAGTAAGAAATAATGTTTTTACAAACATAGACTCTGATAGGAATTTAAATAATAAGTATGAAAGATACAAATCTTGACACTGATAGGTGCAAGACAATATATTCGAAAAGTGATATTTTCGAAGATGAAAAGGTTGATATAAATTAAACATGATGTGACATGATCACGGTCAAGAGGTACAATGTGAAGAAGAATCACATTATAACCAAGCGAGCGGTAAAAAGAAACCGGACAAATAAGTCTAGTTAGTGAAACCGGTTAAGGTCAGTAATTCAAGTTAAGAAATTTGGTTTGCTTGTAAGTGGTAAATTCGGTATAACTGAACCGAATAAATAAATTTGAAAATAAAAAGATTTGTTGCTAAAAGTGAAAGATTTCACTAAAGACCTTTAAACGGGTCAAAGTAACGGGTTCATAAAGAAATCCGATAGTATATGAAAGCATTGAATATCGCTAAGTTGATTAAACTAGTGGAAATAACGAGATTACGTTATTTCAAGTCGCATCATGTCATATAAGATACGTAGATGATTAATAACCAAAAGGATATTACCATACTTTTCTGGTAATACTAACAATCGGTTAAGATATGAGAAATGCTTAATTGATTATCGAGGGCAAATGCATGGAGTGGAACTCGATAAATTAAGTAAGAAAAGGTTTCGGGGACGAAACCTCTTTAAGGGGGGTAGACTTGTAACACCCCGAAAACGAGTTTGGTAATTAAACCCCGTTAATACTAAAGACGGGGAAAGTACCGTTAGTGGTAAAAGTAAACTGTCAAATATTAGGAATTTATTTAATAATCCTAATATTTATTTGAAGTGAATAAAAAGCTTTTAAGAAATAAAGTGATAGAAGGCCCGAGTTTACGGGACCCGAAATAAACTTAGTCATAAATACTTTTCGAACCCGCAAAGTTAATTAGGAATATTAAACCTAGTTAATAAGTGGGGAATATTGTTAGAAATAAGTAGGTTGTGCCCTACTTAATTAACTAACCAAATTAGAGGGGCCAATATTGTTAAAATTGAAACTTAACTTTAATTAATTAAATAAAACACACCAAACACCCCACAAGGAGGTGTCTGGTCGTACAAGAAGAAGAAGGGGGCGATCCCCACACATCAAAACCCTAAATCTTCACCAAACTTGCAAATTGAATGCTCAATCCAAGTCAAAATCGAAAATCAAGCATAGATTATTGATCCCCATTGAAAGGGGAGTCATAAGGTATGTAAATTTTGTGAAAAATCTCTAATTGGATTTCTAGGTAAACTTAGAAATCTGAAATTTGATGGTTGCATGTTTGTTATATGATGAAATTATGAATGATTTGATGTCTAGGAGTAAACCCTAGTCATTTACTTGTTGAATTGATGTTCATAATTGTGAATTCATGATCACCCGATTATGTGCTAAATGAGTTTTGTAGAAACATGATGAACCCTAGAATCATAATGGTTAAATTGTGTTAGTAGAACTCCCTGAAGTTGGATTTGAAGTTTGATGTTAGTACTTGTTACTTATGCTAGAATTTAAGGGTTTAGAACACTTAAATGGGCTGGAGAAATTTGATGTTTCGTGTTGCACACAAGGTGCTTGATGAAATGCTTGAACAAGAAAATATAACAAAACTGATCGGGATTAAAAATTATTGGGCTGCAGTTTTAAAAAAATCATATAAAATCATTGGAACGACCTGTGAGGTTGAGCCTTATATGCTCAGAAAGCTATTGAAACATACTACGTTTTATGTTTGAACATGTTTGTTAAATTCTGATGTTAAACGGGTCAAAACAGTGTCCGAAGTCGGCTGAACTGTTTTGACAGCAAGCTGACTGGAAGCATTTTTTTTACTTCAGAGCTGATTTTGTAAAAATCATATAAAATCATAGGAACATCGTTAGAAGACGTACCATATATGCCTAGAAAGCTATTTCGGAGTTCTACGATCCATTTTTGAACATGTTGATCTAATTCAGCTTTTAAATGGGTCAAAATGGTCAATTACAGCAGCTGAATACAAAATCGCTGCACTTTAGTAATGTTCTTATTAACCAAGAAAAAGACATATGATTGCGTATACTTGTTTAGTCATGAAGTATTTATTGTTAGGAACAAGTAACACTTTATATGACATGCTTAAAGTGTTCAAAATCACTTACTAACTAGTTTGTATAAATAACTTGACTAACGGGTCAAACGGTTAGTGAATGGAAAGAATTATGACAAAAAAATAAATAAGTAAATAATATATTTGTTGAATAAATAGCACACTTTGGTGAATAAGTGTGTGAATCCATAAGGTGTGATGGTCATGTTAATGGTTGACTAATCTAATCATCTTGTGGATATGATATGGTAGTTTGACTCTGACAAGCTAGGTAGGAGCTTGGAAATGAACGGGTCAAATGGATACAAGTTCAAGTATGAAGCTCGCAAGGATGCAAGGTAAGTATAACTTACACTAGTCATATATTTTAGAATGTTCTTTTGTCGTATTGACTACGAATAAGACAAATGGTAATTTAGTCACACGTTGACAATAATCGTTAGTTTTAAAAGACGCTTTCCCGCGTAAGACATAAAGAGCCGAAAGTGGTAATAAACGGTTTATAAATAAAATGAGCATACGGTGTTAAAAGGAGCGAGTCATGTAGATGAGATGATAATAAATATTATCTCGCAAAGATAAACGGTCAATTCGGCCAAACGGGTCAAAAGGTGTAGACATCACCTTTTGACAATATCGACTAATGATTCTGGTGTCGAGTTATATGTTTACAGGAGTAGATATCCAATGGATACTCGCATCGCTCTTAATTAGCAATTATAAAGCAAGGTATTAAACCGGGTTAGTAAGTTGATCCGAGCCAGGTATGTATAATAGATTAACTCATCATGTAGAACTTGAAGTTCTATGAAAGTTAGGCAAAATAAAAAAAGGGCATTCGGTTACCTTAATAGGTAAACCGAAGGATTTAAATTATTTAGACAGAATGTTTTGAAAACAAGATTTGGTTAAAAATGAGAAATTAGAATCAAACAACAGGTTTGTTTGATAAAATCACGAACGGGTCAAATTTGGTAAAAAGGGTTAATAAGCCGAAGACTTAAAAGTCTTAAAATTTTGTTAATCCAGATGTTGGGTCTTGACTCCATTTGATGGAGGTTCAATTTACAATCACGTAGGAAGAAACGGTAGGTCAAACAGACGAGCGGTTTGAAAGATACGAAAGTTTTCGTGTCAAAAACGGCAAAAAGGAAAGGAATGATGCAGGGGCCACCGTAACTTACGGTGCCACCGTAAGTTACGGTGGACATGATTTGGTTACGGTAAATGCCTACTGTTGTACGGTTGAATAATTGAAACACAGAGACCACCGTAACTTACGGTGCCACCGTAAGTTACGGTGGAGGTCAGAAATGAGTTTTTATTTTGGGTTTAAGATATTCATGTGGGATTTTCCTAATTTCCCCATTGTATTAGTTTAATTAATTATCAAAACTGACCTTTAAGTTGGTTTTGATCACAGGTGAATGTCGAGGGTCCCGGATGAAGATCGAGCATCGAGCAAGAACCGAACACACATTAAATAAAGCTTCCACAACGTTGTTTTGTCGTTATTCTAAACGGTGATTTAAATCACATTATGTATATCACTTAAATTGTAAAAGTTTTTAATAAACCCGCATTATGTACAGTATGTGTGGTCTTAACTACACATCTAATTGTGGTATTTTCATGTAAAATTGTAATTTAGTAACTAGGGTGTTACACTAACAAAGCTACCGTTACTTTATTTGACTAAAAAACAAAGACTAAAAAATAACAAGGCTCCTCATGCATGCAAAAAGCTTCCTCGTAAACTTTGGATCATCATTCTTCACCCTTCCTTGAGCCAAAGTTCACCACCCCAATGGCTTCTCTATAGAACACAAACTTCTCCTTTGAAAGGCTCTTTGTCAAAACATCAGCAAGTTGAGCATGTGTGTTGCAATACTCTAAACGAACTCTTCCTTTCATAACCATCTCTCTAATATAATGATACCTCAACTCAATGTGCTTGGACCTGCTGTGAAGAACTGGATTTTTAGACAAATTAATGGTAGATTTGTTATCACAATAGATCACAGTAGGTTCTTCTTGCTTAAAACCAAGATCCTCCAGAACTCTCCTTAGCCATATGGCTTCATACGTGGCTCCTGCTGTAGCAATGTATTCCGCTTCAGTGCTGGACAAAGCCATAGTGGCTTGTTTCTTTGAGCTCCATGCAATGGCACCACTACCCAAACTGAATACATAAGCTGACATACTTTTTCTATCATCTGCACATGCTGCCCAACTACTATCACAGAACCCAACTAACTTGCAATCTTGAGTTTTCTTGTACCAAATACCATAGTCAATGGTGCACCCCACATACTTGAGAACTCTTCTAGCAGCTCCGAGATGAATTCTTGAAGGGTTCTGCATGAACCGAGAGATTAGACTCACAGCATAAGCAAGATCTGGTCTCGAGCGTGTCAGGTAGATCAACCCTCCTACCAGACTTCTATAACGACTTTCATCAACTCTTTCAGCACCATCATCTAACATAAGCTTCTCACTTGTATTCAATGGTGTAGACTCAGGGTTGCACTTCAACATACCAAATTTTTTTAGTAAAGCTTCAGCATACTTTTCTTGTGATAAAAATATCCCATCTTGAGTTTGTCTAACCTCCAAGCCAAGAAAGTGCCTCATCACACCCAAATCAGTCATTTCAAACTCATTTTTCATCCCTTCCTTAAACTCCAATATTAACTTCTCACTTGAGGTAGTACAAATAATATCATCCACATACAAACAAACATAAATGATATTACCTGTTCCGTCTTTTCTTGTATACAAAGTGGCTTGATTAGAACTTCGATCAAACCCATGCTTTACAAAGTATCCATCGATTTTGGCATACCAAGCCCTGGGGGCTTGTTTTAACCCGTATAAAGCCTTGTACAATTTATAAACCATTCTTTCTTTCCCAGGAATAACAAACCCTTCAGGCTGTTCCACATATATTTCCTCATCCAAATCTCCATTTAAGAACGCTGACTTCACGTCCATTTGATGCACCATCCAACCCATATTTGCAGCCACGCTTAACATAAGTCGAACAGTCTCAAATCTAGCAACTGGGGCAAAGGTCTCCTGAAAATCAATGCCCGGTTGCTGGGAGTAACCTTTGGCCACCAACCTTGCTTTATACTTGATTCCCTTTTGATCCTCTCCTTGTTTAACCTTGAACACCCATTTGACACCTACAACATTCTTGGTTGGTGGTAGAGAGACTAGTTTCCACGTGTTGTTTTTGACTATTGCTTGAAGTTCAGCTTCCATAGCCTTCTGCCAGTCTGGAGATTTAATAGCTTCTTCAAACGAAACCGATTCCATAATAGTTAAAGCAAACTGACATCCTTGAGAAACATCATCATTGTCAAACATGCCCTCTCCTGACACATAGTCAGTGAGCCATGCAGGAGGCTTTACTTGTCTTTTAGAGTTGGTAGGGTTTTGTTCAGTAGGTATGGGATTAGACATGGATGGTGCATTGGGTAGGGTAGTAGCATGTGATGTTGGTGAATGGGCAAGGCTTGATGTTGACAACACACTTGAATCAACAGAAGGTGTGGTAGGTTGTACGATGGAGGGAGTTGACCCTTCATTTGTTGTAGGATTTTGTAGGATAGTGTCTAAAGGAAAAGGATCAAGAGCCACATCTCCTTTTACTGTTGTAACATCAGAAGACCAATCCCATTTAGTATCTTCTAGGAAAGTGACATCTCTTTTTACACAAAAAGCTTTTGTTTTTGGATTAAACAATCTATACCCTTTGGTTTGATCAGAATACCCAATAAAGACATACCTTTCAGATTTATTTTCCAGTTTTCTCCTTAAATGAGCTGGAACCAAACCATAAGCCACCCACCCAAAAATTTTCATGTGAGAAACAGAAGGTTTCTTACCAGACCAAGCTTCCAAAGGTGTTTGATTGAATAGAGCTTTAGTAGGAGATCGATTCAAGATGTAGACAGCTGTAGCAACACTTTCTGCCCACAAACAACTTGGAAGTTGATGTTCATGCAACATACTTCTTGCTAGATTCATCACGGTTCTATTCTTTCTTTCTACCACCCCATTGTGCTGGGGTGTGTAGGCCACAGTGAGTTCCCTTTTAATCCCTGCTTGCTCGCAAAATCAATTGAATTCCGTTGAACAGAATTCTCCACCTCGATCCGATCTCAACACTTTAATGTGACGTTCACTTTCCCTTTCAACCATAGCCTTGAATGATCTAAACTTTCCAAACACTTCACTTTTGTGAGTAACAAAGTAAACCCAACACATTCGGGTTAAGTCATCGATAAATAGCAAGTAGTAAAAGCTATTGCCTAAGCTTGCTACTTGCGTAGGCCCACACAAATCAGTGTGCACAATTTCCAGCTTGGCCTTTGCACGAGTAAAAGTGCCCTTAAATGGGAGTCTTGCATGCTTACATGCAATGCATGACTCACATATAGCATGTTGATTAACCTTTGGAAGACCATGCACCATACCTCGGTCACGTAGCTGCTTCAATCCAGCAAAGTGCAAATGCCCCAATCGATTGTGCCACTTAAGAGTTTCAGCATCACATGGTTTTGAGGGAGAGTCTTGGGTAGTCAAGAGACAAGCCGTATCAACAACAAACATATTATTGCTAGCCACTGGTGCCTGAATAAGTATCTTCCCTGTAGACTTATTACGAACAGTGCAGAACCCATCATCAAACATTAAGGAGTAGCCTCTCTTCATGAATTGACCAACACTTAGTAGGTTATATTCAAGTGAGGGAACATAGTACACATTTTCCAAAAGTTTGAAATCAGTGTCACTGGTGTACATAATTACTGTTCCCTTCCCCTCAACACCAAGAGGGTTTTTATCTCCCAACTTAACTGTTAATTTAAAGGAATCATTCATATCAATAAAACTTTCGAGATTACCAGTCATATGGTTTGATGCCCCAGAATCCATGAACCATATTTTCACCTTGTTACCCGATTGGCCTGTGCTGATCATAAACACATGCTGCTCTTCTGTCTCTGCTGGTTCCTCCCTTTGTTCATTTTCTGCCACATTTGCCTGGGGTTCTTCATTGTTGTACCAACAATCTTTTTTTAGATGGCCAAATTTTTTACAAACGTAGCACTGTGGAACCTTGCTTTTGTCGAGGTTACCCCTTCCTCGTCCAAAACCTCTACCTCTTGAGACTCCCCGGCCTCTTCCTCTCCAGTTTGATTCACGCCAGTTGGAGTTTCTATTACCATCTTGTACAACAGGTAAGGCTTGTTCATCATTTCTTTCAACCGTGGTATTCACTTTGTTATTTGACAATCGATTCTGGATTCGTTCTTCCTGAGACAGAAGCAACCCCATAAGCTTCACAGGTGTTACTTCAGCAAGATCAAAAGACATCTCAATAGAGGGAATCACATAATCAAACTTAGGAGAAAGACTCCTAAGTATTTTTTCAACAACCTTTTGATCAGTGACTTCTTCCCCATAGGATCTCTGCTGACCAACATTATTCATAACCCGAGAAAAGTAATCTCCCACGATCTCATCTTCCTTCATGTTGAGATTCTCAAAGGCCCGGCGCAAACCTTGGAGCTTGACATATTGAACTTGAGAATCGCCTTGAAACTCCACTTGTAGAGTTTCCCAAGTCTCCTTCGCAGTCTCAGCAGCAGCTATTCGTGAAAAGAGTGTGTCATGGACCCCTTGTTGGATGATGGTCATAGCCTAAGCATCTTTCTTTTTTATTTCACGATTATTATCAGAACCATCTCCAACAACAGTAATTCCCAAATACACGACATCCCACAGATCCTTGGATCGAAGGATAGTTTTCATTCTAAGACTCCAGTGTTCATAACCATCCCCTTTGAAGACAGGGATGATCGAAACACCAGATCCAGCAGCAACACCAGAATTTTCAGCCATATGTGCGAAGGTAGGGTTACAATGTGACAACCCGAGCATTCAAGGTCAGCGTCGTTTAATCCAAGTCTTCTGTTATTATTCCTTTACTTGCGAACGTTTGTGCTAAAATGGAACCGGTTAATATTAGATTACTACTCATTCTTGAATTGGGCCGGTTAATATTAAGCACCGTGTGCTTAATAAGCACATTCATACTTAACATTCATGATTATGTTTGGGCCTGGTGGAGCCCAAATAGGTTTTACTTTGGGGCCGACTCTTTATGCGCACATCTCCTAATTAGATTAGAGCCCAAAAACCTTTATCTAATATCAGTTGTGTTATTATTTGGTGTGGGCTTAGGTGAACGTAATTGAGTCCAATCAGGAACCCTTATCATGTACGTATTATAAGTTTGATTAGCTTAAAGCTTAAAACCAAAACAAACCCTACCCCCCCTCACCTCTGATTCCCTGATCGTACGAACTGTAGCAGCCCCCCTCCCTCTTCGAGACATCGTTCAAGTATTTGGCGTGCGGTTAGTGATTCATGTCCATATTAATCCTATTTATTTGATATTGGTTATGTGAGTACTTGATAGTATGTGTACGTATGCATGATTCGGATGATACTTGTGGTAGGCTGATTAGCATGTTTAATAAGTGGAAGTGCTATGTGTTGTGTGTGGAAGGGGTTGATATAGAATATATAGTATGAATGATATGTGATTTATAATTAAATTGAATGTGACAGTGGCTTAAAGGTCCAATAGGATTGAGGTTAAATGGTTGTTAAGGGTTGATAGCTTTGGGTATAGAGAATGGCGGCTATGTATGTCATTCATAATCAAACCATGTGCACACTTTTATAAATTTTGTCAGTTTGCATGTGATTAAAGTGAGGGTCCAATTAGGTTGGACATGTGTGACATTGATGATGATATTCATATGCAATATTGAATGGGTTAAATGATTAATGATTGGGGATGGCATGTGTAACGGTGTATGTGAATTAAGTATATGTTAAGGGTTATGATAATTGTTAGAATCATTGAGTAAGATTAGTAGTAGGGCCGCATGTAACTGTAAAATATATATATACACCTAAAACCTGAAATGTTGGTTTTGGGTCATAAGCAAACACGTTCACAACTGGGCTAACATAAATAAATGGATGCAAAGTGGTAAGCGTTTGGGCCAAGGCTGTATTACGGTCTACACATCTTGTGGGCCGCTGGGTGGTTGGGTTGAATCAGTTGGGCCGCATAAGTGTAGGTTATTAATACTAGATGCAAACTGTTAGAGTGTGAGTCTCATTACTGGGCTGCATTAGTGGGCCGCATTTGATTGAACAACTCAATGAACTGCCAAGTGTGGTTGATTTGTTATGGCTTGCGATACGTGATTACTTGTATTTTGAACGACTAACGAGCATTTTGTGAACTACATGTGATTGAACTAGGTGGTATGAACCTACTTAAGATGCTATGTCATACACGTCATGAGTAATCAATCTGTGTTACAACTTGCTTTAATAAGTGGTTTTGGTGTATGAATCTGATTGTTAGCGGTAATTATATTAGGATTGCATTGAGCAACTGCGAACACATATTTTAACCTTACCGAGCAAACCAAGGTGAGTTCACTGCACTTTTCTAAGCATGCGTCCCGGTGGTTTGGGACATCTGGTAAACGTTTCTGAAGGGAATACTAGGTAAACTGTTTAATTGGGATGTTGGTTATTGAACACAGTATAAATCATGTAAGAGCCCATACATCTACCGTGTTGCTGAAGAAGCAACGAGGTAATTAGTTGATAGCGCTATTAGGTTTGGCACCCTCACACCGGGCCGAAAGGACGGGCGTGAACTAATTACCTGGACCTCATGACCAATGCCTAGTTAGAGGCATTGGGGTTGGGCATTCACATCGTGTACATATAAGACCCCTTACATCTATTCAAGGTTGTTTGATACCTTGACCTCATGACCAATGCCTAAATGGAGGCATTGGGGTTGGGCATTCACATCTAGTCGCCACATACGGTAATCGAGTAATAACAACATCGGAACATCAAACATCATAACAACAAACAACATATCGTCTTGTAAACTGTTTTACTCACATGATCGGTAACACAACTTGGTAAACAAACACAAACCTTGAACTCACCAGCGTAGTCTGACACACTTGTTTACATGCTTGTAGGTAATTATTGAAGGAACTTGGGAGCTTGCCGTCTGATGCTGCTGGAGTGGTCGTGGTCATAATAAACATTTACATTGATTTGGTTTTGATACATTTATACGCTCATACATTTATGCTTCCGCTCAATACTTTGGTTTTGGTTTAACTTTTTAAACGATACATTTCTTTCAATTGGGTATTTCAATACATTATAACTTGTGTTTGATATGATTGGTGGCTCTTTGTTGGATCGTTGCACCTCCATTAGGGACATGCCCTAGGTGGTAATTTGGGGGTGTGACATACAAAGAGGAAGAAAGGCAACGAAGCAGGAGAGGGTTTATGGAACCTTGCTCTGATACCACAAATGTTGGTATAGAGCACAAGATATGATAGTAATAATAGCAAGAACAGGAAGCTTTTCTCGTATTAGAATACTAGGGTTTTTTGAGATGATTTACATGCATCACCTAGGAGCTTATTTATAACAGAAAAAAGAACAGAAAAAGCTCAACTAATCCTATAGACTAGGATCACCTGAAGAACCGGTAAAGCCTAACAAAGCTACCGTTACTTTATTTGACTAAAAAACAAAGACTAAAAAATAACAAGGCTCCTCATGCATGCAAAAAGCTTCCTCGTAAACTTTGGATCATCATTCTTCACTTGCATCATAAAAAAAAAGAAGTGGGTTTGACTTTTTGGAATTCTTTTTCAACTTTGCCGCCAAGACAGAAGGTTTACAACCATTGTTTCCTTTTTGAACTTTCACTGATTTTCGGTAGAGATAATTGTCCGCGTTTCCTAATTTACGAACCGATGATGAACCTAGACTCTTTATAATACACATAGGAATCAATCACAAGTTTTTTTCCATAATTTACGAGACCGAAACACGTATAAAGACGACATGTTGGTTGAACCATACGACCCACACCTCTCGATATCTTCACAACTGTTTTCGACACTCCCTCATTCCTCATACATCACAGTCTCACTTTATGTCTACACGTTGCCGAAGTCGGAAGAACTAGCCGGAGAAACCAAGCACGTCGCCGGAGTTCAAAGCATCGCCGGAGATCGGAGCTCGTGACGAACACACCGCAAGTCGCCGGAGACTTCAAGAGTGTTGCCGGAGTAAAGCTGTGCCATCTGAACTCACCCGGGAACTCGTGGTCATTGTTTTGGTATAATTCTTTCATGATTTTCTTTTTTATACGCTCCGTGAATCACTGAACAAAAACACTACAGTGAACATACAAATTATAAGTGGAATTATAAGAATGGTTCTGTCAATTGGCTTTTGTCAAACACATGAATCTACTCAAGCCATCAACTAGTTCAAACATTAAAAGCACATTCATGTCTAGTACAAACTTAAAAGTCATATTGAACATATTTGTAGAACAAAACCTACACTCGATTGAGACCAAAGGTAATTAAGTTATTGGTTATTTTTTTTAACCATTTTTTTGGTATTCTTTTTTGTGAACTTGGAACATGGTTCAATGGAGAAAAGGGGCTGTAAAGGATCAAAATTTCCTTTTGTCATGAAAAGTTATTAATTAGTAGTTTTGGAAAGAGAACAATTAGAATGTTTGTTCTTGTATAAATCATTTTAATCCTTGATTTTCTTTATTAACAGTTAACTTTTCTTTTATTTATTTATATTCTTGTTTTATCTAATTAAAACTTTAAACCTAAATTTAAATAGTTAGCAATTCATTAAGAAAAAAAAATTATTATATATAAATTATTAATTTGTCAACAAAATACTAAACTTTAACCCAAATATTAACAAGATCGTGTTATGACATTTTAATAATCTAGGTTAAGCGTTTCATCCATTTGGAATCTTCTTCCCAATCTTTACTCGTGTGTTACAAGAATCGCAACGCAACCAATGTCAGTATACATGACCCATTTTCCATTTTAACACTTTTGGGTGCAATATGTATTCTATATCAATCACATTATTCACTTCAAACAGCTTTATGCACACTCTATACAAATTGCACGTGATACATTTGATTCATGTTATACATGTTATGCTATTGTAAACTCTCATGACCATGTGTTCATTAACTTTGCAAGACTCCCCTAACAATGGTAGCGCTATAGATTGAGAAACGCCCCTCCCGTTATTCTCGCGGGTATTGTTAAGTTAATCTATGTTAAAACCTCCCGTTATTCTTTGGGATTGGCATGTTAATTGCGTTAAACTTTGGTTTGGACACATAGAGTAACATCGTTTCGAGTATATATTGTTAATGTGAAATCATGTTATTCACGTTGGATATGAGCAACTTCAAACTTTTTATTATATTATGTATCAAACTTGTATACTCGCCAACATGTTTTTATTGATTTTATTTTAATACATATTGCAGGTTGATTGATCAAGATTCAAGAAAACAAGCTAGGATGGCATTAGAAACCCATTTTAGCAATTAATTAATGTTTGGATTTATGTTTGAATATTTGAGACTTTGTACTACTTTTCTAGTTTTAATAAAATGATTTAATTCATATTGTCACAATTAGTGTTATGTTGTTTTGAGCAATTTGTTCGTCTCATCCCGATGTTTCCGCCATCGGTTGGGGTGTGACATCCTCCGCCATCAGCATAGATATTTTTGGTTTGATGCAGGTAGATCATTTTGGTGAGAAAGTCGCGATTGGGCCAGCTTGCGAAGACTTTTTGGAAGACCACACTTTTGTACATGATTTGTGTAGACAGATTGCATTTTGAGGGTGATGTAACCCTGTCATCTTATTTTTGATGTATGATGTACTGTAAAACATGTAAAACTATATTGTGGTTTGTGGTCGTGATTAATGAAAGCTCAATGGCAACGTTCTCACTACATGCTTTATTGGATTATTTGTTTTATTTTATAACATGGGATGTTATGTGGTTGATGAATGTTATTACGTACGCATATTATTTACTTACTATGACCTGACCAATATGATCACCTTTTAGAAGATGCCTCCATGACAGAACGTACACATGCCTACTACTGAGGCGGAACTCCAGGGGATAATTGCCGCAGCTATAGCACAGTATGCGACCTCCCAAGCAGAAACAAACGGGAACATCTCGAACAACAACGACAATAACAATCCACAGTATGCTGTTGCATTTGTTAGGTGGGCAGAAAAGACAGATTCCGTCCTGAGGATGAGCAAGTGTGCTCCTGAGCAACAAGTTACATACATCTCAGGGCTGTTTCTTGATGGTGCCCTATCGTGGTGGAATCTGCAAGTGCAAACATGGAATGAGCTGAAGGAGCTCATGAGGAGGAAGTATTGCTCGCGTGCTGATATACAGAAGCTAGAAACTGAGTTCTGGCACCTGAAAATGGAGGATCCTAAGATTGCAGAATATGTTCAGAGGTTTCATGATTTGTCCCATGTGGTGCCGTACATGGTCACGCCCGAATTTAAACACGTTGAGCGCTTCATCTGGGGATTGGCACCCCAGATCATGAGCATGGTAACCAAGTCCAAGCCTGCAACAATTACTGAAGCCATTGATCTCAGCGTGGCACTTACTGAGGAAGCCATTAGATAAAGTTTTCAATTTCTGAACCGAAGAAGAAGGAGACTCATGTGGAGTCGTCTAGTGACAACAAACGGAAATTTTCCAACTTCAAGCAAGGTACCAGCAGTGTGAGCAAGAAGGGTGAGTCGAGCACACCGACCAGGGCCACAACCGGTGCCGAAAACAAAGGGAAGGGTTACATGGGCACTCTGCCCAAGTGTGATACATGCCAGTACCATCATCCAGGCCCGTGTAGACTCAGGAAATGCGAGTCTTGCGGGAAGACTGGCCATTTAAAGGAAACATGCTGGGTAGGTACCGGTGCTGGTCGTGGAAATCAGTGAGGTCATGGAAATGGTAACGGGAACCGCCAACAGGGAGGAAATGGCGGGAATGGAAACCGTGAAAATGTTGGGAATCGAGCTGGTAACCGGGGAGCGAATGCCAATCGAGGTGGAAATGGAAATGGAAATAGGAATGGTCGAGGACCGGGGTGTTTCAGCTGTGGAGACGTCGGGCACTTTAAGAGGGAATGCCCAAAACTGAATCAAGCTCGTGGGAGGGTATTCAACATTGGAGCAAGGGAAGCGCGCCAGGATCCAAACGTCGTCACTGGTACGTTTTCTATAAATCAACGCTTTGCATCTATTCTGTTTGATACCGGTGCCGACTATAGCTTTGTATTGTTAGAATTTAAGAATTATGCTTGGGTTAATTGCTAGTAAGTTAGACGTTCCGTACTCAATTGAACTGGCTAATGGAAAGCTAGTCGAAACCAATGAAGTCATCAGAGGATGTGTGATAGAACTAGGAGGACACGAATTTACACTAGATCTGCTGCCAGTCGAGTTGGGAAGCTTCAACGTGGCAGTAGGGATGGATTGGTTGTCAAGCAACAAAGCCGAGATTGTTTGCCACGAGAAGACCATCCGCATCCCAATGGAAGATGGCGAAACGATTGTGGTTCACGAAGAGAAGCGTGATACGCCGCTGAGGATCATTAGCTTCCTAAAAGCTCGAAAGTGTTTGAGGAAGGGTTGTGTTGCCTTCTTGGCACATATCGTAGATAAGGAAGCCGCTGAGCCAAAGATAGAAGACATCCCAGTCGTAAAAGAATATCCGGAAGTCTTTCCAGAAGACTTGCTAGGATTACCGCCGCAAAGACAAGTCGAGTTCCACATTGACTTAGTTCCAGGTGCCGCGCCTGTGGCTAAGGCACCCTACCGACTTGCGCCTTCGGAAATGCAGGAGTTGTCAACACAACTCCAGGAGCTGTTAGACAAAGGAATCATCAGGCCAAGCTTCTCACCTTGGGGAGCTCCAGTTTTATTTGTTAAGAAGAAAGATGGTAGTTTTTGCATGTGTATCAACTACCGGGAACTGAACAAGTTGACAATCAAGAATAGATATCCTCTGCCGAGAATTGATGACCTATTTGACCAGTTGCAAGGTTCAAGTTTCTACTCAAAGATCGATTTACGATCAGGATATCATCAGTTGAGGATTCAAGTGGAAAGTATTCCCAAGACTGCTTTTAGAACTCGATATGGACATTACGAGTTTCTGGTGATGCCGTTTGGGTTGACAAACGCGCCAGCCGTTTTTATGGATTTGATGAACAGAGTTTGTAAGCCGTACCTCGGCAAGTTCGTGATTGTGTTCATTGATGACATCTTGATCTACTTGAAGACGAAGGATAAGCACGGACAGCATTTAAGAGCTATTTTGGAGCTACTTAAAAAGGAGAAGTTGTATGCCAAGTTCTCGAAGTGCGAGTTCTGGTTACGCGAAGTCCAATTTCTTGGACATGTGGTTAATGGAAATGGAATCCATGTGGATCCCACAAAGATCGAAGCAATAAAGAACTGGGAGACTCCAAAGACGCCAACCGAGATTCGACAGTTCTTAGGTTTGGCTGGTTATTATCGTAGGTCCATTGAGGATTTCTCGAAAATCGCTCAACCTTTGACCTCTCTCACTTAGAAAGACAAGAAGTTTGATTGGGGAGATAAGCAAGAAGAAGCATTTCAGTTGTTGAAGAACAAGCTTTGTGACGCACCAATCTTATCACTACCCGAAGGCACGGACGACTTCGTGGTATATTGTGACGCCTCGCGTCAGGGATTGGGCTGCGTGTTGATGCAGCGACAGAAAGTTATAGCATATGCGTCACGCCAATTAAAGGTCCACGAGAAAAACTATACCACGCATGACTTGGAAGGCGCGGTGGTATTTGCGTTGAAGATCTGGCGACATTATTTGTATGGCACGCGATGTACAATCTTCACTGATCATAAGAGCCTGCAGCATATATTTGACCAAAAGGAGCTTAACATGAGGCAACGACGCTGGGCTGAACTGTTGAACGACTACGACTGTGAAATCAGGTATCATCCAGGGAAGGCGAATGTGGTCGCTGATGCCCTAAGTCGGAAAGAAAGAATCAAGCCCATAAGGGTTAGGGCTTTCGAAATGATTGTCCAGACAGACCTCTCATTGCGCATTCGTGCCGCGCAGAGAGAAGCTCTCAAAGAAAGGTATATTGAGGATGAATATCTCCGTGGGATGGAGAAGCAGTCGGTACCAAACGAGGAAGGAACTTTATGCTTCATGAAACGAATTTGGGTTCCTTTGTTTGGTGGATTGAGAAAGGTTGTTTTCGATGAAGCTCATAAGTCACGGTACTCGATTCATCTAGGAGCGGATAAGATGTACCAAGATCTTAAGGATTTCTATTGGTGGCCAAGGATGAATGGCGATGTTGCGGTATACGTTGGTAAATGTTTAACTTGCGCCAAAGTGAAAGCTGAATACCAGAAGCCTTCAGGCCTTCTGCAGCAACCTGAAATACCCAAATGGAAGTGGGAACAGATTTCAATGGACTTCATAACAAAATTGCCAAGGACGCCCAAGGGCCACGATACGATTTGGGTGATATTAGACCGTTTAACGAAATCTGCGCACTTTTTGCCAATCAGGGAAAAAGACAACACGAGCAAACTTGATGAGATATACATGAGAGAGATTGTTGCACGACATGGAGTGCCTCTCTCAATCATCTCTGATAGAGACGGAAGATTCGTGTCAAGGATTTGGCAATCCTTTCAAGAAGCATTTGGTTCTCAGTTGAATCTAAGTATAGCTTTTCACCCGCAAACAGATGGACAGAGTGAACGAACGATTCAGACATTAGAAGACATGCTGCGAGCTTGCGTAATGGATTTAGGTGGAAGTTGGGACACTCACCTACCATTGGTGGAATTTTCATACAATAACAGTTATCATGCAAGTATTCAAGCCGCACCGTTCGAAGCTCTCTATGGACGCAAATGTCGATCACCGATTTGTTGGGCCGACGCGGGAGATAGACAGCTAGTTGGCCCGGAATTAGTTCAGGAAACGACATACAAGATTGCACAGATCCGAGAGCGCATCAAAGCGGCCCGCGATCGACTAAAGTGTTATGCGAACTGAAGAAGGAAACCTCTGGAATTTGAGGTGGGAGATATGGTTTTACTGAAGGTTTCACCCTGGAAGGGTGTGGCATGCTTTGGGAAGCGTGGGAAGTTGAATCCACGTTACATTGGCCCATTCAGAATCCTGCAAACGATCGGGCTTGTAGCATACAAGTTGGACCTACCTGCTGAACTTAATGGTGTTCATGATACATTCCATGTATCAAACCTGAATAAGAGTCCAACACAAGAGACAGTGGTCATTCCTGCTGACGAAGTTCATATCAACGACACGCTCCACTTTATCGAAGAACCCGTCGAGCTTATTGATTGGAAGATTAACAAGACACGCCAGAGTAGTGTCAAACTCGTCAAAGTTCGATAGAATGCATGACACGGCCCAGAATTCACGTGGGAACGTGAGGATCGAATGAAAGAGAAGTACCCGCATTTATTCCCCAAGACCCCTGCAGCTAGAAGCAGAACCTAAAATTTCGGGACAGAATTTTCTTATCAGGGGGAGAATGTGACAACCCTCACAATTACAGGTATCCGTACAATTAATTAAAATTTAGTTTGTGCTTAATGACTGTGCTTGATTACAACTGTGATTGAACTGCTTTTTGATTTCTGTTACATACATACATATGCATCACATTTCAAACTGTCACTCTATTTTTTTTACACACAAACCTTAGTGACAAACTTGATGCACAAAGCACAATTAACACAGTGAGCGGATAACCCAGAGACATGCTGAAAATGCCAGCACCTAGACAGACAATGTTTTGAGGCCAGTATGAGCCAGAGACAGGGTACTACACTAGTAGGGAGTGTAGGGAAGTGAGGACCATAAAACTGCGTCACTAGGTGATAGTTATAATGCCGGGAAGTGCCTAAAACATACTTTAACTGCAAAATTCTGCACTTTTAAACAAAATTCAGCATTTAATTATGCTAGTAATGTCAAAAAACTTGACAAAATGGTCCTAGATACTTTCCAAAGTGTTGGGAATTAAAAGTGTCACAAAAAGTATTATAAAAGACACCTTACGGATTAATTAAGCACTTTAACAGAACAACACCCAACCGAACAACCGGATTTTACCCGGAGCACAAAAATATTGTCAAACACATTGTTTTTATTTTTCTGAGCTAGTTAGGGACCCCGAACAACCTAACACACTATATATTGTTTAACACACTTATAAAGCACTAACTAACCATTTGTTTCCAACCAAATCACTAATTAAATACTTGAAACCCAACCCTATACCCCCCCCTGGCGACGGTTACCAAGGGTGTCCCCACCCATGGATTTGTTTCAATATTAAAATTGATCATGTTGCTAGTTTAGAGACATGTTACCCATAAGACAATGGTATGTTGAAGTCTATAAGTATTACCCTCAAGTCCACCCTTCTCTCACTTCTCAACACACACTTCATTCAAACACTCTCCTCCTCTCCTTGCTTGTTTCGGCCGACCCCAAGCACAACCACCATCACCATCATTCAATCTCTTTCATGCAATCTCTAGTGATCCAAAGGTGTTAGAGATCATACCACTAATCTCAGTGTGTTCGGAAGCTCAAGGACCTCTCTCATCTTCTTTTATCCACCACATTTCATCACTTGAACTCCCCTAGCCTTGAGCTAGTGGTAAGAACTTAGATCCTTGCATTTTACATGTTGTTTAAGTGGTTAATGACGTATAATGATCAAAATATTAAGAACCCTAATGAATCTTATGAAGAAGTCTTGAACATAAACTAACTTGGTGATAAAGTATGGTTAAAATGATGAAGAAATCATGATATTCATGTGTTGTTATGCTTGTTGGTTAATGTTTACTCATGTAGTTGATATGGATCATCATATGGTCTTGCTAGATCATGATTAAAAACATGATCTAGCAAGATGAGAAAAGTAAGAATGTTAAAGGATGATGGATCATCCACACATAAACTATGAACTTGAATGAATGAATGTTTTTTCTTGAAAAATAAAGATCAAAGTAGGTTATAATCATGTAGATTTAAAGATCCATGGGTGGTTTTTCAAAAGAACCAAGTGAAAAATATGAGTTTCGTTAAAACTTGATCTTACATAAACTAACCTCATTTTTGGTGGATAAACAAGTGTAGAAACGCTTGTGTAATAAGAAAATTTCACAAAGAAATATTTTTAGGAAATACGATTAGAAGTTGTGAACATTCAAACTCTTTAAAAATGAAGTTTTTAAGGAACTAATCACATTTTTAAAGGAAACAAGACTTACTAAGTATGCTAGTAAGTTACTACATACTTTTATAATTTTTCAAGTTCATGAGTTTATAGTTTATGCTTGTTTTTGACAAGTTTGGTAAATAGAGATTGTATGTTGTTGATTGAGAATTGTTCGAATGAATTTTTGAAAAGAAAATGATATGCTAGTAAGCAAGGACACCTTCATTTACAAAGGAAACTCTGGCGAAATTTTTCTAAAAATCCAACACTTAGAAAATATTTTATTTTTCTAACAAGTGTTTCAAATATGTTTTAACTTAGTTTTCAAAATAAACTTCGCCATAGTTGTTGTTACAAATACAAGGTATCGGAGATTGAATTTCGTAAATAAAATTTGAAAAATATATATTTAGAATATATATTTTATACTAAAACTCTTGTGTGATTGTTTGTTATTTTGTGAACTAGTTATATTATTTTTAGGGTAAAATAATATAACTTATGAATATCATGAAATTACGACTCCAAAATAATACCGAAACTCTCACGAAATAAATATTTAAGTTACACAATTGCTATTGCAATACGAATGCTAAAACGGTAACTTATGTGATATTTGAGAAAATACTCTTACACGTACGTTTTTTGTAAGATATTATTTTGGAAAATTTATGAAGTAAAATATAGTATTTTTGGGAAAAATATATATATATATATTAAGGTGTTTTAGACAAATAAGTTAAATATATTTTTCTAAGTGGGACTTAAAATATATTTTTCCAAAGTGGTCCTAGATACTTTCCAAAGTGTTGGGAATTAAAAGTGTCACAAAAAGTATTATAAAAGACACCTTACGGATTAATTAAGCATTTTAACGGAACAACACCCAATCGAACAACCGGATTTTACCCGTAACACAAAAATATTGTCAAACACAATGTGTTTTTTTTTCTGAGCTAGTTAGGGTCCCCGAACACCCTAACACACTATATATTGTTTAACACACTTATAAAGCACTAACTAACCATTTGTTTCCAACCAAGTCACTAACTAAATACTTGAAACCCAACCCTATACCCCCCCTGGCGACAATTACCATGGGTGTCCCCACCCATGGATTTGTTTCAATATTAAAATGGATCATGTTGCTAGTTTAGAGACATGTTACCCATAAGACAGTGGTATGTTGAAGTCTATAAGTATTACCCTCAAGTCCACCCTTCTCTCACTTCTCAACACACACTTCATTCAAACACTCTCCTCCTCTCCTTGCTTGTTTCGGCCGACCCCAAGCACAACCACCATCACCATCATTCAATCTCTTTCATGCAATCTCTAGTGATCCAAAGGTGTTAGAGATCATACAACTAAGCTCGGTGTGTTCGGAAGCTCTAGGACCTCTCTCATCTTCTTTTATCCACCACATTTCATCACTTGAACTCCCCTAGCCTTGAGCTAGTGGTAAGAACTTAGATCCTTGCATTTTACATGTTGTTTAAGTGGTTAATGATGTATAATGATCAAAATGTTAAGAACCCTAATGAATCTTATGAAGAAGTCTTGAACATAAACTAACTTGGTGATAAAGTATGGTTAAAATGATGAAGAAATCATGATATTCATGTGTTGTTATGCTTGTTGGTTAATATTTACTCATGTAGTTGATATGGATCATCATATGGTCTTGCTAGATCATGATTAAAAACATGATCTAGCAAGATGAGAAAAGTAAGAATGTTAAAGGATGATGGATCATCCACACATAAACTATGAACTTGAATGAATGAATGTTTTTTCTTGAAAAATAAAGATCAAAGTAGGTTATAATCATGTAGATTTAAAGATCCATGGGTAGTTTTTCAAAAGAACCAAGTGAAAAATTTGAGTTTCGTTAAAACTTGATCTTACATAAACTAACCTCATTTTTGGTGGATAAACAAGTGTAGAAACACTTGTGTAATAAGAAAATTTCACAAAGAAATATTTTTAGAAAATATGATTAGAAGTTGTGAACATTCAAACTCTTTAAAAATGAAGTTTTTAAGGAACTAATCACATTTTTAAAGGAAACAAGACTTACTAAGTATGCTAGTAAGTTACTACATACTTTTATAAATTTTCAAGTTCATGAGTTTATAGTTTATGCTTGTTTTTGACAAGTTTGGTAAATAGAGATTGTATGTTGTTGATTAAGAATTGTTTGAATGAATTTTTGAAAAGAAAATGATATGCTAGTAAGCATGGACACCTCCATTTACAAAGGAAACTCTGGCGAAATTTTTCTAAAAATCCAACACTTAGAAAATATTTTATTTTTCTAACAAGTGTTTCAAATATGTTTTAACTTAGTTTTCAAAATAAACTTCGCCATAGTTGTTGTTACAAATACAAGGTATCAGAGGTTGAATTTCGTAAATAAAATTTGAAAAATATATACTTAGAATATATATTTTATACTAAAACTATTGTGTGATTGTTTGTTATTTTGTGAACTAGTTATATTATTTTTAGGGTAAAATAATATAACTTATGAATATCATGAAATTACGACTCCAAAATAATACCGAAACTCTCACGAAATAAATATTTAAGTTACGCAATTGTTATTGCCATACGAATGCTAAAACGGTAAGTTATGTGATATTTCAGAAAATACTCTTACACGTACATTTTTGGTAAGATATTATTTTAGAAAATTTATGAAGTAAAATATAGTATTTTTGGGAAAAAAAATATATATATTAAGGTGTTTTAGACAAATAATTTAAATATATTTTTCTAAGTGGGACTTAAAATATATTTTTCCAAAGTGGTCCTAGATACTTTCCAAAGTGTTGGGAATTAAAAGTGTCACAAAAAGTATTATAAAAGACACCTTATGGATTAATTAAGCACTTTAACGTAACAACACCCAACCGAACAACCGGATTTTACCCGGAACACAAAAATATTGTCAAACACATTGTTTTTATTTTTCTGAGCTAGTTAGGGTCCCCGAACACACTAACACACTATATATTGTTTAACACACTTATAAAGCACTAACTAACCATTTGTTTCCAACCAAGTCACTAACTAAATACTTGAAACCCAACCCTATACCCCCCTGGCGACGATTACCATGGGTGTCCCCACCCATGGATTTGTTTCAATATTAAAATGGATCATGTTGCTAGTTTAGAGACATGTTACCCATAAGACAGTGGTATGTTGAAGTCTATAAGTATTACCCTCAAGTCCACCCTTCTCTCACTTCTCAACACACACTTCATTCAAACACTCTCCTCCCCTCCTTGCTTGTTTCGGCCGACCCCAAGCACAACCACCATCGCCATCATTCAATCTCTTTCATGCAATCTCTAGTGATCCAAAGGTGTTAGAGATCATACAACTAAGCTCGGTGTGTTCGGAAGCTCAAGGACCTCTCTCATCTTCTTTTATCCAGCACATTTCATCACTTGAACTCCCCTAGCCTTGAGCTAGTGGTAAGAACTTAGATCCTTGCATTTTACATGTTGTTTAAGTGGTTAATGATGTATAATGATCAAAATGTTAAGAACCCTAATGAATCTTATGAAGAAGTCTTGAACATAAACTAACTTGGTGATAAAGTATGGTTACAATGATGAAGAAATCATGATATTCATGTGTTGTTATGCTTGTTGGTTGATGTTTACTCATGTAGTTGATATGGATCATCATATGGTCTTGCTAGATCATGATTAAAAACATGATCTAGCAAGATGAGAAAAGTAAGAATGTTAAAGGATTATGGATCATCCACACATAAACTATGAACTTGAATGAATGAATGTTTTTTCCTGAAAAATAAAGATCAAAGTAGGTTATAATCATGTAGATTTAAAGATCCATGGGTGGTTTTTCAAAAGAACCAAGTGAAAAATATGAGTTTCGTTAAAACTTGATCTTACATAAACTAACCTGATTTTTGGTGGATAAACAAGTGTAGAAACACTTGTGTAATAAGAAAATTTCACAAAGAAATATTTTTAGAAAATATGATTAGAAGTTGTGAACATTCAAACTCTTTAAAAATGAAGTTTTTAAGGAACTAATCACATTTTTAAAGGAAACAAGACTTACTAAGTGTGCTAGTAAGTTACTACATACTTTTATAAATTTTCAAGTTCATGAGATTATTGTTTATGCTTGTTTTTGACAAGTTTGGTAAATAGAGATTGTATGTTGTTGATTGAGAATTGTTTGAATGAATTTTTGAAAAGAAAATGATATGCTAGTAAGCATGGACACCTCCATTTACAAAGGAAACTCTGGCGAAATTTTTCTAAAAATCCAACACTTAGAAAATATTTTATTTTTCTAACAAGTGTTTCAAATATGTTTTAACTTAGTTTTCAAAATAAACTTCGCCATAGTTGTTGTTACAAATACAAGGTATCGGAGGTTGAATTTCGTAAATAAAATTTGAAAAATATATACTTAGAATATATATTTTATACTAAAACTATTGTGTGATTGTTTGTTATTTTGTGAACTAGTTATATTATTTTTAGGGTAAAATAATATAACTTATGAATATCATGAAATTACGACTCCAAAATAATACCGAAACTCTCACGAAATAAATATTTAAGTTACGCAATTGTTATTGCCATACGAATGCTAAAACGGTAAGTTATATGATATTTCAGAAAATACTCTTACACGTACGTTTTTGGTAAGATATTATTTTAGAAAATTTATGAAGTAAAATATAGTATTTTTGGGGAAAATATATATATATTAAGGTGTTTTAGACAAATAATTTAAATATATTTTTCTAAGTGGGACTTAAAATATATTTTTCCAAAGTGGTCCTAGATACTTTCCAAAGTGTTAGGAATTAAAAGTGTCACAAAAAGTATTATAAAATACACCTTACGGATTAATTAAGCACTTTAACGGAACAACACCCAACCGAACAACCGGATTTTACCAGGAACACAAAAATATTGTCAAACACATTGTTTTTATTTTTCTGAGCTAGTTAGGGTCCCCGAACACCCTAACACTCTATATATTGTTTAACACATTTATAAAGCACTAACTAACCATTTGTTTCCAACCAAGTCACTAACTACATACTTGAAACCCGACCCTATACCCCCCCCCCCTTGACGATGGTTACCATGGGTGTCCCCACCCATGGATTTGTTTCAATATTAAAATGGATCATGTTGCTAGTTTAGAGACATGTTACCCATAAGACAATGGTATGTTGAAGTCTATAAGTATTACCCTCAAGTCCACCCTTCTCTCACTTCTCAACACACACTTCATTCAAACACTCTCCTCCTCTCGTTGCTTGTTTCGGCCGACCCCAAGCACAACCACCATCACCATCATTCAATCTCTTTCATGCAATCTCTAGTGATCCAAAGGTGTTAGAGATCATACAACTAAGCTCAGTGTGTTTGGAAGCTCAAGGACCTCTCTCATCTTCTTTTATCCACGACATTTCATCACTTGAACTCCCCTAGCCTTGAGCTAGTGGTAAGAACTTAGATCCTTGCATTTTACATGTTGTTTAAGTGGTTAATGATGTATAATGATCAAAATGTTAAGAACCCTAATGAATCTTTTGAAGAAGTCTTGAATATAAACTAACTTGGTGATAAAGTATGGTGCAAATGTCGATCACCGATTTGTTGGGCCGACGCGGGAGATAGACAGCTAGTTGGCCCGGAATTAGTTCAGGAAACGACATACAAGATTGCACAGATCCGAGAGCGCATCAAAGCGGCCCGCGATCGACTAAAGTGTTATGCGAACTGAAGAAGGAAACCTCTGGAATTTGAGGTGGGAGATATGGTTTTACTGAAGGTTTCACCCTGGAAGGGTGTGGCATGCTTTGGGAAGCGTGGGAAGTTGAATCCACGTTACATTGGCCCATTCAGAATCCTGCAAACGATCGGGCTTGTAGCATACAAGTTGGACCTACCTGCTGAACTTAATGGTGTTCATGATACATTCCATGTATCAAACCTGAATAAGAGTCCAACACAAGAGACAGTGGTCATTCCTGCTGACGAAGTTCATATCAACGACACGCTCCACTTTATCGAAGAACCCGTCGAGCTTATTGATTGGAAGATTAACAAGACACGCCAGAGTAGTGTCAAACTCGTCAAAGTTCGATAGAATGCATGACACGGCCCAGAATTCACGTGGGAACGTGAGGATCGAATGAAAGAGAAGTACCCGCATTTATTCCCCAAGACCCCTGCAGCTAGAAGCAGAACCTAAAATTTCGGGACAGAATTTTCTTATCAGGGGGAGAATGTGACAACCCTCACAATTACAGGTATCCGTACAATTAATTAAAATTTAGTTTGTGCTTAATGACTGTGCTTGATTACAACTGTGATTGAACTGCTTTTTGATTTCTGTTACATACATACATATGCATCACATTTCAAACTGTCACTCTATTTTTTTTACACACAAACCTTAGTGACAAACTTGATGCACAAAGCACAATTAACACAGTGAGCGGATAACCCAGAGACATGCTGAAAATGCCAGCACCTAGACAGACAATGTTTTGAGGCCAGTATGAGCCAGAGACAGGGTACTACACTAGTAGGGAGTGTAGGGAAGTGAGGACCATAAAACTGCGTCACTAGGTGATAGTTATAATGCCGGGAAGTGCCTAAAACATACTTTAACTGCAAAATTCTGCACTTTTAAACAAAATTCAGCATTTAATTATGCTAGTAATGTCAAAAAACTTGACAAAATGGTCCTAGATACTTTCCAAAGTGTTGGGAATTAAAAGTGTCACAAAAAGTATTATAAAAGACACCTTACGGATTAATTAAGCACTTTAACAGAACAACACCCAACCGAACAACCGGATTTTACCCGGAGCACAAAAATATTGTCAAACACATTGTTTTTATTTTTCTGAGCTAGTTAGGGACCCCGAACAACCTAACACACTATATATTGTTTAACACACTTATAAAGCACTAACTAACCATTTGTTTCCAACCAAATCACTAATTAAATACTTGAAACCCAACCCTATACCCCCCCCTGGCGACGGTTACCAAGGGTGTCCCCACCCATGGATTTGTTTCAATATTAAAATTGATCATGTTGCTAGTTTAGAGACATGTTACCCATAAGACAATGGTATGTTGAAGTCTATAAGTATTACCCTCAAGTCCACCCTTCTCTCACTTCTCAACACACACTTCATTCAAACACTCTCCTCCTCTCCTTGCTTGTTTCGGCCGACCCCAAGCACAACCACCATCACCATCATTCAATCTCTTTCATGCAATCTCTAGTGATCCAAAGGTGTTAGAGATCATACCACTAATCTCAGTGTGTTCGGAAGCTCAAGGACCTCTCTCATCTTCTTTTATCCACCACATTTCATCACTTGAACTCCCCTAGCCTTGAGCTAGTGGTAAGAACTTAGATCCTTGCATTTTACATGTTGTTTAAGTGGTTAATGACGTATAATGATCAAAATATTAAGAACCCTAATGAATCTTATGAAGAAGTC
The DNA here is from genome assembly GCF_002127325.2 of Helianthus annuus. Lineage (NCBI taxonomy): Eukaryota > Viridiplantae > Streptophyta > Magnoliopsida > Asterales > Asteraceae > Helianthus > Helianthus annuus. The sequence continues at coordinate 23,481,557 of NC_035443.2, read as the reverse complement.
TTGAACATAAACTAACTTGGTGATAAAGTATGGTTAAAATGATGAAGAAATCATGATATTCATGTGTTGTTATGCTTGTTGGTTAATGTTTACTCATGTAGTTGATATGGATCATCATATGGTCTTGCTAGATCATGATTAAAAACATGATCTAGCAAGATGAGAAAAGTAAGAATGTTAAAGGATGATGGATCATCCACACATAAACTATGAACTTGAATGAATGAATGTTTTTTCTTGAAAAATAAAGATCAAAGTAGGTTATAATCATGTAGATTTAAAGATCCATGGGTGGTTTTTCAAAAGAACCAAGTGAAAAATATGAGTTTCGTTAAAACTTGATCTTACATAAACTAACCTCATTTTTGGTGGATAAACAAGTGTAGAAACGCTTGTGTAATAAGAAAATTTCACAAAGAAATATTTTTAGGAAATACGATTAGAAGTTGTGAACATTCAAACTCTTTAAAAATGAAGTTTTTAAGGAACTAATCACATTTTTAAAGGAAACAAGACTTACTAAGTATGCTAGTAAGTTACTACATACTTTTATAATTTTTCAAGTTCATGAGTTTATAGTTTATGCTTGTTTTTGACAAGTTTGGTAAATAGAGATTGTATGTTGTTGATTGAGAATTGTTCGAATGAATTTTTGAAAAGAAAATGATATGCTAGTAAGCAAGGACACCTTCATTTACAAAGGAAACTCTGGCGAAATTTTTCTAAAAATCCAACACTTAGAAAATATTTTATTTTTCTAACAAGTGTTTCAAATATGTTTTAACTTAGTTTTCAAAATAAACTTCGCCATAGTTGTTGTTACAAATACAAGGTATCGGAGATTGAATTTCGTAAATAAAATTTGAAAAATATATATTTAGAATATATATTTTATACTAAAACTCTTGTGTGATTGTTTGTTATTTTGTGAACTAGTTATATTATTTTTAGGGTAAAATAATATAACTTATGAATATCATGAAATTACGACTCCAAAATAATACCGAAACTCTCACGAAATAAATATTTAAGTTACACAATTGCTATTGCAATACGAATGCTAAAACGGTAACTTATGTGATATTTGAGAAAATACTCTTACACGTACGTTTTTTGTAAGATATTATTTTGGAAAATTTATGAAGTAAAATATAGTATTTTTGGGAAAAATATATATATATATATTAAGGTGTTTTAGACAAATAAGTTAAATATATTTTTCTAAGTGGGACTTAAAATATATTTTTCCAAAGTGGTCCTAGATACTTTCCAAAGTGTTGGGAATTAAAAGTGTCACAAAAAGTATTATAAAAGACACCTTACGGATTAATTAAGCATTTTAACGGAACAACACCCAATCGAACAACCGGATTTTACCCGTAACACAAAAATATTGTCAAACACAATGTGTTTTTTTTTCTGAGCTAGTTAGGGTCCCCGAACACCCTAACACACTATATATTGTTTAACACACTTATAAAGCACTAACTAACCATTTGTTTCCAACCAAGTCACTAACTAAATACTTGAAACCCAACCCTATACCCCCCCTGGCGACAATTACCATGGGTGTCCCCACCCATGGATTTGTTTCAATATTAAAATGGATCATGTTGCTAGTTTAGAGACATGTTACCCATAAGACAGTGGTATGTTGAAGTCTATAAGTATTACCCTCAAGTCCACCCTTCTCTCACTTCTCAACACACACTTCATTCAAACACTCTCCTCCTCTCCTTGCTTGTTTCGGCCGACCCCAAGCACAACCACCATCACCATCATTCAATCTCTTTCATGCAATCTCTAGTGATCCAAAGGTGTTAGAGATCATACAACTAAGCTCGGTGTGTTCGGAAGCTCTAGGACCTCTCTCATCTTCTTTTATCCACCACATTTCATCACTTGAACTCCCCTAGCCTTGAGCTAGTGGTAAGAACTTAGATCCTTGCATTTTACATGTTGTTTAAGTGGTTAATGATGTATAATGATCAAAATGTTAAGAACCCTAATGAATCTTATGAAGAAGTCTTGAACATAAACTAACTTGGTGATAAAGTATGGTTAAAATGATGAAGAAATCATGATATTCATGTGTTGTTATGCTTGTTGGTTAATATTTACTCATGTAGTTGATATGGATCATCATATGGTCTTGCTAGATCATGATTAAAAACATGATCTAGCAAGATGAGAAAAGTAAGAATGTTAAAGGATGATGGATCATCCACACATAAACTATGAACTTGAATGAATGAATGTTTTTTCTTGAAAAATAAAGATCAAAGTAGGTTATAATCATGTAGATTTAAAGATCCATGGGTAGTTTTTCAAAAGAACCAAGTGAAAAATTTGAGTTTCGTTAAAACTTGATCTTACATAAACTAACCTCATTTTTGGTGGATAAACAAGTGTAGAAACACTTGTGTAATAAGAAAATTTCACAAAGAAATATTTTTAGAAAATATGATTAGAAGTTGTGAACATTCAAACTCTTTAAAAATGAAGTTTTTAAGGAACTAATCACATTTTTAAAGGAAACAAGACTTACTAAGTATGCTAGTAAGTTACTACATACTTTTATAAATTTTCAAGTTCATGAGTTTATAGTTTATGCTTGTTTTTGACAAGTTTGGTAAATAGAGATTGTATGTTGTTGATTAAGAATTGTTTGAATGAATTTTTGAAAAGAAAATGATATGCTAGTAAGCATGGACACCTCCATTTACAAAGGAAACTCTGGCGAAATTTTTCTAAAAATCCAACACTTAGAAAATATTTTATTTTTCTAACAAGTGTTTCAAATATGTTTTAACTTAGTTTTCAAAATAAACTTCGCCATAGTTGTTGTTACAAATACAAGGTATCAGAGGTTGAATTTCGTAAATAAAATTTGAAAAATATATACTTAGAATATATATTTTATACTAAAACTATTGTGTGATTGTTTGTTATTTTGTGAACTAGTTATATTATTTTTAGGGTAAAATAATATAACTTATGAATATCATGAAATTACGACTCCAAAATAATACCGAAACTCTCACGAAATAAATATTTAAGTTACGCAATTGTTATTGCCATACGAATGCTAAAACGGTAAGTTATGTGATATTTCAGAAAATACTCTTACACGTACATTTTTGGTAAGATATTATTTTAGAAAATTTATGAAGTAAAATATAGTATTTTTGGGAAAAAAAATATATATATTAAGGTGTTTTAGACAAATAATTTAAATATATTTTTCTAAGTGGGACTTAAAATATATTTTTCCAAAGTGGTCCTAGATACTTTCCAAAGTGTTGGGAATTAAAAGTGTCACAAAAAGTATTATAAAAGACACCTTATGGATTAATTAAGCACTTTAACGTAACAACACCCAACCGAACAACCGGATTTTACCCGGAACACAAAAATATTGTCAAACACATTGTTTTTATTTTTCTGAGCTAGTTAGGGTCCCCGAACACACTAACACACTATATATTGTTTAACACACTTATAAAGCACTAACTAACCATTTGTTTCCAACCAAGTCACTAACTAAATACTTGAAACCCAACCCTATACCCCCCTGGCGACGATTACCATGGGTGTCCCCACCCATGGATTTGTTTCAATATTAAAATGGATCATGTTGCTAGTTTAGAGACATGTTACCCATAAGACAGTGGTATGTTGAAGTCTATAAGTATTACCCTCAAGTCCACCCTTCTCTCACTTCTCAACACACACTTCATTCAAACACTCTCCTCCCCTCCTTGCTTGTTTCGGCCGACCCCAAGCACAACCACCATCGCCATCATTCAATCTCTTTCATGCAATCTCTAGTGATCCAAAGGTGTTAGAGATCATACAACTAAGCTCGGTGTGTTCGGAAGCTCAAGGACCTCTCTCATCTTCTTTTATCCAGCACATTTCATCACTTGAACTCCCCTAGCCTTGAGCTAGTGGTAAGAACTTAGATCCTTGCATTTTACATGTTGTTTAAGTGGTTAATGATGTATAATGATCAAAATGTTAAGAACCCTAATGAATCTTATGAAGAAGTCTTGAACATAAACTAACTTGGTGATAAAGTATGGTTACAATGATGAAGAAATCATGATATTCATGTGTTGTTATGCTTGTTGGTTGATGTTTACTCATGTAGTTGATATGGATCATCATATGGTCTTGCTAGATCATGATTAAAAACATGATCTAGCAAGATGAGAAAAGTAAGAATGTTAAAGGATTATGGATCATCCACACATAAACTATGAACTTGAATGAATGAATGTTTTTTCCTGAAAAATAAAGATCAAAGTAGGTTATAATCATGTAGATTTAAAGATCCATGGGTGGTTTTTCAAAAGAACCAAGTGAAAAATATGAGTTTCGTTAAAACTTGATCTTACATAAACTAACCTGATTTTTGGTGGATAAACAAGTGTAGAAACACTTGTGTAATAAGAAAATTTCACAAAGAAATATTTTTAGAAAATATGATTAGAAGTTGTGAACATTCAAACTCTTTAAAAATGAAGTTTTTAAGGAACTAATCACATTTTTAAAGGAAACAAGACTTACTAAGTGTGCTAGTAAGTTACTACATACTTTTATAAATTTTCAAGTTCATGAGATTATTGTTTATGCTTGTTTTTGACAAGTTTGGTAAATAGAGATTGTATGTTGTTGATTGAGAATTGTTTGAATGAATTTTTGAAAAGAAAATGATATGCTAGTAAGCATGGACACCTCCATTTACAAAGGAAACTCTGGCGAAATTTTTCTAAAAATCCAACACTTAGAAAATATTTTATTTTTCTAACAAGTGTTTCAAATATGTTTTAACTTAGTTTTCAAAATAAACTTCGCCATAGTTGTTGTTACAAATACAAGGTATCGGAGGTTGAATTTCGTAAATAAAATTTGAAAAATATATACTTAGAATATATATTTTATACTAAAACTATTGTGTGATTGTTTGTTATTTTGTGAACTAGTTATATTATTTTTAGGGTAAAATAATATAACTTATGAATATCATGAAATTACGACTCCAAAATAATACCGAAACTCTCACGAAATAAATATTTAAGTTACGCAATTGTTATTGCCATACGAATGCTAAAACGGTAAGTTATATGATATTTCAGAAAATACTCTTACACGTACGTTTTTGGTAAGATATTATTTTAGAAAATTTATGAAGTAAAATATAGTATTTTTGGGGAAAAATATATATATATTAAGGTGTTTTAGACAAATAATTTAAATATATTTTTCTAAGTGGGACTTAAAATATATTTTTCCAAAGTGGTCCTAGATACTTTCCAAAGTGTTAGGAATTAAAAGTGTCACAAAAAGTATTATAAAATACACCTTACGGATTAATTAAGCACTTTAACGGAACAACACCCAACCGAACAACCGGATTTTACCAGGAACACAAAAATATTGTCAAACACATTGTTTTTATTTTTCTGAGCTAGTTAGGGTCCCCGAACACCCTAACACTCTATATATTGTTTAACACATTTATAAAGCACTAACTAACCATTTGTTTCCAACCAAGTCACTAACTACATACTTGAAACCCGACCCTATACCCCCCCCCCTTGACGATGGTTACCATGGGTGTCCCCACCCATGGATTTGTTTCAATATTAAAATGGATCATGTTGCTAGTTTAGAGACATGTTACCCATAAGACAATGGTATGTTGAAGTCTATAAGTATTACCCTCAAGTCCACCCTTCTCTCACTTCTCAACACACACTTCATTCAAACACTCTCCTCCTCTCGTTGCTTGTTTCGGCCGACCCCAAGCACAACCACCATCACCATCATTCAATCTCTTTCATGCAATCTCTAGTGATCCAAAGGTGTTAGAGATCATACAACTAAGCTCAGTGTGTTTGGAAGCTCAAGGACCTCTCTCATCTTCTTTTATCCACGACATTTCATCACTTGAACTCCCCTAGCCTTGAGCTAGTGGTAAGAACTTAGATCCTTGCATTTTACATGTTGTTTAAGTGGTTAATGATGTATAATGATCAAAATGTTAAGAACCCTAATGAATCTTTTGAAGAAGTCTTGAATATAAACTAACTTGGTGATAAAGTATGGTTAAAATGATGAAGAAATCATGATATTCATGTGTTGTTATGCTTGTTGCTTAATGTTTACTCATGTAGTTGATATGGATCATCATATGGTCTTGCTAGATCATGATTAAAAACATGATCTAGCAAGATGAGAAAAGTAAGAATGTTAAAGGATGATGGATCATCCACACATAAACTATTAACTTGAATGAATGAATGTTTTTTCTTGAAAAATAAAGATCAAAGTAGGTTATAGTCATGTAGATTTAAAGATCCATGGGTGGGTTTTCAAAAGAACCAAGTGAAAAATATGAGTTTCGTTAAAACTTGATCTTACATAAACTAACCTCATTTTTGGTGGATAAACAAGTGTAGAAACACTTGTGTAATAAGAAAATTTCACAAGGAAATATTTTTAGAAAATATGATTAGAAGTTGTGAACATTCAAACTCTTTAAAAATGAAGTTTTTAAGGAACTAATCACATTTTAAAGGAAACAAGACTTACTAAGTGTTGGTGCATATTTGTGACAACAACTTAGATTTGGTATTTGGATATCTTGTAATTAGTTTAACGATTAACGGTTAGCGGGTTTCGCTTTGTATTAGTGAGATAATTGAGTTTGGGCTAAACTAAACCCAGATTGGGTGATGGGGGGCGAATTGGGCCTGTCCAATTCGCAGCCCAAGAGTGTTTAACCTAGCCCAGTTGTAAACCTTGTGTTATATAAACAAGGTTAGGCTTTAGGGTTGAGGTTAATCAGCCAAAACAGTTAGTAGAGAGAATTCGTGAGAGCTTATACTGCTTGGACGAAATTAGGGTTTGTTAGGGTTTGGATTGATTGTAATTCCTTGTGATTGATAATCAATAGAAACCCAGTTTGAAAGTGATTGCTGATTTCTGTTCCTACACGTTTTCTGCTTATTCTGATCAATAGGATTCTGCACTCTTGATCGCTTCTGTGAAGATCCATACACATCAAGGGGACCTACAATTGGTATCAGAGCATTAGGCTCTTGAAGGCTCGGTTCAGAATTGTGCTTGGCAGAAACAGGGAGTTGTTTTTCGAATTTTTGAAGATTAGGGTTTTAAAATTTTCGAATTTTTCTGTTTGGTTTGATAAAATTTTCGAAATTCTTGGCTGTTTTGATCTTCAGGTTGTTTGTTTGGTAGTTTGCAGGATTTCTGGAAAGTTTTTGGTTGATTCTGGAAGATATTTTGGCTAAATTTCTTGAAGATTGTTCTTCGTGTTCTTCACGGTTTTCATTTTGTTCTTCACTGTTTTTCGCAAAAAGTCTGCTGATTTGCTATTTCGATTCTGCAGGAAGGTGTTAGGAGATCTGGAAAATCATCAAAATTTTCGAAATGATTGAATTTCCATATTTACTGATCTGCGAAATTAATAGACCTGCGAAATTAACTGATCCAGCATATTTACCAGCGAATTTGTGACTAAATTACTCGGTGACCGGCGAATTTAAATTTAAAGGCGACTTTGGTAACCGTATAATTTTCAACAACGAAATTATTACGGTTTTTGGCGACTGTACTGGTCATCGTAATAGCGAACTGGTTTCCCGGCGAATTTAACAGACGAACTTGACCAGCGAAATTGAACTGTTGAGCGAAATTGACCAGCGAAATTGAACTGTTGAGCGAAATTGACCTGACAGCATAATAACCAGCGAAATTACTGTCAGTTCAGCGAAATAACCATCGAAATTATTGGGTTAACCAGCGAATTTAGCAGCAAAATTAAGAGGTGGAATTTTTTCTGGCAAGCGTCGATAAAATTTCAGTGTTTTGGAAATAGAATTTGATCCGTAGCTCATTTGACGAAACCGTTTGCACCGTTGAATTCGTGTGATTTTTAGGACAAAAAAAGACTCTGGAAAATCCCGAATTCGGTTTTTGACATTATATATCATTGGATTCGTCTTTTCGAGACGATTCTAACGGTGTAATTTGGTAACCACTGTTTTCGGAAAAATTCTGTACGGTTTTCTCAGTCTGCATCGTTTAAAATGTCGAACATGACCAACGTGAATGAACCTAAGATGATGAAGGTGGAGAACTATCTTACTTGGAAGGACAGCTTCAAATCCTTCATTAAATCTCAGGATGCACGCATGTGGATATGTATTGAAGATGGGTACATAAACCCAGTACATGATTTTGAAGGCAGACCACGTAGAACAGACTACGTGAACATGAAAGAGGCTGATAAGAAAGTGTATGAAGCTGAAAAGAGAGCCTTGGCTGCAATAAAGACATCCTTACCTGATAGCATCAAGCATATCTTCAAGAAGTACACAAATTCAAAGGATATGTGGGATGCATTACAAAAGCGATATCAGGGAAATGAGAGTGTCACTCAGGCATTTATGGCAGAGATAGTGCCAGTTGATGAGGCTGAAACTAGTGTGAGTAATGCTGAATCTCAAGTGGAGAATGCTGAAGCAAAAGTAGATGCTGAAGTAAAGAAAGAGAGTGAAGCTGAACAGGTTGTTGCTGATCAAACCACAGAAGTTCATGAGAAAGAGGTACAATCTAATTCTGTGTGTTTGAGGTGTCGTGAACTACAGGGTGAGGTTGACAGGTTGTCAACTCAAAATCAAAGTCTGGTGAGCGAGATGTCTAGCATAAAAGAGTCAAACTTTTTTGCTAAAAGAAATGAATCACTATACTTGAAGAAGATAAAAGGTTATGAAAGTGAAATCGAAGCCTTAACAGCAAATTAAACGAAAAACTACAAGTAATAGACTTAGCTCACGAAATGATGGCTGAGAAAACAAAAGAGAACTCTGAAAAATGCAAAGAGTTGTCAGATGCACAACTCAAAATTATTGAACTTGAACAAAAATTAAGTCAATTCAGAGATTCGTCTTTTGTTATGAAACACATGATGGGTGGGTTAAAGAAAAGTAATGACAAGACCACTGTGGGCTTCCAGGGCTTTAATGAAGTCCCACCTCCTCTTAGTCATGACTATTCTTTCCTCCCTGATGAAGATGAGCTAGCAGCCTATATGTCAACTGCACCAAGTAGTTTCGCATCCACATCAAGTCAAGGTGAAGGATCTGAGAGCGATGATGCTTAGAAGAACAATAACAGGGAACATTTGAAAAAGCACAATTCACCTCCAAAGGGCAAAAATCAAACTTTTGTTAAAAAGATTAATTTTGTTCAAGGTAGTGATATGAAAAATGAAACCGCTGTTATTGAAAAAGAATCAAATGTAGAGTTTGCTAAAAATAAAAACAAAGAAAAATCTGAACTTAAGCAAACTGAACAAAATTCTTCCAAGGCATCATCACCATCTGATAAGGGATCTACCTCAGAGACTCCTGCTAAGAAGTCTTTGAAAAGGAGATAGTGCTTCCGGTGTCACATAAAGGGACATGTAGCTAGCTGCTATCCTAACAAAAATAGTGAAGCACGAATGAGTGAGAGGAAGAGAGAGAAATCACCAGAGAAGGAAGGTGATAGTGAGGAGACAGGATCAAATTCTCCAAAGAAATCTGCTCCTAAGCAACCACAAAATGTTGCTGTTGGTGTAGATAAGGCTGGAACAGGAACTCCACAAGTTCCACGTTTTCAAAGAAATCAGCCTAGATCTCCACCAGGCAGATTTTAGAGACCTAGAAGCAGTTCACCTAGAATGAACAATTTTAATTCAAATAATTTCAGAGGTCAAAGTCAATATCAAAATCGATACCAGAATAATGGTGGTCGAACTTTTAATAACAATGGCTTTAGAAATTATAACAATCAAGCTTCTTGGAATCAAAACTCAAGGTTTCAAAATCAAAATTTCCAAAGGTCAAATTGTCCAAATGTCTATAGGAACCCTCAGGACCAAAGACCTAGTGGAAATCAAAATCAAATTCCATCAACAGGTCTGAGATCCAAGACTCCAGTTAGGAGTAATGGATATTGGATGGATGTTCCAGTGGTTGGTGAATTTGGACGACCCAAGACCACTAAGGCTTGGGTCCCCCAATCTAACTAATTTCTTAAGTTAGTGTGTGCAGGAGCTGCTAAGGAGGATTATCAACTTATGTTGATAGTGGCTGCTCTAGGCATATGACAGGGGATGTGAGATTGTTCATATGTATATATATATTAAATGATTTAAATTGAAGTTCAAAGTGCTAAGTCGACACAGAAGATAACCTGGCAGATCTTTATACTAAAGCATTTGACAGGGCTCGCTTTGAACACTTAGTCGAACTCAACGGGATGAGGAATCCTGAATAACTGGTTTTTCATAAGAATTTTTGTATATAGTTTACTGCTTTTTTAAAAATCAAAAACAATAAAAAATTTGAAAAATCAAAAACATAAAAAAAAATATAAAACCAAAAATGAGTTATCACTGTGTGAAAAAGGAGAAATGATAGTACATCAGCAAGTTAGACTGTCACACTGAACTTGAACCTAAATTGCTTAAGTGTGATAGCAGCTTCATTATATGATGTACCAGTAGGAAAAAGCATGAAATAATCAACTTACCAATGTGATATAAACATAAATGAACTGAATATGAGTGGGGAACACATTAGTGGTGTATGGTTTAAATGACCTTAATTCTTGTGTTGATAGATTGCCAAAATCTGAAGTTTTGGGTCTTTATACTGTTATTTCATCTGGGATATCTTGGATGTCTGTCTGTTAAGAACTAAAATTGTACATGACCCCAGGAAAGAAAGTCACTTGGAATTAACTCATTTCTATTTGAATGTCTGTATGTTTTCCCGATACACACAATTTTGATCTGATTCTGAAATCTTCTCTGAAAAAAGTCGTGTACCTCCTCTGCTGCATCCAGATATATGCTGACCTGGAGGTGCTAGGCAACGACAGCTTCTGCTGCATCCAGATACATGCTGACCTAGCTGTACGTTGTCGTGCTATAGATCTAATACACCCGAAAGAGGCCCTCTAGTGCCCAAAAGAAACCCAAGAAACCTATATCAAACTGAGAAAATCTCATTTGATCTGTATATTATACCGTCTCTGCAAAAGATCTATTCTGTTCTCTTCTCAACCTATTCCCAGTTAAGATTTCAGAAATCTGGATTGGACTTGTGAAATATGTGGTAGGGAAGATACTTGCATGATAGAGTGTGTTGTTTATATTTCTAGGATTTGATGAGTATTTATTTGGGTGTTCATAGTTAAGCAATCAAAACATGATAAAACTCATTATATGCAGACCTAGGCACAGTCAGGATATTTTAAAGGATGACATCAGTATACTCACCTACTACGATGAATCTTTGTGCATACCTTGATCGCGGGGGTATATCCTGAAGTGGGACACACTAATATATCAGTATAATAAAATTACCTTAACGTATCATATGGTAATGGTACTTGAAATGTTCATGCATTTTGTTTAAGTGGACAAACATACTGGTAATCGTCTTGGACTGCTTTTCACGAAAAATTACATAAAGAATTAACTTATGGTGTGAAACAGTTGATTGTGCTGATATGATCTTCTTACGGTGATTCTCACAAAAATAGAGTGTTTATTGCTTTTGCAAATAGTTTACTGCTTTCTTAAATATACAATTTTGTCAATTCTTTCAGAAAAATATAAAAATACAAAAATAGTGTCTTTTTCTGTTTAAAATTCTTAACGTACGGAAAACTGTTATTCTTGGAGGAATTGTTACTGATAGGGGGAGAGGGTGTTAGAAAGTGAGTTCAAATTTTTAAATCAGGCAGGTTCTTGTGTGTTGAACAAAAAGTTGGTGATGAAATTGAAAATGCTTAATCTGTAATACAGTTTAACTATTCTCTTGCAAAATAATAATTTTGTTGAAAAATTCTTATGTTTTCTCGATTGTTTTATAGTATACAGATTGAAGCAGTTTGTTGCTGAGAAGTTGCTGTGAAGTGTGAAGATGAGAGTTTGATTGGATGCATGGTAGAACCTCCTTTCTATATTGCAGACAAGACTGAAGAGTTTGAAGATTGTTGTGCAAATGCTAAACCGGAGTTTACTCAAGTGCTAACGTGTTGAAGATTTGGTGATTGGATGCATCAGCTTAGGGGGAGTCTGTTGCTGACAGAAGCTGAAGCTATCCAAAGACCAAAGACAGTGCAAGATTACGTGAAGATTGCAAGAAGACTGAAGACAAAGTTTAAGAAGACTGAAGACAAAGTTTTTATGAAGCTATTGTCAAGGGGGAGTTTGTTGGTGCATATTTGTGACAACAGCTTAGATTTGGTCTTTGGATATCTTGTAATTAGTTTAACGATTAACGGTTAGCGGGTTTAGCTTTGTATTGTGAGATAATTGAGTTTGGGCTAAACCCAGATTGGGTGATGGGGGGCGAATTGGGCCTGTCCAATTCGCAGCCCAAGAGTGTTTAACCTAGCCCAGTTGTAAACCTTGTGTTATATAAACAAGATTAGGCTTTAGGGTTGAGGTTAATAAGCCAAAACAGTTACTAGAGAGAATTCGTGAGAGCTTATACTGGTTGGACGAAATTAGGGTTTGTTAGGGTTTGGATTGATTGTAATTCCTTGTGATTGATAATCAATAGAAACCCAGTTTGAAAGTGATTGCTGATTTCTGTTCCTACATGTTTTCTGCTTATTCTGATCAAGAGGATTCCGCACTCTTGATCGGATTGACAATTCTGTGAAGATCCATACACATCAAGGGGACCTACACTAAGTATGCTAGTAAGTTACTACATACTTTTATAAATTTTCGAGTTCATGAGTTTATAGTTTATGCTTGTTTTTGACAAGTTTGGTAAATAGAGATTGTATGTTGTTGATTGAGAATTGTTTGAATGAATTTTTGAAAAGAAAATGATATGCTAGTAAGCATGGACACCTCAATTTACAAAGGAAACTCTGGCGAAATTTTTCTAAAAATCCAACACTAAGAAAATATTTTATTTTTCTAACAAGTGTTATGTTTTAACTTAGTTTTCAAAATAAACTTCGCCATAGTTGTTGTTACAAATACAAGGTATCGGAGGTTGAATTTCGTAAATAAAATTTGAAAAGTATATATTTAGAATATATATTTTATACTAAAACTCTTGTGTGATTGTTTGTTATTTTGTGAACTAGTTATATTATTTTTAGGGTAAAATAATATAACTTATGAATATCATGAAATTACGACTCCAAAATAATACCGAAACTCTCACGAAATAAATATTTAAGTTACGCAATTGTTATTGCAATACGAATGCTAAACACGGTAACTTATGTGATATTTCAGAAAATACTCTTACACGTACATTTTTGGTAAGATATTATTTTGGAAAATTTATCAAGTAAAATATAGTATTTTTGGGAAAATATATATATTAAGGTGTTTTAGACAAATAATTTAAATATATTTTTCTAAGTGGGACTTAAAATATATTTTTCCAAAGTGGTCCTAGATACTTTCCAAAGTGTTGGGAATTAAAAGTGTCACAAAAAGTATTATAAAAGACACCTTACGGATTAATTAAGCACTTTAACGGAACAACACCCAACCGAACAACCGGATTCTACCCGGAACACAAAAATATTGTCAAACACATTGTTTTTATTTTTCTGAGCTAGTTAGGGTCCCCGAACACCCTAACACACTATATATTGTTTAACACACTTAAAAAGCACTAACTAACCATTTGTTTCCAACCAAGTCACTAACTAAATACTTGAAACCCAACCCTATACCCCCCCTGGCGATGGTTACCATGGGTGTCCCCACCCATGGATTTGTTTCAATATTAAAATGGATCATGTTGCTAGTTTAGAGACATGTTACCCATAAGACAATGGTATGTTGAAGTCTATAAGTATTACCCTCAAGTCCACCCTTCTCTCACTTCTCAACACAGAATTCAAACACTCTCCTCCTCTCCTTGCTTATTTCGGCCGACCCCAAGCACAACCACCATCACCATCATTCATGCTCTTTCATGCAATCTCTAGCGATCCAAAGGTGTTAGAGATCATACAACTAAGCTCGGTGTGTTCGGAAGCTCAAGGACCTCTCTCGTCTTCTTTTATCCAGCACATTTCATCACTTGAACTCCCCTAGCCTTGAGCTAGTGGTAAGAACTTAGATCCTTGCATTTTACATGTTGTTTAAGTGGTTAATGATGTATAATGATCAAAATGTTAAGAACCCTAATGAATCTTATGAAGAAGTCTTGAACATAAACTAACTTGGTGATAAAGTATGGTTACAATGATGAAGAAATCATGATATTCATGTGTTGTTATGCTTGTTGGTTAATGTTTACTCATGTAGTTGATATGGATCATCATATGGTCTTGCTAGATCATGATTAAAAACATGATCTAGCAAGATGAGAAAAGTAAGAATGTTAAAGGATTATGGATCATCCACACATAAACTATGAACTTGAATGAATGAATGTTTTTTCCTGAAAAATAAAGATCAAAGTAGGTTATAATCATGTAGATTTAAAGATCCATGGGTGGTTTTTCAAAAGAACCAAGTGAAAAATATGAGTTTCGTTAAAACTTGATCTTACATAAACTAACCTGATTTTTGGTGGATAAACAAGTGTAGAAACACTTGTGTAATAAGAAAATTTCACAAAGAAATATTTTTAGAAAATATGATTAGAAGTTGTGAACATTCAAACTCTTTAAAAATGAAGTTTTTAAGGAACTAATCACATTTTTAAAGGAAACAAGACTTACTAAGTGTGCTAGTAAGTTACTACATACTTTTATAAATTTTCAAGTTCATGAGATTATAGTTTATGCTTGTTTTTGACAAGTTTGGTAAATAGAGATTGTATGTTGTTGATTGAGAATTGTTTGAATGAATTTTTGAAAAGAAAATGATATGCTAGTAAGCATGGACACCTCCATTTACAAAGGAAACTCTGGCGAAATTTTTCTAAAAATCCAACACTTAGAAAATATTTTATTTTTCTAACAAGTGTTATGTTTTAACTTAGTTTTCAAAATAAACTTCGCCATAGTTGTTGTTACAAATACAAGGTATCGGAGGTTGAATTTCGTAAATAAAATTTGAAAAATATATATTTAGAATATATATTTTATACTAAAACTCTTGTGTGATTGTTTGTTATTTTGTGAACTAGTTATATTATTTTTAGGGTAAAATTATATAACTTATGAATATCATGAAATTACGACTCCAAAATAATACCGGAACTCTCACGAAATAAATATTTAAGTTACGCAATTGCTATTGCAATACCAATGCTAAAACGGTAACTTATGTGATATTTGAGAAAATACTCTTACACGACGTTTTTTGTAAGATATTATTTTGGAAAATTTATGAAGTAAATTATAGTATTTTTGGGAAAAATATATATATATATATATATATATATATATATTAAGGTGTTTTAGACAAATAATTTAAATATATTTTTCTAAGTGTGACTTAAAATATATTTTTCCAAAGTGGTCCTAGATACTTTCCAAAGTGTTGTGAATTAAAAGTGTCACAAAAAGTATTATAAAAGACACCTTACGGATTAATTAAGCACGTTAACGGAACAACACCCAACCGAACAACCGGATTTTACCTGGAACACAAAAATATTGTCAAACACATTGTTTTTATTTTTCTGAGCTAGTTAGGGTCCCCGAACACCCTAACACACTATATATTGTTTAACACACTTATAAAGCACTAACTAACCATTTGTTTCCAACCAAGTCACTAACTAAATACTTGAAACCCAACCCTATACCCCCCCCCCTTGGCGATGGTTACCATGGGTGTCCCCACCCATGGATTTGTTTCAATATTAAAATGGATTATGTTGCTAGTTTAGAGACATGTTACCCATAAGACAATGGTATGTTGAAGTCAATAAGTATTACCCTCAAGTCCACCCTTCTCTCACTTCTCAACACACACTTCATTCAAACACTCTCCTCCTCTCCTTGCTTGTTTCGGCCGACCCCAAGCACAACCACCATCACTATCATTCAATCTCTTTCATGCAATCTCTAGTGATCCAAAGGTGTTAGAGATCTTACAACTAAGCTCGGTGTGTTCGGAAGCTCAAGGACCTCTCTCATCTTCTTTTATCCACCACATTTCATCATTTGAACTCCCCTAGCCTTGAGCTAGTGGTAAGAACTTAGATCCTTGCATTTTACATGTTGTTTAAGTGGTTAATGATGTATAATGATCAAAATGTTAAGAACCCTAATGAATCTTTTGAAGAAGTCTTGAACATAAACTAACTTGGTGATAAAGTATGGTTAAAATGATGAAGAAATCATGATATTCATGTGTTGTTATGCTTGTTGGTTAATGTTTACTCATGTAGTTGATATGGATCATCATATGGTCTTGCTAGATCATGATTAAAAAAATGATCTAGCAAGATGAGAAAAGTAAGAATGTTAAAGGATGATGGATCATCCGCACATAAACTATTAACTTGAATGAATGAATGTTTTTTCTTGAAAAATAAAAATCAAAGTTGGTTATAATCATGTAGATTTAAAGATCCATGGGTGGGTTTTCAAAAGAACCAAGTGAAAAATATGAGTTTCGTTAAAACTTGATCTTACATAAACTAACCTCATTTTTGGTGGATAAACAAGTGTAGAAACACTTGTGTAATAAGAAAATTTCACAAAGAAATATTTTTAGAAAATATGATTAGAAGTTGTGAACATTCAAACTCTTTAAAAATAAAGTTTTTAAGGAACTAATCACAGTTTTAAAGGAAACAAGACTTACTAAGTATGCTACTAAGTTACTACATACTTTTATAAATTTTCAAGTTCATGAGTTTATAGTTTATGCTTGTTTTTGACAAGTTTGGTAAATAAAGATTGTATGTTGTTGATTGAGAACTGTTTGAATGAATTTTTGAAAAGAAAATGATATGCTAGTAAGCATGGACACCTCCATTTACAAAGGAAACTCTGGCGAAATTTTTCTAAAAATCCAACACTTAGAAAATATTTTATTTTTCTAACAAGTGTTATGTTTTAACTTAGTTTTCAAAATAAACTTCGCCATAGTTGTTGTTACAAATACAAGGTATCGGAGGTTGAATTTCGTAAATAAAATTTGAAATGTATATATTTAGAATATATATTTTATACTATAACTCTTGTGTGATTGTTTGTTATTTTGTGAACTAGTTATATTATTTTTAGGGTAAAATAATATAACTTATGAATATCATGAAATTACGACTCCAAAATAACACCGAAACTCTCACGAAATAAATATTTAAGTTACGCAATTGTTATTGCAATACGAATGCTAAAACGGTAACTTATGTGATATTTCAGAAAATACTCTTACACGTACATTTTTGGTAAGATATTATTTTGGAAAATTTATCAAGTAAAATATAGTATTTTTGGGAAAAATATATATATTAAGGTGTTTTAGACAAATAATTTAAATATATTTTTCTAAGTGGGGCTTAAAATATATTTTTCAAAAGTGGTCCTAGATACTTTCCAAAGTGTTGGGAATTAAAAGTGTCACAAAAAGTATTTTAAAAGACACCTTACGGATTAATTAAGCACTTTAACGGAACAACACCCAACCGAACAACCGGATTCTACCCGGAACACAAAAATATTGTCAAACACATTGTTTTTATTTTTCTGAGCTAGTTAGGGTCCCCGAACACCCTAACACACTATATATTGTTTAACACACTTATAAAGCACTAACTAACCATTTGTTCCAACCAAGTCACTAACTAAATACTTGAAACCCAACCCTATACCCCCCCCCCTGGCGATGGTTACCATGGGTGTCCCCACCCATGGATTTGTTTCAATATTAAAATGGATCATGTTGCTAGTTTAGAGACATGTTACCCATAAGACAATGGTATGTTGCAGTCTATAAGTATTACCCTCAAGTCCACCCTTCTCTCACTTCTCAACACACACTTCATTCAAACACTCTCCTCCTCTCCTTGCTTGTTTCGGCCGACCCCAAGCACAACCACCATCACCATCATTCAAGCTCTTTCATGCAATCTCTAGTGATCCAAAGGTGTTAGAGATCATACAACTAAGCTCGGTGTGTTCGGAAGCTCAAGGACCTCTCTCATCTTCTTTTATCCACTACATTTCATCACTTGAACTCCCCTAGCCTTGAGCTAGTGGTAAGAATTAGATCCTTGCATTTTACATGTTGTTTAAGTGGTTAATGATGTATAATGACCAAAATGTTAAGAACCCTAATGAATCTTTTGAAGAAGTCTTGAACATAAACTAACTTGGTGATAAAGTATGGTTAAAATGATGAAGAAATCATGATATTCATGTGTTGTTATGCTTGTTGGTTAATGTTTACTCATGTAGTTGATATGGATCGTCATATGGTCTTGCTAGATCATGACTAAAAACATGATCTAGCAAGATGAGAAAAGTAGGAATGTTAAAGATGATGGATCATCCCACATAAACTATGAACTTGAATGAATGAATGTTTTTTCTTGAAAAATAAAGATCAAAGTAGGTTACAATCATGTAGATTTAAAGATCCATGTGTGGTTTTTCAAAAGAACCAAGTGAAAAATATGAGTTTCGTTAAAACTTGATCTTACATAAACTAACCTCATTTTTTGTGGATAAACAAGTGTAGAAACACTTGTGTAATAAGAAAATTTCACAAAGAAATATTTTTAGAAAATATGATTAGATGTTGTGAACATTCAAACTCTTTAAAAATGAAGTTTTTAAGGAACTAATCATATTTTTAAAGGAAACAAGACTTACTAAGTATGCTAGTAAGTTACTACATACTTTTATAAATTTTCAAGTTTGTGAGTTTATAGTTTATGCTTGTTTTTGACAAGTTTGGTAAATAGAGATTGTATGTTGTTGATTGAGAATCGTTTGAATGAATTTTTGAAAAGAAAATGATATGCTAGTAAGCACGGACACCTCCATTTACAAATGAAACTCTGGCGAATTTTTTCTAAAAATCCAACACTTAGAAAATATTTTATTTTTCTAACAAGTGTTTCAAATATGTTTTAACTTAGTTTTCAAAATAAACTTCGCCATAGTTGTTGTTACAATACAAGGTATCAGAGGTTGAATTTCGTAAATAAAATTTGAAAAATATATATTTAGAATATATATTTTATACTAAAACTCTTGTGTGATTGTTTGTTATTTTGTGAACTAGTTATATTATTTTTTAGGGTAAAATAATATAACTTATGAATATCATGAAATTACGACTCCAAAATAATACCGAAACTCTCACGAAATAAATATTTAAGTTACGCAATTGTTATTGCAATACGAATGCTAAAACGGTAACTTATGTGATATTTCAGAAAATACTCTTACACGTACATTTTTGGTAAGATATTATTTTGGAAAATTTATGAAGTAAAATATAGAATTTTTGGGAAAAATATATATTAAGGTGTTTTAGACAAATAATTTAAATATATTTTTCTAAGTGGGACTTAAAATATATTTTTCCAAAGTGGTCCTAGATACTTTCCAAAGTGTTGGTAATTAAAAGTGTCCAAAAAAAGTATTATAAAAGACACCTTACGGATTAATTAAGCAATTTAACGGAACAACACCCAACCGAACAACCGGATTCTACCCGGAACACAAAAATATTGTCAAACACATTGTTTTTATTTTTCTGAGCTAGTTAGGGTCCCCGAACACCCTAACACACTATATATTGTTTAACACACTTATAAAGCACTAACTAACCATTTGTTTCCAACCAAGTCACTAACTAAATACTTGAAACCCAACCCTATACCCCCCCCCCCTTGGTGATGGTTACCATGGGTGTCCCCACCCATGGATTTGTTTCAATATTAAAATGGATCATGTTGCTAGTTTATAGACATGTTACCCATAAGACAATGGTATGTTGAAGTCTATAAGTATTACCCTCAAGTCCACCCTTCTCTCACTTCTCAACACACACTTCATTCAAACACTCTCCTCCTCTCCTTGCTTGTTTCGGCCAACCCCAAGCACAACCACCATCACCATCATTCAATCTCTTTCATGCAATCTCTAGTGATCCAAAGGTGTTAGAGATCATACAACTAAGCTCGGTGTGTTCGGAAGCTCAAGGACCTCTCTCATCTTCTTTTATACCCCACATTTCATCACTTGAACTCCCCTAGCCTTGAGCTAGTGGTAAGAACTTAGATCCTTGCATTTTACATGTTGTTTAAGTGGTTAATGATGTATAATGATCAAAATGTTAAGAACCCAAATGAATCTTATGAAGAAGTCTTGAACATAAACTAACTTGGTGATAAAGTATGGTTAAAATGATGAAGAAATCATGATATCCATGTGTTGTTATGCTTGTTGGTTAATGTTTACTCATGTAGTTGATATGGATCATCATATGGTCTTGCTAGATCATGATTAAAAACATGATCTAGCAAGATGAGAAAAGTAAGAATGTTAAAGGATGATGGATCATCCACACATAAGCTATGAACTTGAATGAATGAATGTTTTTTCTTGAAAAATAAAGACCGAAGTAGGTTACAATCATGTAGATTTAAAGATCCATGGGTGGTTTTTCAAAAGAACCAAGTGAAAAATATGAGTTTCGTTAAAACTTGAGCTTACATAAACTAACCTCATTTTTGGTGGATAAACAAGTGTAGAAACACTTGTGTAATAAGAAAATTTCACAAAGAAATATTTTTAAAAAATATGATTAGAATTTGTGAACATTCAAACTCTATAAAAATGAAGTTTTTAAGGAACTAATCACATTTTTAAAGGAAACAAGACTTACTAAGTATGCTAGTAAGTTACTACATACTTTTATAAATTTTCAAGTTCATGAGTTTATAGTTTATGCTTGTTTTTGACAAGTTTAGTAAATAGAGATTGTATGTTGTTGATTGAGAATTGTTTGAATGAATTTTTGAAAAGAAAATGATATGCTACTAAGCATGGACACCTCCATTTACAAATGAAACTCTGGCGAAATTTTTCTAAAAATCCAACACTTGGAAAATATTTTATTTTTCTAACAAGTGTTTCAAATATGTTTTAACTTAGTTTTCAAAATAAACTTCGCCATAGTTGTTGTTACAAATACAAGGTATCGGAGGTTGAATTTCGTAAATAAAATTTGAAAAATATATATTTAGAATATATATTTTATACTAAAACTCTTGTGTGATTGTTTGTTATTTTGTGAACTAGTTATATTATTTTTATGGTAAAATAATATAACATATGAATATCATGAAATTACGACTCCAAAATAATACCGAAACTCTCACGAAATAAATATTTAAGTTACGCAATTGTTATTGCAATACGAATGCTAAAACGGTAACTTATGTGATATTTTAGAAAATACTCTTACACGTACATTTTTGATAAGATATTATTTTGGAAAGTTTATCAAGTAAAATATAGTATTTTTGGGAAAAATATATATTTTAAGGTGTTTTAGACAAATAATTTAAATATATTTTTCTAAGTGGGACTTAAAATATATTTTTCCAAAGTGGTCCTAGATACTTTCCAAAGTGTTGGGAATTAAAAGTGTCACAAAAAGTATTATAAAAGACACCTTACGGATTAATTAAGCACTTTAACGGAACAACACCCAACCGAACAACCAGATTTTACCCGGAACACAAAAATATTGTCAAACACATTGTTTTTATTTTTCTGAGCTAGTTAGGGTCCCCGAACACCCTAACACACTATATATTGTTTAACACACTTATAAAGCACTAACTAACCATTTGTTTCCAACCAAGTCACTAACTAAATACTTGAAACCCAACCCTATCCCCCCCCCCCTTGGCGATGGTTACCATGGGTGTCCCCACCCATGGATTTGTTTCAATATTAAATGGATCATGTTGCTAGTTTAGAGAGATGTTACCCATAAGACAATGGTATGTTGAAGTCTATAAGTATTACCCTCAAGTCCACCCTTCTCTCACTTCCCAACACACACTTCATTCAAACACTCTCCTCCTCTCCTTGCTTGTTTCGGCCGACCCAAAGCACAACCACCATCACCATCATTCAAGCTCTTTCATGCAATCTCTAGTGATCCAAAGGTTTTAGAGATCATACAACTAAGCTCGGTGTGTTCGGAAGCTCAAGGACCTCTCTCATCTTCTTTTATCCACCACATTTCATCACTTGAACTCCTCTAGCCTTGAGCTAGTGGTAAGAACATAGATCCTTGCATTTTACATGCTGTTTAAGTGGTTAATGATGTATAATGATCAAAATGTTAAGAACCCTAATGAATCTATTGAAGAAGTCTTGAACATAAACTAACTTGGTGATAAAGTATCGTTAAAATGATGAAGAAATCATGATATTCATGTGTTGTTATGCTTGTTGGTTAATGTTTAGTCATGTAGCTGATATGGATCATCATATGGTCTTGCTAGATCATGATTAAAAACATGATCTAGCAAGATGAGAAAAGTAAGAATGTTAAAGGATGATGGATCATCCACACATAAACTATGATGTCAAGACGACTAAAGAAGCAGCACACGGTAAATTTAAAATTATGAACTAAATTTCAGATACTGAAAAGACTGACTTGCTGATCGGCTTCGTATGTTGGTGTTTTGGCAGGTTCCACAGAAGAAGATTCTGATGATGATTTTGACAACCCACCTTGGAAAAAAACGAGGTCGGATGCTGGCCCACAAGTTGTTGAGAAAACACAACGACCCGCAGATGCTAGAACAATCAAAGACTCTAAAACATGCAAGAGGCCAACAACGGTCAAGAATTACATACCACTTTCTGATGGGAAACTAACTTTGCGATTGGCTCTTAATCACATGGGGGAGTTGATGGAATCTTTGAACGAAAATCAACGAGGGGCTGTCAGAAACATAGGTTTTGGGTCAATACTTAGCTTTCGAATGGGTCAGATTCCCTCAACTCTGAGTTGGTGGTTGGTAAATAACTACGACACTAAAACACGGGTCTTGAATTGTGGTAGCCACCACATTTAAATAACAGAGGCGTTGGTGCACGATGTGTTCGGAGTACCAAGAGGGAATGAAGTAATAAAGGAAGTAGAGAGAGCAAGGGCTGATTTCCACGAGGTTGTGGCAGAATGGAAAGGACAATTCGAAAGCGCTCTTGCACGCTTGACGCCTGTTTAATTCAAAACATACATACAGGGGCAACAAGCGAGCGGGAGGATCTTTGTGTTGAACTTTTTGGTGTTCTACAACACACTGCTCGGAGAGACAACTACAAATTCATCAATTAATATGAAGTTTTTACCAGCCTTGCAACGCGGGAAGGATATCAGAAGTTTTAACTGGTGTGAGTACATGATCAGGTGTCTGGATCGAACGGTGGAAACATGGACACCAAAGGAACCCTTCCTTGGACCATTGCCATTGCTAGTGGTATGTTCTAAATACATATATAAATTTCCAAGTCACACACTATGAATGTGCTTTAAAACACATCTGTTTGCTGGTAAAACACATTAATATTGTTTCAAAATATAGTAATGCACCAGTATACTCACAACATATTGTGAAAACCATTATGTATATAAAAACCATCAACACACATTCGAAGTGTAGTTAAACAGCATTATAGGTGATAAAACACAATCTGATGTATATAAGAACTTTAAAACACATTTGACATCAGTTTTGTTATTGGTTCTTTACAGGCTGCGTTGATACGTGACCAAAAGATATACGAAGAAGGTGAGCCTAGAGCAACTCATCTCATCGAAGATATCACTGATGACGATATCGAGGAAGTCAGCATAAAGTTGGACTCGGTCAGATTTGATCAAATCCTAGTGGATGCATATGAGTTGCAACCGGAACAAAGGTATCCATTTTCAAAAGAGTGTGATGAAGAAATTGAAGCAAAAGAAGTGAAAACAAAAAAGAAAGATGAACCCAAGACTGAAAAACACATTAGCAAATGTGTTCCGGCAAAAAGGAAAAAATATGTTGTGAAGCCGGCCGGTAAAACGCATGGAAAACCTCCGGTCTCACTCGTAACGAAAAAAAACAAATTGAAAAGGAGCTGGCGAAAACCGATGAGGCTGGGAAGAAGAAAACTGATGTTGAAAGTGGCCCGGAAAATGCGCGTGTTGTCGAAGAAATCCCGGTTAATGCGGGTTTCCATACAGATTTTGCAGAATGCATGAATGAAGAAGTTGGCCCGGAAAGAGTGCCTTTTGTGGATACATCCGATATAGAAAAATACTACAGAGAAACAGGCGAGTGGGGGCAAACACAACAAAGTCAGCCGGGAATTACCTCACCTATGGTGTCTCAATATGGATCGACACAAGCGACACAAAGCGACAAGGTAATCTTTTAATTTTCCAATTAATTATACTTAAACACAAACAGAAATAAAAATTTTTGAGGTGTGGCAAAATTAACACCTTAAAACACAATCAGAATACCAAAAAACAGAATTTGGCGTTAGTAAAAACACACTACTGATTGGTAAAACACAATAATGATGAAAAAAATATAAAAAACAAAAAATGATTGGTAGATATCATTTTCAAAATGGTAAAACACTTTAAGAGTAGTAAAACACATTGAAGCTTGAAAAAATGCACACTGAACATTTGATACACATATTCTGATTGCTAAAACACAATGCTGGTAGGTAAAACACAATAAACATTGAAAATAAAAAAGAAACACAAATAATGATTGGCAAAACACATTTTAACACTGGTAAAAACACATTGCATATTGGGAAAATAAGACAATGATAAAGTGTGTATGATGTAATTCAGGTGCATGCGGGAATGTTGGAAGTGTTCTTGAATCAATTCGACGAATGTGTAAAAAGGATAAACGACACTTTTGAAGAAGGTTTCCAATTGTACCCACAAAGTGAGAAAATAAAAGATATACACACATTGTGGACTGATAAGCTGTAAAAGGTCGGATCGACGTGTACGACAACTGCACAACCACAAACTCCTGCGGATAAAACACCGGAAAAAGAGGCAAATAAGGAGAATTTGGATATGTCACAGTTGTCGCAGTGGACACCTTCATTGGTAGAAGAGGTATGTAAGACGGTTGACAAGACAACCACACAGACGACTCAGCTTGCAGTAATTGAGCAGCCTGCACAGAAGACTTTGGTTGAAGAAATGGAGCAGACCGCACTCGCTGTCACACCGATCTCCCAAAAAACACAGGAGGAATATGAATATACGATTAGACGTGGGCAGCTTATACACGATTTGGACCTTGGAAAGCAGAAAGTAAGACCGGAAAGACAAACAGAGTTGACCGATGCTCTAAGGTCTCCTTACGTGAAGCGGGCAGTAGAGGTTAAGGCAAAGCTTGAAAACGCTGAGCTCTCCGTCAGCTCATACATGTTCTCAGCCTGGGGTTCGATGTGGTATGTTATAAAAATGCACTTTAAAATAAGAATGTTTCTACAAAAATATTTTCACACAACATTTGAAACTGATTCTGATGAATATATTATAACACATTTATTAAACACATTTGTATGCTTTAGGGATGCTGTGTTTAGAACTAAGAAAGGAGTGCCGGTGATGAGATCTCCGCTCGAATCATTATTGCCGGGAATCGAGGTGCACATATTGGTAATAAGCGCATGGGCGGATTTGTTGAATTATGAAGAAAAATTCAAGCAAAAGGGGAGCATCGCACGGCTGTTCTTTTCAGTAAATATGTTGGTAAGGCTGATCATAATGGAATTGAAATTTAAGTTGACAACTTTAGTAATATTGTTTAACGCGATCACTTTAAAATGCAGAATGAAGACGACTACATTAAAAATGCAAAATCAAGGGCAAAAACATTCGCAGACAAGATGGAACCAGTTTTAGTTTCAGCTGATGTGAAAAAGATACCTGAACAGTCGATCATCTTTGTACCAGTCTTACACGACGCTCATTTCTATTGTGTATGTTTTAATTTAAGGGACATGAAGGTAGAAGTTTAGGACAACAGCGCTAAGGATATCTCAATGCAAGCGAAGTACAAAAAACGGCCGGAAAAATTGGTACGCCCCTCTATATATAAACTACAAACGTCCTTTGTTATAGAAATGCATGCCATTCGATTACACCTTTGTTATAACACAAAATAACAAACTGCAAAAAAAAAATGTTTAAAATATTTCATAAAGATGTATAAAGTTTGATGTTAAAACACAATTGATACTAAAATGATATTAACTCAAAACCCACTTCAACTGAATTATAAAAGTCTTAGGTTAAAACACAGTTGATAAATGAATGATACGTTATCAGCACTAATAATACTTTAAAACACAGTGTAATATGACAAAACATAATATCATAGAATATTAACTTAAAACACACTACATCAAAATTTTAAAATTTGTTGTTAAAACACATTGATACTGAATGCTACGTTGTCAACACTATTAATACTTTAATACACATGTGTTTTAAACAGATGTGTTTTAAGGTCAGGTTGTTAGAGGGTTTTCCCTGAACAATGTGTTTTAATGAATTCAGTTTAAAACACAATCTGATTAAAACTGTTTAAAATAAACTCACTTAAAACACACTGAGTCAGAACTTCAAAATAATCCCTTTGTTAATTACGTTGTGCATTTTAATGAATTCAGTTTAAAAAACAATTTGATTAAAACTGTTTATCATGCAGCGTGATGCTTTATCAGTGTACTTGGAAAAAAACGGGCATCCAGCGGGTGGGGTGATCGATAAAGTTGAGCCGGTACGATTGGAGATGCCATGGCGTACAAAAAATAATGTAATCGATTGTGGCGTCTTCCTGATGCGCCATATGGAAACATACAAGGGCGTATCTAGAAAAGGTTGGGAATGCGGATTCTCAAACGAGTGCACTGATGCGGGTGAGATTTCATACAAGCAGTGCAAAGAAATTGATGATCTGAGGCGTAAGTACATCACGAAGATGCTCCTAAGTGAAGGAAACGAGTACAGAGGTTTCGTTAAAGCTGAGGTTGCTAGATATAACAAGTTGTCGGCCGATGAAAAAAAAAGAGGCTAGAAGCAAAAGCCTATGACGCAATCCTTGCAAGAATGGATAACTAACTTAAAATGGCATGTTCTCGAAAAAAACTTCGTTGGCGGTAGTTTGTTGAAGTATTGTGCACTGATGTTCTAAAAAAACAGTTTAACCATTTTGTTCAGTTAGAATATGTAGTTTGAACCTCTTTAACCTTATGAATTTATGACGATATTGTTACTTTGTTTCGATCTACATCAGACATACAGTTGTATGACCTCTTAAAACACAGCCTATATACTTCGTGCAAATACTGTGATCTGGTAACCAACCTATCTATTTCATCAACTATCTATATTACCAAAAAAAAAAAGTTAAAACACTTTAATATCAATACAAAAACTAAACTGTATACCAAAACCTATATGCTAATAAAGTAATAACCATGGGATAAAACAAAATAATGGACAATAAAACACACCGTATATTCAAGTATAAAAAACATTGACTTCAGCTTCGAATATATGTGAAAACACATTACATATAACCGGCTAATGGATTCTAAGGAACTTAAACCACATTAGCTGTTAAAACACATTACATATAAAAGGCTGATGGTTTCTCTGGAACATAGTTAATACTTAAAACATAGTAGAAAAAACTGTGAACTGGAAACCAGCCTATCTATTTCATCAGCACTTTATAGTTTAAACACATTTAAAACACTTTTTTTACAAAGTAAACTATATGCCAAAACCACGAACAAAACAATAATCCTATAAAACACAGATGGCTATTAAAAAAACAAACTTAAGACTAAAACACAAAGCAACAAATATCATAAAATGTCGAATCCAATAAGTCTTAAAATCAACAAAAACAAATCCAAAACAAACATAAGAGAAAAATAAAACAGAAAGTTGAATAGTTCAGCAACAGACTTAAAATATTGATAAAAAAAGATCCTACTCTGCCATGTCCTCATCATCCATATCTGCATCGTTTCCAGATGTGTAAAACACATCATCATCATCGTTCGATCCAGGACCATCACCTTCAACAACCATAGCAGCATTCGCGAATTGTATCTTCATTACCTCCAGCATTCCGCGAAGTACCTGCCTCAGGCACAGCCACGATGTATTTCCAGCACGTTACTCTGTTATGACCGTATTTTTTACATAATGAACATTGACGACGTTTACTCCCAGACCGACTTATGGCATGCTCCTTTTGAGATTTAAGGAGTTTATGAGAACCACAACCCTTGAACCGGGTACCAACTGGAACGCGGATAGTGGCCGTGCTCTCTGGAGCAACTCCTAGGAGTTCAGCAAATCGATTACGTCGTGTCTTGGGAGGTGCATTTATTTGAGCTTCATCAGCGACTGACATAAACTGCTTGATATGATCACAAAAATCAGACAACTTATCAAATTTTGAAATCAACTTGTTCACAACATACTCAGTTACGTGACTAATCTCACGAACACAACGATTAACCTCCTCACTACGATCTGGATCTCCACCATCCGTAAGAATGGACCCGGGGGAACTATTTGGAACAGCTTCACGCGTCCAACGCCTCAATATATATTGTTTCGGAAACTCCCTTATATCAAGAATCCGTAACACGCAAAAAATGTGACTACACAACAATCCAAACTGCTCAAACCTGTTGCAGATACACTTAACAGTAACATCCTCCTCGCGTATCATAACCTGTAACATTTAATATCCATAAAACACAGTTCATATAAAAAATGAATAATGAAAAAAAAGGGTACACATAAAGTAAAACAAAAACTAACCTCGAAGAACGAAGAACATGGCTGATCGAGATCCTTTATAAAAAACTTAATGAAATCATCGACGTGATCTAATCTGACACTAGTACAACGATGAATAGCATGTTGAATCTCGAGTTGAACATCCAAAAATAAAGTTCTGGTATATATCTGAGCTGCTTGCTTCTCGAGAACAAAATCACTCCACTCTCCAGGGTTGGTGTATCGAGTGTCATGATCGTTTTTCCGATGCTCGTGCCTTTGCGCTTCAATAGCCGTATCGAAGTGGCTAAGAAATTCAACCAACGTGCACTTTGGATTGCTAATCTTGCCAAAAAAGTGATTCTCGCTTTCAGACCTAGATGATGTCCGCATAAGACCAGACATTTCTTCTTCGCGATAGTAAGCTGGAATCCATGATTCACGTAGCCCGTATATATACGTCAGCCATTCATGGTCGGTTAAACCGAAATCATGAATAATAGCTGCCCGTTCAGCCTCAAATGCTTCGGGCAATAGAGAATCAGTCCAAACAACTGCAGACAATCTTTTCTTGAAATCTGTATTTGAACATAGGGCAGCCCCGACCTAAGGGAACATTGTATCATGAATGACAAAAAAAATATATTAAAACACAGTAAAAATCACACATATAAAAAAAATAAAACCCTGCCATATAAAAACCAGACCTTTGTAGTGAGTTTATCCATGATATGCCACATACATAACCGATGCCTCGACTCAGGCCAAACATCCGCTATAGCCTTTTTCATCACAGGGTCCTGGTCAGTAACGATTACGGGAGGCGCGTACCCATATGCGTTCTTGATCGCCCTAAGTAACCAGCTATACGTCTCTGCCGTTTCAGAACCGAGAATTGCAGCACCAAGTGTCACGTTCCTATTATGATTATCAATCCCAGTAAAAGGGACAAACATCATGTTATACCTTAAAAAAAACACACAATCAGCGATGACAAAAAGATTATGATGTATTTATAACACAGTAAGTTTTAAAACACATTGAATATATAAAAATTAAACGCATCGTTACTTGTTACGCTTGTAGGTAGCATCAAATGATATAACGTCCCCAAACATATAATAATTTCTCTTCATATCCTCGTCGGCCCAAAAAATGCACTTCAACACACCTTCGTCTGTCATTTCATATTCACAAGAGAAGTTCGGTAAAAACTCCTTTTTCCTCATCAGTCGCTTGACAAACATTTCCGCATCAAACTCTCCGATAAAAAGATTTAATTCTTTCTTGAAATTTCTAAAATCGACTTTGGTCGCACCGACTTTGTCGAACCCACCATACACTTCCTTCATAATGTTAAATGCACGAACAGGACCAATGTTGAGATGTGACATCTTGTTTATCATCTCTTCGTGAGCACGATTAATACCCCTGTTTTCCTTGAGAAGATGTAAATCTTCTTGATGCACAAAATCATGGTTGTACGCCTCTATAAAATGATACAGCAAATACTTCTTAGCATCGGTAAGCTTTATTCTGATCGCAGCTTGGCATCCGGTCCTTTTGGATGGTACCCTACGTACCCACCTATCAGACGGCTGTTCAACTAAGGTATCGACCGGTCGAAAGTCTTTTTGACCCTCCTTTGAACAAAAAAAGTACTTGTTTATAACAATACCACGGTTCTCATGCTGTGTGCCCTTCCTTACAGTCCAACCTCCCGCTTCTGCGTAAGTTTTTTAAAAGTTATACACGTCATCAACTGTGTCGAATAACATTCCCTCTGCTGGCGTCAACGAAGAGGGTGAATCTGGAATATATCTCTTTGTTCCAGTGTTTGGAGATACTTGTTCAATACCACGTAATTGGTAATTAGGTGCATCTAGAACACATGACAAAAAAAGTGTATAAAACACATTTCTAAACAAAAATAATGCAATTTAAAAAACACCGATTCAATGATACAAGGTGAAACTATAAAAAACATTTACTTCAAACTCAATAACTGTTAAAACACATCACATATAACAAACTGATTTTTTCTCAGAAAGAGTTTAAATAAACAGAACAAAAAACTACAACTATGGAAGTTAAAACACACTATTCAAATATGTAAGAAAAGGGTGACCATGATACTACAAACCATCAGCCCACTTATATGAATCAATGAACAAAAACAACCTGAACATGTATGACTGTTAAAACACAACACCAATAACAAGATGATGGTTTGGCACAACCTCAACATCTGTTGAAACACATAATTGGTAAAACACATTGCAGTTAAAACACATCATTCGAGAAGAAACTATAACAGAACACATAACTAGTAAAACACATTACTGTTAAAACACACCATTCAATATGGAACTATAAAAAAAATTGGCTTCAGCCTCAATAACTGTTAAAACACAACACTATTTAAACACACCATTCAATGGATTTATATAAACCGTTGACTACAACCTCAAAGATCTGTTAAAACACATAACTTGTTAAACACATTACGGTTAAAACACAAACAACCTGAATCTGTATGACTGTTAAAACACAGCACCAATAACATACATGATGGTTTTTTGCACATAAATTACAAGTATGGATTTTAAAACACACCATGAAATATCTTAAGGAAAAAAAATTAATCTTCAGATTAGAAAAACATCGGTCATCTTATAGAATCAATGAATACTAAACCTCAACACCTCTGCTGTTAAAACACAGCATCAAGAACAAACTGACGAATTTGCATAAACATGATAATAAAACAACACAAAAGCCTACAAAAGTAACTGTAATTACCATCTCCAACATCAGCAAGGGTGTTCGAAGCCATGATTTTTCAGACTGAAATAATATAGAATAAGAACGATGCTGGTGAAGAATAGAATGATCGAAATTATAATATATATATATATATATATGTGTTTCGTGTTCGTGGAATTTGGAATAGATTTGGATTCAAAAAAAAAAACTATAATCCCGCATATCATGCATATAATCGGTTACACAAACGAACATGCAAAAATATAGTTATTTGAGATAATTACCAAAAATAAAAAAAATATATGCAATTACATGTTTGCCCTTCTAGTTAAAATACATCCATGCCACATGTCAATATACTATTGCTTCCTAGACTTTCTAGGAAAATTGGACTTTCCACACAACTCCTACTCTATATATATATATAGGGTCAGGATTTAGAGAAAACGGTGAAAAGTGTGAGAACGGTGAGAACGCTTATGGATCGTCCGATCAAAACAATCCATGGACTAGATTGCACGGTGGCGTTTTCGTAAATAACATCAATTTTATTATGTGGGACGCGCTTCATTAAGGGTCAAAGGGTCTTTTACCGCTCATATTCAAAACACCATCAAATGATAAAACGCCATACAAAAAAATAAAACGTCATTAAAAACAAAACGCCAAAAATTAGTAATAAAACGCGTTGAATATTACAGGAAGACGAAACAACACAAATAACTGAATTTCAGTTATTAACATTTATTAGAAGAAATTCCCTCCTAAATTACGCGCCAAAAACATCATTATATAAACAAAGGTAAAACATAGCTTCCATAATCACTTCAATCTATCCATTTTCTGCAAAAAAAAAAAAAAAAAAAAAAATCGTTTAACCAAAAACGCCAACTTAACCAAAACGCTAAAAATGGCAACAATCGTTTCGTGGAGATACACTCTGGGAATCAGTTGATACGTCCTCCATTTTGACAACAGAAGGAGGG
Source organism: Helianthus annuus (assembly GCF_002127325.2). NCBI lineage: Eukaryota > Viridiplantae > Streptophyta > Magnoliopsida > Asterales > Asteraceae > Helianthus > Helianthus annuus. Next base: position 23,448,947 of record NC_035443.2, on the reverse strand, counting down.
TGTATGTTAAGACGATTAGGGCAATTCTGAAGATGGAAGAAGAGATAAAGAGGCAAATCTTATTCATTGGCATCGCTCTAGACAACGAATGCCATGAAACGCATATGCTTATGAAAGCATTAACCAGCAAATTTGGACCAATCAAAGGAGATGTGAAGCCAGACCCTGTCATGACATCATGGCATTTTGATGATGAAACAGACATGGTGACGGTTACATACGACAGTGGAGAGCAGGAAGTCTACTGGCTAGAGAACATCATGACAAAGCAACGACTGGGTTTCATGGCAGAATTGCATAACGCCACTTGTACCAACACAGAAATAGACTCAAAATTGGAGTTAATGCAAGACATGTTCAGGTGGAGGCTTCAGAATCTTCAGGAACAAGAAGCTGATGAAGGTGAATGTGATGACATGGATGAAGATCCAGATGAAGACTCTGAGGAGGAAGAAGATGACACAAGTGATGGATGCTATTCAGATAAAGTACCTTCTGACGAAGGATTTTAATTTTTTTTCCTCTTTTTTTTTTCTTCTATGTAGTCTTCTTTTTTTAAGATAATTAAATGATATATTTTTATCTTTATTAGCAAAACGCCAAAAAAATACTAAAAACGGTTAACCCTAACAAAATGCCAAAAATAACAAAAAATATTTTTCCTGCTTAATATTTCATTTACTCCGTTATTGTATTTTGTCATGTTGGTCTGCATTACGCCATTTAAAAAAAACGCCAAACTTAGAAGATGGAACGTCTATAACCTATAAAACTGATAAAAGTTGATCAACACAGTAAATACAAAAAGAGTAACTGAAAAGACAATTACTTTATTACTATCATTTATTACAATAAAAAGTCCCGCCTAAACTACGCGCCAAAAAACTCCTATAAGAGAGGGGTCTATACCAATGAAATTAATCACACCCAGAAAACACAAAAACGTCATATCCTCTAGAAACCACTCCCTTTAAAACGCCACAGATGGCAAATCTTTCACTGAAATTGATCCTTTTTCTGAGGGGGTTAACTCAATAATATTTTGCTGAATGAGATGGACAAATATTCAAGAAAAAGAGTCTGATGACAGTGATATGCCATCATGTGAGCTTTGTTCTTGATGATTATATGAATGGAATAAAGGGTTCAACACAAGTGTAAAATGCTATTTTGGACTCCATTATTACAAATAACATCAAGCAAGAGTTGATCTTTAATGACATGCCACCAAACAAGAATATCACACCAAAAAACAGGATGCCACTAAGCAGCTTCTTCTGAAAAAGATGGGGTTTACGAAGGAAAGTTGGCATCTAGCTAAATTATTCAAAAAAGGTTCAAAACGCCAAAAACAAATTCAAGAAGGAAGAGACAAAAAAGCCCCTCCGCCCTTCTCTATGCCGCGGGACACGTGTTAGGCCAGGATGCGTTCTCACCATTCTCACACTTTTGAGCATTTTCTCCCGAACCCGTTTCTATATATATATATATATATCCTATTTAGTTTATATTTGAATGGGCTTAATTCATGTGTTAGGTTTTAAGTCCAATTTGTATGTTTAGTGTATATGGGCCTGACCCAGAATGACTTTGTTTTAAGTGGGTTAAGCCCAAATTGATTTGTAAGAGTGGGCCTAGCCCAAAATATATTTTATAAAAGTGGGCCTAGCCCAATTTAGTTTATAAAAGTTGACTTAGTCCAAATAGGTTATGTAAGAATGTGTCTCGCCCAAACTATTTTCTAAGTGTGGATCTAGTCCGTAATAGTTTATAAAAATTGGGTTTTAGTCCAAGTAATCTTTGTAGAAATCTTTGTAGAGTGGGCTTTAGCCCAATTTAACTAAAATAGAATTTAGTCCAAATATTTTGTAAAGTGGGCCTAGCCCAATTTTATTTATGAAAATTGGACTTTAGCCCAAATTTAATTTATGGACTCCTTTAAAGGATTTGGGCTTGGTCATAAATAATAATACGTGTATTTTTATAAAAATCTAGTTTTTATAAAAATTATTACTTATGTCACATATGAAACCTTTTTAGTGCATAAGCTTTTTAGAGTGTGTGTGACGGCTCGTATTTTGTTATGACTATTTACTACGTGTCGGCTTGGTTTATTCGTGTCGTTAGTCCCGTTCGTGTCGTCCGTCTCGTTTATGTCGTTTGTTTCGTTTGTGCCATATATTTTATTTTGTCCAAATTTGTCAAAGTGTCCATATTGTCCAAAGTGTCCGAATTTGTCCGATTGTATGTTTATGTCCAAGGATGGACATTCCATTTTATAGTTTTGTTTTCCAAGTGTGTGTATATATATATATATATATTGTAATTTTTGTGGATGTGTATAATTTTGTATTTATTCCTACATGAACTAAATACATAATATACATACCAAAAATATATATTTATGATCTTGATAAATTTTGAAAGTATACATCTTATCTAAAATATATACTTTGTCATTTTTCGTTTAGAAATCATCACAAAACATGAGTTTATAACTTTTGTCCAAAAATTCGTTTAATCATGTTTAAAGACTTCAATTGTTTTCTAGTTACAACTTTCTTTGTTTAACAACTTTTGATCATAACAAAATTTATAAAAATTTTGCCACGGTTTCTTTTGAAATATGGATTTTTCCCAAGTTTATACAAAACTTGTGTTTCGAATCATTTCAATCTCAAATGTCATCAAGTATCAAAAATCATCATATTTTGTCAACAACAGTACTATGAACATGATATAGTCTCTAACTTTCTCAAAAAGTAAACTTTATTCTTGATTTTTGTCAAAAAATTGTAGAACAAGATTTCATTAAAACTTCATTCTAGGTTACTCATATAATCATTTAAAGTACAAATATGTATTCAAAACTCTTTCTACTAACATATTTCATGTTCTTGATTCTTTCCAGAAATGGAAACTTTATTTAAGTAATTTATCAAAAATTTAGTTTCTTGGATTTAAATAATTTCTCATGTTTTTCTAGCATGCATATTAACTATTTAAATCATCAAAACTCATGTTCATAACTTTTGTTGATGAATCTTGTTAGATCTAACAGGCACGTGTTTAGATCTTGTTTTTATACAAAAATAACCAAGATTCATATTCACTAGTATAAACTTCTTCAAGTTCATCCAAAATCATAGAAAAATCATAAGATCAAAATAATGGTTTTGGTTTTTCTTAATGTTTTTCATGTGGGTTTTGTTTTGGTTTTGATTCAAGATGAACTTCTATTCTTTCTGTTGATGCAGTCATCTGTCGTCTTCGTCTTAATATCGAGTCTCGGGTTCGTTGCGGATTTGATCATGCATATGTCATCATCTTTGATGATGACATCACAATGATTACATCATCATTGTGTCATCTCATATAGGACGAAAGATATTTGGTCCAATGAAAGCTTGTCGTTTGAAAGAACCAATGAGATGCAAGCTAGCCGTTTGAAATAGTCAACCGTTTGAGTGTAGCCGTTTCAATGGTTACCGTTTGAATAGGTGGCCGTTTGAGGCCCTCTCGTTTGAATTTGTAACCATTTGAGCTTGTTCAAACGGATAGGCTTGTACTATAAATAGCTGTTATTGTATCATCATTTGTAACGGTTGGTCAGTTGATACCGAAGTGCTGCCGGTATTTCCTCTCGCTGTAAACACTGTTATTTCAATATAAAAGAGGATTAAAGTGTATTTCAAGCTGTTTTTCGAGTGCGTTTCTTAGTTTCCGCCTCTGAAACGTACGAGAGCTCTTCCGAATGACTCATTCAGGTCGAAACCGATCCTACACTTTCAAAATCAAAAATGATAATAAAGTAGAAACTAGTGAAGAGTTCTTACAATTTTGCTAGTAAAATAAAGATAAAGATGTGAAAATGTTGATGATTTAAGAGCATCTAGTGTCACCAAAGTGCTTCAAATGGCTCTTCAAGTCTCACAAGTGTCTTAATTCATCCATGAACCTCCATATTTGCAAGAATCTCAAGTGTTTGAATTTTGAAAAGATGAAGATGGTGGGTGTTTGGTTTGGCCGATTGGGAGAGAGAGGGTAGGAGATGGATGGTTTTTGTGTTCGTTGGAAAATGAGAATGTGTGGAGTGTTAGTATCAAATTAGGATCTTGGACATAACACTAATCATTCACTCAAGCTTCCAACACACAATAATCAAGATGAGTGGGCTTATGGGGGACCCACCAAAACCGTGTGCAAGGAGGGGGGGGTGTTTGTATTTTTTTATAAAATCTTGTTTAATATATAAACTTTATGAACTTTGATAATTTATATAAAAATATCTACAATGTTTAAAGCCCTCATATTTTAAAGTAGTGTGACACTAGGTAAAGCTAATCCACCAAAATTATTAGTTTGTTGATTGGGTGAAAATTTTGGTTCGGGTCCTGTATCGGGTTAAATACTGACACTGCGTTTTATTTATATGAATACATGACAAAAATTGTTTTTGCACATGTTTTATCATCCAAATTGATAATCCAACTTTTTGGACTATTTTTTTTTTTTATTTCTGACACAGTTCCGGTACCAGCTTTGCTGTTAGGCAGTTTACTGAACTAGCCGTACAGCTTAACACAATAAGATTCAATTGCGGATTTTGTGTCGTTTTTAATACCCATTGTATTATTTATGGCAAATAATATTTATTTTTGGGTTTTTGGACAGTTACTGTTTTGTTCTGCGGAATGTTGTACACTTCCGCAGGATTATTGTACTTTTCTGCGGACTTCGACAATTTGGTTTTCTAAATAATAAAGGCACATGTTATTTTAGATAGAGTCTTATAGAATATTTGTGCAGACATATCTGTGTGTCTTGTTTTTATCGTGTCAGACTGTACCACGACTAGTACTGACAAATATTGTTTGTTCGCGTTCCTATTGTCAGTCTAGGATATTGTTTCTAATTGCAACGGATTTGTTATCATACTTAACTATGATTTTTATAATTCCTAGACTTTTAAGACTTAATTAAATAAAATCAAGTCAAACACGCGAAAATAATTAATGTAATTAGTTGTTCGGGTTGTACGGAATTACCAGAATTTTGCCGATTGTCACAGGTATATAATTATGCCCCCTTGTTTTAGTTTGTTTTCAGGATAACCGACTATGTCTGCACCCCACGTCAGTTCACCTGGAGCTGGATCTTGACTACTCTTCCATGAAGATAGACGCCATTCCTTGCTCCTCAAGTAATCTCTCCCTATCTTCATGCCAGGTAGAAGAGTATCAATCGGGTAGTTAAAACTCTGCCAGATAACCTTCCGGTCTTGGCCAATAACAACTAAATTCTCGGTGTCCAGAAGCTTTGCAGTTGCATTCCATGTTGCTGATGGAGAGGGTGAAACCCGAGTCTTAAAGTGTTTATATTATATGTTTTATTGTGTTTTTGGCGATTATGTGTTTCAAATGTGATAACTACGAGAATCTGTGGTTTTACAGGTTAATCGCTTAAATCGGTGAAGTTAGAATGCCTTCTGATGAAGCAGAACTACCGAGGATGATAATCAAGACATGTTACATTACTCGGGACTTGTTTCGGGTCATAAGATAGTTCGGAAGCTCAAGAAGGGCAAAAGAATGAAGTTAGGGGCCTTTGGGTCGTTAACTGAAAGTTGAAACACAACCAAATATGAAGTCATGGAACACGACGTAAGCTACGGTCTAGGGACGATAGCCTACGGTCTAGTGATGATGAACAAAAGGGAGCAGAATCTAGCGATCGTAACCTACGGTCTAGTAGGCGTAGCCTACGGCTCAGCGACACAAAATGACTAGCATATGTGGACCATAACTAGATGGGGCAATCATGACCCAAAATCTAATATATGGGTCAGTTTGGGTCAAAGAATTTAGAGAATGGGTTGTTTTGGGTAAAAGAATTTAGACAAGGGGGTCAAAATGGGTCATTTAAAAATTAAAAACTCTTATCTACGGGTCATATTGGGTCGATTAAAAAAGAATAGCGGGTCGTCCGGGTCATTAGGGTTTTATTGGAAGAAACCACACGGGTTACGACTTGTTCAATTCACCGTGAAGAAGACTAATTCACTGAACATCATCTTCAGTTCATCATCGATGTTATCTTGTATGCGTGACCACCTTCAACGAATACAACTCCATGGAAATCGAGCAACAATTCGCTTAACCGGGCACTCTCTAGGTGGAAGTTTATCGTTAGTAGGGCCTCAGACGAGTGAAGAACACTGAACAATGGTATTTATTGTTTTAAGTTATGAAATTGGCACCAACGAAGTTGACCCTGTTTGCGAAGGGAATGATCCAATTACGCAGGGCTTTTGAGTCTGCTTTGTATGCCCTTGAATCAAACCACTGTAATATAATCAAGTTAGGAACCATCGGGGATACATAAACTGCCAACATTCTATTAACATGTTATGTAAAAAACCGACAACTACAACTTGCCCACAAGTTGTTCGATGAAATGCCACAAAGAGACACTGTTTCATGGAACTCGTTAATCGCAGGGTACGTCAATGTTGGTGCATACATCTGTCGACTTCGTCTTGTATTGAGTCTTAGATTACATTGTATATATCAGGGCACGTTATACGAGAAAATAGGAGAGTGTATGTGTATTAGAAGCTGATTTCGCTCCTAGGTGCATAGCTGGTGATTTCGCCCGAAATCATCTTGTGATTTCGCTTCTGGTGTCTTGTGCTAGTTTAGGCGAAATCAGCATGTAGCTGATTTCGCTTCAACTGGTTCCTATGTCATTAGGGGCGAAATCCCCTCCCCTATAAATACCTGCTGAGCGAAATCAGTTGTAGAGGTCTTGTTTCCGGTAACGAATTGCTGCCGAAGTGTCGTTTGACTTGTAATAGCTGTGAAATCAATATACATGGCAATATTTAGTAGAACAAGCTGTTTACTGTGTCCGTTTCTTGTTTTCCGCACGTAAAACGGATTAGAACACCTCCGATAGACTCGTTTGGGTCAGCACGCGATCCTACAAGTGGTATCAGAGCTCAGGACGAGGAGTTCTTGCCAAAACAACATCATTTTCTGTCTTCTACACCTTCTTTTATCTGTTCAAGAAGATTTCACGGTTAAAATCGGACCAAATTTTCACAGGCTATTTAAAATTGAACATAGACAAATCCTTGAAAGTTTCATTGCAAAATTCGGACTAAAAATAGACTAAATTGGACCCCGAGTTGATTTCGCTCGAAGTGACTATTTTGATTTCGCCCGAAAAAATCTGATTTCGCTCCAGTTAGTGTTTAATTTCGCTCCAGACAAACAAGCTTTCTAATTTCGCTCCAAACAGTTGGTAGATTTCGCTCCAAAGCTGCATAAGAAGCTGATTTCGCCCCAGAAAACCTTATATCAGATTTCGCTCCAGATTACCTGTGATTTCGTCCCAACCTGCTATTTCGCTTGTAATTGACTGCTTTTTGAAATACGTATTACCAAATCATGGCCGAAGAGTTTTACAATGCTTTTGCAACACCGGTTGCACCTGTCATTGCTGCTGAGACTGTATACAGTGAGAATGAACCGGGTACTCATTAGAAACCACCAAAGTTGATGTATATTGAGGATTTTCAGGGATGGAAAAACCGGTTTGAGAATTGGGTTCAAGCCTACAGATTCGATGCTTGGTGTTCACTGCTGAAAGACTATGAGAGACCAAAGAATGAGCGTGGGTTGGAAAAGGGTTTCAATGATTTTACAGAAGCTGACAAGCTGAAATATACTAGTGAAAAGATGATGATCAGCATTTTACAGCAAGCAGTTAAAGAAGACATCTTTGTCTTACTTCAACATAACGGAACAACTAGATCAATCTGGGAGGCTTTAATTCAGAAATTCAGAGGTAGTGCTGATATGATCAAAAACAAAAAGGCCTTATTGAAGAAGTTGTTTGACATGTTTACTGCATTTGATCATGAAACCACGAAGCAGACCATAGATAGATATTGTCATCTGGTTCTAGAAATGGGAAGATTAGATATTCAGAAAGAAGATGATGAGTGGGTTGATAAGTTAGCTGAGGCTTTAGCCCAACAGAAGTGGGGAACTTATTTGATGATTGTGAAACTCATGAGGAAGACTGAGAGTATGAACTTGGCTCAGTTTATTCAGAAGATTGAGGAACAGGAGCTGGATATTCAAAAGACAGCTATCATGACGAATCCAAATGCAAAACAAGATGTTAGTCTGTATTACAGAGGGAACAAGTTTGAGACCACTCCAAGTCAAAGTCCAAAGATTAGTACTGCATTCAGTGCTGATGGTTCTGCAAGTCCAAATGCAAGTACTACAACTCAAAGTGGTGGATATACTTCATCATTCTCAAGCTTTGATCCAAATAGCAGCACACCTAGTCCTCAAAAGCAAAATTCTACTAACCTGCAGTGTAAGGTTACTTTAACTATTCAGAATGGTTAGACCCTATCTCCTGAAGTAGCTAAGCAACACATGGCATCTCTTGTAGCCATGTTAGAGTCGTATGAGAGTTTGATTGCTGGAAGAATTGGTAATCCAATGCTCACAAAAGAAGATTACGACCAAATCGATGCAGAAGAGCTTGAGCTGATGGATGTGAAGTGGTGTTTGGCTAGTGCATGCAGGAGAGATGAAAAATTTCAACAGATTACTGGCAGAGATGAATTTCGAGGGATGGCTACCTCTCCACTTGGTTTTGATAAGTCAAAGGTTACCTGTTTTCGATGTAAAGGAAAAGGTCACTTTAAACGGGAGTGTAAAAACCAAGAATCAACTGGAAGTTAAGAAAAGAGCAATTATTATCAGAAATCAATCTTTCATCAGATCGATCAACAACCTCAACAAAAAGAACAGAAAACTGCTCATGGGAAAATGATTGAAGAAGCTAATAGGAAAGCTTATTTTGGGATAATAGATCAAAGTGATGAGGTTGTTGCAAAGGGATTTAGCTGGGACAAGTATATACCTAGTGGAACTAGACCTGATGTGGCACTTGTGACCAGAATTCTGGGTCTAAATGAAGATTGTCATAAAAGGATTCCGATATTTCCAGATCTTGGAAGTGATGTTGATACGGATAATGAGGAAGAATATCTTAACAAATGTAGAAAAAGTATTGATCCTGACAGTTTTAATTTTTTCTATGCAGATAAAGTTGAGATGCTGAATCAGAAGAAGATTGCTCGATTGCAGAAAGAGTTAGAAGCAGCAAAGCTACTCGCTGATGAAAAAGTGAAGACTGAAGCTGTAGAAACAAAAGATGAAGAAACTGCTGAGAATGTAATAGAAAAGTTTGTTGAAGTGGAGAAAGTGGTAGAGAAAATCGTCGAAGTAGAAAAACTTGTGGAAGTTGAGAAAATTATAGAAAAGATTGTCGAAATAGAGAAGATTGTTGAAGTCGAAAAGCTTGTTGAAGTTGAAAAGACTATCGAAGTTGAAAAGATAGTTGAAAAGGTAGTTGAAGTCACGAAGCCTTGTGAGAAATGTTCAGAGTCTTGAAAAGTTTATAAAAAAAAAAGATAAAAAGATTGCTGATTTAGAGAAGATTAAGGAAGATTTACTGTCTGATGTGAAGTACTTGAAAGAGTCATACGATGTACTAAACAGAACAGTTGATAGGTTGAAAAGAACGAATGCAGAAATAGAGAAAGCAAATGACAAAATGAGTGCAACTTTGATGACAAAGCAAAGCGTCATAAATGATTACAATGAAGATTGTGCTAAACTGAAGAAGGAGCTGGAACTTGAGAAAATTGAGAGTGAAAGGATTAACCGATTACTTTTGAGTTATACTACATGCGATTATCTGATTGATCGTGTTTATCCTACTATTGCAGGTCTTGAAGCTTTCAAGAAGAAAGAAAAAAAAAGAGGATACTGGTAAGACACAAAGTGTCAAGTATAACAGATGTCCGCCTCCTATCTTTGAGAGTTATTCCCCTAGGAAACCAAATGAGGAACAAGTAGACAAGGCTCTAAACATCAAATTAAAGTCTGAAATCACTGATGAATTACCAGACAATATTGATGTTATATTCACAGCGTCTGACACTGATCATGGGTCTGAGTTAGTTAAGAAAGTTGTAGATAAGGTTTTGGATATGGATGAAAGGTCAAAGTCGGAGTCTAAGTCAGATAGTTCGAGTTCGTCTGAGAAGAGTCCGAGTTCACCGGTTAAAAGGGTTTACAATAAAGAATTCCTGTTATCAAAATCTAATTTGAATGACGGATCAATCAAAGTAGCATATACATTGAATGATTCAGACAAATTATATTCTGATGAGGAATTCCCAATAAGAAGTGTAAAAACTGAAATGATTAAAAAGGTTTTCAAATTAACAGAAATTAATATTTCTGAAATAAAAGATTTAAATCTTTCTGCAAAACCTAAATCTTACACTTCAAGGATTAAACAACGGTTAAACAAGAAAATGGGTTACGGTTGTGGTTATAATTTCCAAAAGAAACCAAACCATAATGGTAATCTCAAAAAGAAAGGTCTTGGTTTTAATTCGTCAGAAAACTATAAAAATCAGAAAACTTATAAATCAAAAACAAAATTTGTTTCAGGTGGGAGTTCTGAAGATGAGCAGAAGAAACCATTCTGGAAGCAGTCAAATCAAGAATTTCTTACTGAAGTGAAGAAGAATGTGAGAAAGTTTGCTCAAAGAGTTGACAGAAGAACCCGTTTCAAATGCCAAGAAATTGGTCACTTAGCTTGGAATTGTCCCAAGACCAATTACCAACAACAGGGAGTTTCTTCTAACTCTAATGTGAAAAAGATTTGTGTTGATAGAAAAGAAAAATTGGTGAAAAATGGTAATTTGTTTGAAAATTCAAGTTCTGAAAAAGGCGAAAGTTCAAAACATTTTTACAAACGAAGAGGTGATTTGAGTAAACAAAAATGGATTGTAAAAACAGAAGGTAGTTCTGACAATGAATCTGATTCCATAAAATCAGAGGAGTCTTTGGTTGAAAAGAAGTTTGTGAGTTCCATTCCTGAGGTGAACGATGAAAATTTTCCTCCATTGTCAAAAGAAAATTTGATGAAGAAAGTAGGAAAGGTAGAAATCTCAAATCAATTCTTCGCTGATAAGGGAGAATTTGATGTTGAGAAAGCTTTCAATGGGAAAGTCAAGCACATTTTCGGGAAAATGGTTGATAGGAAGGTTAAGGGTGCTAAAGAGTTTTATAAATCAAAGTGTTGGTGGGACAGATGTGTTCCAAAATCACCCAAGGCTGGTCAGGCTTGGGTGGATGTTATGTTTGATTAAACACCTGACTAAGCCGGAGATCCCAAGATTGTAATCGTGGATCAGGAATCGGCATCTTTCATGTTTAAAAAGGTTGTTTGAAAGTTTTTGATAGTGTTAAAATTTTACAGGTTGAAGGACTACGCCGGAGCTTCCAGGTTGGTAAGTGCGAAGCAGGAATCGGCACCCTGATTGGTAAAGTGGTTGTGTAGATGTGATATTCCTACAATTGGTAGTTTGTTTTCTTCAAGTGGTACAGAGGTTGCTTAATTGCAAATGGTAAATCAGGGACATTAAGTTGTACTTGATTTACTATACATGATAAATAGATGAACAAAATGATGAACCACATCCCCATACTTAACAAGTGGTAAACCTACAAGTGGTAAAAACAAACTCATTTTCCGGAAAAATCATTTTGATTAAAACAAACTTAAGTGTTTTGAAATCTAAATGAGAAAATGGTTTGTTGTGAGGGGGGGTTCTGATTGTTTATGCCGAGTGGATGGCGATTTGAAGTGAATTGATATCAGTTGTCACTTTATTGTATATTTTATTTTCAAATTTCCTAAAATGTGTTTGCATTTTAATGGGAGCAAAGATTTCACAGAAATCCAAAAACATTAGAAAATTTGATAAAGCCAAAAACATGATAAAATAAAAAATGAGTTTTGTTGTATAAAAGAGGAAATGATAGTACATCAGTGGACAATCACGGCATGCTAAAGAATTGGAGAGTTAAAATAGTGATAAACGGTCTCACTAATGATGTGTCAGTAGGTTTTTGCACATTAAATAGATTGTGACGAGATATAAACCTAAATTTCAAACTTGCGTAATTTGTAGGTAACATCTCTTGGATATATGGGTAACCCTCGAAATCTTGTTTGAAAGATCCCTCTTTCTGAGATACTAGGTCTTTATGCTTAGTGATATCTGGGGTATTATCCCGGGACTTCTGCTGTATGGAAATACTGACCTAGTCCCCGGATAATACTTTCTGCAAATGCTTGAAAAAGCGCCGCCCTCAGCAAATTGATGAAACAATAAAATTGATAGTCATTGCTGTTGTAAAAAAAGATCCTCTAAAGGGGACACACCTAAAGTCGAGCCGTCATCTCTCTGCTGAACGGAAGTTCTGACCTGAGCTCTCACGGTTTCGCTATTAAACCCCTTACAGATATCATCTAGGTATACTCACCTGTAAGACTGAATATTGGGATCTGGATACGGGAGTATATTCTTAGGTGGGAACACGCGAATAAGTTTAAGTCTCTAAGACATTAATTTCGTATCTCGAAACAGTTGAACTTTGTGTGAAAATTTAAGTGGACCAGTATACTGACAATCTAAGTGAATCGTTTAGAACTTAAAATGTTTAAAGCCTAACGGTGTTGGTGATTTGTCTCAGAAACTGATATGATCTTCTTACACAAACTCACAAAAATATTGTATGTAAATATTTCTTTATTGCATTTCATTTCAGTTATTTCTTAAAATTCCAAAAAGATTTTCAGTGTGTTTTAGCATAAAATTTTGAAAAATTCAAAAAGATTTTCGGCAACTGATATTGAAGAGCTAATTTTCAAAATTCCGAGTGCTGAACATGACGAACAGGTTTGGGAGAATTTGATTGAAAAGTTTTTCAGAGAAAAAGAAATTTGCTAAATGATCACTGTTAATATCTGATTGTATATTGATTGTAGAGGAGTCAGTGTTGGTGCATGCAATTTGATAATTTGTTAAATATCTTATTCTTGTGAATCTTATGTTTTGGGTAGAGAATGTGCAGGATTTCCTGAGATGGATGAGAGCCAGGTTCCGATACCTGAGGACTATGTAAAGCCAGGTTGCCATTCTGATGCTGTAAAAGTCAGACTTTGATCGCAGCATGTCTTGAGGGGGAGTCTGTTAGAGAAAGAATTTGAAGATGCAAGAGATAGATAGAGATTCTGGATGCCCGAAGACTGATCAAGACTGAAGATGAGAAGACTCGACACGTCAGACTCGTCAACATCTGAGAGGGAGTCTGTTGGTGCATACATCTGTCAACTTCGTCTTGTATCGAGTCTTAGATTACATTGTATAGATCAGAGCACGTTATACGAGAAAATAGGAGAGTGTATGTGTATTAGAAGCTGATTTCGCTCCTAGGTGCATAGCTGGTGATTTCGCCCGAAATCATCTTGTGATTTTGCTTCTGGTGTCTTGTGCTAGTTCAGGCGAAATCAGCATGTAGCTGATTTCGCTTCAACTGGTTCCTATGTCATTATGGGCGAAATCCCCTCCCCTATAAATACCTGCTGAGCGAAATCAGTTATAGAGGTCTTGTTTCCGGTAACGAATTGCTGCTGAAGTGCCGTTTGACTTGTAATAGCTGTGAAATCAATATACAAGGCAATATTTAGTAGAACAAGTTGTTTTCTGTGTCCGTTTCTTGTTTTCCGCACCTGAAACGGATTAGAACACCTCCGATAGACTCGTTTGGGTCAGCACGCGATCCTACAGTCAACCACGGGGTTCTTGAGAGCACCTAGGCGGTTCTAATGCGTATGAAACATTGTGGATTTTTCTTTGATGAGTACACATTCGGTAGTATACTCAAGGGTGTTGGTTCTAATGAGTGTCTCTTTGCCGGGCAGCAATTGCACGCATGTATTGTAAATTGTTAAAACAGGGTATGAACAGAATGTGTACTCGGGGAGTGCTCTTTTGGACATGTATGCTAAATGTGGTAGAGTGGTGGATGCACGGAAGTGTTTTTATTGCATGCCTGAGCGTAATACTGTGTCTTGGAATGCTTTGATTTCGGGATATGTTGAAACGGGTGACCGTTTTAACTGTTTCTCGTTATTCAAATCTATGCATAAGGAAGGTGTGAGGCTTGACGAGGGCACTTTCTCTCCCCTTTTGACAGTATTTGACAGCCCAGATTTATATAAACAAACAACGCATGTTCACTGCGCGATCATAAAACACGACATGTTTTCTGATTGCTCTGTACTTAACGCCACAATCAGTGCTTATTCGGGATGTGGGTCAGTCAAAGATGCAAACAAAGTCTTCGATGGTGCAAGTGGTGAGCGCGATATCGTCTCCTGGAACACCATGCTGGCAGCTTGTCTAGAACATGATAAACGGGCCCTTGCGTTTAACCTTTTCTCTAAGATGCAAATGTTAGGATTCGAACTGGATATATATACGTACAGTAGCATGATAAGTTCTTGCTTTGAAGAAGATATTACAAACCAAGGGCGATCTTTACATGCATTGGTAATCAAAAGGGGCATTTGACTCCGGTTTCTAATTCATTGATGGCTATGTATAGTGGATCTGATGGTGTTTATATGGATAATGCGATAAGAATATTTAACGAAATTGAGTTTAAAGACCTGTTTCTTGGAACTCAATGTTAACAGGCCTCACACAACACGGGTTTAGTGAGAATACGTTGAAACTTTTTTCAGATAATGCAATCTGGGAATGTGGGGATGGATTATTACGCATTTTCTACGGTCCTTAGATCTTGTGCTGATGTGGCAGCCTTACAGTTCGGTCAACAGATTCACGCTTTGGCGCTAAGATCGGGTTATGAATCTAATGAATTTGTAACCAGTGATTTAATAGTTATGTACTCTAAGTGTGGGACTATTGAGGATGCTAGAAGATCATTCGAGACTTCATATAAGCAGAACGCGGTTACTTGGAACTCAATGATGTTTGCATATGCGCAACACGGTCAAGGGCATGTTACGTTGGATCTTTTCTCTCAGATGAAAATAAGAAAAGTGAGAATGGATCATATGACTTTTGTTGCGGTTCTAACAGCATGCAGTCACAATGGTTTAGTCGAAAAAGGATGCACCTTTTTAAAAACTATGGAATCTGGTTACGGAATTTCACCGCGAATGGAACATTACGCTTGTGTTTTAGTTTTTTTTAATAATAGTTAACGTGCCAAGTATGATCACCAAAGTTATATTGTAAAAAAAAATCTGACCCGACCCGACCCGAAACCCGTTCTGACCCAGACCCGTTCTGACCCGGACCCGTTCCGACCCGAACCAAAACAACCCTTTTTATAGTTGACCCGTTTTGACCCGAACCCGTTTTGACCCATGACCCGACCCGACCCGTTTGCCAGGTCTAACCGTAACCTACGGTCAAGAGACCGTAGGCTACGGCGGAAATAATTGAGGCGCGGATTGATTTCTTGGACGGCATATAAAAGGTTTTTGAAACCCTAAATCATTATCTAACATTCTTGGATGAATACGAGAGCACTTAGCACATCTTTGGGCTTGGTTTTCATTAAGTTTCATCACGATTCTTCGCACATCAACAAGATTGAAAATGGTTTCAACTATACTTTAAGCGTGTGAAGATCAATCAACCGAGATGAGCGGCTAATCTTTTAGTGGTTTCCTCCGGATGGAGGATTCTTGTAAGTGAACGGATCCTATGTGTTTTCATAGTTTGTGAACTTGGTAATCTAAGCATTAGATGCTTTTGCCCTCTTGATTTGATTGACTAGTTGTAACCGATTGATTTTATTTAAACTTTAGTTCCAATTCATTCAATTCCTGATAGTTCTAGTAATCAGGATATATTTGATAGGGATTAGGGCTGGTAATTTTAGTTGATTATTTATATGATAACCTTTCGTTGTTTTGCAATCGAAGTAAGTAGTCTTTAGATAATTACAACTTGTTAATTGAATTACACAATCATGTCTATGTGATTGTTACAATGAAACACATAATTCAAATTTACTTTGAATCTAAAATCCGAAGGAACAATTGTTTTCTCCAATTGTTTACAACTCGTTTTAATTAGTTGCTTGTTAACTCAACACCTCAAACAACCAAATTTTACATTATTGCACTTAGTTCTTAGTACTTAATTCATAACACTTTCTACCAGACTCCTCTAGATTCGATACCCTATTTACTCTAGCTATCTAGTTTAATTAGGTTTTTGCATGACCCGTACGACAGTCATCAGTTGTCGTTGTTTTAGATGACCAAATCATGCTGCAACTGTTGAAGAGGCCGAGAATTCCTTCACCATCGATTTTTAACACAACCCCTGATGCACCAGGGAGGGGGTGGTCTCTGTTTGCAACCCAAACCGCTGCTCTATCAGAGATATTCTTATACCAGATACCAAGATATTTATTCACAGAGCTTCCTTGCTTAAAAAATCCCAGTTCGAACATTCCAGCAACCGAGACCAGCGTGTCTAATCTGAAATGGTGTGGAGTTCAGTAGAGTAGCTTTTGTGAACCAAAAGTAAAAAACACAAGTATGGCTTCCTTCTCCATATACCAGATTTGAGAGCCTCCTTAGTTTTCGACAACTAATGATTTAGCATATTACTAGTAAAAAACCCGCACGATGCGACGGGGGCGACATTTTGTATTACGGTACTGGTTTCTTATCTTATAATAATTGTTGTAGCATCATTGTGGTAGATATACGTCATAAACGTTACACATTGTCATCAGAAGTGCATAGATCAATAACTTGGCTCCATATCTATTCAGAGAGCCTTTTTTTATCTCTCTTTGAGTTTCAAACACCCGATCCTTAAAACAAAGATGCAAATTTTGAATACGCAAGTTAAAAGAAGATTAAATAAATATTAATATTACCTCTTCACTGAATTCACGTTAAAGATCAAACTTGTATGGACTAAACATTGCACCATAACAAATGATCTAACACTATTATCGCCATCATCGTGTAATAAAGCACATACAGTATACCACATAACATACCAAACATGTTAATATAAAAGATATACAAAAAAGTTTAACCATAAAAAAAGTACAACCTTAGACGCAACCTTAGACGATTGTACGGCTATTAGTTTGTTCAAATCATTATGTTCTTCATTGAAATGAATCTGCAAAAAGAAAAAAAGTTAAGATTTACATAAGAGTAAAATAAAATCATATGTGCATTCGTGTTCATGAAAACATGTTAATACATAAGATTTATATATAATATCAACTTCTAAATAAAATATGTTAAATGTACCAATTAACACAATGATCCAAACAACACACAAACTATATTATCATAACTTAAATATATAAAAAAGATATAATTAGTAGAACATAAACTAACAAAGAACTAACCTTAGAAGCTTCAACCTTTGAAGTTATATTTGGATCCGTGCCTAAATGATTTACCAAATGAAATATAGGTGTGTATTGCTATGTATTTAACGGATAAACTCTAGTTGTGCACTTTAAGGTTTAAAATTTAAAAGTTTGTTTCCCGCTTGGCTAACTATAAGAGTTTTTCACCCCTTTAAATTAGGAAGTTTTGTTGATATTTGACTAAAGTGTAAAAACATGTTCAATCAATTAGTTTTAAAATTTTTTATCGTGCTTTTATTTTTTATGTTGTTAAACTTGTTAAAAAGAATATGAATATTAAAGTGTAAAAACATGTTTAATCAAATAGTTTTAAATTTTTTATCGTGCTTTTATTTTTTATTTTGTTAAACTTGTTAAAAATAACCCTTTAAATTAGGAAATTAAAGTGTAAAAACATGTTTAATCAATTAGTTTTAATTTTTTTTACCTAGTTTTATCTTTTATTTTGTTAAACTTATGAAAAAGAATCCCCTTTAAATTAAGAAGTTTTGTCGATTAAAATACATGGTTAAAATCTTAATTAAACTTGTCAAAAAGAACCCCTTTAAATTGGGAAGTTTAGTTGATTAAAACGCATGTATAAAATCTTACATGTATATCGATAGTTTTTTTCTCTCAAATGGTGAGTGTGTGTTTATGATAAATATATATATATATATATATATATATATATATATATAGAGTAAGGTTAACATACAAAAAGCCTTATCATACATCACGTAGGAGACAATGGTAACCGTTGGATCAGGGGTATAATCACGCATGGGACCACATAATCACACATGGGACCACATAATCATGCATGGGACCACATAATCACGCATGAGACTATAATCACGCACGTTCTATGATAATAACGCACGTTATATTTTTTGTCATGTATGTTAATGTAGGTTAAGCCCTGATGTACATTATACTTTATCTATATATATATAGGTTAATAATAATTATGATAACAATGTTACTATCAACACACTAAAAATTATGATAATAAAAAACAGTTATATAATAATATGTTTGATATTAATGCATATGTTTCATATCCGTACACCAAGGTAATTGCTAGAAAGGTATTTATAAAATTGCACTTTCAATTAGACATCTATGAAAATTTTATTCGGATTATCCCATTTTTTCACCACCTTCTTTGTGATTAATTTAAGTTAAATTGCTACAAAGGTATTTATAAATGTAATAATCACTTGTACATTAAGGCATTACTTGCTTGTACGTTTTAATCCACAAGTCGATATTAACCAAGACAAACATCGATATTGACAAAAATGAGCAGATCGTCATGGTAGCTTCAAATGTTTTATAACGTCATAGTTTAAAAGATATGAAAAGAATACATAAAGGAATTATAGTGGATGGGGGAAAGTGTAAGTACTACCAAATTATCCATAATTTTGTTAAAATTGATGGATTAAAGTGTAATAAGATGGAGAATTAAAATGTAATTAGTGTTTAAAAGACCAATTTACACTCATTTTAGGGTTGTACCTTATGCATTGAGAAGATAAAAGTTCTTATTTTTTGGTATCTTAAATGTCACTCCCTCATGCATTATAATATAGTATAGATGCGCAAT
The DNA here is from genome assembly GCF_002127325.2 of Helianthus annuus. Taxonomy (NCBI): domain Eukaryota; kingdom Viridiplantae; phylum Streptophyta; class Magnoliopsida; order Asterales; family Asteraceae; genus Helianthus; species Helianthus annuus. The sequence goes on along the minus strand of NC_035443.2, from coordinate 23,429,954 downwards.
GTCTACTGTTTGGTAGTAGACACTTCTACCGCTCTTTTTCCGACTATATTAGTTGTTATTTTCTTCTTTAATCACTTGTACACTAAAGCATCATCAACTTGTATATTTTAATCCGTGCGTCAATATTGAACAAGACAACTACCGACACATCGACAAAAATGTGTACGTCGTCATGCTATCTTTGGATTTTTTTTAAACATTATAATTTATAAGATATGTCAAGAATACGTAAAAAAAATTATAAGTTTGTTGTAGAGTGGGGAAAGTGTAACTATCTATAATTTTGTTAAAAGTCAGGGATTTAAGTGTAATAGATTTAGTGGCTAAAAAATAAATAGTGTTTAAAAGACCAAATTACCCTTGTTTTAGGGGTCTATCTATAAATAAAGGGGGGAAATGTTCTTAATTTTTGGATATCTTAAAAATACCACTCACTAATGCATTATATTATAATATATTAGATATTCCAAGTGATATTTAGATAATACTTTAAATTTAAATGTAAATGTACAAATAGATTGAAGGTCCATTCATTAACTTTAACTATATCTACAAATTACCTGGCGGGAATAGTTCCCATTTATTATTGGTGGAGGTGGACGGCCAAGGGCATCCACTTGGATTTTTTTTTTAAATTTAGGTATAGGTATTTTTATTGTTTCAGTCAAATTACGATTTTGCTTCGTTTAAATTTACAGTTTTACCATTATGTTGTTTTTTTTTCTTTCAGTCAAATTACAATTTTGCCCTCAATTCAAATTTATTGTAATAGTTTTCTTTCTTGTCGAATTACGATTTTGCCCCCAATGTAAAATTACAGTCATGTCATCGTTGTTTTTTTTTTGACAAAACAATGGTGGCGTTTCGTTTTAATTTGTTGACTCAGTATAATTTTTATTCGTGTCAGGCTTTTTTGTGACAATACTAAGATAATATTTTGTTTTAATTGGTTGAATCAGTGTAATTTTTATTCGTGTCAAACGGCTGCCTGACACACACTCATTTATCCAGAAAAGTTAGAATTTTGCCCACAGTTTAAAATTATAGCCTTTCCATCGTTTAGTTTTTTTAGTAAAAGTATGGTAGTATTTTGTTTTAATTGGTTGACTCAATGTAATAGAAAGAAGATGGCGGCAATAGTTCTGCCAACCTATTGGTGGAAAATGGGCGGCTGCCACCTGTTTTTTCTTTTTCATTTTTAATATGATCTTGCCCAAATTCAAAATAAAATTATGGGTTTACCCCCCAAACTAAAATTACGAATTTGCCCTCGGTTTAAAATTATGAGTTTACTCTCACTTAAAAAATACAATTTTGCCCCAGTTAAAATTTGTAGTCTTTCAATCGTTTTAGTTTTTTCCCTAGCCCAAAATTACGATTTTCCTCTCAGTTCAAAAATATGATTTTGCCCCCTTTTGAAAAACTACGATTTCGCCGTGAGTTGAAAATTACGCTTTTGCCCTCATTCAAAATAAAATTATGCTTTTGTCCCCAGCTAAAAATTATGATTTTGCCCTTCGGTTAAAACAAAATTTTGGTTTTGCCCACTAGCTTAAAATTACGAATTTGCCATCTGTTTAAAATTATGAGTTTGCCCTTTTTTAAAAACTTATGATTTTGCCCCCAATTAAAATCTGTAGTCTTGACATCGTTTTAGGTTTTTTTTTTTTTTTTTTTTTTTTTTTTTTTTTTTTGCAAAACTTTAGCAGTTTTTATTTCATTTGGTTGACTCAATCTAACTTTTTTGTCAACCAGGTGTCTAACACTCGCTCATTGTTTCTGACAATTTACTATTTTGCCCCCAGCTCAGGCTTGCCATCTTTTTTTTAGCAAAACTATGGCAGTGTTTTGGTTTAATTGGTTGAGTCGATGTAATTTTTTTGAGATCGTGTTATCAGTAATATGCACAAGTAACTAAAATACATGCGTACATTTTATGAAACTAAGAAATATTAAGCTTAAGGCCCCGCAACACGGGCAGGGCACCAACTAGTTCATACTACATTAACTAAACCACGCAGCGTGCGGAGCTGAATGTGGGTTGACCATTGACGCCCTGTGTTACAAGGTTGAATTATTTAACAAGCGGACATTTAACATTATTGCTGTAGTAATTATATATGGTCCCTGATGATTGGGAAAACGTTACTATCTCATTTTTCAGAATTAATTACCATTTTGATATTCATTTTCTATAACTTACAATGCGTTTCGACTTTGATATTACATGTTGGAAATTTAGATGGTGTGAATGGATATTAATTTAGTGAAATTATAATTTAGTAAAATTATAATTATTTACTAGACTCTTTATATGGGTGATAAACTCTTAAGTAGAGTTTTTATGTCAATTTATTAGTTTTTATTAGAGTTTATGACTCTAATAAAATCTCTAATAAAGTGAGACTTTTAGTAGAGTTTTTATGACAATTTATTAGTTTTTTATTAGAGTTTATTTCTCTAATAAAATCTCTAATAAAGTGAGACTCTTCTCTACCCCATATCTCTTGTATGCAAAGTAGGTTATGTGCCTAACTTGATGAAGCTAATTACAAGTAGAGAATTGAAAGTGAAATTTTTGAAGGAAAAAAAATAGAAGAGTTCTTGGAGATACTTGAAGACCCATGTGTTGGGTACTTAGAGAGATATGTTTTCTCTATTCGATTTCATCATATTCATACCATTATTTCCCACAAGTTCTAACACTATAATTTTATTCGGTGTAAATCGGGCGTGTGGCCATCTCCGGCGGTACATACTGTTTCGGCTGTTGTACCCTGGGAGACAGACGCATCGTCTTTAGTAGAGGCGCGAAATCTGTTTTAAGGGGAGCGTGTTGAAAACGTGCCTCAACCAAAATCGTCAACGTTTTAATGTGCTCTTTGTTGCAGTCAAGGAGTATTTTTCAAGACTCAAGATGATGAATACTCGAGTCTAGGATGCTATCAAATGCGCGTCAAGGACCCACCGGAGATGCGGCTTGAATCAAGATTGGTATATAAAATTATATTTTATATTCTTTTATTTAGTTATTGCAACCGGTATTGTACTATGATATTTCCTATGAATAACGAGAGTCTCGTTATTATATATTTTGTAATTATATTTTATAAAAGGTGAACCAAGTTCCTACAAACTTAAAACAGATTTCGTGAGATTGTTGCTATAATCTTAAAACCTTATTTATAAGGATTTTGAGTTCACAAAAGGATTTATAATTAAAAAAATATTTTTAAAGATTATGATCTTATAAATATTTTCTTTTGGGAAATATGTATATGTGGTACAACTTGTTGTGTTTGGATTTCTTGAGATTGAGATACAATCTTAAATCCTATACCGTGGTACAAAACGAATAGTTTTGGTTCAACCGTTTGGTTTTTGAAACGATTTTGAGAATCGTTAATTTTTCTAACTTTTGTGTTAGATCGGGTTTATTAATGTAAACCATACGTTTTTTGTAAACGTTAAATTTTCTAACATGTGTGTTAGACCGGAATTATTGGTGTAAACCATACATTTTTTGTAAACGTTAAATTCTCTTAAGTAGAGTTTTTTATGTTTTTAAATAAGAGTTTTATGTTACTTGATTAGAGTTTTATGTCTCTAATTAAGTCTCTATTTAAAGTAGACTCTTCATCCACCCATGGATTGATATGAACAAATAAGTCTTATAATGATTTTTGTAATCATTTGTCTTCTAACATGTATGTTAGAAATGTTTATGAAACGCGTTAGTTTGGAAGCAATTTTTTAATTCTTTAGTTTCTAACGTGTGTATTAGAAATGACTTATTTATTTGAACCATGTATGTGTTTTTAGTAAGTCGAATTAACATTTTGTGGAAATGTTAATATTTCTAATGTGCGCGTTAGAATTTCTTTCATTTTAACATGATTGTTAAAAATGGTTAAAATACAAATGCTTTGAAATGTTTTATGTAAACATTTTATATAAGTAGTTTGTTGTAACATTGATTTTAATGCTTTATTTAGAAATAAAAGGTCATACATTGAAATTGATGTTTGATTGGCTTCAAAAATTAAATCACCATAAAGTGATGGTGTAGTTGTGTGGGATTTATCACCAACTTTAATTTGTGATTTCTAAATCCATTTGAGTGCAATTTTAATTACTAATTAAACTCTTCATATGGTGAAACTCTTGAGTAGAGTTTTAATGATGACATTTGATGAGTTTTATTGGAGTTTAAATCTATAATGATTGAGACTCTTAACTCTTCATATGGTGAAACTCTTGAGTAGAGTTTTAATGATGACATTTGATGAGTTTTTATTAGAGTTTAAGTCTATACTTATTGAGACTCTTAACTCTTCATATGGTGAAACTCTTGAGTAGAGTTTTAATGATGACATTTGATGAGTTTTATTAGAGTTTAAGTCTATAATTATTAAGACTCTTAACTCTTCATATGGTGAAACTCTTGAGTAGAGTTTTTGAGTAGAGTTTTAATGATGACATTTGATGAGTTTTAATGATGACATTTAATGCTCTAATTTGGTTATGTTTGTATATGTAAACATTTAATTGCCTATGTGGGCATTAAAGACGATGAGAAATGGTTTATTTTATAAACTAAGTCTTTGGAATACGTTTTATGTAAATGTTAGATTCTATAATGTGCTTGTTATAACATTTTTTTCTAACATGCGTGTTAGAAAATGTTATTTGGTGAAAAACAACTTGGTGTTGTTGTAAACAAATTTAATTGTTTAAGTTTACTATTTAAATGTAGTATTTGTAACAACTTGGTGTTGTTTTGAGCATAATTGTCCAAGTTTAAAGTTTAAAGATGAAATAGGGAACTTGTACTTACAAGTGCATGGAGTCTTATCATAAAGAACTACTTCACTTTCTGCACTTCAGACTTCAAAAACAGTGCAGAAGAACTCCCCACTGCTCGCTCGGTAAAAAAAAGCTGAAATATATCAACACCTTAAAATAAATATTATCAACATATATCAACAGTTTAAAAGAATCCACAAACCTAAAATAACCCGCAAAGTTAAGGTCAAAGGTGAGTGTGAAACAGAGCTTCCATGAAACAACGATGTTGGAACAATGATATTGGAACAAAGAACTGTATATGAAGATTAACCGGCTCAATCATGAGAGATATGATCGCAAATATAAAGGAGAGAGATAAATTGAAATTTGAATGTGGAGCCAAATTCATATGTAGATATGAGCGAAAGAGATTTGAATGTGGAGCCAAATAATTATATCTTATTTATAGGATTAGAATATATATGGTTTGAATTTTGAATTTTGAATGTGGAGCCAGAATTTTGAATTTTGAACGTGAGAAGAGGTTTTTTGAATTTTCAATAAACATCAGTACTTTAAATTATGAATGAGGGCAGACCTTTGAGTATAAGGGTTTATACAAATGGGCAGACCTTTGAAAAGGTGGATGTGGGCCAACTTTGAATTTTAAAGTCTTTTAATATTAGGCATTATGATGTAATAATAACATAAGAAAAGACTTGTTGGACATGTTCTGCTGCTGACACATCAGCTTTTCTTATGTCACTTGGATTTCTCCTTTTATAGAAAGTATAGATAGATATTTTATATTCTTTTATTTAGTTATTGCAACCGGTATTATACTATGATATTTCCTACGAATAACGAGAGTCTCGTTATTATATATTTTGTAATTATATTATATAAAAGGTGAACCTAGTTCCTACATTACACCCCTCGCTTGAACCCATCGTCGGCCCTAGTTCAAAACACCAAAAATATGTATGTGATTTTCAGATGAACAAAAAACAACACATACTACTTCAAAATGAAAACTTCGGATCACAAGTTCAAGATTTACATAGTTAGACCTTAGTCGATCAAGAAAACGTGTGTTAATTACCAGACAAAGATTTATGTTAATCAATACCATATGACCACCCAAAGAGCAAAATTAAAGTTGCCAATTCTCCACAACCAGTAGCAAATATGAAGCTTAAAGGAAAAAATCCGAACTTCCCCTATTTAAATTTCAATCTTATTTACTCTATACACAATAATGATTAAACTCTGACGTGGATATACTAATTAAATGATACTAATAATAAAGGTTGGAAATGTTCAATAGGAATTGTGAGTCAATAAATGTATCATATATAAAGTAAAAAATATATATATTTTTTATACATTAGCATCACATGATATAACTTAAATTTGCTAGTTTGGTAAGGTAGCAAGTAATATTAATGATTTATTTATAAATAATTAAAATCTAAAATAAAAAATGAAATCGGCAAATCATTATCACCCTAAAGAAAAACAAATACTTGAATCGTCACCAATGGAAATGTAGCCTAACGTAATCAAAGTGTGATGATTAAAGTTTCTCCTCGTCAAATTGAGGGTTTTAGTTGCATGATAGACAAATGAAATAAATTGAAGAGTAAAATCATTGGGTGTTTGAATTAGTTGTTAAAAAACTTGAATTGCCAATTAAATAAAAGAATTACAAAATTATATATATATATATATGATAAATTGTACTAATACTTGAGTTAGAGGTGCACAAACCGGTTAGATTCATTAATCGGTTCGGTTAATCGGTTATACCATTTAATTTGACTTTTTGACTTTAATCGGTTATTTTTTTAACTGGTCCGGTTAATTACTTTAACCAATTCGGTTAATTAACTGGTTATTTTCGGTTAATAACTGGTTTTTTTTGTCTTTTTGTTGAATTTCTTGGTTAACCGCTCTACTAGTTACTAACCGAAAGTTAAAATTAATTACTAACCGGTTAATAACCGATTCCGGTTTCAGTTAATAACCGATTCCGGTGAAATAACCAGTTTTTTTGCCCACCTCTACTAAAGTATAGGATCATATACAAACAGATATATTTGTACAAACTGTACGAACCAATAATTTAATGACATGTGTCCTCAATTAAAAAATTGATTTAAGAGTATTTGAGACTTTTATACCTTTTTATTTATATCTAATTAAAAACAATAATTAAATTATCCCTAAATTCATGTAAGATTAATTTAAATCCTAATCTCCTAATCTATTCTTCATCATCGAATCAGCACCGTAATCAGCATCATCATCAGCACCGTAATTAGCATCATCGTCAATACCGTAATCAGCACATCGTCAACATCAATACCTTGATCAGCATGGTAACACCACCGTCAGCACATCCGATGGTAACATCCCACACCACCACCGTCACCACATCCCGTAATCAACAAAACACTGTAATCAACACATTAATCAGCACCGTAATCAGCACAATTTCATGTTTTTTAATAATGTTGTAAACAACAGATACTATTACATAACTAGCACAATTTCATTTTTTATTTTATAAACAACACATACTGTTAAATACTAGCACAATTTCATTTTTTGTTTTAATTTTGTAAATAACACATACTATTACATAACTGGTCGAAAACAAGTTTATTTTCAAATAGGCTCTCAATAACAACACAAAAGGAAAAAATAGCAACCCATAAGAATTACACAACAAAATATGAACTTACGTATAGATTTAAAATCAACGCAATACATTTTTCATACTAGCATATTCCAACTACATAACTAGCATAATTTTAAAACACCTTTTTATAACTTGTTTAAAAGTCACTTTTATAAATATATATATATAGAGAGAGGATCTTGTACATTAATCTAGAAGTGTGAGAAGTGTATTATAACACTATATATAACACTATATAACACCATATAAACACCGGGTAACACCGTGTAACACCGTATAACACCATATAACACTATGTAACACTATATAACAAATATAACACTATATTTTGTCTGATAGCATGTCTATGATAGATGTATAGTGTTATATATTGTTATATAGTGTTACATAGTGTTATATTGTTATATGGTGTTACATAATGTTATACGGTGTTTATATGGTGTTATATAGTGTTATATATAGTGTTATAATACACTTCTCACACTTCTGGATTAATATATAGTGTTATAATACACTTCTCACACTTCTGGATTAATATATAGTGTTATAATACACTTCTCATATTTTGTATTAAATACGTATGTGATAACATACAAATTATCAAAAACTAAAAAGATACTGGGAGAGTGAGATTTTGGGTTAAGTCCCATAGACAATAAAAATTCAAAGAAATTTACCGTTCAAAACAAATAAAATTATATACAAATAAGCACATAGTAAAAACATAATGAAAGTAGTTATTTTATTAAAAATACCCACCATGAAGTAATAGAAAACAAGCAAGTCATTATCACAGTAAATAAGAACAATAACTAATTATTTGCCAATATGTATAGTCTGGTTGGTCCACTAAGTTGCACTATGTGGTTTCATCTGAGGAGGTCTCAAATTCGATCTCTATCAAGTGCAAATTCTGTAAATATAGACGAGCACCACTAGGAAGGATTCGAACTTGAGGTGAGGGTTTAAGACTTTATTCTCACCCTTTAGAATAAATTGGATACTACTAACTTGTTAAAAAAAAATAACTATTTGGGTTCTCAAATAGAAAATTACGAAAATGTATTAAGATTAAAAACAATAAAAACAAAACAAACTACTTCTTGCTACAGGGATAGCACTGGGTCAGATTTGAGGTGAGTCCCAGCCCAAAACCAAAAACTTATCGGGTTACTATTAATCAAATGTTTCTTGTAAAAGAAATGGATTAATAGTATAAGTTATTTAGAAATAACTATTATCCAATTGTTTTTAGTTTTGAAGAGTCAAATATTTATACAAAAGTTTTATGTTTTGGGAATGTCATAGGAATTGGGATGGTGAGACCTGTGAGATTTGATGATATAAACTTAAATAACAAAAAAAAAATCATGTCAGGTGTATAATTAGATAAACGAGTATATGTTCTTGGGTAATCAGGTCTGATAAACGGGTATATCATCAAATGTCATAGACACGAAAATATTAAAAAATAATCTCAGATTCGATCATCCATCCCATATGTTTAATGTTCTAGCTATTTTCATTATGTTCGAATTTGATTGGCATCAAACCATTATATTTTGAAGTTGTCTCATCATTAGTTTGGATAATCATATGAAAACTCAAATCATTTTCATTAAAGTTGTTAACCCAATTAGGCCCAACTTCAAAATACATAAAAAAATTATAAACTTAAGAAACAACACAATTACAGAAACGCCCTTACACCTAAAGAATCCAAATACCCACACACTATTTTCAATCCAAAGAATCTAAAAGATAAATGGAAAAATAAATTAATAAAAAATAAATGGCAAAAACAAAACAGGAAAAAGAAGTGCTGTAGGAGCCATGTTAAATTATAAAAGTCACATGCCAATCATGGGGGACCACTCACACCACCATGAAAAGCGGGGAAACACATCACGTGCATGCATGGGCGCAATTTAGCAGATCCCACCACCACCACCCTCCGTACCACTCATATTCACCCCGCCGGAGCCACCCTCGTTCCCACCGGAGCCACCGTTCTCTTCCTCGTCACTATTACTCGCCTTTTGCATGTTCTGATCATGATACACTTTCCTTAACCTCTCTATCTCCTTCTTCAATGCCTCTTGATGAGCTACAGTGTTTGAAAATTATCATCTTTATTATCCTCAGCATTTAATTTTACAAAGAAAAAAAAGATTCAATTTGTTTAAAACAAATCGCCTACCGTCTTTGAATATCTTGTCCTGAGCTAACGCCGCTATGCGTTGCTTCAGTGCGCTGTTATCGACGTTCAACACCAGTCTCTGATGGTCCAGAAACGCCACTCGTGGTGATAATGCAGACACCTCCGTCTACATCATCAACAAAACAATATATGTATCGTTAATCAACTGTATATAAGGATCGGTAACGATAATTAAAAAACTCGAATTAAAACATCTTTTAATTATATTAAAAAACTAAAATAAACTTTTAACTTATATATTCTATCTAATATCCATGGAGATAATTCTATCTGATATGAAATACGAATAAAAGTTTCCAAAAATAGAAATATAACCAATCGTATTAGTTAGTGTAATTAGTTAAATTGAAGTTCAAAAGGCAAACTTCAATATCAATTGTAAATTTGCATAGTTAATACTCGAATTAAGCTAATGGAGATCGGATTATGTACAATTGTACAAACCTGTAACGTAGTAACACTGCGTTCGAGTTCAGAAATGTACTGCAACTTTCTCACTCGTGATCTCTGAGCAGATTGACGATTTGCTAATATCCTGTTAAACATGTAGAATTATGAAGATTAACGTTTAATTTGTACATATAAATAAAAAATAATTACTTCATAACATATAGATTATGAAGATTAGTATCTAATTAAGAAGCACATATGATCATTATCAGTTAAAATCATGTAGATTATAAAGATTAACATGTAATTAAGCAGTAAATATATGCTTAATTAGCATAATTTAGTTAGCTTGTGGCTTAAGCAACATATTACATAACTGTACCTTTTCACTCTCTTCGGATCCACAATTGTGCTACCATCGCTAGAGAAATTAAAGCTAGGTTTAAGCGATTCGGTTTCCGGTTGACATCCGCCACCGTCTTCCACCTCTCCAGGCTCATTCTTCAACTGATGCTGCTGAACATCCGGCACCGGCGTTAGCGTAGGTTTAACGTCACCGTCATTATCACTATTCTGATCTGACGGCGTTGACGGATTCGACGACGATCTCGTAACATTCGTCGTAACGTCATCGGAAAACATCGAGCTAAACTGCTCATCATCCAACCGTTCAAATCCAGTAGTGTTCGAGCACGGTATCAACGAACTGTTTCCACTAGAATTACGACACTCGTCGATAAACGGCGATTCGACAAACGCAATCGGATCGCTCACAGATCTCCGGTGCGAGTTCCTCCTCGCGGACGAGAAATCTAAAAACTCATCCATCCAATTCGGTGCCTGTGCAGCAGCAGATGACATCATCTGGTACGGAAATGACGGCCAGTTATTCGCCATTGTTGGCACTTTAGGCGGCAATTGTGCCATTTTCACAATATGAAACCAGTGAAATCAGAGAGGGTGGAAATAAGGGTGGGAGTATATAGAGGTTAGAAAGGAAGGAGGGGTATGTGATTTTGGTGGGAAGGAAGAGGGTGGGTCACATGGGGGAGGATTAGGACAGCTAGCAACAGGCTGTGACCCAACGGTTTTACTGGGTAGTTTAATAACCGGCGAAATCAGCCCACCACGTGCCCGTGGATGTGACTGACCTCTCTTGCTGCAATGAAGATATTCTTCTGCAATTGTTTTTTAATTTTTCTTTTAGAGTTAAATGTAATTTTACTTCATGTGGTTTGCACCCATTTTGACATTTTGACAGTTTAACACAAAGGTTTTATTTTTCTTCTATATGTTTAAAAAGATTTCACCGTTACTGAAGATACATATCTGAAACCGGACATGGTCCTTGGGACGAACCGGACTCCACTGGGACGGACATCCGAAACATGTCCGTTCCACACCAAGCACCTCCGGAGACGAACCTCCATTCAAGTGCGTCTGGACGAATGACGTCATCTCAGTTGACTATTATAAATAACCCGCCAAGTACAAAGCCAAGTACGATTTTCTGAACCTTCGTCCTTATTTTCTCTCTCTAATTTCTCTCTCTATCAATACTTATCCTCACGCCGGAGGGTGGTCGCAGAGGGGCCCTCCCATCTCTGCGACGAGCCTAACGGTTTTCTGTTTTGCAGGACTGTTTCCCAAGTTTTTGCACAAGATCCAAACCCTCGTTTACAGGCTTCGGCCTTGACACGATTTTTTGGTTCTTCAGTTACCATTTTAGATTTTTAGTTCACTGGGTTAACTTTATCTATTATTTCTGTTAACAAGAAGGGCAATTTGGTGATTTTATAAGGCCGAATTACCCTTCTAGTTAACAGACTTACATATAAAGTGATCGAATTGCCTTTCTTGTTAACAGAAAAAATGGATGAAGTTAACCCAGTCGACTAAAATGACAACGATGAAAACTTTTTAGACCCACAGTAGAAAATGAAACCTTTAGACTAAAATGGAAAAATGGCTCAAACCACAGAGACTAAAATAGCATTTACCTCTTTCTTTTATAACTATTAACAAGTACACCATCTGATAATACTTCTAAATCTACACTTGTGTTCTCTAGGAGATTTGAACAGTAGGGTTTTAAATAGAGGTTGAAAGAGTTAAATCATTACATAAGCATGAAGATTGAAGAATTTGAGTGCAACGACATGTTCAAAAGACTATATGAATGAAAAGTTCATATAAACAAAACATTCGTTGAGGTTGTTTTAGTGAAATATTTAGGAGCATGCTGACGAAGCTTGAGATTTCCGACCGGGAGTCAAAGACGTATATACCAAAAATTTCTATAAAACCGGGGGGTCAAAAATGTATATACCCTTTATACGAAAACTACATACTCTCCACTATTGAGTGAAAAGTTCGGGTGGTCGACTGCCCCATTCCGCCCACACAAAGCTACGCCCTTGTAGGAGCATAATGTTTGATTATTCATACTCAAATGGGTATAGATAGGTGTTAGTGTGTGCATAATGTAACAGTGTGACTAAACGAAAACCTTTGTACTCACAATTACAATCTGAATAGAAGATGGACGTTATTTACAACATGTGTAACGAATTCATTTGTTGATTTGATTACAATGTTTTGTAAGTCATTACTAGTCGATTTCTGCTACAATAACCTTGTTAGATTAATAGAAGGTGTTCGACAATCAGATTCTTGATTAGAGATTTGTGACCAGGGCCTACTGTTGGATTCAGTATGTTCAATGCTCAATTATTTAACATTGTTATCATAGTACGATTCAAAGAGTTATACTTTAGAGGACAGACATGAATGAAATATTTAACTGTTAAAGATAAAACATAATTTGCGGTATAAAATCACAAGAATTAATTATTTGGAATAACTAGTTATTATTTAAAGAGCCAAACAATAGAGATGATTTATTATTTGGATTAAAAAAAGGGAGATCAAGAACTCTTTAGTAATTAAGAGTTAATTAAAAGTCTTCAACTTGGTGGGCAGCTTCAGACTATAGGGTTTGGTGTGTAAATATAATTATTATATATTTATGCCTTAACAAAACCCTAAACACAGAACAACAACCACACCCGATCGTTGACGTCCCTTCTCCCTCTTCCCGCCGTGCGACGGCCACAACGAGCTCCTTTTCGAGCTTTCGCCACCATTGCCTTGAGCCGCCTCCTCGGTTCGTATCTGATAGGATCAATCTTGCTACATGGATCTCGAGTGTCGGATATGTTCTGTTCGGTTTACTAGCGGAACCCTCTGTAAATCCATCGTGTGAGTTCTTGGTATTTCGTTGAGGTACTAATATTGAACACCCTATGGTTGGTTATAATTGTTTAATGGATCGCATATGGATCATTGGAAAGAATTAAACTGGTTTTATGTATATACTTACACGCTTATGTTTTGTCTAATTAATATGAGAAATTAATTGTCATAAAATCGTATTGTATAAAATAAAGTTTTAGTCTGGTACCTTGTAATTCCCGTCAATGGTACCAGAGTGACTTATGTATTCGGTTAGATGTTACATTTTATAAAAAATAATCTATGTTTTATTTTGTCAAAACTTTTGTTTGACCAAAGATCGTGCATTTATCATTTATTATATGATTATGATTATTTATGAATCGAGCACTAGATCACATGGTTTGTTGTTTGTGGTTGTGGTTTTTGTTTAATTTCAATATTGTATTTTTATAGGTTATTTGGAACCTTTTGTAATAGATAGGTTTATTTATTTTATTGTAAAATTGTAAATCAATCTAGACAAGAGATTGAAGACCAAAAATGGAGACAAACCAGATTGAAGACGAAATCTTGAATCTAGTGGGAGGCGATACAATAATGGTTAATTTTTGCCTCTTTGTGAGACCAGTTCGGTTTTCGCTTGAATGGCTCAAACGAAACCGACCAATTTACTAGTGGCTCGATTTGCATGTTTTGTAGTTGTTTTATTTTTTGTAAATAGATGTAACCGACAAACCTATTTTTCACCAACATAAAACAATGAATAAAAGTGTTTTAATTAATTCGGAAAGGTAATTTAATAAAAGGGTTTTATTAAAAGATAAAACTTTTGGTTTTAAATTAAATGTAAGAACCGGTGAATACTGGTACCGGTACCGAATATACCTGGTACGGCACCGGTATTTGAGGGTAAAAACCGGTGAATACCGGTGCGGAACCGGTATCGAAAATACACCCTGTTTAATAAATTTGATACCGGTACGGGTACCCAATACCATTTGCTCATCACCTATTGAAAGTGTACTGTCTGCCACGTGCCATATAACACTGTTCATAAACTTCTGTTTTTAATATATAGGGTAATTGTTAATTTACACCATAATTTAATAAAATAGTTTATTAAATTTAAAACAAGTTCGCGATACAAACTTAGTTTTAAATAGGGTATTTACTATTGGTTCATATCGAGAGATGTGAGACATTTCAAGTTGTCATAAACAAACATAAAATTGGTTCTACTGAAGTTGCACTATTTGTCTCATGCTATAAGTCGTCCAAAATATTTTTGAGCCAAAACGGTAATTAAAATATTAAAGCAACCCCCAAGTTAAGATTCATATTGTTGTGCCATCCTAAAGTGGAAATACTCAAACCAATTTATCCAAACCCCTTTGTTAGTGATTACCATGCATTGGGACTACGGTTTTAGAGAGAGGTTGAATCGCGATTCGTATGTCATATTAGGTCGTTTCCACACATTTTCATTAGATGACCATGATCACTTGAAAGAGCCTTCAAGTGGGCATAGTTGGGGTCAAACGTACATATGCTTGATAATACTCGTCATGCGACCCCAAAGAGTTATGTAGAGACGTAATCGGTAATTGTTACCCATCTTGATAAGTGGTGCATATGAACAGAGCTTAGTCATTCACTGTGTATCATGGAAACATGATCTCGAATTCCTAAAAGATAACTTTTGTTCATTGGGTCATAAAATTAGTTAGGAAATCAAGCATAAAAATACTAAGTATATTGTTGTGAATTTTGTAGATGACTAACAACAACGTTCCCAACTCTGTAACGCTTTGCATTTATGTACTTTCCATATTTAGATAGTTGTATTTGTATTTATATTTTTGGAAACTTGTATTCGTATTTCATTTCCAATCTACGTAATCCAGACTTCGATCATAATGGGAATACATTTTTATTCACATTTGTTTATGCATAAATACATGATACTTAATCAATCTCAAATACGTGCTTTATATACGAAACCGAATTATACTTGATGTTTAATTATATTAGGAATCATACTCATACAAATTCATGTTATTCACACACTCATATATCCCTTAAATGCCCAAAAAAACAAAAACAAAAAACTTTTTTAGGTCCGTAAACCCTTCTGGGCGGGTAGAATGTTTGAAAACTCGCAAAGTTCACCTATTTTCCACCTCCAACCTTCACCAATCACCTCCTAACTTCATTTAAGACCCAACCCTAATCACCCACCTATAAATATATGCCTTCCACACCTTCCTAACACCTTTACACACTCTACAAATCACTCCAAACACCCAAATCCTCTCAAGAAATTCTGTTTTAGGCAGAATACTCTCTAGGGTTCAAAGTGAGTTCTAACTCACCTCTCCTACTTATTCTTCCTGTTTTCTTGTATTAAACCACTTGGATAACCTCTAGGATTGTTACCCAATGTTCACCATGGTGTAACAAGGTATTACAACTCAAGAAATGGTGTCCAAAGTGGCTAAAACTTTCTGTTTTTTAATCATACTTTTCATACATGTTCATATTCATCTTGTCTTGTAAGAATCCTACACTTACCTTGCTTATAACTAAACCTATATTTATGGGTCTAGAATAAGGTTGATTCCCACAAGTATAGAGGTCCAATAACCTCCTAAACTTTCTTTTTTAACAAGGTTCCAAGCAACCTACAAGTGTTGAGACCATCCAATTTCATCATCTTCAATATGGTGGGACTTGTGTTTTGGTAAAAGTGTGAACCATGGAAGCCTTGGCTTTCCAACCATGTTCCACAACCTCACTTGTTTGATTTGTTAGCTTAACCTTCATACCACTAAGTCTCAAAACAATTTCCAAACAAAGGGATAAGGCTACATCACGTCCCCAAACACTCTCCATGTTTGGGATGCACACATCTAGCTAGCTCACTTGGTTGTTTTTAGACCTAGGAGTTTTATGTTCTTATATTCACATTTATGATCAACCGAAATCATCAACAAAGTTGATGATTTTATGCTTTGGTGCATCATATAATGAGGTTAAATGGATGTTCATCATCTTACCTCCTTCCATGACCATTCTTATGGCTCCTTAATAATACTAGACTAACTATAATACATGAACTGTAAACCGAATCATTATTTTATCCAAACTCATGGTTAAAAGTAGTGTAGTATGGTATTATATCTTTAGGTAAAGGCTCCTCATACTTGGACCTCCAATGAGTGAATTACTGCCCATGAAACACACACGATTATGGTGTCCAAAATGAGTGCCTTAACAAATGTCACACCCCGACCGATGGCGGAAAAATTGGAGTGAGACGAAAAGGAGATTGCAAGAGACTTCATAATGACTATTTGTGACAATATTTAAAGTAATGATTTTCATTTCCTGCTAAAAGAAATACATTGTTTCAAAGGAAATTAAACATTTAGAACATAACAATTTAAACAACAAAAACATAACTTTTAACAATGTGCGTATCTAGTCCATCCTACTGGATTTCTTTTTCAACGGATCAATATCAAGCTCCTGCAATATATATTAAAGAACATGTCAACACAAACGCATTGGTGAGCATACAAGTTTAGTGTACTAGCATATGTATAAAAGAGTTTTAACGAGATCCAAATGGCAAAAACGTATACCAAGGCATAAACATAACATGAACTAGCATGCATCACAAAGTGTCAACCCAAAGATTCCACTAGCGTAATCTTGTTATCGCAACGACAAGACTATTTGTATGATTATTTAACATAGACCCAACAAGGGCGGTGTGCTACTCCTATAGCGCTATACATGTTAAGGTAGAGGCTCGTACAAAGTTAATGACAAAGTATAGTGCAAGAATGGCTTCTAGTATGCATGTATTCCTAAAGTATAAACGTATAAAGCATATATTGACGGATTCGTTTATATGAATAATGTATTTTCATAAGTGTTTTCACGTGAATTTTAATACGAACATATTTATTGCACCCAAAAGTGTGAAAACAAAAAGGGGGTCATTTATACTCACGGTTTGCGAAGTAATTCCACGTAGTGAGTTTGACGAGTCTTGAGTTTGTGGAACACCAAAGTTACCCTAAGAGGGAAACGAGGGTGTGTGAGTTGTGGTTTTTGTTTAACGAACTGGATTAGGAATTAAAAGTTAACATATTACGAATGTAAATCAAGGTACCATGAGAATGGTCATGCAAGGAGGTAGGATGAATTCCATCCATTTAACCTCATTGTATGATTTTGGTTGGTCATGAATATGAAAATAATAAGAACTTAACCCTACTAAATCTACAAACAACCAAGTGAGCTAGCTAGATGCGTGCATCCCAAACATGGAAAGTGTTTGGGGACGTGATGTAGCCTTGTCCCTTTGATGGAAATTATTTGAGACTTAGTGGTATGATAACAAATAAACAAGTGAGTTAGTGGAAAAAGATTGGAGAGCCAAAGCTTACATGGTTCACACTTTCATTCACCAAAACACAAGTCTCACCATATTGAAGATGGTGAACTTGGATGGTCTCATCACTTGAAGATTGTTTGAAAACATGTCAAAGCAGAAAGTTTAGAAGGTGTTTTAACCTCTAAACTTATAGTAATCAACCATACTCAAGCTCCATAACCATATGTTTGGTTAGAAGCAAGGTTGGTGTAAGATTGTTCAAGTTAAACATGCTTATAGAAAGTGTAAAAAAAAGTATTATCAAAACAGAAATTTTAACACCACTTTGGACCTCAAATGTGGTGAGGTTCCACCTTAGTTTGCCATGGCAAACTTGTGGGAACTTTCCTAGAGTTTATCCAAGTAGTGTGAAAGAAGAAATGAAAAGGAAAGGTGAAGAAAAGTGAGTGAAAACTTACTTAGAACACTAAGTGTTTTCTGCCCAAAATGGGGAATTATTGGGAGTTTTGGATGTTTGGAGTGATTTGTAAAGTGTGTAAAGGTGTTAGGAAGGTGTGGGAGACATGTATTTATAGTGGGGGCTTAGGTTTTAGGTTTAAAGAAGGTTGGAAGGTGATTGGGGGAGGTTAGAGGTGGAAAAAAGGTGAAATCCACGAGTCTTTAAACATTCTGCCCGCCCAGAAGGGCTTACGGACCTAAAAAAATATTTTTGGGCATTCAAAGGATATATGAGTATGTGTATAACATGAATGTGTATGAGTACGAGTATGAGTATGATTCCGAATATAATTAAACATCAAGTATATTTCGGTTTTGAGACATAGCTTCAGCCTTCAAGTTGCACCCTCATATAAAAAACTGGTAAGTTATTCAACATTTGTTGGAGTCCTGGGATCATACATGCAAGCATGAGACAAGAAACTTTTAAAGAATCATTAACATGTTTTCCTAATTTCCAATTGTGAATCTAATAATACTATTTCTATGTGATTTAGTTCGTCGAACGCCAAGATTCCTTAACCGCTAAATTTTCCAAATTGAATACACAAGTTTTATCGCGAGCACTTCTGGTTTTGGTCACATGTTGTCATTGGGAGTACTTTTGAGGGTTGTTACATCCTCCCCACCTTGTTTTAAATCTCGTCCTCAAGATTTACGGAAATTTGGAGGAATATTCTTAATTCGACACTGATCCTAGTTTCCAGGTATACTCTGGTCCTTACTTTGAATTCCATTTTACTTTGACCAGAACCATTTTCCATGCTTTGAGATTCTTATCTTTGACTTGTAAGATCTTTCAATGAACTTTTTTTGTTTACCTTTATATCCTGCCATTTCTTCAGAAATTTTAACTGATAAGCTACTGGCCCAATCCTTTTAATAATTTCAAATGATCCAACAAATCTCGTGCTTAGCTTTTCTTTCTTACTGAATCTGATTATTCCTTTTTATGGAGATATTTTTAGTATTTTCTTATTCTAATTCTAATGATTTTCCAGTCTAATGGTCTGATAGTTGATTTTCTCATATTTTTGCTTGACAAAATGGATGGTGCCTTCATTCCATAAAGTGTTTCAAATGGGCAACACTAATACTTGAAGGTTAATTATTGAAAAATCTTACGGGTGATAATCCCACTTTCACCAATATTTATTGCACATGTACTTAGCACATCTTTTATGTTTTGTAGTGTTCCTTCACACTACATCAAAATAGGTCGGGTTAAAATTTTCGTAGAAATGAGAAGTGAAATGACTATCTTGATAGATAACAGGATTCTTTGTAATGAGACTATGTTGTCTCCACATAACTTAACTAAGTGTCTTATACTAAAGGGTTTCCTTCATTGGTAGGGATTGAGCAGACTTGGTTAGTTGATCCACAATCACCCAGATTGTGTCGTTTCTTGTTTTTGGGTAATTTGGTAACAATATCCATTGTTATCAATCTCATTTCCATACTGATGTCGTTGAGGTAAACCTAAAGGGTTCTAATGCTCAGCTTTAACTTGCTAATCGATTAAATACTTAGAGTCATAACTTGCTACATCCTTTTTCATTTCTATTTATCAGTAATTCAAACCTCGATACCTCATATTACTTACATGATGTATCAAATACTTAGTTCTATGGGCTTGTTTGAGAATCCTTTCGTGCAGGTTTCCTTGAATAGGCGCCCGAATTCTTTATGGAATCATTAATTTCCATTAGTTCCTTTTTTTGATTCCTTCATTATTTCTTTATAATCCTTCAGCATCATCCTTGATTGCTGTTTCTTGGGTACTCTTTAATTATTTCATTAAATCTATCCGCAATTTAATTTAAGAGCACGTACTTGATTCGGCTTCCTATGAAACTTATGACTTAAAGCATTAACTACTACATTAGTTTAACTTTGTGATATAACAATCAGTGTTGTTCCTAGTCTCGGATGAATTCTAAGTTTCTTCTCACGATCGGGTGATAGTCTAAGTAGATCCTCTGGGAAATGTCGTTCGGAATTTCTTTCAGTTCCATGCCTCTAGTGTTAATGAACTCTGAGACCATATACGCTATGTCTTACTTCCGTGCATAACACGCAGCTTTCCTCATAGAGACGAACTTTGTCGGCTGGTCTGTTTTGCCTCCTTGTGGTCACTTCTCTGGTTGGCTTGCAAACCCCCAGGAGTCATCGTTTCCATTTGTTCCTTTTTATGAAGCAGACAGAATTTCCTTTCTGTCAGTTCTCTCCATTTCATGGCATATGTCTTGACCATGTGTTTTGAAGCTCGGGTCTCACTATCTAAATGTCTAAATTTTGAAGCATACATTACTTCATTTTTCTTAACATATATACTAATGGTTATGACACTTCAGTCCTTTAAGCCCATGTATTGTTGCAGCAATTCTTTTGTTACTGGTAATCTTAGTAGGATTATAGGTGAAGAGTCTTTGTAAGTGCATCTAGTCATGGTCACTTTTATCTTTGCAAGAGTTCTTAAAGAAAGTAGAATCATTCTCATTAGTGTAGGTTTTGAGACGTTTAGTGTCTAGCACAACTTTAGCTACAGGTTTCCTAATGCGTTAATAATCTAAGGTAACGCAAAGGGAATTCTTATATTTTCGATGGCATCCCAACATAAAGGGTTCATATACTTCTTGTCACACGAGTTAAGAGACAGATGATCAAACGAAATAATGTTCGATATCGGAATTATAGATGTATACAAGAGATTCCTAATAAAGAAATCTAGAATTATCATTGACACACATGCTTGTGTTTTATTCTAAATTGTTGATCCTTATGGTTTTTTGGATTTCCTTATAGATATAAATATCTATATAATCATATTTTTCACATACTGTAATATACATATCATTCATAAGGTCAATGTATTTAACAGATTCATGTTTTCAAAAATATGTCAGACATCAGGTCATGATACTATTTAGGGAATTCTGTCACTTGTTTGACATATCCTATACCCCATCTTTCCTGGTTCTCGCCGGAGAGGTAATTTATCATTGTATTTCCCATAAATAGAATTTTCTCAATTCATGATTTAAAAATGAGTCTTTTATTAAGGCTTTCATCAAAGAACAAGGGAATTAGTATTCACGTGACGGATCATATTCCAGAACCAAGTAGTACCAATAAATAAGAAATAACAGTGGCCAAGTGTTATCGCTTATTTACCATACTTGCAACGTTCTAGTCATCATCCTCACGGCATACCAATACCCATCATACTTTATTTATGCAAGTAATTAGCTTATCTCGAAGCTAATACTAAAGTATCTTTCTTAAGTTCAAGTCTAAATACTATCCTGGGTGCTACCAGTTAATAACAATTTCCTAACTCTTTCGTTTAAGTTTAGGTATTAATGTATTATTACAAAACCCAATTGCTTAAACCAGTGGCTCTGATACCACCTTCTGTCACGACCCCCGACCACACCCTGGACGGGAGCCGTGAGCAGTCGAGTGGTACCGGTGGTTATTGTGAAAATATTGCAACGGAAAATTTCATCAGGAACGTGAGTTAGGAAAAATATCAGAGTTTAGAAAACACCGGATTTTTATTTTATTAAACAGATGCGATAATACCCATGTTTTACAAAGGTAGCTTTAATAAGGGATAAACCCGAATATATGAAACCATGTTTTCTTAATTTAATTTAATTGAGAAAATAAGCCACGTCTTTAAGCCTTTCGATGCCGTATCATCACTCTTATTCCAGTTTATTGTAATTACCTGAAACGCGTTTTAAAAACATTTGTTCAGCAGGAAATACTGGTGAGTTCATTCATTTTTGTACAAAATGACACATTGTTATAATTTACAGCATTAAGGGTTTTTATATTTGCCCCTATTATAATTAGCTGGTTCAGTTGTCACTCGACCGGATCTATGACTGTGGACATATCACAAATTAGGCTCGCCCACCTAAGTGATAAATCGTTAGTAGTAATGTGCACAAAACCCCCACATACTGCCAGTAATTAAAGATTAGCAAAGACTTAATCACTACAAAGTATAACTGGAAAACATTTAGGGTTTTGAAAAGCAATTTGATAAAATGAGAATGACTCACATTGTTAGCATATAGTCTTGATTAAACAAGCATCTTGATTCTAAGCATTTACTTTATAGTTCTGAATCTTCTGATGATTAAGCATCTATTTTGATTGTAAGTGTATAGTGCAGAATTTCGGGTAGTTAAACATTTAGTTTAACAGAGTGGAATACGTATTAGTGTAAAACCACATCAAACCTAACGACGGTCACGAGATCAGAACCTTAACGAAATTCACAAGGTATAGTCTTGTTTAGACATCATTTTGGCATTCGTTTCAGAACGAAATTCACAAAGTATAGTTTTGTTTAGACAGCACTTTGGCATTCGTTAGTTGGTTCCCGAATCGATCGGACAGAATATCGCATCGGTGATTATTGGTTAGAACACCAACGTATAGAGAGAAGAATAGAAGAAATGAGCAAAGAAAAATAAATCCTAAGCTTCCTATTTATAGGTAGGAAATATGAAATTTCCAGGAAGTTTCCTATATACTTTTCTAGGAAGTTACCAATACATTTTTTGGGAAGCTTCCTACCTACATATATATCCTCTTACACCTTCCTAGCACCTTCCTTTGATATTATCTATCTCATATATATTTATTTTCATGTATATCTATCTAGGTGTTTAATTTAAATAAATTTTACTTAGCTTAATTAATTTTGCTTAATTTATCTTGCTTACCTTAATTAATCTTGCTTAGCTTAATTAATCTTACTTAACTGATTAATTAATCTTACTTAACTTAATTAATCTTACTTAACTGGTTAATTAATCTTACTTAACCAATTAATTAATCTTAACGGTTTAATCAAGTAATTTACTTAGCCGATTAATTAAATAACGTAACTAGCTGATTAATTAACTTACTTAGCTTACTTAACTGCTAAGTTTCCTTTCCTGTTAAGTTTCCTTAGCTATTAAGTTTTTCTTAACTGTTAAGTTATCTTTATTGCTAAGTTTGATATACTAGTTTAACAGCTTCCTGATTATGAGTTCTAACGCTAGATACAATGGAACTCGTATTAGCGTATTAACCCAATTCAACTTTAACGATAATCACGAGATCAAAACTCACAACGAATGACAAAGTATAGCCGTATACAGGCAGCACTTAAACATTCGTTGGATCAGTTTCAACTGATCGAATATGGTATCGTATCAGTGATTCGAGTTAGTACTCTGATTACGAGCAGAGTTTTAGGGCTTAGGGGTGTTGTGCAAAGAAACAGAGATACGAGAGAGTAAGTTCGTCAAAATTTGATCGAACTGGTGCACAGACTTCAGTCCCATTGCTGCCCTCTTATAGCTGATTTTTCAGTCCCCTCGCGTGGCGCCGGCCTCCCTTGTCCTTGGCGCGTGGCGCGGGGATGGTTGGCCTGGCTTTGGTTGCCACGTGCCCCACGTAGGTCTGACACGTGTCGTCTTCGCATGACGCGTGTCCTTGGCCGCTTTTTCATCCAATCATGCATTTTTCCTCGATTTTCGTGCTGGTGTTTAATACGTATGTTTGGGTCTTGATCCTAAATTGTTTGGTTTATAATTGTGAATCTAATAATACTATTTCTATGTGATTTAGTTCGTCGAACGCCAAGATTCCTTAACCGCTAAATTTTCCAAATTGAATATACAAGTTTTATCGCGAGCACTTCTGGTTTTGATCACATGTTGTCGTTGGGAGTATTTTTGAGGGTTGTTACAATTACTTTCATGTGTTTTAAAATTAGATAAGAAAAATAAGTACTTATGAACAATTCTTCTTCCCATCGTCTTCTACATAAATTCAACATTTCAACGATCTTGTTCCTCCTCAAATCACCCCTCAAAATCAATAATTTCGTGAACCTTCAAATAACCCACAACTAAATTCATCCAATATCTCACAATCTTGCTGCTAATTTTCGATTTATTCATGTTCTTTAGCCCCAAATTCTCAATCAATCCCTTCAATCTTCAAACCCATGTATGGGTTCACAAAACCTTTTCACACTTCGAACAATCTCCAATACCCTTTTACAGAATCCCAATTCCTAACACAGATCGTTAATTTCTTAGGTCTAGATTCGTCAAAGACTTTTGACTTTTCCCCTGTCCTGAATCCAACAATGTGGTGATTGAAATCTGGTTGTGTCATCAACAAAAACTTTAGTTCTAACTGGAAAAGAGGCATGAAGATGGGGATCGGTTCCGGACATATGCCTGAACCCTATATCGGGTGGCCAGAAAGCAGTTTCCCTTGGGTTTGTGGAGATGTGATCCAAACCCAGGTGGTGGTGGTGGGGCTTGGTGAAGGAATTTGGTGGTGGTGTGTAACGCTCCGCATTTTCGCACTTTCCTATTTTAGCAAGACGTGTTGTACTTTCCGTATTTAGACACTTGTACCCTCTTTGTAATCTACTTTCGTTCCGTTTGTAATTCGAGACTATTGATCATAATGAAAACGAAGCTATTTTGTGTATTCATATTAGTCTTATGTGCAACTGTTAATCAAATTCTCATTTGAACGAAATATTATTCAATGATTCTTTATTTATTGACACTTGATACTCGTTAAACTAGTTAAAACTCTTAAAATAATGAGATTCAGAAGCTTCGTGAAATAAATAATCGTTTAAAGATTTTTTTTCCTAATTTAAATTCGTTCATAAATACGGGTATTTATCGATCCTATTCTATTTAATTAATTAAATTAGTTAATATTAGAGTTAATTACATAGTTAGTCCTTGTGGTTTGCACAAAATAACATACTTAGGTACTAATAGTTTAAAATCACCTTCTAGGGTATTAACTTTTCGTTTTGTAACGTTTGTAGGTATTAACTTCTAGGGTATTAACATAGTTAGTCCCTGTGGTTTGCACAAAATAACATACTTAGGTACTAATAGAATGTGATTTTAAACCTACAAATAACGTTAATACCTCCAAACGTTACAAAATGAAAAGTTAATACCTAGAATGTGATTTAAACTATTAGTACCTAAGTATGTTATTTTGTGTAAACCACAGGGACTAACTATGTAATTAACTCTTAATATTATTATATAAAAAGTTTATCTTATAATATCTATTAAGTCTCGTTAGATATTAAAGTTAGTAAACTAACTTAGTTAGTTCAAACTTAAAGGTTAGTTTCCTTTTAAAATAACATAATTTGATTAATTAAAGTGCAGGGGGTAATTTGTGCAAATGCTGAAAATATAATGTTTAAAAAAAAAGCTGCTGACCACGGGGATCGAACCCGGGTCAACAGCCCTCACACACACACGCCTAACCAGTTGGGCTGGGACTTCTTATTGAACTTAACCCGGCCCAGAATTTATTTAACATCTCGTTCGAACAACCTGATCAGCACAAACAGACCTAAACAGACGCGAATTTAGGCACGGTACACCCCAATTTTCCCTCGAATTACCCAAAACAAAATTATTTTAATTTAAATTAAACATTAATATATTTTAATACTTTAATATAAATAAACTAACCTCACAAACAGTGGCGGAGCTTGACCAAAACTTTCGAGTGGGCGTAAAGTGATGGGACTCAATTTTTTTTTCCTATAGTTATGTTTCGGGTCGGGTCAGGTCGGCTATTCGATTCAAGTCGGGTCAAATAATAATAGTTCCAAATAAAACTAAAAAAAATCACTTATTTAAAGGACCCGTTCTTGCACATAGAAAAACAAAATATTGTATAACAAACAAAAGACTTATATATATATATATATATATATAAAGATATGAGATAAATGGAACCTGGACGAAGAATTACAACTCAGCCCGACGACCTTTAAGATTTTTGAATTCATCAATTATGTCTTCCGAATCAAACTTATCAGCAATTTCTTTTTCTATGTAAATCACCAAGCTATCTGTGAGATATTCATCAGCCATTTTATTGCGAAGGCGATTCTTGAATATTTTCATTGCTGAAAATCCCCGCTCTGTTGTTGCAGTTGAAACTGGAAGTGTCAAGATTAGCCGAACAACTCTATCAACCAAAGCGTACTCCTCTCGTTTGTTAGTTTTCACAAGAGTTTTGCATAGATCAGAAAGAGTTGATACACTACTTAGCCTGATATTCTCTGACAATTCAACATTAAAAAGCTCTAACTGTCTTCGTAACCCAGTGATCTCTTTGTCCGTAAAATCTTCATGATAAAACTTCTCAACTAGAAGACAAATCTGATCAATGTTAATCACTTTTGAAACTAGACTAGAACTAAGAGATAACAACTCAATCGTGCGCTCATTGAATCTACTATTTAACTCATGTATCTGTTTATCCAATGTGGATGTAAACAAATCTACTCGGTAATAATGCTCAAATGTAAATTGAAGATCGTTTTTACAAGCCCGATACCGAGTAGATGTAAATGGAGCTTTCATATCCGGAACTTCTATTTGATGTTTGTTACAAAACAAAGTAACTTCTTTAATTAAAGAATCCCATCCATCGTTTCTGTAATTATTTAGAGTTATCTTTGTTGCCGAAACTAATTCCATTGCATTCAGAATATCTTGGGATTTCCTTTGTAATGCTTGAGAAAGTATTTCGGTTTTTCCCATTACTTTCTCTATCAAGTGAAGAATAAAGACAAACTCAAATGATTGCATGTTACGCCAAGCTCCTTCAGCATCTCCACGTTGAGCAAAAGTAGTATGAGCTACGTCATCGATTATTCCTGCGAGAACAACACGAGTGGCATCAAACATCTTAATCAAACTACAAACGGAGTTATAGTGAGACCCCCAACGAGTATCACCAGCTCTTCTTAATGTCCCAAGTTGATTCTGTCCTTTCCCCGAATTGATTTCACCCAGTTCCAATAACTTTTCAACCTCGCTTGCTGATGTATTGCAAAATACATCGGTATTCGCGTCGGTTTTAGTCGTTAGTTAGTTAGTTTTAGTGTCGGTTTAGTTTAGAATGTACATACTATTGATTTATTTGTGTTTCCAGGTCTTTACAGCCAAAAGGAGTGAAAACGAGCAGAAATCTGGAATGGCGGAAGGCTGGCACGGAAACCGAGGAAGTCGGGAGCTGAAACGAAGAAAATTTGCAGTTCTGGAGCTCCCAGGCGGGCCGCATAGACTAAACAGTCAACTTCACACGCCCCGCATTGACTTAAAGGAGAAATAGAGGAATAACATCCTCTCGCGCCCCGCGTGAACTTAGTCAGATATCTTAGGCGGGCCGCGAGAGATTTGTAAAGCGAATCAGGATTGTAAACCCTAGGCGACCCGCGTTAGCTCAAGCCATTTCTTCACGCGGGCCGCCTAAAGAGACTGTGTCGGCAGAAATACGCAGATTGCATGGCAAGTTAGGGTTTTTGGGTTATAAAACAACATATACGCGTGCACAGCCGAATAACTACGAACTTGGGCAACTTTGGGCAAGAATTGGCTGCTGATTGAAGGCTGTGGACGTGCTTGAAGCATCTTGGAAGCTTGGAATCATTGGGATAGCGTTTTTGAGCATTCGGGAGTGAAGATTCGGGTTCTACATACCTTTTTCTTTCGTTCTTTGTTTGTTTAGACTTTGTTACCAATGAATTCAGTTGATACAATGCTTTTGACTTTGTTTTTGATGATGTTTTCCGGCTAAACCCATAAACTACCTAGGCGATGACTATGGCATAATAAAGTTTGGATTTTTATTTGATTATTGATGTGGGTGTGGACTTTTCTTGTATTGTAAACACTATGATAGTTTGTCTTGGTGCATATGTGTGCTTGTGATTATTTATTTATTGTTTATTTGTTCCATTCGATTCTTGGTGACGGTCTTTATCACGGAATAGAGTCGAATTAGGGTTCTTGACTTAGGTGAGTGTCTATATCACATAATAGGTCATTAATTCTTTAGGGTGAAAAGTGCACTAGTAACCTTAGGAACAATATTCGGTAATTAATTAAAATCAAGTGTGCTGCTAGACTCGTCGCGGAAAGGCTCGAGGATATTGATAGATCTCGGAGTAGTTATAAGGAATTAACCACCCATTGTCTATTAAGCCAAGATTAAACCCATAGTTGCTTTAGACGTTCGCGCGGCAAAGTAGAGCGTCTTACATAAGCACTTTCAAGAAACTAGAGGACGGACAAGAAATCTAGAAAACCGGTGAGCATAACATCCTAGGTAGTGCCACAAGAATCGCCTCGAGAGTGTTTGAGGGGCTTAGTGGTATCTTAATAGGTTTAGCATTAGAAGATCCCGGTTCCACACCACATCATTATCATTTAGGAATCCATTCTGAGTTTAGCCTGCGTCTAGCCTAGGTAGTCTTCATTCTCACTGATCAGACCCTTCGTTTTAGTTCGTGTCTAGCTTTCTAGTATTATTTTATTATTTATTTAGGAATTTTTAGAAACCCCCCCAAATTAATAAACAATTTAGTTTGTCGTGTCAGTTTGAGTCTAGATAGAGTCGTAGCGTAGTCAGTAGAGTCTCGTGGGTTCGACACTCGGACTTACTTTAGCTTTACTACGTCGATCGGTTCACTTGCCGGTTGCGTGTTTTAGGGTTTAGGTCGAGTCTTAGTTTTATAAATTTAAAGCTTAGAGAGTCTAGAAATAGGGTAATTTAGTTAGTTTTATTTGACCCATTTTCAGCACATCAAGTTTTTGGCGCCGTTGCCGGGGACTCTTGGCGATTGCGCTGATTACTTTGTTTGGACTTACTTGACATATTACGTGCTATTTTGTTTCTTTGTTTGAGTCGTAGGTGTCTAAGTATTTTAGTGTCTTTTTATAGTTAGTCGAGTCGTTTAGTAGAGTCGTCTTACTTGTTTGTTTTCGGTTTTTGCAGTGGATGCCCCATACGCGCTCGCAGGGACCGCCGCCGTTGCCGCTTGCACTCAGGTCTTCCTTCTCGTCATCTACATCTGAGGTACGTGCTTCTAGCTCTACTTCATTTTCTCAGTCCACCCCAGTTTTCGATCTTACACCAAAATCTTCACCCCACAATTCCCCGCCACCCTCCCGCCCACCTAGTCCACCACCCGTAGCTCACATGGCCCGTAGGACAGTTTACGACCAGGCTACCACCGGCTTCGCC
The DNA here is from genome assembly GCF_002127325.2 of Helianthus annuus. Classification (NCBI taxonomy): domain Eukaryota; kingdom Viridiplantae; phylum Streptophyta; class Magnoliopsida; order Asterales; family Asteraceae; genus Helianthus; species Helianthus annuus. Next base: position 23,400,596 of record NC_035443.2, on the reverse strand, counting down.
GGTGGTAATTCCCCCATCACCCTTCCCGAGATCCCGAACGATCGGTCGTGGCAGATACCATCCTACATTATGACCGCCATCACCAATTCCTGCCAGTTCCATGGTCGTGACGACGAGGATGCACCCGCCCATATCAATCGCATCACTCGCCTCTGCAGCACCTTCTCCATTGAGGGTGTCAATCTTGATGCTAGGTATCTTCAGGTTTTTCCGTTCTCACTTGCTGGACGCGCAGCCGTCTGGTTCGATTCCCAGCCTGCTGGCACTTTCCGTACTTGGGCAGGCCTTCGCGATGCATTCTTAGCCAAATATTTTCCGCCAGCCAAGGCATCTCGCCTTCGTGACCAGATCCACTCATTTCGTATGGAGCCAGATGAGCCTTATCATTTAGCTTGGGAGCGTTTTCAGACCCTGATTACCCGTTGTTCTCAGCATGGTCTATCTGACTGGGCGTTAGTAGAGAAGTTCTACAATGGACTTACTCCTGAGATTAGGGCTCGTTTCGATACTTCAGCAGGAGGCCAGCTTATGGGAAAGAAGACAGTGGCGGAGTGCAATGATTTATTTGAGAGTTTTGCCCACTCCGATATGGACTACAGCACTACCAGCAGGACTTCCATTCCTGTACGTACCACCTCGGCCGGTCGAGGGGTAAACCAAGTTAGCTTGGATTCATCGGTAGCTGCTGCAGTCGAGAGAGCGAAAGAGGAGATTAGGCAGGAGATGAGGCAGGAGTTGAGTGAGATAAAGAAGAAAGTCGATAGGTGTGAAGTTTGTCGAGGAGGGCACGATACCATAGATTGCCCCACGCTCACTCTTGAGCAGGTAGAGTATATAGCCGGTCAGCCTAGGGGTCCCACGAACCCATTCAATAATTCTAGTTCCAACTGGCGCGGTAGTGGTAATTCGAGTGGGTATCGTTCGTCTGGAAATCCTCCTGGATTTTCATCTGGTCAGTATCAGAGTAGAGGGCCCGGTATTTACACGCAGTCTAGTTCAGGGCAGTTTAGTGGGTCGGGGTCTAGTGGTCAGTTTTCGAGTAGGGGACCACCTCAGGAGAGTCAAGGTGGTGGGAAAGCTCCTGAGGTTAGCACGAGTAGGTTAGAGGAGATGTTTGCTCAGATGATGACGCGGAGCGATGCATTCATGAAAAATCAGGAGCAGATTAACAAGAATAACGACCTTCAGTTCAAGAATCAGCAGGCCGCCCTCCTCGATCTTCAGAGGACAGTAGGCGGAATTGCTCAGCAGTTACAGGAGCACCCACCGGGTCAGTTTTCGGGAAACACTTTCCCGAATCCCGCGAATCAGTCAGCGAAGGCGATTACGACCCGTAGTGGGAAGAGTTTGGGAGAGGTAGTGAGAGAGAGAGAGGTTGAAGAAGTAGAGGAGGAGGTTGATGAGGAGATCGAGATGGAGGCTCCAGGCAAGGTGCACACGAGGCTAGCCCCAGCAAGTACAGCACACGCCGAGGAGTTGCCAGTAGAGCAGAGAGTGGAGAGGCAGCCGACGAGAGGTCGACCGGCACCAGTTATTGATCATTCTCGCCTTCCATTTCCCGCCCGTGCCAGGCAGCAGAAATATGCTCAGGAGTACGGGAAATTCCTCGAGATGTTTACTCAGTTGAAGATCAATCTTCCGTTCATCGAGGCGCTTCAGTCTATGCCTAAGTATGCGAAATTCCTTAAGGATCTTTTGAAGCGTAAGGAGAGAATCGGTGAGCTTTCGAATATTCCATTGACAGGGGGTTGTTCCGCGGTAGTCTTGAATAAGCTACCAGAGAAGTTGACCGACCCTGGCACATTCACGATTCCATGTTTCTTTGGGGGAGCCGCTACCCCTTCTCACGCCTTAGCCGATTTAGGGGCCAGCATCAATTTGATGCCATTCTCGTTGTATGAGCGTCTTGGTCTAGGAGAGCTTACACCCACGCGCATGTCATTGTCCTTGGCTGACCGATCAGTCAAGTATCCTCGTGGGGTAGTAGAGAATTTGTTGGTGAAGGTCGATAGGTTTGTGTTCCCAGTAGACTTCGTTGTGCTTGATATGGAGGCCGATGAGAGAGTTCCTATTATTCTTGGCCGTCCATTCCTTCGAACCGCAAAGGCGATCATTGACGTCTTTGACGGTAAGATTTCTCTTCGTGCGGGTGACGAGGTTGTCACATTTGAGATCGATAGGGCGATGCAGCATCCTAGTTGTGGAGATGATGTTAGTGGGCCGTGTCATTCCGTCTACTTTCTCAATTCATTCATATCTTGTGTCGATACGTGCTTCGAGTACATTAGTGGAGCCGATCTGGTAGGTGAGGGAGTTGTTGACGAGCATTCTGAGGATGAGGTAGAGGAGGTAGAGGAGGAGTGTTTAGATGAGAGCGATGAGGTTAGTGCTGAGCCATTAGGGCTCGATGCGATTAGTGATGAGAGTACTCCGGTAGAGATTCCACCGCCTTTAGAACTTAAGGTTCTTCCATCCCATCTTGAGTACGCGTTTCTAGGAGAGAAGCCGGGTATGCCTGTCATTATTTCTTCGAAGTTGACAGAGGAGGAGAAGTCGAGGTTGATTGAGGTGCTTAGAAAGCACAGTGACGCGATTGCATGGAGGTTATCCGATATCAAGGGCATCAGCCCTACCTTTTGCACGCATCGCATTCTGATGGAGGACGTTTTCAAGCTTGTAGTGCAGCCGCAGCGTCGGTTGAATCCGAATATGCAGGAGGTAGTGAAGAAGGAGGTGATGAAGTTGTTAGCGTCCGGGTTGATCTATCCCATTTCTGATTCAGCTTGGGTGAGTCCTACGCAGGTTGTCCCGAAGAAAGGGGGGATGACGGTTGTTCTGAATTCGAAGAATGAGCTTATTCCGTCTCGTACTGTTACGGGTTGGCGTGTATGCATTGACTATCGAAAGTTAAATGACGCCACTCGTAAAGATCATTTTCCGCTCCCATTCATTGATCAGATGCTTGAGCGTCTCGCGGGTCAGCAGTTCTATTGCTTTCTCGACGGGTTTTCGGGTTATTTCCAGATTCCTATTGCACCAGAGGATCAGGAGAAAACCACTTTTACATGTCCTTATGGCACATATGCGTACCGACGCATGCCGTTTGGATTATGTAACGCTCCTGCTACATTCCAGCGTTGTATGATCGCAATCTTTCAGGATATGGTCGAGAGTTCGATGGAGGTGTTTATGGACGACTTCTCAGTGTATGGTAGTTCTTTCGATCAGTGTTTGACGAATCTTGAGAGGATGCTGAAGAGATGTGTGGAGACGAAGTTGATTCTGAACTGGGAGAAGTGTCACTTCATGGTGACTGAAGGGATTGTGCTAGGGCACAAGATTTCGCGAGCAGGTATTGAGGTTGATAGAGCGAAGATAGATACGATTAGCCAGCTTCCTCCTCCGACTAGTGTCAAGTCGGTTCGTAGTTTTCTCGGTCATGCGGGATTTTATAGGCGCTTCATTAGGGATTTTTCCAAAATCACTCGCCCCATGACGCGATTGTTGGAGAAGGACGTTCCTTTCATCTTTGACGAGGAGTGCCTTCGAGCGTTTGAGTTTCTGAAGGAGAGATTAGTGAGTGCACCGATCCTCGTATCGCCTGATTGGAGCTTACCATTCGAGCTGATGTGCGATGCGAGTGACTACGCAGTTGGTGCGGTGTTAGGGCAGAGACGGGAGAAGCATTTTCACCCGATTTACTACGCGAGTAAAACGCTGAATGATGCCCAGGAAAATTACACCACCACGGAGAAGGAGTTGTTGGCGGTGGTGTTCGCATTCGATAAATTCCGATCATATCTCGTTCTTTCGAAAACCGTCGTGTTCACTGATCATTCTGCTCTGCGTCACTTGTTTCAGAAGAAGGACGCGAAGCCGCGTCTTATACGATGGATTCTGCTTCTTTCCGAGTTCGACATTGAAATTAAGGATAAGAAGGGGGCAGAAAATGTGGCGGCGGACCACTTGTCTCGCTTAGAGGATCCGAAGCGTGAGGAGATTCGTGAGGAGGCAATAGGAGACAGATTCCCTCACGAGTCTATTGATGCTGTCACGGCAGGAGCCGTAGACCTCCCGTGGTTTAGCGACATAGCCAATTATTTGGCTGACGGGTTTGTGATGTAGAGTTTGAGTTTGCAGGAGAAGCGCAAGTTGACGAGGGACGCTAGGAAGTACATTTGGGACGATCCCTATCTCTTCAGGATAGGCGGTGATCGAGTCTTGAGGAGGTGTGTTAGTAGAGAAGAAGGTGCGGGGATCCTGAGGCACGTGCACGAGGGATTGACTGGAGGACACCATGGTGCGCATGTGACTGCGCAGAAGGTGTTTGATTGTGGTTTCTATTGGCCGACGGTGGTAGATGATGCGGCCGAGTTTGTGAGGAAGTGTGACCGGTGCCAGCGGACCGGCAACATCTCATCCAAGGATGAGATGCCCCAGAATCCCATTCAGGTGTTGGAAGTCTTTGACGTTTGGGGCATCGATTTCATGGGACCATTTCCATCTTCGAGTGGAAATCGGTACATCCTCGTTGCGATTGACTACGTTTCGAAGTGGGTGGAAGTTCAAGCTTCGCCTACGAATGATGCACGAGTGGTGGTGAGGTTCTTGAAGAAGTTGTTTACGCGATTTGGTACGCCTAGAGCCATTATTAGTGATCGCGGCACGCATTTTTGCAATGCGGTTATGGAGAAGGCGTTGGAGAGATATGGAGTTACGCACCGCTTGTCCACCGCGTATCATCCACAAACGAGCGGTCAAGTGGAGAACGCGAATCGGGGAGTGAAGCGAATTTTAGAGAAGACGGTAGGAAAGAGTAGGCAAGATTGGTCCGACAAGTTGGACGATGCGTTGTGGGCTTTCCGAACCGCCTACAAGACGCCATTAGGTACGACACCGTTTATGATCGTCTACGGGAAAGCGTGCCACTTACCGGTCGAGTTAGAGCATCGGGCTCTTTGGGCGCTCAAAACGGTGAATTTAGATTTGACCGAGGCCGCTAGGAGACGATTTTTCCAAATCCATGAGTTAGAGGCGCTTCGTGATGCCGCGTATGATCGTTCTTGGAGTATCAAGGAGAAGTCGAAAGCGTTGCATGATAGGAAGTTGCGAAAGTTGAAGGAGTTTAAAGTGGGCGATCGGGTGCTATTGTTCAACTCGAGGTTGAAATTGATCGCCGGGAAATTGAAGTCGAGGTGGTCCGGGCCGTACGTCGTGAAGGAGGTTTTCCCGTACGGTACCGTCGAGTTGTTTGATGAGGAGAGTTCGCATGTGTGGAAGGTAAACGGGCATAGGTTGAAACACTACATAGGAGGTCCCATCGATACCGCCGAAGAGGAAACCGTTCCTCTTTCGGACCCGCCTAGCACCGCCACGTAGGTTCTTGAGTGAAAACTCAAGTGTAGAGTTTGTATATTGCGTCGTTGTCCGTGTCGTGTCTTTAGTTTAGTTTTTGTGCGTTTTTGCGTCATTTGTGTCGTTTTGTGTGTTTTTGCGTCGTGTGTGTGTCGTGAGTATTTTTGCAGGTTTCATCGCCTTTACGGAGCCGAGATCGATCACCGAACAGCTGCACAGGTACGTTTAACGCTGAAAACGCGTAAATAAATGCAGGGGGTAAAATGGGGATTAATGAAATTAAATTTTTGCTAAAACTTGCTGTTGCTGTTAACCAAACAGCAGGTTTTTGCTGTCCATGCGACCCGCGTAAGGGTTCTTCCTTATTTAACGCGACCCGCCTGGACTTAAAAAGAGTTGAAAAATAATCAAACACTCGCGACCCGCTTTCACTTACCATTACCTTTCACGCGGGTCGCTTGGTTGTTAAAAGGTTTTAAAAAATAATAAAGTTGAAGCGACCCGCTTCATATTGGCTTCACACTTCATGCGGGTCGCGTAACAGTCGCAGTCGGTGTCACCTTCAAAACCCCCAAATCGGTGTCATTTGAAACCCTAACCCCTTTAACAACCCCCTCCGGCGATTCACAAACCATAACCACCTCCCTTCACCACCGTTTCACCACCCCACTACCACCATTTTCGTGCATCTCCACCACTGCCATACAACACCACCATCACCCCGTTCAGTTTAACCACCGCCTGCCACCACAGTCATCACGTCCACCACCCGTCTACCACCCCTGCAACCGATCACCCACCACCGCTTTCCACCGCATCACCACCATTACACCCACTGTCCACCTCCGCAGCCGATTGCACATAAGCAACCATCACCACCATCACAGCTCCAAAGGTATGTGTTTCCTGTGAAAGTACTGGTCTAGTCTGTTTTGTCGTGTCTGTTGTATCGAGTGTGCAGGTCAGTTATGTGTCGAGTCATTGTTTGCAGGTCCTAAGTTGATGTCTGAACAGTCCGGTTACTCAGTCCGGTCCGTAGTCGAGTCACGTTAGCTGTTTTGAAATCATAGGCTTAGTGTTTGTTTTGGGTCCGGTCCGTGTCTGTTTTGGGTCACGTAGTCAAGTCAAGTCAGTCGTGTCATAGTGTAGAAAGGGTGCGGGTGGCCCGGGTTGGTTTGATATGAGGGATTGATGTCTTGCTTTGAGCGATGTGCGCGTGGGGTGTGATAGATACATATAGGAGGGGTGGTTTTGTCCGCGGATGTATTGGTAATGTTCTTTGGACGCGGACGTTCGTTTTAGGATATGGTAACCTCCAAGTGTGGGGAGGCTTTTCGCGCCGTTTCATAAAAATTCCATTTCTCACCAAACTTTGCGCGCATTGCTTCCGTTGCTTCCGCACTTGGTGTATGATGTTTTCTCGGCACTTAGGATTGCTCGAGGGCGAGCAAGGTGCCGGGAGGGGGTAAAAGTGTAAATTTTTGTAAAATGAGTCATAAGTGTCGTTTTTAGGGTTATGTGCGTCGTTTTGCGTCGTTTAGGGTCCGTTAGTGTGTTTCGAGTCATAGTTGCGTCATGTTAGTGTCGTGTCGTGCACGTACTATTGCATCGCTCGATCTTAGGCCGCGTCGCCCGTACTCAATCTCCATTCGGGCGAGGTTGGCCTAGTTTCGGGTTGTTTTTGTGATATGCACTTATATCGAACAACGGTCGCGAATGAAATGCTATACGGCCGTCATCCGATTGTACATTATTATAATATTATTTTATTATAAAAAAAACAGAAAAATTCCAAAAAAATCAAAAAAAAAATTCAAAAATACCAAAAATAGCTTGTGATTACTAACGGTTCACCTGTTTTGCATGTTTATTTGATCTATTGTGAACAGGATGTCAGGTGAAGGATCATCTTCGGGTGTCAAGCGCAAGAGGCGCACTACTCGTGCCCAGGCAGCTGCACAGGAGCAGCCGGATACTCCGGTGCTTCGAGAGATTAGATACAGGGATGCTGGGACCCCACACGGGCAGGGTGAGAGGCTGGTTGAGAGCCCGTTGTTGCGTTTTATGGTGGGGTCATATGAGTTTATGAAATTCGAGGCAATTATGAAGGTGAAGTTGTTAGAGAGTAAAAGGATTGACTGGGATTTGGTTAGGAAGTTGGGACAGGTCGAGAGAGTTCAGGAGCTTCTAGGGGATAAGTTTAGGTGGGTGATGGATTGTGAGATGCCTCAGTATTTGGAGCTGACTATGGAGTTTCACTCCACATTCATTTATAGGCACCCAGGGGGGTTCGATCAGCCGGATGTGGTTTCGTTTGCGTTGGGCAAACAGGTTTACAATATGAGTTTGATACAGTTTGCAGAGGCGACAGGGTTGTATTCGGCTGAGGAGGTTGGGTCAGATGAGTTTAGAGGTTTAGTGAGGCAGGTTTTGAGAGACCCGGCAGAGGCGTGTGTCGTGAAGGAGGATTTGGCACGTTTCTGGCACACCATTGCTATTTCACCATATTCTAGCAATTTGGTGGCGTCAGACATTAGAGATCCGGTTTACAGGTTCGTGCACAAGATTTTATGTTCTACTTTGATAGGAAAGCACGAGGGAGACAAGGTAAACCAGCACAGTTTGTTCTGCTTGATGTGCATGGTTGAGAGGCGGCCGGCCAACCTAGCTAGTATTTTGGCATGGTCTTTAGCGAGGCCGAAGAAGGGGGTGGTACGGCCAGATTGTATGGTGGGCCGTATATCACTATGTTGGCAGCCAATTTGGGTGTGTTTGCTGAGTTTCCGGCGGAGAGGATGACCGAGGGACCCGCTCCATCTCTCGTGGAGTTGAGGAGTTTACAGCTAGCTAGGATTGTCACGTTTATCGAGCCGCTAGCATGGACAGAGATTCTGCCAGCACCACTGTCTCCGGATCCGACTGCCGAGGAGGCAGCGACCACCACGATTCCGGAGCGGTACCAGGTGCCACTTCAGAGACATCAGCTCCCAGCACGGGAGTATCCTTTCAGGCCGCCGCGGCCAGTGCCGCTGACTTTGGAGGGTTTGTATGATAGAGTGGAGGAGGTTAGACAGGAGGTTAGACAGGAGGTTGAGCAGGTTAGGCGTGAGATGCAGCTGGGTTTTCAGGGTTTGTATGATTACTTCCATATACAGCTACCACCGGTATTGCAGCCACATCAGGGGGGTCCCGCTGGTGGAGAGGAGGAGCCTGCTGGTGGAGAACAGGGTGGAGCAGGAGATGCATGAGGATGAGCAGCAGTGCTTACAGCAGTTATATCTTTTGTTTTATTTTTTTTTATGCTGTTTTTAATCCTCGTTAGTCGGTTTGTATTGATATGATATATTTGGTTGGTCGGGTTTTTTGGGTTGGATGATACTTGTTGATGATACTTCGATGTTTATATTATTTTGGGTTTAGTATGTTTTGAGTGATAGGTTGATTTTGATGCCGCTTCCGTTCGCGTGTCCGAGTTAGTACAGTTTGCTGAGCGCGTTTTGGATTGGAGGGCATGTGTGGTATCGACTGGCATACTGACAGTCTCACATATGATTCAGCTAAGTCGTTCCACTTGTATACTTGTATATTTATTTATTTATTTTTGTTTTTAGGTTTTAGGAGTCAGGTTTACATCCTTGCATTAGGGACAATGCAACATTCAAGTGTGGGGATGGGAACTTGTAGTTAGTGAGTCTTTAGTCGAAAAAAAAAATAAAAAATAAAAAAAATAAAAAAAAAATTAAAAAAATAGAAAAATGTCTTTTGAAATAAGAAATTTGCAAAATAAAAACGGAAAATGATAGAAAAGTCGGGTTTTTGGTCGGGTTCAAATAATAATAATATGAGATAAAATATTCGTGCTTGTGTCTAGTTTGGGATGCGTGGGTAGGCTTGATTCGGTTTCGGGTTCCTTTGATATTAATTATACCTAATTGTCGGTCTACTAGTGGGTTCTCATCTAGGGAAAGTGGGGAAATTGAAACCGCCAATAATAGTATAAGGGATGCCGTTATAAGCTAAGATCGTTAGAGTTTTTGGTCATTATCTCGTTGAAAAAAAAATAAATAAATAAGCGAGCTAGAAACTAAATGAAAGTAGCCATTCTATGTAATCTGTGGTTGGGGATAGCGACTCTACAGCCGGAATACCGCTAGAATGTGTGAAATCGACCTTGCAAAATAAATAAAAAGTACCGAGGCCTATGTAATCTGTGGTTGGGGATAGCGACTCTACAGCCGGAATACCTCTAGGATTAGGGAAAGCAACGTCTATGCTCGTAAAAATGAAAAAAAAATGGAAAAATAGATTTGATTTTAAGCTCTCTTGATCTTGGTATAAGGCGGTTAGGAAATAACCCAGTGGTGGTTCCTTTTGTCCTATAAGCTTGAGGGGGGAGTAGGTGGACTTGCAATTCGTAGCGTGAGACCCTAGGTGGATTGACCGAACTTGAACCTAAATTGCATGATAAGGGCTTGAAACCGGGTTGGGTTTAAGAGGATCATTATACTTGCAATCGCGGCTAACACGAGTATCGATTTAATAAAATAATCTAAGCTTTTGTCCCGATCGACTATCTTGACTATGATTCCGTTTGCATTATTCTTTTTCGAGGACGAAAAAAAGATAAGTGTGGGGATATTTGATGTATTGAAAAATACATCGGTATTCGCGTCGGTTTTAGTCGTTAGTTAGTTAGTTTTAGTGTCGGTTTAGTTTAGAATGTACATACTATTGATTTATTTGTGTTTCCAGGTCTTTACAGCCAAAAGGAGCGAAAACGAGCAGAAATCTGGAATGGCGGAAGGCTGGCACGGAAACCGAGGAAGTCGGGAGCTGAAACGAAGAAAATTTGCAGTTCTGGAGCTCCCAGGCGGGCCGCATAGACTAAACAGTCAACTTCACACGCCCCGCATTGACTTAAAGGAGAAATAGAGGAATAACATCCTCTCGCGCCCCGCGTGAACTTAGTCAGATATCTTAGGCGGGCCGCGAGAGATTTGTAAAGCGAATCAGGATTGTAAACCCTAGGCGACCCGCGTTAGCTCAAGCCATTTCTTCACGCGGGCCGCCTAAAGAGACTGTGTCGGCAGAAATACGCAGATTGCATGGCAAGTTAGGGTTTTTGGGTTATAAAACAACATATACGCGTGCACAGCCGAATAACTACGAACTTGGGCAACTTTGGGCAAGAATTGGCTGCTGATTGAAGGCTGTGGACGTGCTTGAAGCATCTTGGAAGCTTGGAATCATTGGGATAGCGTTTTTGAGCATTCGGGAGTGAAGATTCGGGTTCTACATACCTTTTTCTTTCGTTCTTTGTTTGTTTAGACTTTGTTACCAATGAATTCAGTTGATACAATGCTTTTGACTTTGTTTTTGATGATGTTTTCCGGCTAAACCCATAAACTACCTAGGCGATGACTATGGCATAATAAAGTTTGGATTTTTATTTGATTATTGATGTGGGTGTGGACTTTTCTTGTATTGTAAACACTATGATAGTTTGTCTTGGTGCATATGTGTGCTTGTGATTATTTATTTATTGTTTATTTGTTCCATTCGATTCTTGGTGACGGTCTTTATCACGGAATAGAGTCGAATTAGGGTTCTTGACTTAGGTGAGTGTCTATATCACATAATAGGTCATTAATTCTTTAGGGTGAAAAGTGCACTAGTAACCTTAGGAACAATATTCGGTAATTAATTAAAATCAAGTGTGCTGCTAGACTCGTCGCGGAAAGGCTCGAGGATATTGATAGATCTCGGAGTAGTTATAAGGAATTAACCACCCATTGTCTATTAAGCCAAGATTAAACCCATAGTTGCTTTAGACGTTCGCGCGGCAAAGTAGAGCGTCTTACATAAGCACTTTCAAGAAACTAGAGGACGGACAAGAAATCTAGAAAACCGGTGAGCATAACATCCTAGGTAGTGCCACAAGAATCGCCTCGAGAGTGTTTGAGGGGCTTAGTGGTATCTTAATAGGTTTAGCATTAGAAGATCCCGGTTCCACACCACATCATTATCATTTAGGAATCCATTCTGAGTTTAGCCTGCGTCTAGCCTAGGTAGTCTTCATTCTCACTGATCAGACCCTTCGTTTTAGTTCGTGTCTAGCTTTCTAGTATTATTTTATTATTTATTTAGGAATTTTTAGAAACCCCCCAAATTAATAAACAATTTAGTTTGTCGTGTCAGTTTGAGTCTAGATAGAGTCGTAGCGTAGTCAGTAGAGTCTCGTGGGTTCGACACTCGGACTTACTTTAGCTTTACTACGTCGATCGGTTCACTTGCCGGTTGCGTGTTTTAGGGTTTAGGTCGAGTCTTAGTTTTATAAATTTAAAGCTTAGAGAGTCTAGAAATAGGGTAATTTAGTTAGTTTTATTTGACCCATTTTCAGCACATCACTTGCCTTTGCCTTTTGTAATTCATCATGCCGCTTACTAGAAGCACAAACCACATTAACTATGTCAACTAAGTATGTAAAGAATTGGTGTACTGGAATAACTTCCCTTGAAGCACAAACCAAGGCAAGTTGTAACCTGTTAGCAAAAAGCAAAACCGTAATAAGCATAAAAGTATTTTAGTCAAACTGAATAATGAAAGAAAAAAATAACCAAGTAACTAACCTGTGAGCAAAGCAATGAACGTAATACGCATAAGGACATTCTTCAAGAACAAGTGCTTGTAATCCGTTCCATTTCCCTCTCATATTGCTAGCACCGTCATAACCTTGCCCACGAATTTTACTAACATCAAATTGATAATGCAAAAGTTGTTTCCACAAACTTGTTTTTAGGGTTGCTGATAAAGTATCCCTAACATGAACCAAATCCAAGAACCTTTCTTGTATCATCCCTTCTTCATCAACAAATCTCACAACTATGGCCATTTGTTCTTTCTTTGACTCATCTCGTGACTCATCAACCATGACACAAAAGGCCGAATCCCCCACTTCACTACGAATATGCTTTCGAATTTTATTTGCAATAATACTAAGAATTTCTTTTTGAATATCTCCAGAAGTATACTTTGCATTATAAGGAGCATTCTCTAGTATAACCTTTGAAACTTCATCATTATAAGAAGCAAGAAGTGTTAGCAATTCCAGAAAATTACCTCGATTTTTAGAACTAGCAGATTCATCATGTCCTCGTAAAGCACAGGCTTGGTATGTCAACCAACGAACTACATCAACAGTAGTCTTTAATCGTAAACGGTTCTTCATAATTATCTCCTTATTTGGCTTCGATATGGAATTATCAACGTGTGCTTCTTGGTTCAATAAGTTTTGACTGAATAAAAGGGCGTCTCTATGATTTGAAGTTTTAATGTGCTTCATGAATGCACATTGTTTCCCACAAACTTTATTCCAATTATCAAACCCTTTAACTGTAAATGTATCATGACCATGGCTCATATTTGGTTTGTCACAAAAAAGATAACATAGAAAGCAATAAGCCGAATGTGTTGTTGGAGAATACTCTAACCAATTAGGGTAAAGTTTGAACCAAGGATATCGGAACCTACGAGCTTGCTTCTTTGTACCATTAACTTTATATTCTGCAAGTTCTATTTGGTAAGGTCCAAAAGAAAGATAAGCACGCCTTACTTGTTCTCTTAAATTAACCGGATGCTCCCACATTGGTTTTCGTTTACCGGGATCTCTTTCTATAAGATTAACATCCACTTCATTAGTGTCGGATTGTGGTTGTGGAGCTTCATTTGAGTTTGATTGTGGTGGTGGAGCTTCGTTTGGAATTGTGTTTGATTGTGGTGGTGGTGGCGCTTCATGCTCTTCAGGCTCACTAGTTGAAGTTTTTTGACGTTTACTCTCTTGTTCATCATCCTTTCTTTTGAAAAAAGAATGAATAGTTTTCGTCTTTCCCATGAATTCCTAACAAAAAGTACTAATAATACATTAATTAATTCATCATCAAGGTATCAAATCCTTTTTATCTATTAAGTATTTTAGATCTATCATTTATGTAAATATGATTCTAATTCATGAATAAAGATAAACATTAATGATTCCTAATTGTTACTCAATGCATTCATAATAACAATAAAAAAAATAAAGAATTGTTAACAAATTGTGAATTACAGAATTAGGAATGAATTGAAAAAGAAAATATGGATAAGGATTGCAAAACTACCTTGGCCCCAAAAGTCTTTGGCTATGTGTGTCAGAGTACAATCGCAGACGGCACGGTGGTAGAAGGCAGAACATATGTCGGCTGAATAACTGAATAAGAATATAAGATTATTATATTTGATAGTTATAATTTGGGTATTAAGTTTATTGTATGGTGGGTAATCTAGGGTTAAACAAATAAAAATAGAGTTAAAATATATTTACCAAATTACCCATCATTTAGGAAAAATAATCGGGGTGGCGATCCTATATAATTTTAAAATTTTCGGACGAAAAATCGAACCGTATACACTTCTAACCGAAACATTGGGGTGGGCGGGTGCACCCCCGAGCACCCATGATCCTTCGCCCCTGCTCACAAATTCTAATCCCAAACCGTCGATGAACCAAAACCAAAATCATCCCCGACTAAACGACATGTTATTTACTATTCACAACCGAAACTATCACACCCCGACCACGTAAAACAACAAAACGTGGCGGAAACGTCGGGGTGTGTTGTAACAGAATCATTGTTTCACAACCATGGATTAAATAATTTTGTTTTATTGAATCATTGAAGTCTTTGTTCTATTACAAATCAGATAAATACAAATATTATATTTCAAGTTTTAAAGTCGCTAAGGCACAAGTCCATCCTAAGTGTAGCATGTATCAACAAAGCAGCATCTGAAACATGTGTAAAAATAAGTACGTCAGCATAAAAATGCCTGTGAGATACATAGGTTTTATTGTAATTAGGATTCATGACTTATAAGTTTAAAGAAAATGTTTAACAAAAGTAGTCATGATCCTTGTAAAATGTTTTTATTTTGTAAATCATATAAAAATCGATAAGAAAACAGATGATATAAAAGAAAGATGTATAAATAAATAAGTAGGTAAAAATGAGTTTATATATATATATATATATATTGTTTCAAAAATAATATTTTGATAAAAGGGTTTATAGTACACGTAAAAAAATATACTTTGGTTTTAAGAAAGTCGAATAAGTAATATATTAAAATATATTTCAGTTCCAAAATTGTCAACCCAAGTGTACTAACTAACGCCACGGTATGTAATGTGATGAAAACACTTATATATAAGAAGTACCAGCGGCGTATCTACCATGTTTTCATCACATTACACCCGTCCAGTTATCTAAACACTATCCAAACCCAATCGTTAAACAAATAGTATATTAAATATACTTTAGTTGTTAAAAATAAAAATTTTCAGTAGTATATCAAAAGTATACTTTGGATTTATAAATAACATATTAAAATATGTTTTGGTTTTATAAATAACATATTAAACTATGTTTTGGTTTTTTAAATAACATATCAAACTATGTTTTAATGATTAACAAAATATATGTTGGTTTTGTACAATATCACATATGAGAGCATATCAAACTATACTTTTGGGAGTATAACTAAATATACAAAAATATTGTGATTTAAGAATTCATTCAGACCTACTGTATCAAAATACACCTTTGAGACTATAGAAATACCACAAAGGTAATCTCTATTTGGAGAAAAATAAATTGGTTTCAGACATTCCATGACAACAGGAATGGGGTGTCAAATCCTATAGCGCTATATCATACTACCAACCGGTCTGGTGAACAAAAAAATAAGTACTATTCCAAACATTAATTTTATAATCTTTGAAAAATTAGAGTTTAAATCATAAATAATCATTCAGTTTGTAAAAAGATAAGTACAAATATGTATAATCAATTATACTTTTGAAAATAAGAACATAACAAATAGGTACACATGCTTCACCCCAAAACATTGAAAACAGTAAAAGAGGGGACTATGTACTCACATGAAAGTGCTTAGAAGTCTTGAACAACTACCAAGCAAAGCTAGAGGGAGCACGGAATCAAACGGCACCTAATATAGGTAACTACATAAATAAATCGGACCTAAAACGGAAGATCAGATAGAATGAGGTTTCGTAAACCAAATGAGTGTGGGAACTCATATGATATGGTTTAACAAAGCCTACATACTAAAACGAAACCTAACCTAAGTGCTTACGACCCATTTCGACCCGTTTAGGTAGCTTACGCTACTTTAACGCGTCGTTCGCGTAAAACGCGTTCGGAACGCCTAACTAGTCCTATGACAAGTATTATATGCCTAAACATGTTTAATTATGTTGCATAATCAGTTAAATGACAAAAGTTTGGGTTATATATGCTTAAATATCAATTATGCATAAAAAGGGTATTTTGGTCATTTTCCTAAGGCATATAAACTACCTATCACACAACTAACTAAACGAAGTGACCATAAGGTATAACCTCGGAAGGTTATTCCCTATGCAACTATGGTCACCTAGTGTGCTTGGGCGGATCCTAATGATCGACCAAACGGGTCGGATTCGAAAGTCTAAGCGGTTGTTTAGATCGCTTACCTTACGACCCTACATAAGCACTAAACCTAAAGTGACGAGTTAAACATGTTAAAAACATGTTTAACGAATTTAGAAAATAGGTTTGGTATCAAAACAAACGGTTTTGATACGTAAAAGTAGTTTGGTTACAAAATACGCAAGAATGCGTATTTTGGCCGAAACTACGACTCGTCACTACGCCTAGATAACGTGGTAATCAGTAGGTATAGTCATACGGGACTATAACCATCGTGATTACACTCACGTTGCGAAGTTCAAACGAACTTCATGTTGATCATTGACTGGTCAAAGCAGAAAGTTAAACACAGTTTGACTTTCGTGCTAAAAACGCATAAAAGAACGAAAGAAGACATACAAAGGGTCCAAGCAAGCAAATCTTGATCCAAGTAGCTCAGGTATGAAGCAAAGGCTTCAACTTAGAGCATCTTAGATCAGATTTGAATGAGGATTGCAAGAAACTATGGTGGGTATTTATAGGAAATGGACCACCGTTAGGATCGTTCCTCACGAATCGTGCCTCAATCTGGACCGTACAAGTGGGCACACGGTTTTGTAATACTAGGGGTACTCAAAAACCATTAAAATTTGCCCATAGATTGGTAGAAACTATGTCCCAAAAGCCTGGAAACCAGCTACTGTTTCTGAAAAACAGTTTGCTGTTACTCGGCCTCTCACTTGGGCCACGTAAGAGCTAAGGGAGTCCTACGTGGGCCGCCTAGTACTCTTTCACAGAATTACAGTTTGGTCCCTGTACTTAAGAATCATGCATTTTGAGGTGTTTTTGACACGTTTAAGCCCCGTTAACCTCATTTCAAGGCTCTAAAATGATGTTAAAGTATAGGGAACTCAAAACATGCTCAAAAATATCTCGGATGTCGGTTTGTTTGGTCGTACGATCGCGTTATTCGTTTAATTACGACGGAAGTCGTAACGAACGCAAAAACGGTCCAGATTACGCGACGAATGGAATTTTATCATGCCAATCACTAAAATAAAATATTTTAATGATTACATAAATTTTTGGATGTCCGGGATGTATTCAGAATGTAAGATAGGCGCGAAAATACAAACTTATGCACTTTTTGACGCTTTTAGTCCCTATTGATCAAGAAAGTTTATTTTAGCATACCGAACCCCTCAAAACCTATTTCTAAACTATATAAAGGATATTTAGGGTATGTTTAACTTATGGTCAAGTTCCGGAATGTTCGTTACTATACGAATCGGTATAGTTTCGCAGTTTGACACAAATAGTCCCTGCGATCGAACAAACTTGATTTTGACACACCAAACCATCCAAAACTTATTTCTAAGTTTTGTGGAGGTTATTTAAGGTATGTTAAGCCTATGTCACTATTCCGGAGTGTTCGTTGCATTAAACTGGTTATATTTACACATCAGTGCGCGTATAACCTTCCAGAAAGCGATTTAAAGCTTAAAATCGAACAAGAATTGATATGTGCAAACGATACACATATTTATAAAATCCCAAGTGTGAGATATAATATTTCATTGGTTTGGTATTTTTTTGATGATTGAAGTGACACAGGTGTCACAGTCTCCCCTACTTTACGAAATTTCATCCCGAAATGTAATTTTAGAGGAAACTTGTGAAGACAACTGTGATAGTTTCGCTTTCGAATGAATCCCTCGAACCCTAAGTAAAACTCTGGGCCATGTTTGGATTCTTAGCGAAATTGTTAACCGTCAAAGTGAAGTCCTTGTAGTAACAAAACATGGAGTTTCGAACTACGAACAGAAGAACGTTTCTCATGAAGACTTATCATAGGAAACTTGTGTGTGCTCGAAATCAGAGTTGGGGAGTGTAAGATAAAATGACATTGGTCAAGGTCCAGGACTTCTAGTAACTTAAATAATGCTACGTTCGCAATGTAATAAGGAACACTTATATATAGGAAGTACCAGCGGCGTATCCACCATGCTCCTTTCTACATTGTTCCCGTTTCGTTATTCTTATTACTATAGGTCTTAACACATGACAAAACTTGTTGTGGTTTCTGTGCACTGAATTCCATAATTATGTATGCATCCATAATTACGTAATTCCTTGCACAATCCGCACAGTTCATTTCATAATGTGTAGGGGAAAAATCAATTGAATAAACATGAAGTAACTTGACTAGACCACCAAAGGATCTTTTTAATTAGATCATCGAACAATCTTTTTAACTAGATCAACACATGATCTCCTTAACTAGACCGTCGTACGATCTTCTTAAATAGACCACTTAAAGGGATCTTTTCAATTATATCATCACCTGATATTCCTAACCAGATTTTCAAATCAATCTGTTTAACTAGACCACTCAAGGGGTCCAATTATAGGATAGTATTTCATAACCCAAGGGACTTTAACAACAACGTAGAAGTCCATTAAGGAATTAAGATAGTACATTTGGATATCCTACTATGAATCCTTTGTACGAAGATATGGAAGATTCTACGAGGATTTGGATATTGAAAATTCGGATCACACAAAAACATAAATAAAACTCAAAACATATAAGAAAATATATAAGCACAAAATCACATAATTTGTTTAACTTGATCTTTAATTTGTTATCTTTGGACATGGGTATTTTAAAGCACACCAGGAATCCAATCCGTGGATTTCATTTGGTACTTTAAATATCTCCAAGAATCTAATCATAAAGATAGGAAGATCTTAATAAGAATTCGACTTTGTCCTTTATTGAATCGTAATATACGTATTAAGGCATACGAATAATTCAATTAAGGGCTCCGATTTGAGCGATAATAATCCACAGAGATCTAATTGTGAAGATAAAAAGATCCTATATGGATTTTGGAATTTGTGTAACGAGAGGTGTTTCGACACCTTGCACTAGGCGTGCTTAAGTCGATACACAAGGTAGAAAGTTCACGAGGTTGAGGTGCTAGATATGCCAAGGCGACATATGAAGCAGAATTTAAAGGTTAAGAAGCAGCAGGGTTTGCAACAGCTTTGCTTTGGATAGCAAAGCGGCACATGTTAACCAGATGTCCCCATCGTCCACCGTGGGTACATTTGAAACAGGGTATTTGATTCGGATGATGACAGTGGCATTGATTGCACCCAAGAGCAGTTTCCTTGCATGGCTTTATCCCTGAGGCGAGTCATGGTGATAGTTAAATCAACGGCCTTCTGGAGTACGACGCCAAATTGTTGGGCAATGGTAGCACCTAGTTCGGACATTGTTGTTGCGATGAAGAGGCATCATGAAGAAAATGGAAGACATGGGAGGAAACAAGGGAATTGAAAACAGAATAACAATGCATAAAATTGCGATCATTTGTTTGTTACCTAAGGCAAACAAATGAGACGGTAACTAATCAAAGTAAATGGGTCAATATAATGTATCGCGAAGACATGCTCGCCTATAAGTGGACACTCACCCCAAGAGTTCCCAGGTAAGAGTGGTTGGTCCGATACTGCGGATTTGTACGAACACTCTAGCCTTAGACAGAAGACCTAGGGTACAGGCACCCACCCTTCCAGTTTGCACGTGTTCACATTATTTAGACCAAACTTTGACGAGATTTTGAAAGCTTTGAAGGTTCAAAACCATATAATAAATCATCCTGGAACAGATGATTGGTTTTCAAAGCGGAAACGAAATTTGTGTTCTTATTGTGGTTGTCACCTAAGGATAAGTGACGGTATTGTTTTAAAACTAAACACAAGATAACTTGTGTTAGGGTCCTAGGAAGGTTATAGTCTAGGTCAAAGCATTACTAATAACCTAATTCCCTATAACCATTGGCTCTGATACCAACTTTTCTGCCACACCCCGACCACGTAAAACAACAAAACGTGGCGGAAACGTCGGGGAGTGTTGTAACAGAATCATTGTTTCACAACCATGGATTAAATAATTTTGTTTTATTGAATCATTGAAGTCTTTGTTCTATTACAAATCAGATAAATACAAATATTATCTTTCAAGTTTTAAAGTCGCTAAGGCACGAGTCCATCCTAAGTGTAGCATGTATCAACAAAGCAGCACCTGAAACATGTATAAAAATAGGTACGTCAGCATAAAAATGCCTGTGAGATACATAGGTTTCATTGTAATTAGGATTCATGACTTATAAGTTTAAAGAAAATGTTTAACAAAACTAGTCATGATCCTTGTAAATGTTTTTGTTTTGTAAATCATATAAAAATCGATAAGAAAACAGATGATATACAAGAAAGATGTATAAATAAATAAGTAGATAAAAATGAGTTTATATATATATATATATATATATTGTTTGAAAAACAATATTTTGATAAAAGGTTTATAGTACATGTAAAAGAATATACTTTGGTTTTAAGAAAGTCGAATAAGTAATATATTAAAATATATTTCAGTTCCAAAATTGTCAACCCAAGTGTACTAAACAACGCCACGGTATGTAATGTGATGAAAACACTTATATATAAGAAGTACCAGCGGCGTATCTACCATGTTTCATCACATTACACCCGTCCCGTTATCTAAGCACTACCCAAACCTAATCGTTAAACAAATAGTATATTAAATATACTTTAGTTGTTAAAAATAAAAATTTTCAGTAGTATATCAAAAGTATACTTTGGATTTATAAATAACATATTAAAATATGTTTTGGTTTTATAAATAACATATTAAACTATGTTTGGTTTTATAAATAACATATCAAACTATGTTTTAATGATTAACAAAATATATGTTAGTTTTGTACAATATCACATATGAGAGCATATCAAACTATACTTTTGGGAGTATAACTAAATATACAAAAATAATGTGATTTAAGAATTCATTCAGACCTAGTGCATCAAAATACACCTTTGAGACTATAGAAATACCAGAAAGGCAATCCCTATTTGGAGAAAAATAAATTGGTTTCAGACATTCCATGACAACAGGAATGGGGTGTCAAATCCTATAGTGCTATATCATACTACCAACCGGTCTGGTGAACAAAAAATTAAGTACTATTCCAGACATTAATTTTATAATCTTTGAAAAATTAGAGTTTAAATCATAAATAATCATTCAGTTTGTAAAAAGATAAGTACAAATACGTATACTCAATTATACTTTTGAAAACAAGAACATAACAAATAGGTACACATGCTTCACCCCAAAACATTGAAAACAGTAAAAGAGGGGACTATGTACTCACATGAGAGTGCTTAGAAGTCTTGAACAACTACCAAGCAAAGCTAGAGGGAGCACGGAATCAAACGGCACCTAATATAGGTAACTACATAAATAAACCGGACCTAAAACGGAAGATCAGATAGAATGAGGTTTTGTAAACCAAATGTGTGTGGGAACTCATATGATATGGTTTAACAAAACCTACATACTAAAACAAAACCTAACCTAAGTGCTTACGACCCATTTAGGTAGCTTACGCTACTTTAACGCGTCGTTCGCGTAAAACGCGTTCGGAACGCCTAACTAGTCCTATGACAAGTATTATATGCCTAAACATGTTTAATTATGTTGCATAATCAGTTAAATGACAAAAGTTTGGGTTACATATGCTTAAATATCAATTATGCATAAAAAGGGTATTTTGGTCATTTTCCTAAGGCATATAAACTACCTATCATACAACTAACTAAACGAAGTGACAATAAGGTATAACCTTGGAAGGTTATTCCCTATGCAACTATGGTCACCTAATGTACTTGGTCGGATCCTAATGATCGACCAAACGGGTCGGGTTCGAAAGTCTAAGCGGTTGTTTAGATCGCTTACCTTACGACCCTACATAAGCACTAAACCTAAAGTGACGAGTTAAACATGTTAAAACATGTTTAACGAATTTAGAAAACAGGTTTGGTATCAAAATAAATGGTTTTGATACCTAAAAGTAGTTTGGTTACAAAATACGCAAGAATGCGTATTTTGGCCGAAACTACGACTCGTCACTACGCCTAGATAACGTGGTAATCAGCAGGTATAGTCATACGGGACTATAACCATCGTGATTACACTCACGTTGCGAAGTTCAAACGAACTTCGTGTGGATCATTGACTGGTCATAGCAGAAAGTCAAACACAGTTTGACTTTCGTGCTAAAAACGCATAAAATAATGAAAGAAGACTTACAAAGGGTCCAAGCAAGCAAATCTTGATCCAAGTAGCTCAGGTATGAAGCAAAGGCTTCAACTTAGAGCATCTTAGATCAGATTTGAATGAGGATTGCAAGAAACTATGGTGGGTATTTATAGGAAATGGACCACCGTTAGGATCGTTCCTCGCAAATCGTGCCTCAATCTGGACCGTACAAGTGGACACATGGTTTTGTAATACTAGGGGTACTCAAAAACCATTAAAATTTGCCCATAGATTGGTAGAAACCATGTCCCAAAAGCCTGGAAACCAGCTGCTGTTTCTGAAAAACAGTTTGCTATTACTGGGCCTCTCACGCGGGCCGCGTAAGAGCGAAGGGAGTCCTACGCGGGCCGCCTAGTACTCTTTCACAGAATTACAGTTTGGTCCCTGTACTTAAGAATCATGCATTTTGAGGTGTTTTTGACACGTTTAAGCCCCGTTAACCTCATTTCAAGGCTCTAAAATGATGTTAAAGTTTTGGGAACTCAAAACATGCTCAAAAATATCTCGGATGTTGGTTTGTTTGGTCGTACGATCGCGTTATTCGCTTAATTACGACGGAAGTCGTAACGAGCGCAAAAACGATCCAAATTACGCGACGAATGGAATTTTATCATGCCAATCACTGAAATAAAATATTTTAATGATTACATATATTTTTGGATGTCCGGATGTATTCAGAACGTAAGATATGCGCGAAAATGCAAACTTATGCACTTTTTGACGCTTTTAGTCCCTGTTGATCAAGAAATTTTATTTTAGCATACCGAACCCCTCAAAGCCTATTTCTAAGTTATATAAAGGATATTTAGGGTATGTTTAACTTATGATCAAGTTCCGAAATGTTCGTTACTATACGAATCGGTATAGTTTCGCAGTTTGACACAAATAGTCCCTGCGATCGAACAAACTTGATTTTGACACACCAAACCATCCAAAACTTATTTCTAAGTTATGTGGAGGTTATTTAAGGTATGTTAATCCTATGTCACTATTCCGGAGTGTTCGTTGCATTAAACTGGTTATATTTACACATCAGTGCGCGTATAACCTTCCAGAAAGCGATTTAAAGCTTAAAATCGAACAAGAATTGATATGTGCAAACGATACACATATTTATACAAATCCCAAGTGTGAGATATAATATTTCATTGGTTTGGTATTTGTTTGATGATTGAAGTGACACATGTGTCACAGAAACCATTGATGAGCCACCGCACCAAGCTCTCGACACCGCACACCAAATGTACTGACGGAGATGGAAATCTGATTTACGATGTCGGTCTCAAATCTATTGGATGGAGATGGCAATGCAACAAGTAACTTCCTTCCCCTTTCTCCCCGATGTTTGCTGAGAGTACACCAAAAATTCGGTAGAAAAATAACCCCGGAGCCAGGGGTGGTATTCTCAAACAGGGTCGGATGTCACCGAGCCCTCCCCGGCTTCCACTTTATTTATTCTAAATAAGGTTTGCTCCAATAGTCATCGTAGTGATAATAGGTATGATTATATTAGATTTTTTTTTAACGACAAAGATTACATAAAAACTCCTACTAAGTTACATCAATTCTACCTCATGCCAGGATTTGAACACTGGTCTCTCCCTAAAGGCACAAAACCCCTCTACCATCCCACCAAAGTGGTGATGGCATTTTAATTATTATTTTTTATACCGTATGAATAGTTTATCAAAAAATACAAATATTTTACTAGAAATTTATTCTACAATTTATTTATTATTCTACAATTATAGCACCTATTTAAAGTGAATACTAACACCTATTTAAAGTGATAGTTGATTACGTAAAAAAATATGATATAACATAAAGTTTAAAAAATGAGGGTTGTTTTTATAATTCTATCTGGAACTTTGAAATCGTTTTGATATGTTTAAACGACTTTATAAACAATAATAAATTTTACTTGAGATTCAATTTAAGCTTCTATCTGGAATTTTGAAATCGTTTTAATACTTGAGATTTAATTTAAGCTTCTATCTGGAATTTTGAAATCGTTTTAATATGTTAAAACGAATTTATAAACAATTATAAATTTTACTTGTGATTTAATTTAGGCGGTTTTAATATGTTAAAACGACCTTATAAACAATTATAAATTTTACTTGTGATTTAATTTAAGTGGTTTTTAATGTGTTAAAACGAATTTATAAACAATTATAAATTTTACTTGTGATTTAATTTAAGCGAAATAAGACATAGATCATGGTTGGACATCAACCCTCTTCTCCTTTTATATGACGACTTTTTTACGTTCTTCTTCTTGTCCCTTCACGTGAACGCATTGCACATACATGTATATCACACACATACATACGCATATATATGTATGTATTTGTACATACATATGCGTATAACGTTGTATATCGTTTTTCTCGTGTTGTTGTTATGCAACCATTGTCATAGTTTCTGTCATTGTATGTTGGATATAAATAATTTGTGTTACCTCCAATCGTTGTGATCGTAGCCATTTTTGGCCTAATGCCTATATCAGGGGCAGAACTAATGAGGAAGGAGGGGTAGCCCGAGCTACCCCTTAACCATCGACCGAATCATTGCCGGAGTACTCATCAGAGAACTTTTTCTTAGTTTGAACCTTGAAATTTTGTATCATTAGGTATTTAGATCTGAAAGAGAATAGTGATTGGTGCAGATACAATCTAAAATATTTTTCCGGTCGCTTTTCTTTTCTGGTCGTTCTCCAACGGCAAGGCTTGCGTGTAAATTTTGGAAATGAAAAGGGAGGCTGCGTGTAAACTTTTAGAAAGGATAGAGAAGAAAGCGTAGTTGTATATAAACCTAACATATATATATTATTTAAATTTAGTTATTTTCACTTCAATCTGGGAGATAACATAGTGAGATATGAATTATTTTATTAGTTATTTTAAAGTACTTTATATATTAATTACTCAAGAGTTAAATGCCAAAATGGTCTCTCACGTTTGGTTACTTTTAAATCTTTTGAATCTGGGTTACTGTGGTTTCAATTTTGTTGCCATTTTCATCCAAAATCCAAACTAAGTCTGATTTTTTAGTTAACCACACTCATTTTTGTCGTTTTCCTCCCTTTTAATGAATGGCAAAATAGTCTTTTAATGTTTTATTATAACAAATTAAAAGAACAAAAAAAATTCACAAAGTCCCTTTATAAAACCCTAACTGTCCCTTCTTCAACCCCAATCCCCTTTGTGATTTTTTTTCCTTTTTTTAATTTGTTATAATAAAACGTTAAAAGACCATTTTGCCATTCATTAAAAGGAAGGAAAACGACAAAAAGGAGCGTGGTTAACTAAAAAATCAAACTCTGTTTGGATTTTGTTTGAAAACGGCAACAAAATTGAAACCATAGGGAACTAGATTCAAAAGGTTTGAGTTTTGAAATAAAGTGAAAAAAGTAAACAAATCTTAGGGACCATTTTGGCATTTAACTCATTCCTCTTACATAGTTACATTCATTTAACTTAATTATTAGTCGGACATGAATTATTTTATATATTTTGTATTATTAAAAATATATATATTATTAATATATGTATCATTTCATTTAATCTATATTTTACTATTTTATTCGATTGTTTCTCATACTAATGTGTAAAAACATTAAAAAAAGATGAATTAAAAATTAAAATTATGGATATGAATTGTGACTTTACGTGAATCAACTAATGGTTATTCAATTAATATTTGAAAGCGAGTAAGCACATAAAAAGTAACGAAAGGCCTCCTTTGCGTAAACCATTTAGTTCATATACACTAACGAATGCAAATTATTACTATTACGACCCTCAAGTCGAAAACTTCTAGTTTTGTACTCTCAACTTTGTCGGCGAAGTGCAAATTAGTGCAAATGTCTTTTTCTTCTCTGTTTTATTTATCACATACACTTGAGCAAATATTAACATACCTTTAGGTCTAAAAAAAATTTCAAGATACCCCTGAAATTTTCTTCTAGCTCTGCCAGTAGCCTTTATTATTGTTATCTTTTGGTTTGAGCATATGATTTCCATCCGCCACAAGTTAGTATTTTTTTTCTTATCGCCGTGATAATAGTTATGATTATGTTAAAGTTTCTTTGTAATTGTTCTTTTTATACCTTATAAATAATTTATCAAAAATAATTCTATAATAATAACACCTATTTAAAGTGATAGTTGATTATATAAAAAAGGTATGATATAATATAAAGTTTTAAAAATGAGGGTTGTTTTTATAATTCTGTATGGAACTGTGAAATCGTTTTAATATTTTTAAACGACTGTATCAACAATAATAAATTTTACTTGTGATTTAATTCAAGTGCAAAATATTTAAATATAATTATTAAAGAAAAAACAAAAAATCCTACTTAGAAAATGATTTTTTTGTTTTAACTTTTATTATTAAAACATATTGAACAGAATTGAATGTGAAGTCTGAATAAAAACTTTTAAAGTTATAATCATTTATACAACAACTTAGCTAAAAATGACCCACTTTCTAGGTGAGCATTAGATCCATATCATAATTGTATGAAGTCCAGATTTTTTTTTTTCTAAATAAACAAATCGTAGATTTTTATTTAATGTAATACTAGATTAAAACCCCGTATATTACACAGGTTGCATAAATATAATTTTATATAATAAATAATAAAAATATATATTTAAAAAAAACTGGTATATTGCACGTGTTGAATAAAATATAATGTCATATATTAATACAAACAGTCATCAAGATTTATCTTTTAAAAAATAAACATTGATGTACTATTTACTTATTATAATATTTTACTTTGTTATATTATTTTGCATAAATGTAATTTTATATAATAAATAATAAAAAATATATCTTTAAAAAAACTCATATATTGCACGTGTTTAATAAAATATAATGTCATACGTTAACACATTCAGTCGTCAATATTTATCTTTTAAAAATGAACTTTAATGTATTATTTACTTATTATAACATTTTACTTTGTTAAATACGCATTCTTAACTAATTTTTTGTTTAAAATTATTATTATTATTTAATATGATCACAATAAAAATAAACATTTATATTCTTATCTAATTTTTTGTTTAAAATTATTATTATTATTATTTAATACAATCATAATAAAAACAAATGTTTATCCTTATTTAAATATTTATTCTTATCTAAATTTTTGTTTAAAATTATTATTATTATTATTTAATATGAGAAATAAATAGAAAAATAAGGTGAGAAAACACCAGAAAGTTTTATTCTTATCTAAATATTTGTTCTTATCAAATATTTTTGTTTAAAATTATTGTTATTATTTAATATGAAAGATAAATAGGAAATAAGATGAGAAAGCACCAGAAAGTGACACGTGCCCGAAAAAGATTTTTTATTTATTAGTATAGGAAGATATAGAGGTTGGATCATGTACAAGACCAAATTCACGTACAAAGCATATGCGAAAAGGAAAAGAGGACAAGTATCATTGACAGTAAAGATAATTTAGTTATTTCTTACTTAAACAGCTCCCCTCACCCAATTGATTGGATATCCATTATGTGATTACACATTTAACATAAACCATTACGTGATTACACATTCAATATAAATCAATTACTTGATTACACATTCAATATGATTTGTAATTGTTGATGTTATAATAATTATGCTTATTACGTGATTACAGATTCAATAATAAGAACATGATTGTTTATGCTTTACTACGTGATCCGATCTCTAATATATGTTATTATGTAGTTATTATAGGTTGATTTGGCTAATGTTTTGTATATAATTTATCCTTAATATGTGATTAGACATGATATATTGGGTATTTCATATTAAATATTAAATATTATCTATTACATGTTTTTGTTTTTACGTGATTACTCGGTGTAGTTTCACATAAATACTATAATGAAATCACGTAATCACGAAATGGGTATTTAAATTCACGTAGTCATGTAATAATACATAGTCAACTATTGTTATGTAATTATGTAATCACTTAGTGTGGTTTCACATTCTATAATGAAATCACGTAATGGGTATTCAAAATCATGTAAATTTTTTTTTAGGAAACTATAACAATATGTTGCTCGAATTAAAAAGAATGAAATGCTCGTCAATACGGGAAACTTTTTAAAAAAATATTAACGTATGAAAAAGTTATAGTCGTTTGACAATAAAGGAGAAGGAGTTCAAGTGAGAAAGGACCAGAATACCCTATTTCTATTTGTTTCTTCAATTTTTTGAACCTCATAATTACGAAAAATGTCACCGCATAGTTTTTAGCAATTGATCTTCGTACAAGAGAAGTCTCTCGTACAAGATTTGGATACTCTCTCTCTCTATATATATATATAGAGAGAGAGAGAGAGAAAAGTTAACATACAAAGCATACAATATATATGTATATAGAGAGAGAAGAGTCAACATACAAAGCGTACAATGGCACATTTGAATTATTTTAAATAATGCACCTTTTGTTGTGTATTTTTCAAATAATGCCGTATAACAAAAAAGTTATGAACACTTAAAAAACTTAAAAGAATTTCATAAAAGAAAATCAACAATGATAAGCTATACCATTTTTAAATTCACATTTGAATTCTTCTTTGATTTTGCCCTTGTATCATCTCATCTCTTGATTTCTTAATCCAAATGTCAAAAATCCTTCTAATATATATATATGGTAGGAATCCTAAGAGAAGTGCATTCTATTTGAGAAATTGAGAAGCATTCTGGACCAAACATTTTACTCAGGTCAATTTTTTTTTTTTTACTTTTAATTGCACGTTTTTAAGAGGTTTTTTTTTTTACATATATACATATATGTATATTGTCAGTTTTGAATTATACACATATGTTTATAGTCAATTTTTAAACTATACATATGTGTATACTATGAAAAATATATATACGTAACCTAAGAAGTGTAGGAAACTGGGTCAAACGAACGCCGATTGAGTTCATTCCGGCAGCATTGGGACCGGCTCGTCGAACACTAACAAAAAACTCTAAACGCTAAACCCTAAATCTAAACACTAAGGCTAAACCCTATACTAAAACCAAAAAATTAAACTCATAACCCTAAATAAACCCTAATGCTAAACCCTAAAATACTAATGCTAAACACTAAAACTAAACCCTAAATACTAATGCTAAACACTAAAACTACCCTTAATTCTAAACCCTAAATACTAATACTAAACCCTAAAGTTAAAACTAAATCATTTCCTCAATCATAGATGTACAAATACTTATTTTTCAATTTTAAACACGTATATACATATATGTATAGTTAAAAGGTTGACAATATACACATGTGTATAAATCACTAAAAGAACTAACAGAAAAAGCTCTAATTTTTCCCTTTTTTTGCATTTTTGTTTTGGTAAAATGTGTGGTGTAGAATGCTTCTCAAGTTTTCTCAATTAGCCTAGTACTTCTCACACGATCCTAACCCTATATATAAGCTACCTTATATATATATATATATATATATATATATATATATATATATATAGGGTTAGGGTTAGGTTCATTTGTGAACCTCCCCCTTATTTGTGAACTTAGTAAACCCATCTTGGCCATTGATTTAGTTTTAAGATTATAAGGGTAGGATTGTAATTAGCAATTTATACTTAATTTTTATTTGAATATAATCTAAGTTTGATTTTGATCCATCTAAATCATTTTCCATATTTTTTGTAGCCTATTCCTATTTCCTTGTGATCTAAATGATTTGATCGTACCAAACATTAATTTGAATTCAAGATTCACCCAAAAAAAATCGACAGGCCTATTCTTCTTAGCAATCGATGAACATCTTTTTCAATTCATTTTAGTTAGTTAGTTTATCTCCATTCCTGGAGTTTTTTCAATAATCATATATCATACATTTGTCTTCGCTCAACTGTGATATCATGTCAGACACTCCCAATCCCCTTCATCTCCATTGTTACCGACGAAACTTGAAGTTTCCACTCGTCTCCACCGCACAAGACCATCTAATCCCAATCTCAGATATAGATCTATTTTTTTTTTGTTCGAATATATAAGATCAAAGATTAGATTGCGACGCCAGGGTCTCAATTTTAATTCGTATGAGTTTGTTTTATTATTGAATATACAAAGATTGATAGTAGGGTTAAGATATTGAATACTATAACTTGTTGCAATTTAGAACCGATATGAATCAAGGATACTGAATGTGAATATAAATATAGGTATTTTATACTAATGTACAGATATGTATAAAGTTGTGATTTTAAGTTGTTTGACATAACTTTAATAAAATAAATAAATAAACTAACTCCATAAGCTACTTGGAGCTAGAAGTGAAAAAATGTTAACCAAGGGTACTTAATCCAACAAAAAAGAAAGGTAAAGGACAAAAGTTAAAATTTTGAGCAAACCACATGGAGTTACCGAGGTTTTCAGGCCTTGTGCAACAGGCGTGTCATAACTTTGTTTTTAATGGTCCAGCAGATATGGCTCTCTCAGTTAAGATGAGATGGTTAAAAAATAATGTTAAAGCTTGGCTCAAAGTTGAAAAAGAAAAATCTAATGGGGAATATTTAGTCAAGAAAAATCGGATCCAACAGTTGGAAAGGTTAGCGGAGTCGAGGTCGTTGGAGGTTGGGGAGTTGAACGAAAGGGCAGAATGTATTAGTTTCATCATGGATTCGGATCGCAGAAATCAACTGGATGCCAAGCAAAAATCCGGATCTAGGTGGGCCCTCGAAGGTGATGAAAATTCTGCTTTTTACCATAATGTCATCAATGCCAATATTAGTAACAATCGTATTAATGGCTTAATGGTTAATGGTGTATGGAGTTCGGATTCGGTGGTTGTGAAAGAAGCATTCTTTGAAATTTTTGCTAATCAGTTTGTGGAACCGATGGCTACTCGGCCTACCATCTCGTGTCAAAATATGGTATCACTGTCTACGGCTGAAGCTAATTCTCTTGTTGTGCCTTTTTCTCTTACGGAAATAAAGGAAGCTATATGGAGGTGTGTTGATGACCGGGCTCCGGGCCCGGATGGCTTTAATTTCAAATTTATTAAAAACAACTGGGATCTTTTTCAAGGCGATTTTCTCAAGATTTTTAGGAATTTCACTCAAATGGGTCTATCAGTAGATGTTGCTCGTCTTCGTTCATTGCCTTGATTCCTAAAATTAATGACCCAATTTCTCCATCCAATTTCCGCCCTATTAGTTTAATTGGAGTGGTTAACAAAGCTATTTCTAAAGTCCTGGTGAATCGGCTTAAAAAGTGGTTGGTAATCTTGTGTCGGAGAAACAGTCTGCCTTCCTGGCCGGGAGAAATATTTCTGATGGCCCCCTTATTCTTAATGAAGCTATCGCTTGGATGAAGAAAGCCAAAAAATCGGGTATGGTTTTTAAGATTGACATTAATAAAGCTTATGATTCCCTCAATTGGAATTATCTAGATTCGTTTATGGCTCAAATGAACTTTCCGGTGCTATGGAGGGGCTGGATTATGGCAACTCTTGTCTCATCTAGCGCTTCGGTACTTGTGAATGGATCTCTTACTATGGAATTTGAGTGTACACAAGGGTTGCGTCAAGGCGATCCTTTGTCTCCCTTTTTGTTTGTTATTGCCATAGAGGCGCTTTCCGATATTATGAAAAAGGCCGTGTCGGAAGGTATTTTCAAAGGCTTACGGTGTACATCCAATGGTCCTGTTCTCTCCCACCTTATCAACGCGGATGACGTTGTGTTTCTTGGAGAATGGTCGGGAGAAAACGCCCTTAATCTGTGAAGGATTCTGAGATGTTTTCATTTAGTCTCAGGTTTGAAAGTTAATCTTTCTAAATGTTCCGTGTATGGGGTAGGGGTGAATGATGTAGAGGCTCATCTTATGGCAAATGTTCTAGGTTGTAAGAAGGGCTCTTTTCCCTTTAAGAACCTAGGCTTGGTGGTAGGTGCAAACATGAATCTTATTCGTAATTGGAAGCCGGTTATTGATGTATTTAAAAATCGGTTGTCGCTTTGGAAAGCAAAAAATCTTTCATATGGGGGTAGAATTACCTTGTTGAAGTCGGTTTTGAATTCATTGCCAACCTATTTTTTTTCTTTATATAAAGTACCGGCTAAAGTCTTAGAGATCTTGGAGAGGTTGAGGAGGGTTTTCTTTTGGGGTGGTTCGGATGAAAACTCTCATATGAGTTGGATGGCCTGGGAAAAGGTAATTGCTCCAATGGAGTACGGTGGATTAGGATTTGGATCACTTCGAGACGCTAATTTAGCTATGCTATCAAAATGGTGGTGGAGATTCAAAACGGACAAGGACGGTCTATGGAGAAGAGTGGTATGGGCGATTCACCACAACAATAGATCATAGGCTCCGATTCCAGCAAAGATGTCAATGCCGGGTCAATGGAAGCAGATTATCGGAATCCGTGAACATCTCAGTCAGGTTGGTGTTAATCTTCTTAATGCAATTTGGTGTAGGGTGGGATGTGGTTCGAAGGCAGCCTTCTGGCTTGACTTCTGGATCAGT
The DNA here is from genome assembly GCF_002127325.2 of Helianthus annuus. Taxonomy (NCBI): domain Eukaryota; kingdom Viridiplantae; phylum Streptophyta; class Magnoliopsida; order Asterales; family Asteraceae; genus Helianthus; species Helianthus annuus. Next base: position 23,368,031 of record NC_035443.2, on the reverse strand, counting down.
GAGCAGCCTTTATGTGTTGGTTTCCCGCTATTATTTGCTCTTGAGACAGATAAGACTTGCTGCGTCTCTGATCGGGTTTCATGGGGTGAGAATTCGGTGAACTTATCATGGAGGTGGAGCCGTCCTGTAACATCGGCTAGTGAACAACAGGAGCTGTTAGAGTTGTCGCTTCTTCTTTGTGAGTTTAATGGCGGTAATGGTCCAGATGCATGGGTCTGGAAGTATGATAAATCAGAGGTATACTCGGTGGCCAGCATTAAAAATATTTCAGCTACGGTATCAAGATCGGTCCAGGAATACTTGTTCTATTGGAATAAATTAGTTCCGAAAAAAGTGGGGATTGTTTCTTGGCGTGCTTTATCGGAAAGGCTACCTACCCGGGTTGCACTGGCTGCAAGAAACGTCTATATCGCAGATAACGACTGTTTGTTTTGCGGAGAATACGAAGAAACTTGCGAACATCTGTTCGTGTCGTGCCAATTTACCCAAACGATCTGGCTTATTATTTCTCAGTGGTGCAGATCCCCTCCCACATTCGCATTCAGCTTAAAGGATATCTTGGATGCTCATGTCTTCGTAAATGGATCCAAGATGAAAAAAATGGTTCTTAATGCTATCTCTCAGGTAGTTATTTGGTGTGTTTGGAGGATGCGGAATGAAATCTTATTCGGCCAGGCAACTCCCAATATTACTAAGGTTGTTGAAGAGTCTAAATCGATGGCTTATCATTGGATCAAGAATCGTTCGGGATCATCTCTTTGGTCATGGAATGATTGGCGGAGTTTTAATTTAATTATGTAATGTAGTTGGTTTGGAGGTCTTTTCGTGTTTGGAGTTATGATATGTAAATTTGGTGTCTAACATCTTGCTAGTTGATTAATAATAATTTTGTTGGCCGTTCTAAAAAAAATTTAAGTTAACAGAATACAAGAAGCTTGTAAATACATGTAAATGATACTTTAAATGTAATAAGCAATGACCATAACAATTATTTAACCCTGTATTTCATTATCATCCCTCTCCTACAAATCCAATTATGACTACCTATTTAATATAAAGTGGATAACATGACAAGAAATAGTAAAATAAGAGCCATGGGTGTATCAAATGACAAAGCTACCCCTATCCCCATGTGAGGAAAGCACCCCACACCCTCTTTCCAATGTCTCAAAATCAACTCACATGGAGGGCATATTGTCTTTTTAATTTTATTAATAATTTCTACCCTCGGAATGTTTTTCCTTTTCGGGGTGTACTCATGTTGCTTCCAATAATTTATTTATTAATTAATTAGAGTATTTAGGAGACAATGACAATGATTAGTGAAAAGTTAGACACCAGATCCAATTTTTCTTCTTTTTGAAATAATAATTTTAGATTATTTGAAAAAAACGATGCTTTATTTTTAGTAATTCTCCGATACAACTTTATTTATTTGCTCATTAACAATTAAAAAATACATATATTTTTTACCTTACTCATCTATACTATATAATAATATTTTAAGATATAGTTAATGTGACTAGTGAAAATAAGAATTTGAATATAAACAACTAGAAACGAAATTTCTCTCTCTGTTAGAAACGAAAGGTCGCCGGACATTCAAACAGTCGGACGGTTGCCGGTGGCTCGACGAGGGTGATTCGGCCGGTTTAGCGTGCGTGGTAGTGGTGATTGCTTACTGTTTTGCATATCCTTCCTACCGTTCATCCTAAACTGTCTCTTTCTCTTCTCCATTCGCCTCCCGGAACCTGGATCCAGCGTCTTGCGACTGTTTCTTTCTCGGTCATTCCCGGACTTACTGTTTTCTCTGGAATTTTATTTGCTTAGTAGGTCTGATATTGATCGCGTCTATCTTTATAGCTCAGCTAGATCGATTCGAATCCTATTAACCTTATAAGTTCTGGTTTTTACGGTAGTTTTTGCGATGGCTGCTCCGTACAGGGAGAGAGAGGAGGGTGAAATAGAGGAGAGGAATGATGATTACTTGAATGGAGAAAACAACAACGATGAAGTCTCAAAGGACAAAGCTATCACGTTCTACGTCTCAAATATCCACCCTCACATCTCGGACGGTGAGTTGTGGACGGAATGCAAAAACTATGGTCACATAGTGGATTCATACATTGCAAGGAAGTTGGATAAAAGGGGTAATAGGTTTGGTTTCCTCAGATTTGTTAATGTGAGGGATGCGGACAAAATGGTAAAGGCGTTGAATCAGATGATGTTCTATGGGTGGAAGATAAGAGCGAATGTGGCCAGGTTTGTAAAAGTCATTAAAAAGGGGAAAGTTCAGAATAAATCATGGGTTAGAAAGCCAGTCAGTCAAGTTAATGTTGGGGATTCAAGTACTGGGGTTACAAAAAACAACTACGTGAAACAAGGCCTATCATGGGCAGATGTGGCTATGGGCAAAAAGGTCGAAAAGGAGGTAGAGACAGACTTAGCGTTTGCAAACGAATCTAAGCTATACATTAATTGGAAAGATAGAGCGGTAGTCGGGGAGCTGCTGAACGGGGAATCACTAAGAAAGGTTGGCATCATGAAGTTACAGATGGGATTAAGTGATGCACAGGTAAGACACGTCGGGGGCCTAAAAATAATAATAATCTTTGGCTCATCAAATAAGATGGAGGAAAGCTTGAAAAATGAGAAGGAGGTTTGGAAACAATGGTTTGGAAGCTGGGACAGATGGAATGGGGACTCCATTCCATTTGAAAGGATTGCATGGCTTAGGATTAGAGGTGTCCCACTCTAACTTTGGATAAAAGAAGTATTCGACTGCATAGGCGAAAGGTTTGGCAGAATCATAAAGCACTCGGAGGCCGATGACAGAGATCTAAGTTTTAATGAAGATATTGTGGGTGTAATAGTGAAACATGGGGCCATGATCAACGAGAAGATTTTGATTAAATGGAAACACCAGGTATATGAAGTTTGGGTGACTGAGACAAATCATTTATGGTTGCCGGAGTTCATTACGGAGCTGAACATGGGTCCAGAAACAAAACCAGAGCAGACAAATCCGGTGCCGGAAAATATGGAAACGGAAGACATACCGGTGACTCCGAGGTCAGAAGAGGAAGAGTCAAAACAGATGGGTGGTAGTGGCGTAAATCCCAATAATGATAGTCATGGGGAACATTTGGAAAAAGAAAATCCAGCTAACAGAGAAGACCACGAGGTGCATGCGGTTTCGGGTTCCGAGGAGGATGTAATAAATGTTCTAGAAAACACGTGTGTTGTAGGTGCACAGTTACCACTGGATAACCATAATCACCATGGACCGAAAACAATTATTGATCATGGGCCTGAGATGTTTGAAAAAATTAATGATGTTGGGCCTGCTCAGTCAGCCCAAAAGAAAAGGAAAAGACCAAGCATTGCTGACGTTAGATCCTCCTGTTTGAAACCCACATCAGTAATTGGTAAAGAAAGGATCCCTGACCTAAACATAGAGCTCTTAGATGAATCAAGATTAAAAACAAAAAAGAAGAGGCCGAGATGCAAGGTTGGAAAAAACAACAAGAGGAGAAACAAAGGCAAGATAAGGATTACTGAAGAAGATTTAACTTTCGGAAACCAAGAGGGGGATGGCTTGGATGATGAGTACAACTTGGAATGGGAAGAAGATACAAACCAGGGTACACAACAAGAGGACGTAGAGGGTGACGAAAAACAAGGCATAACAAACAACATCTCAGCAAACGAACAAAAGATTATAGAAGAATCTGAGGCAACGATTGATTTAGGGGAAAAGATCGGAGTCGACCTAACCAAGCATGACCAGCTCATAAAGACCACTGTCTCTGAAGAAATGGCGGACGTGGTGAGCCAATGAATTTTGGGACCATTAATTTGAAAGGGGCAGGAGGGGCTGGAAAGGCAGCTCGAGTCAGAGGTTTGTTAACAAAATTTAATTTATCTTTTATCGCCATCCAAGAGACACAGTTCAGGGACTTACCCCTAAGTAAAATTAGGAGGTTCTGGGATAATCCAAGTTTTAAATATGCTAAGGTAGATGCAGAAGGCAGATCGGGGGGTTTACTATCATTATGGAATCCATTGGTATTTAAGAAAGAATTGGAGGTTAAAAGTCAGAATTTTATCATAGTAAAGGGAAAAATAACAGGTATGGCAAATGCTTTGGTAATTGTGAATGTGTATGGCTCTACAATAAAGGCTAACAGAAGAAGAATGTGGGAAGATCTGTTGGAGGCAAAGAATGGAATAACAGGAGATTGGATAATACTTGGCGACTTCAACGAGGTCAGATTCCCTGAAGACAGGTTTAATTCTCAGTTCGATATGAATGGAGCCATCTGTTTTAATAATTTCATAAGCAGAGGGGGGTTCCAAGAGTACAATATGGCAGGGAGAAGATTTACATTTATGTCTGGTGATGGAAAAAACTTAAGCAAGATTGATTGAGTTCTGGTGTGTGAAAACTTCATGAACAAATGGCCCAACGCAACGTTACTGGCCCTGGATAGGGATATTTCGGACCACAGCCCTTTAATTTTGACCACGGTGAACAATAGTTTTGGTCCATCTCCTTTTAGACTATTCAATAGCTGGTTCTCCATGTCAGGCTTTGATGAGGCAGTGAGGAGAGGTTTTTCAATAACTTGTGAGACAAATTTCAAAGATGAAGAAATAGCTGAAAAATTTAAGGCAATCAAGGAGGAACTAAAATCATGGCGAAAATTAAAAAAAGGAGGAAGATGAGAAAGCCCTGTTGGAAGCACAAGAGAAGGTAAAAGCCCTTGACGTGGCGGCAGAGAGTAGAAGCTTAACGGCTAAAGAACTAAAAACCTGGCAAGAAAGTAAACTCAGAATAAAAGACTGGCATGAAGCGGTGACCCTAGATCTACAACAAAAGGCAAAGCTTAGATGGGAGGAGTTGGGCGACGAAAACACAAGATTTTTCCACTCCATAGTAAATAATCACATTGCAAGAAATAGGATTGCGGGGTTATGGATTGAAGGTGATTGGGTCTCGGATCCGATTCAGATAAAAGCCCATTTTGTGACAGCGATGAAAGGTAAATTTAGCGAACCGGTCAGCTCAAGACCCAGGATTGGGCCTGGCGATTTCAAACAACTTAGTTCAGCACAGGCGAGTGGGCTGATTCAACCATTTTCAATGGAAGAGATCAAAATAGCGGTTTGGGATTGTGGGGTAAATAAATCACCTGGCCCTGACGGGATAACATTCAAGTTGATTAAAGCTTATTGGGAGGAGATGAAAGGATTGCTAATGCAAATAATGAATCAATTTTTCATACACGGCTCTATCCACCATTCATGCAGTGCCTCATTCATTGCCCTCATACCAAAGGTACTTAATCCCATGACCTTATCTGATTTCAGACCTATATCACTAATAGGCATGGTGAACAAATTGATTTCTAAAGTCTTAGCCAACCGGCTAAAAGGGGTTATCAAAAGTGTGGTTTCAAATGCCCAGTCAGCCTTTGTATCGGGAAGTATCATTGTAGACGGTCCATTAATCATTAACGAAGTGGTGGGGTGGGCAAAAAGAACAGGCAGACGGATGTTCGTGTTCAAGGCAGATATTGAAAAGGCGTACGATACGATTAATTGGAAATTTCTAATCTCAATTTTAACTCGAATGGGTTTCCCACCTAAATGGAGGAACTGGATAATGGGTATATTATACATAGGTAGAGGCTCGGTTTTGGTGAATGGCTCACCTACGGGAGAATTTCATTACAAAAGAGGCCTAAGGCAAGGCGACCCGTTATCACCGTTTCTGTTCATCATTGCAATGGAGGCCTTACATGTATTAATGACTAGAGCTAAAGACTGCAACGTGTTTTCGGGTATAAAATTACCGGGCGACGGCCCACATTTAACCCATATGCTATATGCGGATGACTCAATCTTTGTGGGGGAATGGGAAGAAAGCAATGTAAGATGTCTCAACAGAATCCTTCGAATCTTTTATCTCTTATCCGGCTTAAAAGTTAATCAACGCAAAAGCCAGCTATATGGGGTGGGAACTGAAGAGGCAGCAGTGGAAGGTATGGCTTCTATTTTTAATTGTAAAGCTGGGAAGTTTCCATTTGTTTATCTTGGGTTGAAGGTAGGAGCAAATATGAACAAAATAGTGAATTGGAGAGAAGTTATTGATATGTTTAATAAAAATTGTCAAATTGGAAGGCTAAGAACATGTCATTTGCTGGAAGAGTAGTATTAGTAAAATCAGTACTCGGGAGCCTGCCTAATTATTATTTATCATTATATAAGTGTCCTATTGGAGTTCTGAAGGTACTGGAAGGAATCCGTAGAAAGTTTCTCTGGGGAGGGAACAACACGAATAATAAGATAAGATGGGTGAAATGGGAAAAGGTTGTAGCAACAAAGCATTTTGGCGGACTCGGCATTGGAAGCATTAGAGACATGAATCTGGCATTATTGGCCAAGTGGTGGTGGAGACTGAAATTAGAACCAGAAAACCTTTGGGTAAAAGTAATCAAGTCGATTCACACCAGTCAAAGAAGGGTGGAACCGATTCCAATTAAAAAATCACTGCTCGGAGTTTGGAAAAATATCGGCGAGATAGGAAAGGAATTCATGAAGAGCAACATAGACGTTACTACATGCTTGAGGAGCAAAGTGGGGATGGGGAATAATACTATGTTCTGGGTCGACATCTGGCTGGGCCATAGTCCACTGAAACAACAATTTCCTAATTTATATCAGCTTACAACCAGAAAAAGGCTTTGGTGAATCAATGCTATTGGGCGAACAATGGAGGGATAATATGGGATTGGCCATGGGAAAGGATCCCAAGTTTGGAAATGGAACTGAATGAATTACAAAGTTTAAATGGCCTATTACAACAACAGACTATATCAACAAGTAGCGATGTTTGGTATTGGTATAATTATGAAAACCAGGAGATTAGCACAAGAACAGTGAGAATGGCGTTGAGTAGACAACTCGACCTAAATGCTCCCGCTAGTGACTTCGAGTGGAATCGGTGGGCGACAAATAAAAGCTTGATGTTCGTATGGAGAGCAATGGAGGAGAGAATACCGACGACTACGGCCCTGAAAAATAGAGGTTTAAACATCCCAGACGTAACATGTGGGATATGTGGGGCTGCAGAAGAGACGGCAACGCACATACTCATACAATGCAATTTTGCTAAAAGAACTTGGGAAGCAGTGGCTGATTGGCTGCATATTCCACTGTTAAACACGGAGGGTGACATCAAAGATCTACTAGTGGAGTTGAAAGAGTTACAAAGATGCAAGAACGAGAAAAGAGCAATACACGCGGTCGCGATCCAAACGATGTGGATACTATGGAAGAACAGGAACGGGAAGATCTTCTCAAATAAACAAGATGATGTTCAAAGAATAATGATGGAGATTAAAGAAGCTTCGTACCAAGGTGTGAAAACGAGATCAAAGTTCAGATTGGTATCAAGGCAAGAGTGGTGGGATTTTAATTTATCAATGTAATCGTTTTAGATTTCTGTATGTTTCTCCTCTTTTTCTTCTTTTTCTTGTTGTTCACATCCAGCTTCTGGCTGGGTTTTTGTATTTGGGTTTGTGGAAATAAAAAGTTGTCTTGGCTATTCAAAAAAAAAAAAAAATCTATACTATATAATAAAAGAAATCATGTAAGGGACAGGCGCTCTTAATTATTTTTCTAAATATTTATTATGGAAATCAATTATTGATAATATTAAATTTAAAATTTGAAATTTGTAGAAGAAATTTTAATGATAAAGATAAAGATAACTGTTAATAATATATTAATTATTATAATCATATATTAATTATTAAAATCTAAAAAAATATATTAGCGTTTTAAATATTTATAAAGATAAATATTTTATTTAATTGGTAGTTTTAATTGTTTTTACATTTTGATGATAAAGATAAGGATAAATAATAATCACATATTAAAATTAAAATATTTATTTTAATCATTGGTTATTGTTTTTTTATTGAAATTCAATGTAAAAACTTGAATACACATTAACACATACTCAAGTTTGGTCTGCCTGTGGCATGTAATGTAGAATTCTACATACTCAAGTTTGGTCTGCCCGTGGCATGTAATGTAGAATTCTTATGATTAAATATCCCATATTAATTGGTGTAACTCTTTCTTGGCCCAAAAAATTAAAATGTGAACCAAAAATTAAACTAAACCTCACTAAACCAAGGTAGAATATGTGGCCACGTTTAATTTAAATATCCCACATTTCAACATCAGGTAATACGTAAGTTTCTAACTTAATAATAAATAAACAAATAAAGTAAAATGTTATAAACCATGTAATACACAACTCTTTAACCTAATAAAAAATAAAGTGAGATGTTACAATAAGTAAATAGTACCTCAAAGTTCATTTTGTTAGAAAACACATCTTGATGACTAAATGTGTTAACGGATTACATTATTCGTGTAAGACATGTGTTTATTCAAATCGTGTCGTACACGAGTTTTTAAAAGATGTAATTATTTTATTACTTAGTATATAAAATTATATTTATTCAACCCGTGTAATACACGGGGTTCTAACCTACTTTCTATATATTGCCTTTTGTTAATGCAACTTTTTTTGTTTCTTTTAAAGATAAATATTTGTTTTGTCGAAATGACTATGACGTCGATTTTGATCTGTGCGATTTTTCAGTCCTATCGGTTTATATTACGGAATATCTATATTTTATATACCTTTTTTTTATTCATACACTAGTCTTTAGCCCCCGCATTGCAGGGAGATGATCTAAAACCGTGCTACCAGCCGAGTGGCAACCGAACGGCGATCAAAATGATATGAAAATACGAATGTCTAACATAAAGCGGCTTACATGACGTGAAACGTAGATAAAATCGAATTTATACCGACACGTATTAAAAATTCTAGTACCAAAAAAACTTGAGGGATCAAATGTGACCACTAAATACCGTGCTAAGAAGCGACCGAACAACGATCATATCCGCAAAAAAAGCCTAAAACAAAAACTAATAAAAAAAAAAACTAAACTCAATCAACTACCGGGAAATGAAAAACATTAAAGTTCAACAAAAGAAAAAGAAAAAAAATACATAAACACAAAGGACAAACCCACAAAAGACAAAATATGCATTATTTCTTAATACCGATACATATTAAAAAGTAAAGGGGTAAAAAAACTCGAGGGATCAAATGTGACCACTAAACAACGTGCTAAATAACAACCAAACAACGACCATATACTGGAAAAAGTCCAAAACAAAAACTAAGAAAAATCTAAACTCATTTAACTATGGGGAAAATTATAAGAACCGAAGTTTTATAATAAAAATAAATAATATTAAAGTTCACCAAAGAAAAAAATAGAAAAAAAAACATTAGCATAAAGGACAACCCACAAAAAAATAGATATTATTTCTCAAATGTTAGAAAATTTCCTTATATGGGGTAACTTTGTAGAATAGTAACCAAATATAAATAAATGATTAATATATATAGATAATAGATAATATTATAGATAATAAATAATTGATATTATGTTGATTTACCATTCATATATTTTATCATAATCACAGTGTTTTATACTATTTATAGTTTAAAATATCATTAATTTTTAAGAATTCATGTGTTGATCTACGTTGCCATAATGGACGAATCTTAAATAATTAAGAAGGAATGGATGCTATGTTTATTGGATAATTAAGTAAATAATAATAATAATAATAATAATAATAATAATAATAATAATAATAATAATAATAATAAGGATAATGATAATAAAATTATTTTTAAATAAATTAAAAGTAAAATTATGAGGCTGAAGGAGAGAACGTTATATGGCATTATTTGAAGTCTTTTATTATAAGTTAGATAAATTCAATATACCATAGCTACAGAGTGTCATACTTTTGTGCGTATGAAAAAAAATGTATGCAAATTATCGTTTTTAGTAAAAGCGATATTTTTTATTTCAAAAGATAAAATACTTTATTTTTTATGTTGTATAAAATCGTTAAAAATAACTACTGTTTGAAATAAATTATATCTACATGTTTTCATTCAGTCATTCTATGGGATATATTTATAAATAGATTAATAGTTACGTACTTTTATAAAATTACCAAATATTATATGCTGTATTTTAGTTTTTTTTTTTAAGTGTGAATTATTCGTGAATGTCGGGAGGTCTAGCATACGTTGTCTTAACCGGGTCCTCGTTAGAGAGCTCCCTCGCACAATAGATCTCCAATTTAAACTCCTCAATGAGAAATACTTATCACTCAGACTCAACCTTGAGATCTAAAGGGTAAAACTCACCCAAGCCCATCATAAGTTAATAGTGCAGGCGAAGGATCTTAATGACATATGAATTAAATAAGTAGTATATTATTGCTTTAATAAATACAATCTTCAGTTCAATGATTGTACCCATGCAGTTACAGTTGTACGGTGAGTCTATTTGAAATAATAAACACTTGGCATGAATGATAATCATGGTGATTAACTTTATCACAACCAAACTTATTTAATTGAGTTCATAAATGATAGATCAACTAGTTGACTAGAATCTTGATTGTCCCCAATGGGCTTCATGGGCTTGAAAAGAAGGGTGATTTAGAGCTCTAATAGCGAATGAGTTCTAAAAATCAATAGGTTTGGAATGACGCACCTCATGGCTTTGTAATTTGAAGGTTATTTGGTGCAATATTTTATAAGGTACGAAAACTCACAAAACAATTTATGCTTCGGGTGAAATAAAAATCTGTGCCCAATTAGAGGAAATGAATTAAAAAAATTAGACCTTCATGGTGAAGCCAAGCCTTGAACTTGAGACTTTTACATTATCTTGAGATGTTTTTTTCACTCCATCACCAACAATTTTATGTACAATAAATGAATGCGTATATTAAATACATAATTGACTATATATATAAAGGTACGGGATCAGGAGAAAACGCCCTAAAGTGTGAGAACGGTGATAACGCATCCTGATGGAACACATGTTGCGGATGTAATCAGTGTCTGAAGGTTTTTTTTTGTCTTTTCAATATTCTTTTTTTTTTCCCCGAGTTCGTGCGTCACATGGTGCTTCAGTTTTGGCGTCTAAGATAATTTTGGCGTTAACTAGCTTCATTAATTACTTGGCGTTTTACTGTTTTTTGATTTGTCTCGTTGAATTAGTTCTTTTTGTGTCACATAGTTAAATTTTTTTTTTTGCGTTATGACGTTTTCCAGGTCACTTTTTTGGCGTTCGTGGCGTTTGTTAATAATTGATTACCATTAATTAATATTTTATAAGATTACAATAATACGAAACTAAAATAAACTAATAGTCTTCTGTGGATAGGATTACATCAGAGTTGTACCCATTGCTTTGTTCCTCACTTTCTTCAGATTCATCATCATCAAGTTTTAGATTGGCGTATAACGCCATCATTTCGTCTCTCCTTTGCCGCAACCTATACTTAAATATCATTGCAACCCTGGACTTTGCACCGTTCGAAGGTGCTAAATCACAGAGTTGTTCAAGCAGATGTAGCCTCTCTGTCTTCAACATTTCCTCCATCGGCAATGAATATTTCGCCCTGTGTTGATAAGTCACTTCAACCATTCCTGCTTCTTCATGCACCACCCAACTGCTAACTGTTGGTAGAGGAGTATCGTCAATATCATCATCATCATCTTCTGTCTGAAATTTTCTCTCCAATCTTCTTATTACTGTTCGAGTACTTTCACAATCGTTGGCTCTTGGAACCCCAAGGGCTAGACTATCCCTCTGAACCCCTTCAGACATGCCAAGTATGGTTTTGATTGTCCTTACCTTCACCCTTCTCCTATCAGAGAACTTTAGGATGAATCGTCTCTCCGACCTTTCAAACCTCTGTGCAATAACCTTAGCCATTTTTTTTAAGTTTTTGGCGTTTTGGACAATATGTGGCGTTTTAAAAATGTTTGGCGTGTTGAGTTGTTTTCTCATGGTCTACTTTTATAATGACTTTTTTTTCCCGCGCAGTGACAGGTAATTATGGCGTTTTGAAAAAGATAAATAAATTCAATTCCCCAAGTATTTGGCTTTCAATATAATAAATGGTAAAAGTATTTGACTCTATCGGCAGACTGTTTGGGAAGGTTGTTCATGCTTCAATGATGTCTAATGAAGTTAAGGACCTCACTTACGATCTGGTCGGTGTTCTTGTTGGGGATGGGGAAAAAAATTGCAAGACGGTTACCCTTAAATGGAATGTCAAGAGATTTAAGATCTGGGTGGATGAAGAAATGGGGGATTGGGTCCCTGACTGTATCGGTGTCGGTGACTCTTGGGTAGATAAGTTGGAAGTAGTTCGGAAGCGGGCGAGGAGGATGGTATTTTTTCGAACTCTCCGGCAGGAGGTGGCAGGTCTCGGAGACGCCGGAAGATGGGGGGAAGCCAAAGAGTCGATCAGGTTTCGAAGGGTCTAGGAGACGAACATTTGGGCAGTTTTTCTCAGGATTGCATGGAAAATGATCATGGTGGGAATGCGGCGGCTCAAGTTCCAAGAGGAAGACCTGCATGTCCGGTGAATTTGGAAAAGGGGGATTTTTTGTCGGGTTTTAATTTCAATGATTTTGTGGAGCCCAGGAGTTTTATTAGTGGGCCTGAGGTGCCAGACAAGGCCCATAAAAAGAAAATTAGCCATAAGGCCCAGAGTAATTTGTTTGTTAGTTCCACAGGGAAGCCCAAGTCTAAGAAAAGAAGAAGAGTTGATGACCCATTTGTTTGTAGTAAGGAGAGGGAATCTTCTGGAATTAACGGGGAGGTAAATGTGTTTCCTCTGGATCTTAATGTCAGGGCTGTGGATTCTCTCGAGATCACCGTGATCCAGGAGCCAGCCATTAATGGTGATAATCATGGAGGGAGTATTAAGGAGGTGGGGGAGGTGCGTGAGGCCGATGGAGTGTCTGTTCCAGTATTGGGGTCGGATGTTTCCAAAGAGACGGAGGAAACAATAGCGATGGGTATCGAAGTTGCTGCTGACCTTATAAATCACAAGTTCCTAGTAGAGGAATTGATCAGGGAGGAAGGTGTTCAACTTGGTAAGTTATGAACTTCTTATCAATTAATATTAGGGGGATGGGCTCAGAGTTGAAAGCCGGGTGGATTAAAGGTCTGAAGACGGAGCATAAAATTTCGTTCTTATCTATCCAACAGACTCAAATGGGTGAGGTTAGTTCTGTTTTAATCTCAAATTTCTGGGGGGTCTTCGATTTCGAGTTTGATTGTGTGGGAGCAGATGGCAAATCTGGTGGTTTGGTCTGTATCTGGGACCCTTCTTTTTTTAGGAAGCAGGAAGTGGAAAATAATAGGAATTTTCTGCGAATTAGTGGATACCTGTGTGGGAGCGACCAGGGTCTTAATGTGCTCAACATCTACGCTCCTCAGCGGGTGTCGGAGAAAAAAGCTCTATGGGATAGTATTTCAAGGGTAATTAATTCGAGACCAGGTCAGTGGGTTCTGCTAGGTAACTTCAACGCGGTCAGAAGTCCTGAAGAGAGATTGAATTCGGTTTTTAATAGGAAGTGTACGTTGGATTTCAATGAGTTTATCGACAGTTCCGGGTTGGTGGAGTATTGTATGAAAGGAAGACGTTTTACTTTCCTGGCGCCTAATTCAAACAAGTTAAGTAAAATCAATAGGGTTTTGGTGTGTAATGATTTTTTCGATAGGTGGCCCGAAGCGTGTTTAAGAGCTTTACCAAGGTTATACTCCGACCATTGCCCAATATTCCTTGAGGTTAAACGAAACAATTTTGGGCCCAAACCTTTCAGGTTTTTCAACTCTTGGCTGGAAAGGGATGGTTTTGATGAAGTGGTGGAGAAGGCCGTGGCGTCATATGTGATTAGGGGGGATCGACCTGATGTTATTGTGCTTAACAAATTGAGACATGTCAAAACCTGCATTCTTGCTTGGAAAGATGAAGTTTTGAGAAAAGAAAAAGAGGATTTGGAAAGGGATAAGAAAGAATGGATGGAGTTGGACAAACTGTGTGAAGAAAGAGCCCTTAATGAAGACGAATTGTGGATTAAGGAGGAATGCCTAAATAGTATTCGGGAAAAAGAGCGTTTGGCGGCGTTAGATTGCAAGCAAAAATCGAGGTGTAAATGGGCATTGGAAGGAGACGAAAACTCTACTTTCTTTCATAATCTTTGCAATAATAGGAAGAGGAAAAATGGTATTCCGAGGCTGAATATTGGGGGTTCGTGGGTGTCTAAACCAAAAGCTATTAAAAAAGAGGTGTTGGGTTTTTTCAGGAAGCATTTTTCGGAACAGTTTAGAAATAGGCTTGTGCTTTCGTGCCCTAGTATTAAACGTCTTTCGGAGGAGGAGTCTTTGGGTTTATCTGGTCAGTTCACGGTGAAAGAGATTAAGGATGCGGTTTTCGAGTGTGGTGGGGACAAGGCCCCTGGACCTGACGGCTTTAACTTCAGATTTCTAAAACACTTTTGGAGGCTTTTCGAAGAGGATTTCAAGGAAGTCTTGGCCCATTTTTATGAGTCTGGGACTATTGACAGAGGATGCAGCTCGTCGTTTATTGCTCTTGTTCCCAAAATCTTTGACCCGATCGAGCTAAAGGATTATCGGCCGATTAATTTGATTGGGCTGATAAGTAAAGTTATCTCGAAGATTTTAGCTAGCCGTTTGAAGAAGGTTATTGGGAGTGTGATTTCGGAGTCTCGATCGGCTTTTTTAGGTGACAGGTTCATCCTTGATAGCCCTTTGATTTTGAGTGAGGTTTGGTCATGGCTTAAGAAGGCGAAGAGAAAAGAATTCATTTTCAAAATTGATTTTGAAAAGGCGTATGATAATGTCAGCTGGGGGTTTCTCTTGGAGATAATGCAGCAAGTGAACTTCCCTCCTCTTTGGTGTATCTGGGTCAAAGGTGTGTTATCTTCTGCGAGATCATTTGTCTTGGTTAATGGGTCCTCTACTTTTGAGTTCCAATGTCAAAAGGGTATGCGCCAAGGTGACCCTTTATCCCCGTTCCTTTTTCTTATAGTTATGGAAGCGTTATCTTGCCTTATGTGGAAAGCGTGTGAGGTTGGAAAGTTCAAAGGGATTAAACTGCCTAATGGGGGTCTAGTTGTGTCTCATCTTCTCTATGCGGATGATGCCTTGTTTGTGGGAGAATGGGAGGAAGTTAATTTTAAAGTGGTGGCCAGGTTGCTTCGGGTTTTCCATGCTTGTTCAGGTTTAAAAATTAACTTTCATAAGTCCAATTTATTTGGGGTGGATATTGATGAAGAGGTCGTTGACCACATGGCGTCGATTGTGGGTTGTAAAAAAGGAGTCTCTCCGTTCAATTATTTAGGTATTCCTTTGGGGGCCAATATGAACCGTGTCAAAAATTGGGACCCCGTTGTCAAGATTTTCAAGAATAGGTTGGCGTCTTGGAAAGCTAAGATGTTATCTATTGGGGGTCGGGTTGTTTTGATTAAAGCGGTCTTAGAAAGCATTCCCATTTACTTTTTCTCTATTTTTAAAGTCTCGGCCGCTATTTTGAGTAAATTGGAATCTCTCATTCGGAATTTCTTATGGGGGGGGGGTTCGGAGGATGATAGGAAAACTCATTGGGTGGCTTGGGAGAAAGTGGCTCGTCCTAAAAAGTGTGGAGGTTTAGGACTGTGCAAACTTAAATTGGTGAATGAGGCTTTAATCGCTAAATGGGTTTGGAGATTTAAAATGGAAAAGGATAGGTTGTGGAGGAAAGTGGTGTCAGCCGTTCATGGGGGGGAAGAGAAGCTGGATGCCTTTGCCGTGTAACAAGGCGGTCTCGGGCGTGTGGAAGAACATATGTAATTTGGAATCCAAAACTAAAATAAAAGGTATAAGCATTCACAGGTGCATAAAAGGGGTTCTGGGTAATGGCTGCAGTATCCGTTTTTGGTCCGATACGTGGCTGGGTGACATTCCTCTTAAGTTGAAATGGCCAAGGCTTTTCGCCCTGGAAAAAGATAAAGGCTGCTGGATTGTTGATCATATTCCAACCACAAAAGAAGACATTCTTCAGAAGTGCTGTTGGAGGGCCGATCCGTCTTCGGCAGAGGAGGTGACGGAATTGTCTGATTTTGTGCTTGTGTTAAGTGGCGTCTCGATCTCAGATAGCAAGCATAAATGGTGCTGGTCCCTGGATGCTTCGGGTAAGTTTTCTACGAATTCCTTTAAAAGTTCGATGACGGATGGTATGGGCGATGTGGTGAGATTCTCGGTTAAAGGGTGTGGGTGGGTGCCATCAAAATGTAGAATTTTTATGTGGAGGCCGGCCCTTAACCGTATTCCCACTAAAGAAGCTCTTGTTAAAAGAAACATTTTGTCGGGATCGGCGACCTGCATGTTTTGCAGGGAAGGGACTGAATCAGTTGACCACTTGTTCACGGCTTGTAACATTTCTTTGGAAGTTTGGAATCGGCTATGTGAGTGGATAAAGATTTCGCCTTTCTTTGCTTTTTCTTTCCTGGATCTGCTCGTTGTCCATAAGGTAGTAACACGGGGGCCCAAAGCTAAGGTTATTGTCCGTGGTCTTGTGATGATCTCTTGTTGGGCAATTTGGAAAGCGAGGAATTCCAAGGTTTCTCTAATAGGAGAGGTGTTAGCGCAGAGATTTTCGGGGAAGTTAAATCTTTAGGTTTTTTTTGTGGCTAAAAAGTAGATCCAAGCTCCGCAACTTAGCTTGGAGTGAGTGGTGTATTTATCCTTTGTATATGTTGTAATTGGTTGTGGTGCGGCCTGTTTTTGGCCGGCCTTGTTTTAATAAAATTTGCCTTTCAAAAAAAAAGTTACTGTGTTTTTGTTTCAGATTCATCTGTTTATGGCTGTAACACGTCTCATCTTTGCGGCTGTAATTATGGCGTTTTGTTTTCCAATGACGTTTGGATAAAGATGTCACCTTTTGTTTTATTCTCTTTACACATTGTTTTAACCTTTTTTTAGATTTATTATAATAGTGCTTGTCCAAAGTAATTTTATTATAGTTTGGTAGTTTTTGGGCGTTTTATGGCATGATGGCGTTTCACAAGCATTTGCCCATTTGGCGTTTATTATATATTTCATTACAGAATTAATGTATTGTTGTTCTTAGCTAAAAATTACATAACAAACAACAGAAAAAGAAAATTAAAAAAAAAACAAATAGAAGCAATTTGTGATCAAAATCTTCAGTGTCATCAATCTCTTTCTTCTTTTGAAACTAGAAGAACTGTCACAAATAAATGGCGTTTTGGGTTTGGCGTGGTTTTTTTTCTTGTTCATGTGTTGACGTGGGTTTGTGGATGTTGGAGACATAAATCGACTCCGTGTGGGTGGATGTTATTTGCCCGTCATCTTCAGTATCATCATCGAGGCCAAAGTAGCATGTACACTGGGATTGGTCTCTTCTCCTCATCCAAAACTTCTTCAAGAACAAAGAAGACAAAATGACATATGGGTGTCATCAGTTCCTCTTTCTTGAAATTTGTCCATCTCATGCAGCAAAATCTTACTCCCCTCACCTAACAAACCATTCAGCGAAACTTCATATAGAACATTACTGAGTATCAAAGAAAAGATGGTTGCCATTGTTGATTTCTCTCAACTTTTGGCGTTTTACAGTGAGTGGTATTTAGGAACCATTGTGTTTTTTTGTGTTTTTTTTGTGTGATAAACGGAAGGTGGTGAGACGTTTCTATTTATAGGATTTCTTTTGGCGCGTAGTTTAGGCGGGATATTATTTTATAACAGTAAATGCAATTAACAATTATCTGGATGTAAGGCTTGGCGTTTATATATTATGGTGTTTTACATTTTATGGCGTTTTTGTAGCCTAAGACCTTAAATAAAAACACAGAGAAAAACTACACAGTGATAAAATTGGCGTTTTGTATTTACTTAGCTTTTTATATTTCAATGGCGTTTTATGTAAGAAAGGATGTTTTACCTTTTTTTACCCTTAATGGAGCGCGTCCACGTAATAAAGTTTATGTTATTTACGAAAAGGCCACCGCGCCAATCTAGTCCATAGATTGTTTTGGTCTAACGATCAATAACCGTTCTCACTGTTCTCACACTTTTCACCGTTTTCTCTAAATCCTGACCCTATAAGCTTATAAAAGCTTATCGGGCCCTTTAAAAATTTGGGCCTCGAGCGATGGCACGGATTGGTCGGCCCAAGAGCTGGCACTGGGAAGGAAGATTGAGATGGTTCGGGCATGTGTAGAGGAGGCAATTGACAGCACCAGTTATAGTAGAAGGATTAACTGTGGAAGGGATGAGGAGTCGAGGTAGGCCCAAGTTGACTTAGGATGAGCAGATTAGGTAAGAGTTGCTAGAGTTACACCTCTCTAAGGATGGTCTAGGATAGGGGTCTATGGAGATGTAGGATTAAGGTTAATGACTTTTAGAAGTAGATTCATTAGGTCTGAGCATTGAGGCAGATGTTCAGCGTTTCTTTATGGTCTGGGCGGATTTTGCATTGATTGTGTTTTTTCATATATGTTACCTATCCACCACTTCTTTTGTTATTTAGTATCGCTCTTTTTAAAGATATGTGTAGTTTCTCACTTTTATACTATATGTCTTTGGTGTCGAGGGTCTCTCTGGAAGTAGTCTCTTTATCTCTAGGGATAGAGGTAAGGTGTGCTTACATCTTACCCTCCCCAGACCCTACCAATAACTTTGCTATTTGTGAGATTTACTGGGTACGATTGATTTTATAGGTGGGTCAGGGGTTCTATCACATCACACTGGGCCTTCGAGCGGTAAGTTTCCCCTTGATGGACGGGGCTGGTCACCAATATTGTTTGTGTTCGTAGGGCACGGGCGGCCTTTCGCTAATGCATTTACCCAAGTGACTGTGCTTGTAAAGTATTCGTTGACTGTTAAAAAAATAGTCTCTAATAATCAGTATAATTAGATTTTATTTATAATGAGTTACATAAATAACATTGCATGTGCTTTGGATCAAATTACAGGTTTGATCTATAGATTACCATTTTTATGGGTATAGTCCTTCTTGAAGTGTTTGCTTCCAAAGATAACCCTTAATTTAACTGTGTCAATTTAGTCATTTGTATTACCATTACCATATCTATTAATTCACAAAGCTTGTGAATAGTAGAAGTGTGTTTTTATAATTTCATGGGTATAGTCATTTTAGGTCTTTTAATTACCCTATCTATTAATTACCATTTACCTTATCTATTAATTCACAAAGCTTGTGGATAGTAGAAGGGTGTTTTTGTAATTTCATAGGTTTAGTCATTTTAGGTCTTTTAATTAAATTAATAGCTTTTAATCTTAAATTCTTAATTACAAACTACAAATCATTAATACAATATTTATATTCTTTATTAACTATATAAGAAAAAGAAGATATGATACTTTAACTATAAATCTTTTTTTTTCAAATTTATTTTCCATGCTAAAAAAAATCATTTTCATATACCTATTTTTAACTATAAAACGTTCTCCCGATATCTTTAAATACGTGTGGATCCTTACATACAAGGCAAGCGATAACCCATCCTTTCGATATTTACAAGGATCCTGAACATCGGCATTATGAACTCGAATTAATTTGATTGTGTTTTACTTAGAATTCTCCATTTGAATATCGAATTAATTTGATTGTGTTTACTTAGAATTCTCCGTTTGAATTTTTCTAAGTGAATGCGCCGCAACGCACGCTAGCAAACTTACTAGTTTTAATTGTTGATGCATAATGTCTATCGCCTGCGTCATCGGTCTATGTCGTGTCGAATGTATGAGATAGGCTAGCTTGGTGGATTAAAATGTTAAGTTTATGAGTATTGGCCAGAAAGCACGAAATGGCAAGTTCATGGGGTCTGGCCAGAAAGCATGAAATGGAAAGTTCATGGGGTCTGGCCAGAAAGCATGAAATGGCCAGAAAGCATGAAATGTTTCGTGAGGTCTGGCAAGCCTATAAATAGGTTAGTTGTGTTTTTCATTTGCAACTTTCCAGAGATTTGTGTCACGAAGTGCTGTCCAATTCTCTCCGTACGAAAACGTTTATAATAAATGAAAAACATGTTTAAAGTGACTTTCTACTCTTCTACTCCTATTCTAACACCGATGCAAGGTTTCTAGTCCGTTTCCGCCTTTCTAGAGACCAGATTTGACTCAGATTGACTCGTATTGGTCGATTCATCGATTTTACAAGTGGTATAAGAGCTCAGGATGAGTCAAATCTGTTGATATCAGTGTTTTGAATGCTTTAGAACCATATACTTCTACTCTTTCTTGGATTTTCAGACGAATTCACGGATAAAATGGACTGAATTTTGGATATTATGTGTAAAACATCATTTTGCACAGTCGTACAAAGTTTCAGACCATAAATCACACTAAAACTGATCCAAAAATGTCAAAAACTTGAAATTTTGATAAACTAAGTCTTCAAACGAGGTGAAACTGTCCAAATCGTATGAAAAAGTCTCCAGGTCGCACGAACTGATCTCCAGGTCACACGAAAAGTATCCAGGTCGCACGAAAAGTCTCCAGGTCGCACGAACTGATCTCCAGGTCGCACGAAAAGTCTCCAGGTCGCACGAACTGATCTCCATGTCACACGAAAAGTATCCAAGTCGCACGGAGTGAACTAGGTCGTTTGAAATTGTTCCAGTTCGTTTGAAGTGAAGTCCAGGTCGCTTGAAATTGTAATTTTTCAAAACTTAGAAATTTTTCGAAACATTTATCAAAGTATAAAAATGGACAATCAAGAGTTTTACAATGCGTTTTTTAGAGGAGGTATGCCTGCTCAAACTCCAGCAAGTATAGCCCAGAATGTGAATACGGAGAACAAGTTTTACAATGCGTTTTTCGCCGACGATTATTACCGACAGGCTATCTATCATAAAAACAGTCAACAACCATTCAATCCATGAGTTCAAATCAAAAACAGTCAATCCAAACAAACAGAAAAAGCTCTTTTGGTGAATCAAGATGACGAAAAGATTCCAGAATACGTTCCAGGAGATGGTCTTGCAATGCTGGCTGAAATTATTGAAGAGCCAGAACTGAAAATTGAGGAATGTGTTCCTGAAGTTGAAGAAGTCAGTGAAGTGGTGAATGAAGAAAGTTTTGCAGATCTAGAAGAGGAGGCAGCAGCAATCTACTATTATCAGTCTGAACAGGAGGTTATTACTAATGCATTTAAATCTATAATGCCAGCTAATGTGTTTGATTCTTTTGCAGGTTTCGAAGTTGAACAAACTCCAGTTCAAGAGATCATTGATGTTTCAAAGGAAATGAATGAAGATACTTTGAAAGAAATAGCAGACAAAGCTCTTATGTTCAAGCTGCAAGAGGTAGAACAAACTAAAACACCTTTTGATAACAATGAGACCAAAGATGCAACTCAAGAGTCAGTGTCAGTTGAAAAGGAGTCAATTATCGAGACTTGTGATACGTATGAGTCAGGAGAGAAGTCCGAGTCCGATGACAAATCAGAAAATGTGAAGTCCGAACCCGGAGAAAAATCTGAATCTGAGTCCGGAGAGTTTGGTAAATCGGAAAGTAAAAATGATAAACAAGAAAATGTTTTTGAAAAAGGTGATCAAATTCTTGAAAAGCCATGTGAAAACTGTTTGAAACCATGCATGGATTGTCTTGAAAAAGACAAACAGTTTCAAGAATTGAAAAAGTTTCACGACAAATTAAAATTTGATTTTAATGATGTTAAAGAAGCTTATGACACTCTGACACGATCAATTAAAGCAATTCACAATGAGAGTAAAGAAAATGATAAAATTGTTAATTTGCTCAAGGCTACGGTCATGGATAAGCAAATGTCGATTAACATCCATCTGGACAAAATCGCATCTCTAAAGAAGGAACTTGAACTGATGCGCATTGAGACAGAAAGAGTCGACAAAAAGTTGATCAGTTATCTTTCATCTTCATATGTGATTGATCAGATCGTTCCTCAACAAACTGATTTCAAAAATGTTCCACCCCCAATGTGGAATCATTACACTCAGAAATATCCAGACGGGGTGGAAGAGGCATTGAATCTCAAACTGAGAACAGAAGAGAATGAGTTACCGGAAAACATAAATGTTACATTCTCTCCGTCTGACACCGACAATGAGTCACAATTGGTTAAAACAGTTGTAGACCAAGTGTTGGATGAAGAAAATGATAACACTGATTTCGAAACGGTTAAAACTCATTTTGAGAATTCCAGTTCAGATTCTGAAGATGACGGAAACTTTCTTGATAAGTTTATCCCAAAGTCAGATAAAGTTTTGGATGACGATTCGATCATTGTGGTTTACACAATGACCAGAACTGACAATGTATACTAATTTTGAGTACCCGATTGAGAGTGCGAATTTGGAAAAGGTTGAAAAAGTTTTTAAACTTGTGGAAATTAACATCTCAGAAGTTAACAACAACTCATTTCTATCATAACCGAAAAAAATCTTTTTTTAAACAACAACCGACAAACAACCCGGGAAAGAAAAATGAATGGGTGGATAACAATGGTAATAACAAAAGACATGGTAATAATTACAAAAAGAAAGGTGTTGGTTTTGAGATGAAAATGGCTAAGAAAGAAGTTAAGCCAAAAGAAAAATTGAGTGAAGTGTTTGTGGCTGGTAATAATACAGAAGTCGAAAAGGATTATATCTTTAGTAAGCAAGCAATTGACGATTTTATTGACGATTTTAGATAAATATCGAGATATAAACCTAAATATCAAATACTTACTTATCTCGTGGGGAACATCTCTCGGATATATGGGTAACCCCCGAAATCTTGTTTGAGAGATTGCCTGATTCTAAGATACTAGGTCTTTATACTGTTTGATATCTGGGGTATTATACCTGGTCTTCTGATATTGCGGAAGCAATGGCCTAGACTTCGTATAATACTTTACGCGCTTTAAAAGCTTACCATCTGCATAAAAATTGATAAAATATCGAAAGATACGAATCAAGTGCAGTTGTAAAGAAGATTCCTTAAAGGGAACACACCTAAAGTCGAGCCTTCATCTCTTTGACTGAACGGTAGTTCATACCTGAGCTCTCAAGGTCTCGCACTAACCCAGATACAGATATCAAATTGGTATACTCACCTGTAAGACTGAATCTAGGGAATTTTGATACATGAGTATATTCTGAGGTGGGACACACGAATAATTTAAGTCCTTAAAACACTAATCTCGTATCTCGAATCGATTGAACTTTGTGTGAAATTTAAGTGGATCAGTATACTGACAATCTAAGTGAATCGTTTAGAACTTAAAGTGTTTAAAGCTCAACGGTGCTAGTGATTTGTCATAAACTAATATGATCCTCTGACGCAAACTCAAACAAAAATATTGTCTGTAAATATGTTTGTAAATATTTCTTTACTCCTTTTATGTTTCAGAAAAATATAAAAAGATTTTGATTTCTACTTTATTTTCAACAACCTATGTCCAAAAGCTGAGTTTTAAAATCTGAACATGTTGATCGTGTTTCTGAAAATAAACAAGTTTATTAATTTGAAACTTGAAGTTTTTATTCAAAAATCAAAAACAATTTGTGAAGTCTCCAAGGTCATTAAGTTGGACATGGATGATTCACTGTGAGGGATTTGGATGCTCAAATTGGTAAAATCTGATTGTAAAGAGCTAGGTTTAGTTGTTGGATTCTTAATATCGTCAAATCTTTATAGTATTTTGATAGGGGGAGAGAATCAAGTGATCCTGGACAACTAAAAATGCTTTCACTGTAAAAATATTTTAGCATATGCTGAAAGAGCCAGGTCATCAATCCTGGACATTCAAAATGATTTTTCTCATAAATATTTGAGATTTGCAGATGAAAGTTTCATATTACGATCCTGATAGCCGAGTTTAAGGGGGAGTCTGAAGACGAGCTTATCGCAAAGGGAAGCTTGTAACCGGAAAGCAAGGTGTCGATCCCAAAAGCACGGAAGCTTAACGAAAAGGGGAGCCTGAAGAAAGAGTCTCTGAAAGTAAAGAAGAGGAAAGAAGAGCGTGAAGAAAAAGACAGAATCGCTCGAGCTACATGGAGGCAAAAGCTAGCTGAAGATGAGCAGAGAGCTGCTAAGGAAAAGGAAAAGCTCAGAAAGACGTTATTGAAGAAGCCAAAGCGTCATGAGGAGAAGTTCAAGTCTGTTTGAAGATTTTGAAGACCGGCTGACTGAAGACTGCGGCAATATCCAAGGGGGAGTTTGTTGATGCATAATGTCTATCGCCTGCGTCATCAGTCTATGTCGTGTCGAATGTATGAGATAGGCTAGCTTGGTGGATTAAAATGTTAAGTTTATGAGTATTGGCTAGAAAGCACGAAATGGAAAGTTCATGGGGTTTGGCCAGAAAGCATGAAATGGCCAGAAAGCATGAAATGTTTCGTGAGGTTTGGCATGCCTATAAATAGGTTAGTTGTGTTTTTCATTTGCAACTTTACAGAGATTTGTGTCACGAAGTGCTGTCCAATTCTCTCCGTATGAAAACGTTTATAAACAATGAAAAACATGTTTAAAGTGATTTTCTACTCTTCTACTCTTATTCTAACACTGATGCAAGGTTTCTAGTTTGTTTCCGCCTTTCTAGAGACCAGATTTGACTCAGATTGACTCGTATTGGTCGATTCATCGATCCTATATTAATCATTTTAGATTTTAACTAATCGAAAAACAAAATAATAATAGAAAAACAAGTTAAACCCAACCCCCTAGGGCTGAAACGAACGGAACGAACACGAATAATGTCATGTTCGTGTTCGTTCATTAAGGAAATTAACATGTTCGCGAACTGTTCATGAACGCATACCGAACATAAGTTTATGTTCGTGTTCGTTCGTTAAGAAAATTTAGTTGTTCACGAACAATTCATGAACACTGGTCTCGAACGGAAGCAAATAAACGAACGTAAACGAACTTTTAACTTGAAAATAAAAAGTAAAAACAATGTAATCCTTAGTACTTAAATACAACCATCAAATTATAAATCAAAACACAAGAAGTCAACTACACCACCAAACGATGAATCAAGTTTAGCTAACTTAGACATAATTATCCAAAAAATGGCTTAGAATGTGCAAATTTTAGCTAACTTAGAAAAAAATAGGGTTTCAAGTTTTCAATATGTTTAGATAAAAGGTTTATTATTTATTATGTTTTTTTTTAATATAATCAAACGAACAGGAACAAACGTAAACAAACGAACGTAACCGAACATATTACCGAACGTTCACGAACGCATTCGAATGAATGAAACCGGTGTTCGCGTTCGTTCGCTAAGCTAACCGAACTTAATTTTTTGTTTATGTTCGTTCGTTAAGCTAATCGAACAAACATAAACGAAGTTCCCACTGAACGGTTCACAAATTGTTCGCTGAATGTTCGATTCGTTTATAGCCCTACAACCCCCTACCATCTCTCTCCCTCCCTCCCTCCTCTGTTACTATTATTATCATTGCTTGCTTGTCGCTCTTTGTCACCTCATAAATCATCGTTCTCGCCACCTAACAAACCCCCCCCCCCTCTCTTCCCGGTTTGAAATTGAAGCTCTATTGATGCATGAGAAGATATGTTTTAATATATTTTCTACTTTAAATTGTGAAATATAACATGAGAATCACGTATCACATTCATGGACTAGAAAGCATGTTTAAACAACTTTAAATGCCTTATATAAGGTAATCGATTGTTCAAACACTTTAACGATCATCGAACATAAAAACCATCAAAAGCCCAATTGTCTCATAATTGACATAGTAATGTGGATTAGTATATAACAAATATTACAAAATGAGATCGACCAAGAGTAAAGCCTGACAAATTTCGATGCAAAATACTTGAAATAAACTAAAGTAAGATGTGTGTAATATATATGTGTGTATGTGTGTATGTGTGTGTAGCTTCAAAACAAGTTTATTTATTTATATGTGGTAAATGAGTGGTCTAAGAAAAAAGATATAAAGCTAAAGCTGAAATACATTTGGTAACTTATGCTAAGATTAAGATAAGGGTTTAACTTTAATGGATTAGGATAAATACAAAGGATTCTAATTGTAAGAAAGGTACAAAGGCTTCTAAAAAAACCCACTACAAAAAAAAAAAAAAACCTTAAACATCCACCACCACCCAAAAACCTAAACCCCCACCCACCCCCTCCCCCATCACCGACCCAACCCCCCTCCTCCCCCCCCCCCCCCAATTTTTTTTTGCCGAGGGGGTGGAGGTTTAGGTTTTTGGGTGGTGGTGGGGGTGGGTGTTTAGGTTTTTTTTTTTTTTTTTTTTTTTTTTTTTTTTTTTTGAGGGGGGGGGCGTTTAAGGTTTTTTTTAGGTTTTTGTGAGGTGGGGGTGGGGGGGGGGGTTAGGTTTTTGGGTGGTGGTGGGGTGGGGTGGGGTTTAGGTTTTGGGTGGTGATGTAGTGGGTTTAATTTTAGGTTATTGGACACTTGTCACTCTATAAATCCTTTTTACACTTCTTACAATTAGAAGCCTTTGTAGAATAACTTTACCCAGAGTTTAATATTTTTATATATAATCTTAAACTTACATCCATATATGTTAAATGAATCACACATAAAATTATTAAATAACAAATATGATTAGTTAAAAATTATCTCATAAAATAGTGTGTCTATATCTATACTACTTTATAAAGCATATAGGAAGGGCAAGGAAACAAATGTGTTGAAAACTCCTTTCAAGCATGAAGTACAACTCTCTAAAGCACAATACATTTATACCTTTCCAACAATACCCTCATCCAATCTTTGGGCGGCCAACAAAACCCAAAAATTTCATTTCAAATTTCAAATCCAGAGCCCTTTTTCATTTTGGTTTTCTCTCTCCCTCAAAGATCTGGATCTGCTCTTCCTTCCTTCTCTCTCTCTTTCAAATTCCCCCTGGATCTGGATCTGCTCTCGCTCTAGCGATTCACCCTTAAATCAGTGAAGAATTAAATATCAATTTGTTTCTTGATGCTGATTCAAGCTTGCATCGTGTTACTGGTGGTAGCAGAGGGTGATGGGAAGATTCTAGAGTTCTGGTGTTCAAGCGACGCTAGAGACAAAATCCAGATCCATCAAGGTATCGATTTCACTCATTTACACCTTTATTTCCTTACTTATCAATTGTTTCTTTAAACTCAGGTTTTCTATTAAACCCTAGATTCGTCTACCCTCAACTTTGGGATTTCCATCACCGCTGCTCCCACGAAAGTGAAATCAATCCCTTCACCACCACTTCCCCTTCCACATCCGTATTGTAGGTTTCATCATCGATGTGGATCTGTTAAATTGTGTTTGATTTTCATTTAGTGTAGTTATTTCACAGGTTTAACCTCGCTCATGTCAAGTTTCTATTGAATTCCTTCATCTGTCATTCCGGTGACCTTAAATTTCATCTTAGCTTCAAATATATTTACCTTCGTCTTCCTTATTATATCTGCTCCTTGATGTACTTCTAATTCTGTCACAGGTAATCCTTTTTTCTCAGCTTAATATGCGTTTTACTAATTATACTGAGTATCGCTATCATATTTTTGTTAAATACAAAGTTACAATTGCCGGCAAAGAAAGTTTGGATGATGAGATATGTATTTTTTGCACCTTATGTAAACGATTGGTTGCACTTTATATGTTTAATTTGTGTTCTAAAATTAGGTTTTCTGCAATATAAGAATGAGTTATCTGCAGGGCTTAAGAATGAAGCTTTACAGAATTTTGTTTGGATAATGTTGAAACCATTGGCTACGCGGGCCTGCTATAAGGAAAGGTAGTTATATCAGAGATCTTTCTTTCTGATATAAATATCTCACATATAGTATTTATAAAAGACTTTTTTTGTAGACTTGTAGTAGTTGATCTATTCATCAATACCTGTTAGATATCATTTATTTCTAAAGATTTCTTGTTTCGTCAATGAATGTTGATATACATGTTTTTTGGTTCTGAATTTGCTAGAATATTTGAACAACGCGGAGGCAACGTCATCGACCATCGATAAGGATGGTTGGCTACAAACAGGAAACATTGTTTATTTTGACCAAGACGGGTATTTGTATATAGTTGATCGCATTAAAAAGATGATAAAGTACAAAGGGTTTCAGGTAATCAAATAAATGAAAGGCTTTACTACAAAAGAGAGTAAAATTGGTTACCTTATATGAATAATATGATTGAGCTGCAGATTGCTCTGGGTGATTTAGAGGATGTGCTAGCATCTCATCCAGCCATTCTTGATGCTGCAATAACAGGGTGAGTGTGACCAAATTGTTAATCAAATATTTTCTTGGAAAGTGTACTAAATTGTGTAAATTTGGAAGTCAAAACATATGCTTTTGGACAAGTCAATGAAAATAATCTCAACACATAACAAGAATTTAAAGTTACTTTCATTTTTTAATTGGATTTGTGATATTGTTTTCGATCTGCATACTAAACAGAATCAGAGATGAGGAAGCAGGAGACATTCCAGTGGCGTTTGTGATGATGAAGGCCCGGAGCTGAAGCTTCTGAGTCAAGCATCATTGACTTTGTAGACAAAGAGGTCCGAATCAGTATTTGCAATCCAAAAAATCTTTATAATGTTGGCTGCAAGTTGTAGAGGTGCAAAATGTGTGGGTCGGTTTCTTTGGTCGGGGTGGGTAAATGGGTCATAGCAGGTGTTTTGATGCGGGTCAAGTCGACCCACAATCACTTTTTTATCCACCTTTTGATATTTTTGTGTTATTTATGTGCAAAATATGACTGTTAAAACTATATATTCACATAAATAATCAAAGTTTTTTTAATATATTGTCAAAATTATTATTTGCAATCTGAACATTATGATAATGCTGGTTGCAAGTCATATGTGTGGCAAAATAGGCAGGCGGGTGGGTAAATGGGTCAAAGAAGCTATATTTCGGGTCAATCCAACCCACAATCACTTTTTATCTATACTATATATAATATGCATATTGGAGGGGCAACTTTGGTCATTTGCCACTTACTTAAAAAGTACAAGCGTTGAAAGCTTTTTGTACAATTGTTCAATGCACAAAACATTAAATGCCAGCATAATGAAATTTGGGGCGGCCATATCTATTTCATTTCCTGTATCCAAAATTTGAAATCCCGCTTCTCATCCCCAAACTCTCATTATCCCACTTCTTCTCATTTGCAGGGAAGAACCAGAGAAAAAAAGAGAGTTAGAGAGAGAACCCTATCGGCGGATAGGGTTTCAAGGTTATCATCTCAGGCAACGGTGGTAATTAGTCTAAATTTTGGAGTGATGGGGGTGGTGGAACCAATGAAGATTGGAGGTGATGTCGACTGTTAGGGTTTTGGCCGTGAAACAGACTATTCGGCGACTAATCTGGCGACAATCATTATGGTTTCACGAATCAGGTAAAACCTATACCTACATCCGATTTTCCTGTATACAAGGTTGTAAATCTACTAATTTCATGTCACTGTTAGTTATCGGTGAACTTGTGCTTACGCAGTTTAGCTGACAAAAGTGAATGAACTTATTTTTGGATCTTAACAAAAGTTTCTTTGGGTTTTTTTGTACAAGATATATGGAAGATCCGTGTTCAACTTGCAAAATCCGTTACTTCGCCTCCACTTATTTGGGGAGTAGTTTGTGGAGCCGTTGCTTCCGGTACATTTGCATAAATCCATAACATCCTGCTTCAATATGTTAGATCTACAAAATGAAATGGGAACTCTTGAAATCTTTCAGTATTGCATTCTATTATGTATATATATAGCTATAGATTCTAATTTGCATTGTAGGTATCTTCCACTGGACTATGGAAGATGTCGCTAAATTAATGGTCTGCATGTTGATGTCTGGTCCATTTCTAAGCGATTAGGCATAGGTATATCTCTCATGTTCGTTAGATTACAACTAAACGTGGTTTAGTTTTTTTTTTTTGAAAAGCAAGTAAATGTGGTATGTTAAATATCTTTTCCATTTTGTTCGTTACTAACTATAAAATGGGTAAATTTTAAACAGGGTCGGTGGATCGGGCAATGGGCATGGATCTTAGAAGCCAAGCAAGAGTAATTAGATTTGTTAGAAGGTTGTTTATTGATTTAATCTTAATTTATTAATCTTAATTTATTAATCTTAATTTGTTTTTTGTGGGTTTTAGACTTGTAGTTCTGGTGGATGATCAGAAGAAGCTCCCAAATTGGAACTATGATGGATCCAGCACCCCCCGGGGAGGATCTGTTCTCAAGTCATTTGATGAATTGAACAGTCCCCAAGTTATTTTCAAGGATCTGTTAGGACGGGGCAACAATATATTGGTACATTTAAAAAAAATCTATATATTTAGTATACTTTATACCCGGTCAAAGGGGCAAGGCTGGCAGGGTAACCAGTCAAAATGAGGTTCGACCATGTTACAAGTAAAAAACTCACCATTTTAGAAAACGGTCAATTTAGTTGGGGTTTGATTTAGACATAATGACTAATACGAAGATTATACACGTGTGGGTTGAGTAGGGTAATGGGTCGTTGCCAGTCAGGGTCCGGGTCCGAATGAGTTCCACCCAAACTGTGTACTTGTTCAAGAGGGACTGTTTTAAAAACTGGTCAAATAGGTTTGAGTCAGAATAGGTTCAAACCTTTGGTCGGGTTGCCTGGGTTTCGATAAATGGGTCTTTGGTTTTCATAAAGCAAGGCGCTGAAGTTGTGAGTTAATTTATTTTTATACTACATACTTTATTGTGTTTGGTAGCATGGAATTCAGATTCTAAATGGGTCACGTGTGAGCAAGATGCTTGATTGGATCGTTGAGTTAAAATGTTTGGTTTTAATCAACTGGTTGTTGAATGAAGGGCTTTCGTGATGTGGTGCACTTGAATTTATGGGATCACTCTGCTTGTGTGACGATTTATGGGTTTTATTTTGATCAAATACTGGATTATGTATCAAACAATTCTTTTGCAAAGGTACCCGTGTAGCATGTGTTACAAGAAAGATGTAACGTATTAACATGTGATGCTCATTTAATCTCTGTTCTATTGATTTAAATAACTGCTATTCTATTGATTTAAATACATCTTTGTTTCACGTGCCCACATAGCTTACTTTGTATATGGGCACATGGGCCACCCACCCAAACCTGCATTTTTGCTGGCTAACCAAATATGCTAAACTATTGTTGGTTTGTTGAAGAAAAATGCTAAAGCATTCTTTTGGTGGCATGTGTTTTGGTGTGTTAATGTGTTATAGTAACCTCAAGGTAGGAATGGAACAGGCATCAAGGTGCATTTGGTGTGCGTTCATGGGGAACCTGAGTGTCTTAAAGATACATGGGTGTTTGTTAAAGGGTTGCTATTGTTCATGTGGTTTGGTTTCCTTTCATGTCGTTTCATTTCATGGTGGGTGGGTTTTTTCCTTTGTAAGGGTATTATGTGTGTGTGTTTTATAATCTGAGAATTGGGCTTGCTTAAATACATTATTATTTCAATTTTCAAGTATTTACTAGGTTGATGCCAGATGCCGCGCGTTGCGGCGGCGATCTCTAGGTTGTCTATAGTCGACAAAATTATGGCTGTTTACGGTATTAATGAATACACTACATATAGGGAGTGAACGACCCTTCTATCTAGTATCTAGATCGGTGATTCCGTTCGGCCGAGCCAGCTATCGAAAGTCTTGCAAGCAACCTCACCTTCACCTCGGAATGAGAGAGACATCAAGGACAGGAACGTAGGAAAGCTCCTTAACGGGAGATTCAGCCACGTAATCAATCGGAAATGGAGAGCACCGGCGGCGATGTTTCCCCTTATGAGCGTTGGTGGGCTCATCATGAATTAGGTCGGGGTGGCTGGTGGTTTCGGGATCCCGTGGAAAATGCTTCTTTTATGCCTCGGGTATTAGCTACAGCTCGTATTCATTCAGTAATTCTACCCCTTCTTCATTCTTGGACCTCGTTTCTGAATATTGTGACTCTTCAATGCTGTGTCTCAGGAACCTTTTCAATACGGTCCGGATTGCTAGCTCCCGTGCATAATTTTGCTGTCGTCGGTTTCAATGCACCTGATGCAGTCAGTAGTCGACCTTGGCTACAGCATCCGATGTCACGGTGATTGGCACGTCATTCATTTACGTTGAAAAAAGTGTATGTTTGAATTTTACATTAATATTCATCAAATGGATGCATATATGTTGATTTGTTATAGAGTGATAATGAAAGAATACATTTGCACAGAAAGGATGAAAATAAAGCAATTTATGTTTTCAAACACTTAATTTGCAGTTTTTCTTTAGTAAGGGTTGTTTTTTTACGTAATATAAAAGATTCTATGAAATTTAAAGTCTTAACCCAAATCCAAATACGGTTTTCATACTAAACTAATTACAATAAAAGTCAAAGTTTAAATGCAATTAATGAAATTAACTTACCAAAAAAGAATCAAAAAAAGTAAATTTACTCTATTATGAATTCATGGGGTTACTTGGTTAGGTTGGTTTTCTTGTTCGTTGCAATTTTTTTAAAATTTTACAAATGCGTATTTATAAGGTTTAAAGAATTATAAAGTTTATTAACTGCCTCATGATTAAGAATGAAAAGATACCTTTCTAAAAAAACTTGTTATTCTGAAAACAACCCACTTTACGTTTGAATCTCAATTAGGAAAAAAAAGCAAAGTGGAACTTTCTGGATTATCTAAATTGTAAATGTAATATGCTGACCATAGTTCTAGAAAGAGCAGGCTTTGTCACTTTACTCTCTTTTATGTCTGTGAAGATGTGGATACATAAAAACCCTAATTAATCACATTCAGCCGCACATCAACTTCCTAGCCTCCTCCCCTATCACCGAATATACAATTCTGGCCAGCACATCAGCTTCCGATCACTGTTCAGGCAAGCAAACGACAAACACCTCTTATTTCCGTACACACTTGCATCAACCCATCTCTCACAACAGAAGCCCCCACCCTCTCCCTTCGATTGGGTCGCTAGAAGTGTTCTTTCCGGCAGCAGATAGTGACGACGGCAGAAATGGTGGCTGTAAACAATGTCGTCAGTGAAGGAAGTGGCGGTGGTTATCAGTGGTGGTGGTCGGTGAGGTGACGAAAGGGGTGAAAGTGGTAATCGTGGACAACTACCGACGACAACAGCCATGGCGGCAGTAGTTGATGAAGAGATGACGATGGTGGATAGTCTGGCCGGGAGCCGGATGATGGGGCCGGGCGGGTCGTCGCCTATGGTCTACATATATCGTTACATATATTGTTGACGCTTTGTGAAATACCCGTTTATTTTGTTAATAAAAATTAGGGTTCAAGAGAGGGAAGAAACTGATACCTGATGACAGGAGCAGTGTAGAAGTTGAAACATATGGAAGAAAAGAAATGAAAGGAAAAAAAGTGTATTTTACCATATTAAAAGAGAAGGGTAGGTGTCATATGCACCGACCTTTCTCTTTAATATATATTAAATTTGATCTGTTACATTTTCATTATCTTTCCTATATATGTATACATAATTAGTTCTAAATATTATAACTAAGAATATCATAACAATAATATAAGAAAAGTCATTCAGTTATGTGTCATCCAGGTGAAGGGCGAATACGGATCTAACTTATTCATATAAAGACTTTCATTGTTAACATTCCGCCGCAACGCATGAGTTCGCATCAAATCGTTTACATATATATGTTAAATTTTTAAATTGTGAAGGTTCATTTTTTAAATAGAACTTAACTAAATCCTAAATTTTATTCAAGCAATATTTTCTAAATGTAGAAACTCGGTGTGGTTGTGAAGGTGGAGGGAGTTTTTTGTGCCACATGTCAGTCACATAGGCAGATGGGGCATGGCGGGCAAAACCCTCAAAACCATAGGGGTGGTGGGCAAGGTGGAGCTAAGGTTTTTTGTTTATTGTTTCTTTTATTGTAATTCTTTAAAAAAACAAAACACCAATCATCATCATCCTCCATTCACCCAAACCAATCAACACCCTCCCCATCCAAACTCTTTTCTCTCCACGCCCTTGGAGAATCTCAAGCCCATCCCCCCACGCCATATATGAGTCAGTGTTGATGACATGAAAGGGCTTCACCCCATATCCATACCACCACACTGTGTGGTCTAAGGTTTCCAAAGATATTTTTATGGTGTGTCATTTCACATTTTGTTGTTTAAAAAACGTTGACCAAACTGTAACTATGGAATGTTTTGAAAATCTTAACAACGTAAAAAAAAAAAAAAATAAATAAAAAAGGTATGTAAATGAAATGTAAGTCAATACACGACTGTCGCAAGTCAACACTTGCATAAGAAAATTTTAACTTTTAGAATTTTGTCGAATATAACTTCGAATGTTAAATATAGATCAGAAATTACAGGCGGATTGGTTTGATTAGTTTGAGCTTATGGTTGTGCTTTTGTTGGTTTGGTGCAGTTTGGTTTGTTTATATTCTTTTAAAACTCTTTAAATCCCTATGACCGGTTTTGAAGTAACTTAACTGAAAATTTAGATTTTAGTTATGATTCAACTGAATTGAACATTCACATGCACACCCTTAGAATTACTAACAAGTGTTGTGTTTTCCTTTGCATCGCGAATTTGGTTTTGGTTATGGCTCAAAACCGAACCGCCCCGTACATAGCCATAAACTCACCAACCTAAGTGATATGTTTCCCGTCGCATCGCGCGGGTAAACGACTAGTATATATTAAAAGGATTCAACTTAAGAATGTAGTTGTTAAAACCACCACATGCTTACATAGTTATTAGTTACATATATTTGACATTTTTGCCATACACACACTTATGTTCTCTTCATTATTCTTCACCACCACTACAACCACGCATCACAATAAAATTAACCATACTTTAATATGTGAACTCGCCATTTAGGACTAACGTTTAAGTGAGTTTTAGCAATGCTGTGGAAATCCATGTGTAGTCAGGAGATTAAGACTAAGGGGCTGTTTATTTACCTTTTAATGGGGCTTTTAATGTTTCAAAGCTTTTACTGGTTCAGCACTTAACGGTTTAGACTGATTGTTTCGTGAGCAGATGTCTGAATGGTTTAGACATTTACCTCTAAATGGTTAAGCATTATACTGAGTTTGAATGGTTAAGACCTCTAATCTGAATTGGTCAGACATTTGCCTCTGAACGGTTAAGCATTATACATGCTTTTAATGGTTCAGACCTCTTACTGATTCAGCACTTAATGGTTCAGACCTATTAACGGTTTAGCACTTAACCATTCAGAAGTTGCCAAACAAACCCTAAGACTCCAAAGAGTAGAAGAAACACCTTTTGTTTGTTATTTTAGTGTCATTATGCTATTTTAGGCAGTTGAATTTTTTACTTATAGACCAAATGAGAAATCGCAATAAATATTGATACGGGTTAGAAGGTGTGAAGTACATTACGACTTTGGTACTACGGAAACTTTAACGTTGTTAGGGGCGAAACCCCTAGTCTATGGAGGTTCCAAGGGGGCATCGCATGTTGTCGAGGTCTGGGGCAACACCCTTGCAGGGGTCGGGGATCAGGGGTTGGCTCCCGATGGGATCCTAAGGGCAACACTTTTGGATGGGGTCGCGTTGACTTGGCCAATGTAAATATTTTTGATCTAGCTTTAACATTGCTTCATCGGAAACACATCACATTTGTATGGACCAAAGAAATGTTACATGAAAATTATCTTCAAAAGTGACAGGAAATCAGTAGAGAAATTTGTTATTCCCTTCAATATTCTAAACATGATAATCCGATTTTAAATCACTATAGATCAACGGTATCAATCCATAATGATGTTTCAATAGTCAATTTGATATGAACACAGGTAATCAGTCACAGAAGGTAACAAATGAACTCAAGAAGGTAAATAACACTCTGATTGACCAAAACCGTTATGTTGATTCATCCCCATATAATCCTATTCATCTGGTCCTATTCATATGTCAAATTGATACTTCGAAGTTTACAAAAAACAAGAACCTCTTGTTCTTGAAGATATATTTTTGTCTTATCCGATTGTTGTTTCGTATACTACCGAAATACTTCAATCTGAAAGTGATTTACACGATCACGAAAGTATCAGGTCAAATTGAAACGAAACCCAGAAATCCTTCACTTTTTACTTATTAATTTTTTTTTTTGTTGAACGGGTTTTATTAATATTATAAAAACAGAGACGATTACAGGCTAATGGCAGATAGACGAGCAACAAGAGTATGTTTTATTTATTTGCGAACAAAGAAGTTTTTAAAATGAAATGACATCTATGAACAACCCATGAAGAACACATTGAAGCAAGGCCCAAA
The DNA here is from genome assembly GCF_002127325.2 of Helianthus annuus. Lineage (NCBI taxonomy): Eukaryota > Viridiplantae > Streptophyta > Magnoliopsida > Asterales > Asteraceae > Helianthus > Helianthus annuus. The sequence continues at coordinate 23,331,727 of NC_035443.2, read as the reverse complement.
GATACCATGCCCAACAGCTGCCTACGGCTTATCTGTTCAAGCCCAAATCGAGGAAACTTTGCACAACTTCTGGGCCCTGGCTTCTGTTCTGGGCTTCTGGCTGGCCTTCTTCACGTGTTTTTCTAAGGGGAGGGGGTGGTTACGAGGGATAGGATTCTATCACTCCCACTATCCAATCAGATCATGCCATGTCATCACCCAATATTCTATCACTAGTGGGGGGTGGTATCACTAGTGATGGGATTCCAATGTACAAGTATTTAATGCACAATGTCAAAGATACACATTCATCACCCAATATCTTCAACGCGTTATATATATATAACGAGTTATACCCTATCACTCGTTATGGAAGTGGAGGCGGCGGTGTTCCAAAAGCTATCACTTGTTATGGTGACTCCATAACAGACCACCCCGTGTGGCCTAAGGAAATAACATTTTTACTCTTCTGATTTGTTTGTCACGATCTCATTTGATTAAATCAATTCATATTTATTTTATAATTTTATTTCACTTCCTTTTGAGAAAGATTATTTCCACGAAAGCACTCAATTAAAAATGGTTTATGTAAAAGAACTTGAATCAATTTCTTTATATTTAAGAGTTATTGTTTTGACTTTGTGGTTTTGCTTTTAACATATCTTTGATTTGCATCGTAGATTTGTTGTTGAAGAGAGCTTGTGTGTAGTCGCTTGAACTAATCTTTACGAAAATGTCAAGGGACAGGACAAAAATCGCCGACGAAGGTTAATTATGTTAAACGATTCATAGTTCTTACCTCTCTTCTTCCGTCTTTTTAATCTAATCCATAAGGGTTGTTCCTCCTTTGAAGTGTGTTTCATTTATTGTATACCCCCACTTATATAGAGCCCTCAAAAAAATGTTGCATATCTTATGTTTGATTAATCGTAACTTAGAATAGAAGAAAAAGACATATTAACTGCAACTGAAAATAGAAGGCTTTCCAAAAATAAAGGAGGTTGAAACAGCAAGATAACCAGTCAGGCAGTCACATAATGCATTTATATTTTATAGCATTAGATCCTATCACCCATTAATACATTCTTTTCATTCTACACATTTAACACCGCGCGCTATGGTGGGTCGAGGGCTTGGAGCATGGGTTGACATGTGGTTTGGGTGGACTTTGCTGGACTGACCCACATTGAAGACGGTATGGTGGGGCGGGGGTTTGGGGCGTGGCCAGCCCAGACCTCCATATTTATATTTTTTATAAACAAATTTAAATTTTTTAATAATGTTTTTAAATAAAGGAAATTACATAAAAAAATTCCTAGTGCTTGTAATATTTTTTTTATCTATTCTCTCGTCTCCAACATTAGTTCCAACTCTTCACCTGATAGGTGATCGATGGGCTGGGATAGAAATTTCATATCATCTCGTCTTTGTTTCAGGGCATCCCTAGCTTTTTTGCTTTTCCGAATTTCGGCCCTTTGTTGTTGGAATACGTTGAATGTATCTAACTTGCATGCAATGTCTTCCAACTGATCGTTGTATACTCCCCTACGTAAGCCCGAACTCCCAACTGAAGGCGATGGCGTACCTGATCTTGATTTTTGAGCGCGCCTTTTTGCGGCATCTCTTCCGTATTCTGGCCGGTTTGGTGAATCATCCACATAGTCCTCCAACTCTTGATCTCGTGAATCCGATTGGGCTTGGGACGAGGGTGTCCTTGACCGTTTGGAAGACGTGTTAGTTTCGCTACCACTGGGGATATTCGCCCACTTGGGATGGAACTTACAAATGTCCCAACAATGCATGAAACGGAAGTCGCTCCCCATATTCGTTTTCTATGTAACCAATGCATTAGTCACAAAGTCGGCTTCGGTTTCACCACTTTTTGGGTTTTGCTTTGCTTTATGTAAATAACCACTAAATTCGGTGAGTTGCCCGTTTATCTCGGTCCACTTCGAGGATAAGCTATTATTTTCACGATAAAGCTCCCTTTCCATTTCTTCATGGAATGCTTTACTGATCGCGTCCCACAAATGGTTTCTATGTTGAGAATTTCATATTTTAATAAAAACAACATTTAATATATTACAAAGTTATATAATAAAAAGCATAAATATTAAAATACGGGCTACAAAATTTTTAAAAATACCTAAAGTTAGATGTAGAGATTTCTGAACCCAAGACCTCCAATCGTCCAATTGCTCCCTTTTTAATACACTGCCCTATGCCGGATATGGCTGGTTACGCATCGTTTCTTTCGAATCGTTTGTATACTAACTTCCCTCAACCCGACGATTCTATACCTAGCCCGATTCCACAAACGCCCATCAACCTTTCACAAACCGAAACCGTCCCCGAAACTCAACCCCCCATCGATGGTCCTTCCGCATCCAAACCCATAAAGAAGAGAAGTCACAAGAAAAAAACCGAGGCCGAGAAAGCACTTGAAAGCGCCAAACGAAAACAAAAAAGATGGGGTGTTGGATGAGATTTAAAAAAAAAAAGATAGAGATGATTATAGAAGAGGTGGAGTAGTTGTGGTAAAAAGAATGAATAGAAGTGTGAGTTTTATAGTGAAAAAATAATTTTGGCCAACGGCTAGCCCAAACGGCTACTTGTCTTGGCCAATGAGATTCCGCCATGTCATCTGGATAGCCCCGCCCAACGCCCGGGCTGAAACCCCCGCCCAAAAGGCCACGCCGAAACCCAAAGCCCACCCGGGGTGGTGATTTGGGCGTTTGTACCCAACCTATGCCCCAACCCCCGCCCCATACCCCATAGTCTAAGTCAACGGTACTCATTTTTGTACAATTTTATTTGTTGTATTAGCAATTTGGTCCGGGTTAAGCTAAGGAGTTTTTCCAGTTATGAATTTCCTTCAGAGCAGGTGGGTTAGGTCACAACGTTCTATTTTTCAGACATCCATTTGATAGGATAATCTCAGATGTCCCAAGTATTTGCTGCTAGCTAGAAAAAAGCCATCTAAGTTGAGACCAACTCCCCTCAAGATGTGTATATGTAAAATCAATAATAAAAAAAAACATTTAATAAAAATAGTAGGACTACGACTAACTCCTAATTATTTATGGATCTATAATAAAACAATAAACTTTCTTTAATATATTATAGAATGTAACACGTAATTTATTGTTAGGCTATAGGGTGTGGTCATGACCCTCATAACCACCATGACCCTCCATGTTATGAGTTGGGTCATTAATGCCACATAGGATCATTAATGGATTGCTACACCATCCCCTTGCTTCATCCACCATGGTTGGCATGGATTAAACCATGGAAACCATGAGCCTACTTTCTTTTTACAATATTTCATTTTCCTTTTCCACAAAAATAAATTAAAATAAGAAAATAGTGGTTTGGGTCATGACCACACCCTTAGGGTAGTGGTTTTGGATGATGGATTAGAAGTGAGTGACATGGCGCCAATGTGGAGGATCATGGTGACTATGAGGGTCATGACCACACCCTATAGCCTGCCATGTAATTCATCTTTAATCCACCATCCAAAACCACTACTCTAAGGGTGTGGTCATGATCCAAACCATTAGCCCCTTATTTATTATCTTTGTCTAAACAAAAAGGAAATGATTTGTTGAAAAATGGAAAGGAGGACCATGGTTGCCATGGTTTAATCCATGCAAACCATGGTGGATCAATCAAGAGAGTGGTGTAGCCTTCCATTCATGTTCCTAGGTGGCAAATCATGTCCCAACCATAATCTCCACACCTTATAGCCTTATTGTCTTGACCTGAATCTGTTTCATTAGTTTTCTTTAACAACACAATGTTTGCCATTTGTATTTCTGTTTAGTAAAGTTAAGTGGATTTCTTTAGCAGATGAAACGAAAAGCAAAACACTTGATTGGTCGATACGATTCCATATTATTGATGGGATCGCTAGACGTTTACTCTATCTTCATCAAGATTCTCGTCTACGGATCATCCACAGAGATCTCAAATCGGCCAACATTTTGCTTGATCATGACATGAACCCGAAGATATCCGATTTTGGCCTTGCAAGAAGCTTTGGAGGAAATGAGACCCAAACCAACACTAAAAGAGTTATTGGGACATAGTAAGAATTCATTATAAATGTTACATTTATGTTAAATAATTAATACTCTCCTACTTAGTATTATGTTCTAGTTTGATAACATGACCAACACTTTGATGCATTGCAATAACAATTGCGTAACTTAAATATTTATTTCGTGAGAGTTTCGGTATTATTTTGGAGTCGTAATTTCATGATATTCATAAGTTATATTATTTTACCCCAAAAATAATATAACTAGTTCACAAAATAACAAACAATCACAAAAGAGTTTTAGTATAAAATATATATTCTAAATATATATTTTTCAAATTTTATTTACGAAATTCAACCTCTGATACCTTGTATTTGTAACAACAACTATGGCGAAGTTTATTTTAAAAACTAAGGTAAAACATATTTGTAACACTTGTTAGAAAAATAAAATATTTTCTAAGTGTTGGATTTTTAGAAAAAATTCGCCAGAGTTTCCTTTGTAAATGGAGGTGTCCATGCTTACTAGCATATCATTTTCTTTTCAAAAATTCATTCAAACAATTCTCAATCAACAACATACAATCTCTATTTACCAAACTTGTCAAAAACAAGCATAAACTATAAACTCATGAACTTGAAAATTTATAAAAGTATGTAGTAACTTACTAGCATACTTAGTAAGTCTTGTTTTCTTTAAAAATGTGATTAGTTCCTAAAAACTTCATTTTTAAAGAGTTTGAATGTTCACAACTTCTAATCATATTTTCTAAAAATATTTCTTTGTGAAATTTTCTTATTACACAAGTGTTTCTACACTTGTTTATCCACCAAAAATGAGGTTAGTTTATGTAAGATCAAGTTTTAACGAAACTCATATTTTTCACTTGGTTCTTTTGAAAGACCACCCATGGATCTTTAGATCTACATGATTATAACCTACTTTGATCTTTATTTTTCAAGAAAAATATTCATTCATTCAAGTTCATAGTTTATGTGTGGATGATCCATCAACCTTTAACATTCTTACTTTTCTCATCTTGCTAGATCATGTTTTTAATCATGATCTAGCAAGACCATATGATGATCCATATCAAATACATGAGTAAACAATAACCAACAAGCATAACAACAGATGAATATCATGATTTCTTCATCATTTTAACAATACTTTATCACCAATTTAGTTTATATTCAAGACTTCTTCATAAGATTCATTTGGGTTCTTAACATTTTGATCATTATACATCATTAACCACTTAAACAATATGTAAAATGTAAGGATCTAAGTTCTTACCACTAGCTCAAGGCTAGGGGAGTTCAAGTGATGAAATGTGATGGATAAAAGAAGATGAGAGAGGTCCTTGAGCTTCCGAACACTCCGAGCTTAGTTGTATGATCTCTAACACCTTTGGATCACTAGAGATTGCATGAAAGAGCTTGAATGATGGTAATGGTGGTTGGGCTTGGGGTCGGCCGAAACAAGCAAGGAGAGGAGGAGAGTGTTTGAATGAAGTGTGTGTTGAGAAGTGAGAGAAGGGTGGACTTGAGGGTAATACTTATAGACTTCAACATACCATTGTCTTATGGGTAACATGTCTCTAAACTAGCAACATGATCCATTTTAATATTGAAACAAATCCATGGGTAGGGACACCCATGGTAACCGTCGCCAAGGGGGGGGGGTATAGGGTTGGGTTTCAAGTATTTAGTTAGTGATTTGGTTGGAAACAAATGGTTAGTTAGTGTTTTATAAGTGTGTTAAACAATATATAGTGTATTAGGGTGTTCGGGGACCCTAACTAGCTCAGAAAAATAAAAACAATGTGTTTGACAAAATTTTTGTGTTCCGGGTAAAATCCGGTTATTCGGTTGGGTGTTGTTCCGTTAAAGTGCTTAATTAATCCGTAAGGTGTCTTTTATAATACTTTTTGTGACACTTTTAATTCCCAACACTTTGGAAAGTATCTAGGACCATTTTGTCAAGTTTTTGCACATTACTAGCATAATTAAATGCTGAATTTTGTTTAAAAGTGCAGAATTTTGCAGTTAAAGTATGTTTTAGGCACTTCCCGGCACTATAACTATCACCTAGTGACGCAGTTTTATGGTCCTCACTTCCCTACACTCCCTATTAGTGTAGTACCCTGTCTCTGGCTCATACTGGCCTCAAAACATTGTCTGTCTAGGTGCTGGCATTGTCAGCATGTCTCTGGGTTATCCGCTCACTGTGCTAACTGTGTTGTGCATCAAGTTTGTCACTAAGGTTTGTGTGTAAAAAAAATAGGGTGACAGTATGAAATGTGATGCATATGTATGTATGTAACAGAAATCAGAAAGCAGTTCAATCACAATTGTAATCAAGCCCAGTCATTAAGCACAAATTAAATTTTAATTCATTGTACGGATACATGTATTTGTGAGGGTTGTCACACATTTAACCAAAAGCATCAAATATTAAAAAATGGCAAAAAGTCCAAAATCCAATAAATATTTTACTATATGTTGGTTCGGTTCGGTTATGGTAGGTATGCAAACATTGGTAACCATAACCGGCACGCTACTTTCGGTTAAAAAAAAACAATTACCGACCAACCGGTTTCTGATTTGGTTCATTTTTTTGTTCGGTTCTATCGGTTAATTCGGTTATGAGTCGGTAAATTTGGTTTTTTACACACCCCCAGATTTAATGGGCGTGCATACATCAACTCAATATTCAATAAAGCATATGTTGCTAAAAAGACTCTTTTGCATCTTCTTGTACCATATATTATTTTTATATTAAAAAAGCAATTCACACACGGTTTATGTTATCAACAAATCTCAGCCATACATCAAGTGGTGATCAATGGATGATAGTGGTTGTCACACCCCCAAATTACCACCTAGGGAATGTCCCTAATGGAGGTGCAACGATCCAACAAAGAGCCACCAATCATATCAAACACAAGTTATAATGTATTGAAATACTCAATTGAAAGAAATGTATCGTTTGTAAGTTAAACCAAAACCAAAGTATTGAGCGGAAGCATAAATGTATAAGTGTGTAAATGTATCGAAACCAAATCAATGTAATTGTTTATCATGACCATAACCACTCCAGCAGCAACAGACGGCAAGCTCCCAAGTTCCTTCAATAATTACCTACAAGCATGTAAACAAGTGTGTCAGACTACGCTGGTGAGTTCAAGGTTTGTGTTTGTTTACCAAGTAATGTTACCAATCATGTGAGCAAAACAGTTTACAAGACAATAAGTTGTTTGTTGTTATGATGTTTGATGTTTCGATGTTGTTACTACTCGATTACCGAATGGCCATATGATATGTGATTGCCAACCCCAATGCCTCTATCAAAGCATTGGTCATGTTTTAAGGTAATTAGTTCACGCCCGTTCTCCTCGAACGTCGTGAGGGTGCCAAACCTAATAGCGCTATCAACTAATAACCCCCGTTGCCCTACAAGCAATGTGTCGGTAGATATTGTGGTCTTACAATGATAGAAAACTGAGTACAATAACCAACATCCCATTACCCTTGCATTCCTCCTCGGAACGTTACCCGTTATCCCTTCCCTGGGATCCATGCTTGAGAAAAGAGCAATGAACTCACCTTAGGTTTGCTCGGTTAGACAAGTTACTTGTTTAATTAGTTCAATACTCACGACCTAGATGAGTATTTGGTAATGATCAGTTTACAGCTAATTGACACGTAGTTCTTATCAATTATTGTCACATATTGCACGTATAACTATTAAACAAGCAATTTAAACAGGTAACAGTAGTTAATCCATCATGGGATCCATTAGCGTTTTTAACCCAAATGGTCCAATCAACTACGAGCCTAATCCGGTTAACAGCCGGATTAATGTGTGAAATACCGAGACTCGGCCCAATACTCGAACCAACCCAATATCCTTATCCACCGAGTTAACTAATACTGGCCCAACTCATATATTTACATGTTTATGACTGTACGATTAGTGAAAGAAACCGGCCCATTACACAGTTCAGCCTATTCGTTCAACACACAAACATCGATCAATTAATCAGTCCACTCATGCAAGTCTTCACACACAGACAAATTATGAGTTCATCACAAATAATCAATTCATATAATCCTAAAACTACAACCGGCAATATCAATGGAGTCACATGGGCCGTCGTTTTCTTTGATTATCCCATCCACTTGTTTGATTTGTTCAAGGTTACTTCACATGACAACCATTGTCTTGTTCATAATTATCAAGTTTCATCACAGCATATACACACCAGACAATCATCATCATTATGTCGAACCCCCCATACTTTATTCATGCATGCAATCAGTTTCACATTGTACCATTATTACACAGCACATGAATTTGCAATTATCATCCACAATTATTAACAGAGAATCTATCCATTAACCTACCCTTTTAGTGTAACATAGTCACTTATCACTTAAACCAATACCTCACATCAACAACCTTAATCATATTATCATGCGAGATCCATTACTGAATTCATAACCATGCATAACAGCCCACACCATCATTCGATTACCATAATACCCTAAATAATTTATCTCACATGCAAGCATATCATTGGATACTTAAAGATAACAGTTAGCCCTAAACATCATGCTACATATATCATACAGTTATAATCTAGCATGTAAATCATGAACACAAATCACCACACAACACAAGACTATTCAAGAATCTTAATTAATGCATTAATCATACTAACCGGAATTGAGAAGGTTCAACTAGGAGGCTTCGAAGAGGGGGGGGGGTTTCTCCTGCTGATCGTAGGCTAATATGAAAGAGGGTAGGGTTTGTTTTATGGTAGAGCCATCCTAATATGATACGTATACATATGGATAACGATTTGAGCGGTTTGTGTTAATAACCGAACTGGGCCTAAGCCCACATCAATATTAAATAAAACAGTTTTAATCGAATTGGGCATGAGTATTAGAACACTAGTGGGTCGTTTTTTTATATTTGGACTAATGACAGTCCACTTACTTTATTAGTCGGACCTAGCACGAATGGGTCAGCATAGAAGGCATAAATATAAGGGTTTACGCGGATAATTGTCACTGGGTTAATCGGCCGAGTTGTCAAACACCTTAATTAAGATTGAATGGCAAGGAATTAAGATCGTAAGATAAAATGTTACAAACCTCAAAGGTTCGGGTTGTCACATCATCCCCAACTTGAAGGAAATTTCGTCCCGAAATTGGCAAGCGTCAAGTGTGAGAGAAACGAAGTGAGAAATCAGGATTGTTGCGGGTTCTGCTCGGTTGTGACATCATCCCCAACTTGAAGAGGAATCTCGCCCCGAGATTCACCAGTTTTGCTTGACTCGGCTTTGTCTTTGGGAAAAAGGTGGGGATACTTGAGCTTCATCTGATCCTCGCGCTCCCACGTGAACTCCGGTCCACGTCTTGAGTTCCAACGAACTCTAACGATGGGAATACGACTGTGTTTACGCACTTTGACCTCACGGTCCATGATCTCGATGGGTTCTTCAACAAACTGTAACTTGTCGTCGATTTTTAACTCTTGAAAAGGTACCGCTAATGGGTCGTCAGCATAACACTTCTTTAACTGTGATACATGAAATACGTCGTGAACATTACCCAGCTCAGTAGGTAACCCCAACCTATAAGCCACCTTACCGATACGCTCAAGAACTTTAAACGGCCCAACATAACGTGGGTTCAGCTTGCCACGCTTCCCAAAGCGTACAAACCCTTTCCACGGTGAGACTTTCAGCATGACGCGGTCATTCACTTCAAACACCACCTCTTTGGCGCGCTTGTCCGCATAGGCCTTCTGGCGGTCACGAGCAGCTGCCATACGTTCTCTGATTTTCACAATCATATCTGAAGTTTCGAGTACCATCTCAGGACCGGTGATCTGACTATCACCCACCTCAGCCCAGCAGAGAGGTGAACGGCACTTCCTCCCATACAGTGCCTCAAATGGTGCCGCTTTGATACTGGTGTGGTAGCTGTTATTGTAGGAAAACTCTACCAATGGTAAGTGCTTCTCCCATCCTTTCCCAAAATCAATAACACACGCCCGCAGCATATCCTCTAGTGTCTGAATAGTGCGCTCACTCTGACCACCCGTTTGTGGATGATAAGCCGTGCTCATATCGAGACGTGAGCCGAATGACTTATGCATAGCCTGCCATAACTCTGAAGTAAAACGAGGATCTCGATCAGAAATAATAGAAGTCGGCACCCCGTGCTTAGAAACCACCTCCTTAAGGTACACTGCTGCGAGCTGCGAGTACTTATCTGTCTCCTTGATTGCTAGGAAATGTGCTGACTTGGTGAGACGGTCGACAATCACCCAAATAGTATCGTTCCCAGCCTGTGTTCTAGGTAACCCCGTAACAAAATCCATAGCGATCTGTTCCCATTTCCACATAGGTATCTCCGGCTGCTGAAGTAGACCCGAAGGCTTCTGGTACTCTGCCTTGACCCTAGCACAGGTCAAACACTTACTCACGTAGGTGGCAATAATAGCTTTCATGTTCGGCCACCAATACAAAGCCTTGAGGTCCTGGTACATCTTATCAGACCCTGGATGAACAGAATATCGTGACTTGTGTGCTTCGTCCATCACAAGTTCTCGAAGTTTACCAAATGATGGAACCCATATCCGTTCCATGAAGTAGTAGATATTGTCAGACCGTTGCTCGAACTTCTTCTTGTGTAGACCTCGTAATCCTTCGGCTTCGATATTTTCTTCTTTTAATGCTTCAATCTGAGCTGAACGAATCCGGGCAGGTAAATCGGAGTGAATAGTAAGCTGTAGGGCACGAACACGCTTCTGTTTCGGTTCCTTGCGACTAAGGGCATCAGCTACAACATTAGCTTTACCCGGATGATACTTGATAGCACACTCATAATCATTAAAAAGCTCGACCCAACGACGTTGCCGCATATTCAATTCCTTCTGGTCGAAGATATGTTGAAGACTCCTGTGATCGGTATAGATGGTACACTTGGTACCGTACAGGTAATGCCTCCAAATCTTCAACGCAAAGACTACGGCTCCTAACTCCAGGTCGTGTGTCATATAGTTCTTCTCGTGTACCTTCAACTGTCGAGAAGCATAAGCTATCACCTTGTCTCGCTGCATCAACACGCAGCCGAGACCCTGAATAGACGCATCGCAATAAACCACAAAATCTTTAGTACCCTCTGGTAGAGATAAAATCGGCGCGCTGCACAACTTCTGCTTTAAGAGCTGAAAAGCTTCTTCCTGGTTCGATCCCCAAGAATAAACAACTTTCTTTTGAGTCAGGGCGGTGAGGGGTTGAGCAATCTTAGAAAAATCCCGAATAAACCGACGATAATATGCCGCCAGACCAAGAAATTGACGCACCTCCGAAGGATTCTTTGGTGCCGCCCAATTTCGGATAGCATCGATCTTGGCAGGATCCACATGAATACCCATTTTGGTTAACGATGTGCCCGAGAAAGTGTACTTCCCGAATCCAGAAGTCACACTTAGAAAACTTTGCGTACAACTGCTCCTTCCTCAGGAGCTCCAAAATAAGACGAAGATGGCGCTCGTGGTCTTCCTTGTTCTTGGAGTAGATCAATATGTCGTCAATGAAAACGATAACGAAGTCGTCAAGGTAAGGTTTGCACACGCGGTTCATGAGATCCATGAAGACCGCTGGTGCGTTGGTCATCCCAAATGGCATAACCAGAAATTCATAGTGGCCATACCGCGTTCGAAAAGCTGTTCGAGGCACATCTTCCTCTCTAACCCGTACCTGATGATATCCTGACCTCAAGTCAATCTTGGAATAGAAACTTGACCCTTGCAGCTGGTCAAACAAGTCGTCAATGCGTGGTAAAGGGTAGCGGTTTTTGATTGTCACCTTGTTGAGCTCGCGATAATCGATGCACATACGAAAAGACCCGTCCTTCTTCTTCACAAATAATACAGGGGCTCCCCAAGGAGAAGAGCTAGGACGAATGAAACCTCTGTCTAGTAACTCTTGAAGTTGATTCGATAATTCTTGCAACTCTCCTGGTGCAAGACGGTATGGAGCACGCGCAATCGGTGCTGCTCCTGGCTGGAGTTCAATCTGAAATTCTACCTGGCGATGTGGAGGTAAACCAGGGAGCTCTTCAGGAAAAACATCAGGAAACTCTCGAACAACCGGAAGGTCCTCGAGTTTCCTCTCGTCAGTCTGAGAGTCAGTAACAAGGGCCAAGAGGGAAGAATAGCCCTTACGTAGACAACTTAGAGCCTTCATGGCTGAGATAATTCCTACTGTAGCACCGCTACGATGACCCTGAACCGATAAGGATTCACCACTAGCAAGGGGAATACGAACGACTTTCTCCTTGCAGAGAATTTCCGCCTGATATTTGGATAACCAATCCATTCCAACTACTACATCGAAGCTTCCGAGAGTGACAGGAAGTAGGTCAATGTCAAATACTTGGCCTAAGAGGTCTAATTTGCAACCCATGAGGACATGTGACGCTTCAACAGTTTTACCATTCGCTATCTCCACTACATGCTTAACAACAAGAGGTGTAGGACTCAATCCTAGACGACTACTGAACCGCGTAGACACATAACTCCAATCGGCACCCGAATCAAATAAAATAGAAGCATAAAAACCATTCACAGAGAACGTACCAGTAACTACATTGCCGTCGTTCCGAGCTTCACCAGCTCCAATAGTAAATCCACGCCCACGCGCCACGTTGCCCCCATTGTTCCCATCATTGTTCCCCGCGTTGTTACCACCTGTATTCTGTTTCAATTGTGGGCAATCCCACTTCATATGTCCCTCAGCCCCACACTGATAACATCCTTTTCTAAACCCCTGACCCTGCTGAGATTGCTGCCCTTGCTGTCTCTGATTCGGCTGAGTCTGCTGCTGCTGCTGTTTTGGCTGAGGAGCCCTACAATCCTTGGCCTCATGGCCTACCTTGTCGCACCTGCGACAAACTCGAGCACACTGCCCATAATGATGAAACCCACATTTGCTACACTGAGGCTTCTTTCCCACATAAGAGCTCTGATTTTGATTCACTGAGGATGATTGGCTAAAGCTGCGAGTACTGCCAGTGTCTGTCTTCTTTTGGGGCTGAACCGAGTTGGACACCTTGTCCATATCACCCCACTTACGTTTACTATCAGTGACAGGAGTAGTGGCTGTGGTGGGGGCAGCAGTAGCTTTAGAAACACGCGGTGGTAGCGAGTTGCTTTCCACCTCCTGATCAATAATCTTGTGAGTCAACCAGACAATCTGGGTTAAGTTATTGAGGTTTGCAGCAGTAACCAAACCCTTCACTCATGGAGGTAACCCCTTGATGAATAATTCAATTCTTCGAGACATAGGTCGAGATAAATTCGAACACAAGTCAGCCAACTCATACGACCGCTTCACGTATGCTTCAACCTCAGATCCCACCAGTTTCAGATCGTAATACTCGTTCTCTAACTTCTGTATCTCATCTCGAGGACAGTACTCCTCCCTCATCAATTCCTTGAAGTCGTCCCAAGTAGTAGCGTTCGCCGCCTCGATACCCAACAACTGAACCTGGGCATTCCACCAGGTTAGGGCACCATCCTCGAGAGTGCCTGTAGCATATTTCACGCGGTCCCCCACGGGACAGTTGCACATAGTGAACACTGACTCAGCTTTCTCGAACCACCTCAATAGACCCACAGCCCCTTCCGTCCCGCTGAAGGTCTGTGGCTTACAATCCATAAACATCTTGAACGTACAGGCAGGCTGGTTGTTCGGGTGCGCTGGGTGAAAGAAGATACAACACAGGAGTAAGAGTTGTGTACACGGTACAGGATTAAAAGTATTTGGTACAGTTCATACCAGCTTGGTAGGCTGCCAGAGCCTCAGCCACACGTGTGTTTATCAGATTTGTTAACTCAGCCTGAGTCATGTTGATGCTACCACGTCCGTGTCCTCGTCCACTCATGGTTCTATAATAGAAGAAGGGAACGAATTTAGGAGTCGAGAACGAAAAAGGGTTCAGGTTTATCACATTAGGGACGATTAACTACCATGTTCATACATAAACAGGGAAGAACCCCTCTTACACTCGTTAAGCCTCATTGGGATTTGCATGCACCACGCGTTATTATTATGTGTGCACCCATGATAATAAGGCGGTTTGCATGCTCCTCTCGATGCTTCTTAACTTATGTTTGAAGTTTCTCCCACCCCAATCAACACAATATATGCACTACCAACAAGATTAGAATTTACTAGCTGCAAGAGTTATATTACACTATCAGTGTGTCATGATGCCTACCATGTCGTATCGTGCATGCTATAAATATAGTTACGTTTACTAGGCATATAATGCATAAGCTAACGAGGAACGAACCTTGCAATCTGAAGCTGAGTGTCATGGTCATCGTTTGGATCAATTCGGTTATAGTCTGGTTTTATGAAAACATTTTAAAACCGAGTTCTCTATAACCAGTGGCTCTGATACCAAACTGTCACACCCCCAAATTACCACCTAGGGCATGTCCCTAATGGAGGTGCAACGATCCAACAAAGAGCCACCAATCATATCAAACACAAGTTATAATGTATTGAAATACTCAATTGAAAGAAATGTATCGTTTGTAAGTTAAACCAAAACCAAAGTATTGAGCGGAAGCATAAATGTATAAGTGTGTAAATGTATCGAAACCAAATCAATGTAATTGTTTATCATGACCATAACCACTCCAGCAGCAACAGACGGCAAGCTCCCAAGTTCCTTCAATAATTACCTACAAGCATGTAAACAAGTGTGTCAGACTACGCTGGTGAGTTCAAGGTTTGTGTTTGTTTACCAAGTAGTGTTACCAATCATGTGAGCAAAACAATTTACAAGACAATAAGTTGTTTGTTGTTATGATGTTTGATGTTTCGATGTTGTTACTACTCGATTACCGAATGGCCATATGATATGTGATTGCCAACCCCAATGCCTCTATCAAAGCATTGGTCATGTTTTAAGGTAATTAGTTCACGCCCGTTCTCCTCGAACGTCGTGAGGGTGCCAAACCTAATAGCGCTATCAACTAATAACCCCCGTTGCCCTACAAGCAATGTGTCGGTAGATATTGTGGTCTTACAATGATAGAAAACTGAGTACAATAACCAACATCCCATTACCCTTGCATTCCTCCTCGGAACGTTACCCGTTATCCCTTCCCTGGGATCCATGCTTGAGAAAAGAGCAATGAACTCACCTTAGGTTTGCTCGGTTAGACAAGTTACTTGTTTAATTAGTTCAATACTCACGACCTAGATGAGTATTTGGTAATGATCAGTTTACAGCTAATTGACACGTAGTTCTTATCAATTATTGTCACATATTGCACGTATAACTATTAAACAAGCAATTTAAACAGGTAACAGTAGTTAATCCATCATGGGATCCATTAGCGTTTTTAACCCAAATGGTCCAATCAACTACGAGCCTAATCCGGTTAACAGCCGGATTAATGTGTGAAATACCGAGACTCGGCCCAATACTCGAACCAACCCAATATCCTTATCCACCGAGTTAACTAATACTGGCCCAACTCATATATTTACATGTTTATGACTGTACGATTAGTGAAAGAAACCGGCCCATTACACAGTTCAGCCTATTCGTTCAACACACAAACATCGATCAATTAATCAGTCCACTCATGCAAGTCTTCACACACAGACAAATTATGAGTTCATCACAAATAATCAATTCATATAATCCTAAAACTACAACCGGCAATATCAATGGAGTCACATGGGCCGTCGTTTTCTTTGATTATCCCATCCACTTGTTTGATTTGTTCAAGGTTACTTCACATGACAACCATTGTCTTGTTCATAATTATCAAGTTTCATCACAGCATATACACACCAGACAATCATCATCATTATGTCGAACCCCCCATACTTTATTCATGCATGCAATCAGTTTCACATTGTACCATTATTACACAGCACATGAATTTGCAATTATCATCCACAATTATTAACAGAGAATCTATCCATTAACCTACCCTTTTAGTGTAACATAGTCACTTATCACTTAAACCAATATCTCACATCAACAACCTTAATCATATTATCATGCGAGATCCATTACTGAATTCATAACCATGCATAACAGCCCACACCATCATTCGATTACCATAATACCCTAAATAATTTATCTCACATGCAAGCATATCATTGGATACTTAAAGATAACAGTTAGCCCTAAACATCATGCTACATATATCATACAGTTATAATCTAGCATGTAAATCATGAACACAAATCACCACACAACACAAGACTATTCAAGAATCTTAATTAATGCATTAATCATACTAACCGGAATTGAGAAGGTTCAACTAGGAGGCTTCGAAGAAGGGGGGGGGTTTCTCCTGCTGATCGTAGGCTAATATGAAAGAGGGTAGGGTTTGTTTTATGGTAGAGCCATCCTAATATGATACGTATACATATGGATAACGATTTGAGCGGTTTGTGTTAATAACCGAACTGGGCCTAAGCCCACATCAATATTAAATAAAACAGTTTTAATCGAATTGGGCATGAGTATTAGAACACTAGTGGGTCGTTTTTTTTATATTTGGACTAATGACAGTCCACTTACTTTATTAGTCGGACCTAGCACGAATGGGTCAGCATAGAAGGCATAAATATAAGGGTTTACGCGGATAATTGTCACTGGGTTAATCGGCCGAGTTGTCAAACACCTTAATTAAGATTGAATGGCAAGGAATTAAGATCGTAAGATAAAATGTTACAAACCTCAAAGGTTCGGGTTGTCACAGTGGTTCCTATGGTTCTCTCTACTAGAGTTAGTTCTTATTTTACCCAATCATTATATATATATATATATATATATATATATATATATATATATATATAGAGGATAAGGATCCATTAGGAACCACCTTTTATTGCGAGAACAGTGTGAACACAACCAAAAATACCTAAACAAAAATTAAAAACACACATTTTTTTTGTTTTAAAAATCGCTACTTTCCGCCCTAAAAAAATTTGGGGGACGAAAAGTAGCGATTTAAAAAAAAAACTTTTTTAGCATTTAATTGTGAGGATTAGCTTTAGGGTTTAATTTTTAGCATTTAGATTGGGTGGGGGTAGGTTTTTTTTTTTTTTTTTTTTTTTTTTTTTTGGGGGGGGGGGGGGTTAGGGTTTTTTTTAGGTTTTTGGGGGTGGGGGTGGGGGTGAGGGGTTAGGATTTTTGGTTGGTGGTGGGGTGGGGTGGATGTTTACGTTTTGGGTGGTGGTGGAGTGGGTTTATTTTGTTGTGTTCACATTGGTTCTCATGGTTCTCGCAATAAGAGTGATTCTCAAATAAACCCTACCATATATATATAGGGAAAGGATAGATAAAAACCCTTTTAATTGAGAAAATCTAGGAAACTCTAAGCTCTCCACATTTTTTTTTGAAAAAATTACACATGTAATTTACATGTTTTTAAGGATTTTGAATAAAAATAAATAAAAAAAGCGCCTGCCAGATTTTTTTTAAAATAAACAAGTTTTTGTGTAACATATGTCACATAACATATGTTACAGTCGCGTGGCGCAAAATTTGTTTATTTTTTAAAAAAATATATTCTCGGCGCTTTTTGGTATTTTTTTTGCTCAAAATTCTTAAAAACATGTATATTACATATGTGATTTTTTTCAAAATCAAAAAAATGTTGGGAGGTTAGAGTTTCCTAGGTTTTCTCAATTAAGAAGGCTTTCTCTCAATCCTTACATTATATATATAGAAACGGGATCAGGAGAAGACGCCCTAAAGTGTGAGAACGGTGAGAACGCATACTGATGGAACACATGGCGCGGGATATAATCAGGGTGGGAGGGGCTTTTTTGTCTTTTTAATCTTCTTTTTCCTAATTCGTGTGTCACAATGCTGCTTATTTTTGGTGTCTAAGATTATTTTGGCGTTAATTAGATTCAATAACTACCTCGCATTTTACTGTTTTTTTGGATCTGTCTCGTTGAATTAATTGTTTTTTGGCATTATGACGTTCCCAAGAGAATTAATCCCATATATATTATAAAGGTAATTTTTTGGCGTTCGTAGCGTTGTTAATAATTCATTACCATTCATTAATATTTTATAAGATTACAATAAGACGAAATCAAAACAAACTAATAGTCTTCTGTGTATGGGATTACATCAGAGATGTACACATCGGTTTGTTCATCACTTTCTTCAGATTCATCATCATATTTTGCATTTGCGTATAACGCCATCATCTCACCTCTTCTTTGTTGCAGCCTATACTTAAATATCATTACAACCCTGGATCTTGCATCGTTAGAAGGAACTAAATCACAGAGTTGTTCAAAAAGATGTAGCCTCTTTGTCTTCAACATTTCCTCCATCGGCAATGAATATTCCATCCTGTGTCGATAAGTCACTTTAACCATTCCTGCTTCTTCATGCACCACCCAACTATTAACTGTTGGTAGAAGAGTATCGTCAATATCATCATCATCTTCTGCTGGAAATTTTATCTTCAATCTTCTTATTACCTTTCGAGTTCTTTCACAATCGTTGGCCATTGGAACCCCAAGGGCCAGAATATCCCTCTGAACCCTTCATCCATACTAAGTATGGCCTTGATTGTCTTGACTTTCACCCTTCTCATATCAGAGAACTTTATGATGAAACGTCTCTCCGACCTCTC
Organism: Helianthus annuus; assembly: GCF_002127325.2. Classification (NCBI taxonomy): domain Eukaryota; kingdom Viridiplantae; phylum Streptophyta; class Magnoliopsida; order Asterales; family Asteraceae; genus Helianthus; species Helianthus annuus. Next base: position 23,312,978 of record NC_035443.2, on the reverse strand, counting down.
AAACCTCCATGCAATAACCTTAGCCATTTTTTATGTTGTATGGCGTTTTGGACAATGTGTGGCGTTTTAGATAATGTGTGGAGTGTTAAGTTGTGTTTACCTCTTCTACTTTTATAATAACTTTTTTGTCGCCATGTAGGATGCAGTCCTATAAAATGATAGGTAATTATGGCGCTTTGAAAAGATAAATAAATTCAATTTCCCATGAAGTGGCTTTTAATATAATAAATGTTAGTAATAAAGTTTCTATCGCTTCAGTTTACTGTTTGTAGTTAGTTTTTTGTTCAGCTTCATCTGTTTATGGCTGCAACACGTCCCATCTTTTTGAGATTTTGGCGTTTAGATAAAGATGGCACTTTGTTCCACTCTCTTGCACATTGTTTTATACTTTTTTTTTGAGTTTTTAATAATACTTGTCCAAAGTAATTTTATTATAGTTTGGGAGTTTGGGCGTTTGTTGCATGATGGCGTTTTCACAAGCATTTGTCAGTGTGGCGTTTTATTATATTTTTTTTAAAGAATTAATGTATTTTTTCTTAGCTGAAAATTACATAACAAACAACAGAGAAAGAAAATTTAAAAAAAAATAGAAGCAATTTATCTTCCAAATCTTCACTGTCATTAGTCTCTTTCTTCTTTTGAAACTACAAGAATTGTCACAAATAAATGTTGTTTTGGTTTTGGTTTGCTTTTTTGTTGTTCGTGTGTTAAAGTGGGTTTATGGATGTTGGAGACATAGATCGACGCCCTGTGGGTGGATGCTATTTGTCCGTCATCTTTATTATCATCATAGAGTCCAAAATAGCATTTACACTCGGATCCGTCTCTTATCCTCATCCAAACCTTCTTCAAGAACAAAGAAAACAAAATGATATATGACTGCCATCAGACTCTTTTTTTTGAAATTTGTCCATCTCATGCAGCAAAGTCTTTCTCCCCTCACCTAACAAACCATTCAGTGAAACTTCATGCAGAACAATACTGAGTATCCAAGAAACGATGCTTGCCATCGTTGATTTTTCTAACTTTTTGGTGTTTTACAGTGAGTGGTGTTTAGGAACCATTGTGTTTGTTTTTTTGGTGTGATCAACGGAAGGTGCTGAGACGTTTCTCTTTATAGGATGTTTTTGGCGCGTAGTTTAGGCGGGATATTATTATAACAATCAATGCAATTAATAAACTATCCGGTTTTGCTCAGCTTTATCTATTAAGTCTGTAACACGTCCCATCTTTCAAGCTTGCCGTTTATATTTTATAGCATTTTATATTTTATGGCGTTTTTGTAGGCCAAGACCTTAACTAAAACACAGAAAAAACTACGCAGTAATAAAATTGGTGTTTTGTATTTGCTTGGTGTTTTATGTATGAAAGAATGTTTACCCTTTTCACCCTTAATGAAGCACGTTTAAGTAATAAAATTGATGTTATTTACGATAACGTCACCGTGCCAATCTAGTCCATAGATTGTTTTGATTTGACGATCCATAACCATTCTCACGCTTTTCACCATTTTCCCTAAATTCTGACCCTATATATATATATATATATATATATATATATATAGGAGAAGGGTCCGTTAGGAACCACCCTTTATTGCGAGAACCGCGAGAACCAATGTGAACACAACCAAAAATACCTAAAAATAGCTAAAAAAACACACAAATTCTTTTTTTTAATATTTTTTATAAAAAAATCGCTATATTTCGTTACCAAATTTTTTTTTTGCTACTAAAAGTAGCGATTTTAATGTAAAAAATATTAAAAAAAAATTGTGTGTTTTTTTTTATTTTTTTTAGGTTTTTTAGGTTTTGAAAGGACAAAATACCAGGATTTAATTCACTACTAGAAAAATGATAAATTTTAACGCACTTTTCCGTCACAAATGCGTCACAAATTGACATTTTCTACGGATTTGCAACAAAACCTTGATGTTGGAAAAAGCCCTGTTGGAAACTATTTACTACGCAATTACTACGCAAATTTTAACGTATTTCCTACAGAAATATGGTGTTAGAAATTTGTGATGCATTTGCTACGCATTTCCTATGTTGTATATCAAAAAATTGCAACGCATTTGTGACGGAATATCAAAAATTGCAACGCATTTATGACGGAATATTTAAAAAAACTGGAAAAATCCCTCTTTTTTGCTAAAATTTGAAGGAAAATCAGCAAAAAAAATACTGATAAACAAATGATACATCGGCCTTTGGTTCGACCCGTTATCTAATGCGTCCTAGAAGACAACTCCAATTTCAGGTTTTGGGTCGCTTTGTTTAACATGTTTGATACACACGTTGAGACTATTTCGCTACAAATGACATGTTAAACGGAAATATGTTGTTCATTGCATATTAGTTTGTCTCCCATAATCAAGCTAAACCCGCCTTCACCGAGAACACTGTCGGGACGAAAGTTTCTTGTATTGCTTTTAAGCGCAGCGAAAGTGAAACTTTTTAAGTTGGATGACTGTAGAATTTCACCTTCACTTCGAGGGGTCTGCGTTTGGGAACCGGTCGAAACCTTGCTACTGCATGCTTTAATTCATCCTCGGCACCCTATAAATTAAAAACTAGTAATTTAGCAAATAATAAACATAACAAAAACTACCAGTTATTTGTTTATTGAGTTTTGAGTGTGTTTGGGGTTTGCTTAACTAATTATATGTGGCTCAAATAAGTTGATTTAAATATGCAGTTTGAAGTTGCTTATATCAAAATAAGTGGTTCAAATAAGCAATCATAAACACTCTCTAGCTAGTAACTAGTAGATTATAAGCTAAGGGTTATTGTATACACACTTGAGTGACCTATAAAGTAGTTGCAGTACATGGGTGGCCTTGATGAGACTACTTTGTATGTCGCTCAAATGTGTTCCACACACTATTGGTTGGTTAGATAGATATAAGCTCAATATCATATATAGATATAAGATATAAACACATCAATTAAATTCTGATTAGTTCACAAGATTAGTGATATTTACCTGAATGTCCAGCAGGATCCACAAGATCCTTGATTCTTGACTGGGCTCACAATTCCTGTTTTCCTCCAATCTTGCTGCAACATACACACATGACAATTGACAAGTAAGTAAGTAAGTAAGATGATAGATGGATAGTAAAAAAACTCTATATATATATACCGTGAGTGGGACGACAGCATCAGTGAGTTTGTGATTACCCTTTTTAGTAGCAGAGCAGCGTTAAGCAGCTCCCAGTTTGTTCTTGTTGAATTCTTCCCATGTCATATTAGCATATTCTGTTCCAACCAACAACAAACTAAATCAGTAACATAGGCTTAATACTTGCATGGATTCACAAGTCAAACCCCACATCACATGGCTAATAACTGATAGGCTAAAGTCAAACCCCATAAGGCTAACTAATCATTATAAAAAGAAGCTTTGCTACAATCAATAGAAACACGAAATTGATACTAGCAGAAAAGACTCACCGTTGACTCCAAGAGTATAGGACAGCCCCTTCTTGTTATGCGATCTAATCGTCTCCAAACTTTCAGCGAAGATCGAGTACCTGTGCTTCATTTCCTCACTACTTTGGTACTTCCTCCCGTACCTGTTCCATAAAAGTCAAACATCAATCGATCCATTTTTAAGTACATAAACACTACAGTTCATGATAAACAGTAACTAACCTGTGAGCGAATCGAGCAAAGGTGAGAGCATGAGGAGTTTGACCAATAACTTGAAGAACAACGGTCTCAAGTTCCCGTAGACCATCAGACACCACTTGTCTGATCGGATTTTCATCGGCAAAGATGGATCCGATCCCACTAGCAGATATGTCGACGACACAGCCCACGATCAAAGCTACGATGACTGACACCTGACCCATTTTATCAACACAAGACACTATAATTATGCCAAAATAATCAACTATAATCTAATCATTTTAATCAACTGACAATCTTATTATAATCATAATTAGCATAAATTAACAAGTAAAAAGTATGAAATTAGCAATAACAGTCACTTAATGACTTAAAAACTAATAATCACTAAGACACTGTTGGAATTAATCGTTTATTTATCGGGTCACGGGTTCAGTTAGTTAGTTAGCATCTTATGTTGGTTTTAGTTTACTTAGTTAGATGCATGAATAAGCATGACTTCAAGAATCACGTGAGCTGCATGGCTGGAGTTTGAAGGCATGTATTTGTGGGTTTTATGTTTGATTTATTTAATGGTTTAATTCAGTGGACTTGGTAGTTGGTTTGAACGGTTTACATGGAAGTGTACGTTGAGAGTGGAGTGCACTATGGTTAAAAACTTGGGTCATAGTTGTACCGAGTCTATAGGTAGAAGTGGTCATAGGTAGTTTTTTATTCATTTTTTCCTGCATTTTCACATGCTCTTGTAAGGCTCTATATATAGCCAGCTATGGAATGAATAAACAATTGTCTTTTCTTTTCTTTACTGCAAGTTCGTACATCTCCTATATGCATTTTTGAGAATTGTTATTTTATCTTCTGCAAGTTTGTATTTCAGTTCAGATTTCGTGAGTTTGTAAACTGGCCTGATAACCAACACTTGGTATCAGAGCTTCGTTCGTTTTGAAGGGGCTGTGATCTTGTTGTGATCAAAAGTTGAAGCAACTTCTACTCTTGATCTTCCTGTTCGTGTCAAGAGTCTAACCGACGGAGGTGCGTCGAAAACGAATGTGAAAGATCCGTCAAAACAGTTGGTTTTGGATTTGTTCGTTTAGCGGGTTAAATGAAACGGTATAAGCGGTTGCTTGTTTTCTTGATCGGGTGAATAGAGCTCTTGAACGGGTTTGATCGGAAAAAGAGTTAAAGCTGTCAAATGTAAAGAAAAATGGCGCTAGTACCTGTTAAAGAGGCTGGTTCGATGCCGTTTCAAGTTCCAGTTTTAACCCAAACAGACTATCCGATGTGGGAAGTAAAGGTTAAGGCCATTATGGATGCAAATGGTGTGTGGGAGACTGTTGAACCGAGGGCGTTAGGTGCTGAACCAGATGAAAAGAAAGCAAAACAAGCTTTAGCCTTTTTGTTTCAAACTATTCTCGAAGAGATGGTGCTGCAAATGGGTAGCTACACCGATCCCAAGCAAGTGTGGGATGGACTGAAGACACGGTACTTGGGTGTAGATCGGGTAAGAATGGCTTGACTTGCAACATTAAGAAGGGAGCTTGAAAATATGCGCATAAAAGAGGATGAAGCGGTTGATGATTTCGTGGTGAAATTGAATGGCATAGCATCGAAGGTAAGGTCTCTAGGTTATGAACTTGAAGAAGTTGATTTAGTGAAAAGATAACTTGATTCGATGCCGAAGCCATTCTTTCAACTTATGGCTTCAATCGAACAATGTTTTGATTTGGACACAATGTTATTCGACGAAGCCATTGGTAGGTTGAAAGGGTATGAGGAGCGCTTGAAAGCTAAGGAGAAGACGGAGGACATTCAAGATGGTTTATTGTTGGCTAGTCATGAGAAACCGCACGGGTGTAAGCATTGTGGCGTTGGAAGCTCAAACCAAGATGACTTTGGGTGTGGCCAGGGAAGAGGCCGTGGATCCGTGAGGGGTCGAGATGGTAACGAGCGGTTCCGGGATAAAAGTCACGTGAAATGTTACAAGTGTGGAGAATATGGTCACTACAACAACGAGTGTCCGAAGTTGAAAAATGAAGAGGCGAATCTGATCGAGGAGGAGCCGGCATTACTATGAGTTATTCTATGAATAAACGATTAAGGAGGTGATTGTTGGAATTAATCGTTTATTTATCGGGTCACGGGTTCGGTTAGTTGGTTAGCATCTTATGTTGGTTTTAAGGTTTACTTAGTTAGATGCATGAATAAGCATGACTTCAAGAATCACGTGAGCTGCATGGCTGGAGTTTGAAGGCATGTATTTGTCGGTTTTATGTTTTATTTATTTAATGGTTTAATTTAGTGGACTTGGTAGTTGGTTTGACCGGTTTACATGGAAGTGTACGTTGAGAGTGGAGTGCACTATGTAGGATCCTTGTCGGACCCGAAATGAGTCGATCAGAGGAGGCGTTCTACTCAAAATGAAAGGCGGAAACAGACATAATGAGTTGAATTCAGCAAGATATCACTTTAACTGTCTTTTATATTGATTCTGATAACAAATACAGATCTGTATACACTTCGACAGAGCTTCGTCGTCGGAAACACTCAACCTAATTTCGTACCAAATGACACGGAAACACTACTGTATATAGCCTAGCTAATTCCCGCACGAAACACACTCAAACGATATTGCAATACAAGCGGAATTACATTCAAATGCAATTACATGATAATTCCGTGCAGAATTACCAAGTATCACTTCAAGCGGAATTAGTCTAGTTCAAGCGGAACTAGCTTTTGTCTTGATTTCTTGATGTTCGTGCCCTGAGCAATGCAAGACTCGATACAAGACGAAGTCAGCAGAGGTATGCACTAACAGACTCCCCCTCGGATGTTGACGAGTCTAAAGTGTCGAGTCTTCAACGTCTTCAGTCTTTATCGGCCTGACTGCATCTCTCTGAAGTATCTGACAATGTAAAACTTCTTCAATCTTCTCTCAGCACCATCAGATTCCCTTGAACATATAATCTTTTCTCTGATGTCTTCAGACTCCCCCTTTCGGTATGCTGAGATCGTAGTCTGGCTTTTTGACAACACAGAGTCCTCAGGTATCGGAACCTGGCTCTCTATCACTCAGAATCAGGATCGTGATCTGGCTCTATTCTCAGTTTCAGAATCCAGTTTATCCTGCACATCCTCTACCTCACAATAAATTTCACAAATTTAACATTTGACAAATTTAAAAATTACAAACTCCCTCTCAAATTTAACCAGAATAATTTTTCAATAATAATTTCTGATAACCACATGCAGGAAAATATTCAAACATTTTCAATTTAAACAGCCTCCCCCTCAAATTGATAATCATGTTTAGCACTCGGAATTTTGAAAATCAGCTCTTCAACATCAGTTGTCGAAAATCTTTTTGAATTTTTCAAAATTTATGCTAAAACACACCGAAAATCTTTTTGGGAATTTTGAAAGAAATAAAATGCAGTAAAGAAATATTTACAAACAATCTTTTTTTTTTTTTTTTTTTTTGAGTTTGTGTAAGAGGGTCATATCAGTTTTTGAGACAAATCACTAACACCGTTAAGCTTTAAACATTTTAAGTTCCAAACAATTCATCTCGATTGTCAGTATATTGGTCCACTTAAGTTTTCACACAAAGTTCAATTGTTTCGAGATATGATATTAATGTTTTAATGACTTAAACTTATTCGCGTGTCCCACCACTTGAATATACTCCCGTATCCAGATCCCAATTTTCAGTCTTACAGGTGAGTATACCTAGATGATATCTGTAAAGGGTTAAATGCGAAACCGTGAGAGCTCAGGTCAGAACTTTCGTTCAGCAGAGAGATAACGGTTCGACTTTTGGTGTGTCCCCTTTAGAGGATCTTTTCTTCAACAGCACATGATTAGCATTTTTCAATGTTTCATCATTTTTTGTACTGAGGGCAGCGCTATATTTCAAGCAAGCAGAAAGTATTATCCAGGGACTAGGCCATTGCTTCCGCAAAATCAGAAGTCCCGGGATAATACCCCAGATGTCACTGAGCATAAAGACCTAGTATTTCAGAAAGAGGGACCTTTCAAAAAGATTTCGGGGGTTACCCATATATCAAAGAAATGTTCCCCACGAGATAAGCAAGTTTGAAATTTTTAGGTTTATATCTCGTCACAATCTACTAAATGTGCAAAAACCTACTGGCACATCCGCAATGAGATTGTTTATCACATTTTTGACTTTACAAATCTTTAGCATGTTGTGATAGTCCACTTATGTGCTATCATTTCCTTTTTTTACAACAAAACTCATTTTTGATTTTATCATGTTTTTGACTTTTTCAAATTTTCTAATGGTTTTGGATTTTCTGAAATTTTTACTCCCCCTAAAATGCCAACACATTTAAAGAAATTTGAAAACAAACTATACAAGTAACATGACAACTGATTCGAATTGCTTCAATTCGCCATCCACTAGCCATAAACAATCAGAACTCCCCCTTTCAACAAACTATTTTCCCATTTAGATTTCAAAACACTGAAGTTTGTTTTAATCAAAATGGTTTTTTCGGAAAATTAGTTTTGTTAAAAACACTTATAGGTTCGGGGTTCATCATCTTGTTTTTCAGAAATATCACATGAATGAAGATTACATCAAGTTCAACCTAATGACCTTGACGAATCACTTGTAAGAATAAACCTCTGTACCACATGTAAGATGAAATCAATTTCTCAAGAAAACTGTCGATACCTACTCCTCACTTACCAACCTGGGAGTTCCGGCAATTCCACAACCTGAAAAAATTTGACAATTTTAAGATTCATTCACAAAATCAAAATTTTTTTTAAGAATGATGCCGATTCCTGCTCCACGAATACAAACTTGGGAGCTTCGGCAAGTCAGGTTTTTCAATGAAAGAAAATGTCCACCCAAGCCTGACCAGCCTTGGGTGATCTTAACTCTTCTGCAGTTGGGGTGTAAGTTGCTTTCTTTGTAGCATAAAAATCTTTAGCCCCTTTAACCTTCCCCTCGATCATCTTTCCAAAAATCTTCTTCACATTCCCATTAAAAGTTTTCTCAACATCAAATTCATTCTTCTCAGAGTAAAATTGATTCGAGATCTCCACTTTACCAATCTTTTGTTTACAATTCTTAGTCCTCAATGGTGGAAAATTCTCATCATCCATTGGAGGAACTGAGTTTTCACTCTTTTCAATAACATGTGGCTACTCTGATTTTGTGGAATCAGATTCATTGCCAGATTTTACCTCTGTTTTCATAACAACCCACTTTTGGTTATCAAGATTCACACTTCTCCTGTAAAATCTCTTTGAACACTCACCAACTTCGTATGTTGAATTTTTAAACACTTTAAATTTTTCAGTTGGTGGTTCAGTTTTATCAACAACTTTCTCTTTAAGTTTTTCTGAGACTCCCTGTTTTGTGTTGGTTGCCTTTGGGCAGTTCCAGGCGATGTGACCAACTTCTTGACATCTGTAGCAGGTTCTTGTCTCTTTTCTCTGAGCTTCCTTTTTCTTCTTTTCAGCAAGAAATTCTTGATTTGACTGTCTCCAGAATGATTTCTTCTGTTCTTCCTCAGCATTTCCTCCTGAAACAAATTTTGCTTTTGTTTTAGAAATTTTCTCATTTTTATAAATTTCAGATGGAACAAATCCTAAACCTTTCTTTTTGAAATTAACATTATGGTTTGGTTTCTTTCGTAAGTCTAAACCATAATTGTAACCCATTTTCTTGTTTATCCTTTGTTGAACTCTTGAGGTGTAAGAATTAGGTTTTGTAGAAAGATTTACATCTTTTATTTTAGAAATATTAATTTCTGCCAGTTTGAAAACCTTTTTGATCATTTCAGTTTTAACACCTCTTATTGGAAACTCTTTATCAAAATATAATTTGTCAGAATCATTCAAAGTATATGCAACTTCAAATGTTTCGTCATTCAAATTAGATTTTGACAACAAAAATTCTTTACTATACACCCGTTTTCCCGACGATTTTGAATTTTTTTAAGACGAACTCGAACTCCCGACTGACAAACACAGACTTTCGGACTCGGACTTTGACTCTGACTCCTCATCCTTATCCAACACCTGATCGACCACCCTTTTTATTAATTCGGACTCATGATCTGTGTCGGACGCTGTGAAAATGATGTCAATATTGTCTGGTAATACATCGGTTATCTCGGACTCTAATTTTATATTGACTGCCTTTTTTACTTGTTCCTCATTCGGTTTTCTAGGCGAGTACCCTTCCCAAATCGGAGGCGGACACTTATTATAACAGACCCTCTGTTTCATATCAGTATCCTTCTTCTTCGACTTCTTGTCTTCAAACACTTCAAAACCTACAACAGTTGGATAAATTCTATCAATTAAATAATCAGAACTCGAATAACTTCTCAGTAATCGTCTGATTCTTTCATTTTCAGCTTTCTCAGTTTCCAACTCTTGCTTCTATTTCGCACATTCTTCGATGTAAAAATTTATCTCTTTCTGCTTCGACATCATTGTTGCATTCATCATAGTCAATGCATCTTCTCTTTCCGAATTTGTTTTCTGCAAACTATTCACAGTTCTGTTCAACACATCATATGATTCTTTTACATTCTTAACATCAAACAACAACGTTTCTTTCAACTTTTCTAATACACTAAACCTCTCGTCTTTTTCTTCACATTGTTTGCAGGATTCCAAACATGTAAGACAAGGTTTTGTGACTTCAACAATCTTTTCAATCTCCACAATCTTCTCGACTTCAACTACCTTTTCCACTTCAACTATCTTCTCAACAACCTTGACTTCTTTCATTTCTTTTGCAGCTTTTCTCTCTTTAAGTTTCTTCAATTTTTCTGCAAAATAAAATTCAAAACTGTCATAAAATAAATGAGTTTTTCCAATATTTATCTGTTCAATTTCTTCATCATCATCACTAGTATCTGTTAAACTATTTTCAGAAGAAACAGATTCTTCATCTTGACTTTTCTCTTCATCAGATAACACTGCTATCCACTCTTTCATCAATTCTGGCTTTTGAACAATTTGAGCAATGAAAGCTTTAAACTCCATATTCTCATCCACATATTTATCCCAGCTAAAACCTGGAGCCATTTTTTCATCATCTTGATCAATAATACCAAAATAAGCTTTCTTATTTGAATCTTCGATCATTTTCCCATGTGCAGTTTGGGATTCCTTTTGTTGATGCGGTTGATGAGCAACCTGTTGATATATGGCTTTTCGATACTAGTCATCTTTTCCAAAAGGATTCTCTGCTCCACTAGCTTTCTGATTTTTGCACTCACTACAATAAAAATGGCTTTTTAGGACCTTTTCTGTGGGACGCTTGTAAAAGAGGGTCCTAAAAAACCATTTAACATGACTAATGAACTTTTGGGGTCCTTTTATAATATACTCTACTAAACCGGTGTCCTAAAAAACTATTTAATAGGATGGATGATTTATTGGGGTCCTATTATCATATAATTTAATAGGACACTTAAAATGTAGATCCTAATAAAGTACTTTATAAGACATTTAGTTGTTAGTGTCCCACTATGTGGTACTGTATTAGGACACTTGATCATCTGAGGTCCTATTATAACATAACTTAATAGGACACGATGTAGTTAAGTCATAAATGTTCAGTGTTATAGGACCCTTTCTAGTCGAAGTCATATTATAACTTAACTTAATAGGACACTTGACACTTGGGTCTTATAACTTTAAACTTTATAGGATGCTCAATCATTGTGGTGTTATTATAATACACCGTAATAGGACACTTGATATTTGAGTCATAAAACAATAGTTTTATAGGACGCTTATTCGCTAGAGTTTTATTATAATATAACTTAAAAAGACACTTTACACTTGGGTCTTATAAATTTAACCTTTATAGGACGCTTAATCATCGTGGTGTTATTATAATACACTGTAGTAGGACACCTGATATTTGAGTCATAAAACATTAGTTTTAAAGGACGCTTATTCGCTAGAGTTCTATTATAACATAACTTAATAGGACACTTGACACTAGGGTCTTATAACTTTAACCATTATAGGACACTTAATCATTATGGTGTTATTATAATACACCATAATAGGACACTTGATATTTGAGTCGTAAAACATAAGTTTTATAGGACGTTTATTCCCTAGAGTTTTATAATAATACTAGGTTATTGACACGCTTAATCATGGCCTGTGAGTGGTGGTGGTGGTGGTGAGTGGTGGTGGTGGCGAGAGGTGGTGGCGAGAGGTGGTGGTGAGTGGTAGTGGTGGCCGATGAGTGGTGGTGGTGGGCGGTGAGTGGTGGTGGTGAGTGGTGGTTGTGAGTAGTGGTTGTGGCCGGTGAGTGGTGAGTGGTGGTGGCGAGTGGTGGTGGCGAGTGGTGGTGAGCAGTGGTGGTGAGCAGTGGTGGTGGCCGGTGAGTGGTGGTGATGGTGCTGGTGAGCGGTGGTGGTGCTGATGAGAGATGGTGGTGAGAGGTTTGGGCATCTGGGACCTAAAGCGCCCAAAATATATTAGGTGTCCCGCCCGGAACCCTTTGTTTTTTCTCCACTAAATTACCAAATTTTCCAGCTAACAATTTCAAATCTAGGGATGGCAAAAATACCCGAGCCTGACGGATATACCCGAAACCCGACACAAATAGGACGAGTATACCTGATACACGACGGGTATTGGGCCGTGTATGGGATTAGATTTAAAATTTTCCGTAGACATGGGATTAGGTGATATCCGAAACCATATATCTGTTTACCCGAACTATATACCCGAATTTTTTAATTTATATTTTTATTTTCATTAACCGTTGTCTATTAGTTCATTTGCCACTTCCTTTAAAATTGATTCAATGCATAATGGACAAGTATTTAAAACACATCCATCTTTCATCTAAATTTTGGGCGTCCAAATTATTCATTTAACTTTTAAATTCCCGCTCATCCTTTACACCCACCCATTACTGAATTTTCTTTTTTATTTGGAGGGAGAGAATGAGAAAAAAAAAGAGATGGAAGAGAAATAGAGAGAAGGTTCTATAGCTTTCTTCACTCATCAGAACCCACCATCAACGTTCGTCATCATCATCGGGGCTTGTGGATGGAGCGAACACAAGACTTGATTTGGTTTGAAACCTGCCGAATCTGGTGGTGGCGGTGACAAAGGAGTTTTAGGGCTTTCTTGATGACCTAAGGGCGGCGATTAGCGGTGGTTTTTAAGCTCGAGTAACAGCGGCGACCAAAAATGCTTAGATTGGCCGCTGCATTTGATTAGGGTTCAGGCGGCAGCGTAGGAAAGTATATGCCGTATACTAAGGCAATGGAGACAAAATCGTTTTCTGGCCACGATCATGACCGATAGGCGCAACATGGGTCATTACCAACCGGATCTGCGGCGGTGTCGGGTGTATGTGCTTATTTACGGCTAGCTCAGGTAAGATTCAACTATTTTATATGTCATACCAACGAGATTATTTGTGCAAACTGTTGATTGTCTCTGCTTGTATGATTTTTTTGCGAATTTGGAGGCAGAGTTGATAGTTGAAAGTTGTTACGAAATTGTGTTATCAGCTGCAACATTGCTGAATGCTTTTCAGTGGTGAGTAGTGGCGGTTTAGGGTTCTTACAGGAGTAAATCTGTAGCTTTAGATTAGGAAGACTGAGGCTTGGTTGTGGTTACGGAGCTCTAGCGATTCAAGATGAGGAGCTGCTGCAATGGCTTTGTCAGCTGCAGCAAACATCAGATAGAAATTGCATGTTCACAGTTTACTCAATCATGGTAAATTCTGACCAGTTTATTTGTGCTTTTAGGCAAACAGTGCTGTTCCTATCCTTTGTGTTGCTAGAAATGTTGCTTGCAATGTCAGAGGTGGTTTTTTCAAGTAAGAAAGTGATTTTTGGTTAATATTCACTATTCGCTGCAACAATATGCATGATTGCCACCCAAGTGAGTATAAGACTGTAATTTTGTTAGAATCATTTGAACACCATTTGATTGCACTTGAGTGTCTAATACGCACACATTTAATTTACCATGACCAATAATTCAAATTCATGATTAAGATAACTGACATGTCTTTGTAATTATCCCAAATTGTTAAATGTAAAATAAGCCACTAGCATTATTGAATTTCATAACTAAAAGATTACTAGCAACTTTTCAAACATTTATACTGGTTTTTTCTTATAGCTTGTTTAGTACTCCCTAGGTTCAGTCAAAAATCAATAAATATATTTATTTTTCAGGTTGCATTGTTCCAGTTATGGGATACGGGATCATCGCAAGTTGCTCTGTCATTTGGTAAAGTCATCAGGTGTTTTCTTGTTATTGTTTCAGCTTGTTGTATCGTATGTTTTGGACCAGAAAAAGAAATGGAGTGAGATATGCTTGGCATATGACCTTTATACTTTGAACAAACTAGGGGTGTAAATGAGCCGAGCTACTCGAGCTCAGCTCGAAAGCTCGAAACGAGTCAAGCTTAAACGAGCCTGAGCCCGAGCCCAAACTTAAAAATAAGGTTGTTGAGTAAACAAGCTCAAGCTTCACTTATCGAGCTCTAGCCATCTCGCGAGCCTAAACGAGTCCATTACTTATACAATTTTTAACTAATATATTAAGCTATAATAACTAAGATTTTAAAAATTATAAATATAAAAATTATTGTATTAGTTATACTATACAATAATTTTTAAATATATTTTTAAACTAATATTAAATATATTTCATAATTTTTAAAATAGTAATTATTATAATTTATTATATGAGTTAAAAAAATGTATAAGTAATGGACTCGTTTAGGCTCGCGAGGTGACTAAAGCTCTCAATAAGTGAAGCTTGAGCTTGTTTACTCAACAAGCTTATTTTTAAGTTTCGGCCCGGGCTCGACCTCGTTTAAGCTTGATTCGTTTCGAGCTGAGCTCGAGTAGCTTGGCTTGTTGACACTCCTAAGTACTTTGATCTCTGCTGATGTTGAATGTTAAGAATTTATTTCAATATATTACGGCGAAAGGCTCCAATTTTAGACTTCTCTTTAGGTCTTCAAAATGGCCGAGCTGCCCTTGAATTGGTATGGTATGTTTGCTTTTATGCTTGGTCAATGAATTTTTGATTGGAGGAATTTATGCATCTTATGATTTGTTGCATGAAGATATAGACAGTGAAGATAGGTTTGCTAAATTTTGAAGGGTTAGCTGGTTTACTTTTGACTTCATGTATGTATACGGCTTTTATTCCTCTATAATGTCTTCCTTGCTAGTTTCTAAAAGTGCACAAGCACGTTTCTAGTTCATGAAAAGGCAATGGTTTTGGATTTGCTAGTTTCTAAAAGTGCACAAGCACGTTTTTAAGATTGTCATAACTCACTATTGATTACTTTTACTTTAATTGCATCCTTTTGAACTTGATTGCATCCTTTAAACTAGAAAAGTGACTTTGTTTTTTATTAATTAGGTAATGGATTGACATTAGAAATACAAACTGTCAGTCTGTTACTTGAAACTCATGAGTCATGGCGGTGGTGGATATCTTTCACAATTGACCTTCTGCCGTTATTGCATGCACAATGTAAACTTTTCTTCTTTTATGTGTTCTTGCTATGCAGGGCTGCACCACTAGCATCTATTACTATCCACAGTCTGCGAGTGTTGTATACCGTAGGTGAGGACTAGCAGGTAATATGTTGGTTTTTGGTCTACCTGTTAGGTGGTGTTTGGGCTAATTATATATGTTGGTTTTTTGTCTAATTCTTTTGAATCAAGAACAATGAGTTTCGTTAATTAAAGAATTTTATATTTTTAAATTAATACTAATGCTTGTATATATGGTTGATGATGGCAGGGTAGATATCATGAGAAGCTTTGGAGCTAACTTCTAAGACAATGAAATTATCACCCAAAGGAACATTTAGACTTCTCGTGTAAACATTTAGAATTTGGAATATGTTACTCATTACACAACGTTTATGCTAACATTTGGAATATTTTTCGGATGGAAATAATGTGAATTTTGTGATTATGTGCAAGTAAAAGTAGTACATGTATTTAACTAGAACAATTACCGACACAATGTTTTTTTATATTGTGGCAAACAAAAAGTGTCACTAAAACTAGTATGGATATGTAATTAGGATTACGTTTTAATGGCACAAAAATTGTGCCACAAAAATCTTTTATTTTATTGTGGCAAAAAAAAGTGCCACTAAAAGCCTAAAAATTTTGCATGGCATATTGAAAAAGTGCCATTAAAAGGCTTTAGTGTCAACGCTTCTAGTGGCACTATTTTTGTGTGTCGCCCATTCCTACAAGAGTCTTTAGTGACACTTTTTTGTTTTTTGTGGCAGTTTTTGTGTGTCACTAAATGACAATTCTTTTGTAGTGTATATTCTTTTTAGGACGGTATTTAAATTGTTTATAGACATATTATGCGACCATAAAATTGGTTTCATAATCTTATTTGGTATATTAGGACCCTTTTCTTGGTACCAAATTAGCTATAATGTTACATCATAAGGGTCCTATCAATTAATTTCTAAGGACGCTTGTAAGTGTATCAAAAGATTAAAAGTATGTAACCACATGTTAGAACATCGTAAAAGTGTCCTAATATGTTTTTATTAGGACACTATTTTGGTTGTCCAAAGACATATTACGCGACCATAAAATTGGTTTCATAATCTTATTTGAGATGTTAGGACGCTCTTTTAGTTCCGGGACTTATTACGACCCCTTTACATGAGACGCTTTTAGCGTTGGTCCTATTAAATGAAAGGTCCTATAAAATAACATTTTAGGACGCTTTTGCGCGTACTAAAAACCTAGTTTTCTTGTAGTGACTCTCTCTTGAAATGACCTTTCTCCCTGCATCGAAAACAAGTAACTTTAGATTTATCAAAACCCAAAGTTGAAACATGAGCATCCAAGAAATCATTTCTTCCTGTAATCATTTTGAACCTTTCAGCTCTTCTCAAGACGCTAGCTAGACACCATTTGACGTTCAGGAGCTCCAATTCTTCTGCATCAATCTGATCGTAATCTTCCTTTGTTAGCATCAGATTACCAATTCTTCCAGCAATCAATCCTTCATAAGATTCCAAAGCAGTAACCAGTAATGCCATATGACTTTTAACAACTTCATCAGAAAAATTCTGACCATTTTGAAGATGCAAAGCAACATTGCACTGAATCATATGTTCATTACCAACATTTGAACTTTGAACACTTGGAGGATTGAGATTTGAAAATCCATTAGTGTTGATTGAACCTTGACTGACTGATCCAGATGTATTTCCTGCACTAAAAGCAGTTTGGATCTTTGGACTTGCTTCAACAGTTTGAACATTTCCTTTGTAGTACAATTTGATGTCTTGTTGATTGCTCGAGCTGTTCATTCTGGCAATCTTTTGATGTTCAAGATCCTGTGACTCAAGTTTTTCAATAAACTGTCCAATTGACAATCTACTAAACTCTCCTGAATTCTTTAAGATCATGAGATAAGTACCCCATTCTTTCTGTGGTAATGCGTCAGCTAACTTCTCAACCCATTCTGCTGGAGTTTTGGTAATTTTCAACTGAGATATTGTACGCACAAGATGACAATATCTCTCAATGAGAGTCTTTGTAGATTCACCTGGCATACTCATAAACAACTCAAACTCCTTTTTCAGCAGAGATGCTTTACTCCTGAGCATCTCTGTACTTCCTTCAAACTTCCTTTTAAGTGCTTCCCAAATCGAAAACGCACTCCCATCATGTTGTAGCAAAACAAATATATCCTCTTTGACAGCTTGTTGTAGAAGACTTATCATCATTTTCTCTCCTTTATAGCTATCTCTCTCTTTGTCTGAAAATTCTGAAATGATTTTGTCAACATTCAAAGCAGTTTGTGGTCTAACATATTCTGTTTCAATGCTTTCCCAAGCTCTCAAATGGTTTGCCTGAACCCAATTCTCAAAACGATTTTTCCATCCATGGTACTCTTCCATTCCCATAAGTTTCGGGGGTTTTTGCAAAGTTCCAGTTTCGTTTTCTAAGTTCATGTTTTGAGCAATGGCAGGTGGAGTAGTCGGAGATGTAGCAAACGCATTGTAAAATTCTTTGTCAGACATTTTCAAACGAGATTAGATCCTTCAAACGAAAATACTCCAAACGATATTAGCTTCAAACGAAATTAACCTGCACACAACTTTCAAACGAAGTTAGTGGCTTTCAAACGGAATCAGGTAATTCCGTGCGGAATTACTCAGATTTCAAATGGAATTATGTTTTGAAACAAAATTATAATTTTGTTTGATCGATTTCAAATGGAATCACTAATTCCGTGTGGAATTAGCTGATCTTTCAAACGGGATTAGACAAAACAGATGATTTCGCGCGAAATTATGGAACACTTTCAAATGGGATTATGCGGATGTCATCTTATTCGAAAAGATTTTCAAACGGAATTATAACTTTTGTCAATTTTAGATTGAATTATGGTTCAATTCTTTCAAGGCTTTGTTAAAACACTGTTTTGCTTGTAATATGTGAAATTTAGATCATTTTAACCGTGAAATCTTGTTCAAATGATAAAAGAAGGTGTAGAAGTAAGAAAAAGAGATGAAATCAGGCTGAAATCTGCAGAACTCCTCCTCCTGTGCTCTGATACCAATTGTAGGATCATTGTCGGACCCAAAATGAGTCGATCAGAGGCGTTCTACTCAAAATGAAAGGCGGAAACAGACATAATGAGTTGAATTCAGCAAGATATCACTTTAACTGTGTTTTATATTGATTCTGATAACAAATACAGATCTGTAGACACTTTGACAGAGCTTCGCCGTCGGAAACACTCAACCTAATTTCGTACCAAATGACACGGAAACACTACTATATATAGCCTAGCTAATTCCGCACGAAACACACTCAAACGATATTACAATACAAGCGGAATTACACTCAAACGGAATTACATGATAATTCCATGCGGAATTACCAAGTATCACTTCAAGCGGAATTAGTCTAGTTCAAGCAGAATTAGCTTTTGTCTTGATTTCTCGATCTTCGTGCCCTGAGCAATGCAAGACTCGATACAAGACGAAGTCAGCAGACGTATGCACTAACACACTATGGTTAAAAACGTGGGTCATAGTTGTACCGAGTCTATAGGTAGAAGTGGTCATAGCTAGTTTTTTTATTCCTTTTTTCCTGCATTTTCACATGCTCTTGTAAGGCTATATATATAGCCAGCTATGAATGAATAAACAATTGCCTTTTCTTTTCTTTTCTTTACTGCAAGTTCTTACATCTCCTATATGCATATTTGAGAATTGTTATTTTATCTTCTGCAAGTTTGTATTTCACTTCAGATTTCGTTAGTTTGTAAACTGGCCTGATAACCAACAGACACAATAATTAATCAACTATAATCTAATAAACATCAACTAATAAATAATAATGATACTATAATCATAATTATGATTAACAATAATCACCTTCAAAATTCATCATGCATCCAGATAACACTGAATCCCAAAATTTCCATAAATTCTACAAGCAATTACCAGAAATTATCAAATAAAACTAATAAATTGCCAGTCAAAAACGCGTTATCCGCTTTAATCTGAATGCTCAAACAAAGCCCCATAACAAATCTCCTGAACCAAAAAAACCCTAGAAATACAAATATCTTCAACAAAACCGAATCAAAACTAATATATCTAGAATTCAGATGCCATAGTGTATTACTAAACTTATAAATGCACACTGTTATTCTCAATTATAATTCAATATCCAGGCAGGGCTATATTGTCACACCCCAAAAACGTCGCAGCGGAATATAAAACGTAGTGGTGACGGAAGCTGGTGCCCATTTATATCTTGTGGATCGACACATTTAATTGTTGGACATTTTAGTATATTTTAGATGTAAGTTATTTAAACATTACGTTTTAAGACACGACACAACCACGGCATAGTTAAGTTGTCTTTTGATCCTTACGGATCTTATTACATTGTCCCAGAATATTTAAAAGTCAGTCCAACATATTTAAGCGACAAAACATGCATCAACAACCACAAGATACACCACAATTCCCGAAGCCGAACTCAAATACCTGTAGAACACATTAAAATCAAATGTCAACACAAAGGAAGGTGAGTTCACGTATTCACTTACTACCAATTTTATTTCAAGAAAAACTTTCTGATTAGGTGTTTATTTGAAAACATCCATATAAATTTTAGAAAGTCCATTTTACTTCCTTATTAAAAATCCATGGGCCTTCCGCCTGTTCATCGATTCGACAACTGTAATATATATTGCCCAGGTTTTGTATATTAAATTATTGCGTCAATTTTCAGACTCGTATGTTAGCTAGACGATACGAACTATATATTAACCATGCAGGGATAATCAAAACTAGACAATGAACAGAATATTAATTCATCGTTTGACATTGACACGGGGCGACCGGTCACGACGGGGTTGTCAACCCGATAGATCTACCAACAATTCCTCTCGTACAATACTTAACTGATTAAACGACATCATGGGCGCATGGTTCTTTCTCGAAGAACAATATGATGTCTGCCTCACGTACAATATATATATATATATATAGGGGATCGCTAAAATGAAAACCAACTCTAGTTGTAAAAACCATGAGAACCACTTTATGGCTCTTAGATCAACTAGATGGATGGATGTGATTAAAAGTAGTTAATATTAATATTAAAAGCTTTTTGTCTTATTATGTCTTTAATATTATAATCCAAAAGGGTATTTAAGTAAAATAACTCTATTTTGTCTTTTTATATATATTAATTTTAAATTACCTTTTTTGTCCTATTTATTAATTACTTTTTATTACTTTAATTTTTTAAACATAATTTCTTTATTAAAAACATTTCTAAATTCAGATTTTTTTTAAAAGATTTCTATACTTTTTACAATTTAAGTTTTGTGTTAAACTTTTTACGTTTTTTTGACGCGCCGTTTTTAACGCCGTTTTTTACGCGCCGTTTTTCAAGCGTAACGCGCCGTTTTAACGTTGTTTTTTAACGCCGTTTTTTACGCGCCGTTTTTTACGCGCCGTTTTTTTAAGGCGTCGTTTTTCTCAATCGGCGTTTTTTTAACGCGCCGTTTTTTACGCGTCGTTTTTACGCGCCGTTTTTTTAAGGCGTCGTTTTTCTCAATCGGCGTTTTTTTAACGCGCCGTTTTTTAACGCCGGTTTTTACGTGTCGTTTTTTACCCGCTGTTTTAACGCGCCGTTTTTTAAGGCGTCGTTTTTCTCAATCGGCGTTTTTTTAACGCACCGTTTTTTACACGTTTTTTATCCGCCGTTTTTCCGAAGCTTTTTAACGCGCCGTTTTTTACGCGTTTTTACGCGCCGTTTTTTTCAAGCGTCGTTTTTTTAAACGCGCCGTTTTTTCCACGTTTTTTAACGCGCCAAATTTTTTACACGCCGTTTTAACGCGCCGTTTTTCCGAAGTTTTTTAATGCGCTGTTTTTTTGAAGTTTTTTTAACGCGCCGTTTTTCCGAAGTTTTTTAACGCGCCGGTTTTTTACGCGTTTTTACGCGCCGTTTTTTCAAGCGTCGTTTTTTTAAAACGCGCCGTTTCTCCACGTTTTTTAACGCGCCGTTTTTTTCCACGCCGTTTTAAACGCGCCGTTTTTTTCACTTTTTATAACGCGCCCTTTTTTGTACACTTTTTACGTTTTGCGTTAAAAATTTAAACTTTTTACGTTTTACGCAAAAGTTTTTACGTTTTACGTTAAACTTTTTACGTTTTACATAAAACTTTTTACGTTTTACGTTTTACATCCGGCTTTTTTACGTGTCGTATTTTTGACGCGCCGTTTTAACGCCGTTTTTTACCGCGCCGTTTTTTTAACGCGCCGTTTTTTTACGCGCCGTTTTTTACCGCCGTTTTGTTAACGCCGTTTTTTAACGCACCGTTTTTCTTGTCCGTTTTCTAAACACCGTTTTTTTAAACGCCGTTTTTTTCCACGCGCTTTTTTTTACCACGCGCCGTTTTTAACGCCCATTTTTTGTTGCCCGTTTTTTTAACGCCGTTTTTTTAACGACGCTTAAACATTTGATTACAAATTTATAAGGTTTATTTATACTTTTTACAATTCAAGTTTTACGTTAAACTTTTTAAGTTTTACGTTTTTTTGACGCGCCGTTTTTACGCCGGGGTTTTTCAAGCGTCGTTATTTTTTACGCGCCATTTTTTTAACGCCGTTGTTTTAGGCGCCGTTTTTAACGCCGTTTTTTCAACGCCCCGTCTTTTACGCGCAAACTTTTTAACTCCGTTTTTTACGCGCCAATTTTTTAACCCCGTTTTTTACGTGCCAATTTTTTAACCCCGTTTTTTATGCGCCGTTTTTTAACACCGATTTTTACGCGCCAATTTTTTAACGCCGTTTTTTATGCGCCGTTTATTAACGCCGTTTTTTCAACGCGCCGTTTTTACGTTAACGTAATTTACGTTTTTAACGCCGTGTTTTAATCGTTTTTTTACGTAACAGTTTTTACGTTTTATGTAAACTTTTTGTGTTTTTACGTTTTACGACCGCCAAAAAACTTTTTACGTGTTGCGTAAACCTTTTTTGCGTTTAACGCCCCAGTTTTTTACGTTACCTTTTTTTACGTTTTACGCGCCGGTTTTTTGCGTTTAACGCCTCGGTTTTTTACGTTACTGTTTTTTTACGTTTTACGCGCCGGTTTTTTTACGTTAACGTTTTTACGTTTTACTAAAAAAAATTTACATTTTACGATTTACCTAAAAACTTTTAACGTTTCACGGAAAACTTTTTACGCTTTACGTAAAAACTTTTTACGTTTTACGTAAAAACTTTTTACGTTTTACGTTTTTACGTTAAAAAGTTTACGGTTTACACTTTCAAAAACACTCCTCACCTAGACAGTTACACTTTCATATTTTAAAAATTAAAATTATGCTGCTCCTTCCAACCTAATTCTTGTCGCCTATCCCAGCTCTTGATCCACATCAACGCCATGGCTTATGCAACTGCAAAGATCCCGTCCACCGTAACTGTTATGCCCGAGAAAATTAGATCATTTCGGCTTTTCCAAAATGCTCCAACATACCACCAACACAATCATTTGTAAAACTTTCTACTTTTATGAAAGACATCAACTTCTTTTTCTTTGAACTTTTCAGTTTATTTCACAATTTTTAAAGTCAAATTTGACTTTTAAGGTTGGGAAATAGATTTATCTCCAAACACATTTTAGAACAGTGTTCAGTTAAACACTTTTCAGTTTGTTTTACATGTTAAATACTAATTGTCTGTACTAAATTGCGTTACATGTTAAACATAATGTTTTATAACCAGAAACCCAAATTTATAGCAAAACAACCACATTTATGCAAAAAAAAAAAAACGACTGGTAACTTCAAAATCATACTACATAATACAATCAGAATTCAAAGAAACCCTAAATTGTTCAATGAAAAACATACTCACACCTAGAAGAAAAATCAACAGATCAAACCCACACCCACCCATTGCCGGAGAAAATCAACAGAAGGCGGCCACCACAGGTTCACACCCCCTTACCCACCCATTGCCGGAGAAAATGACAGAGGAGAGAGAGTCTGAACCCGAACATCATCAGCGACATCTTTCACACCCAAACTTCATCAGAACAAAAACAAAGCCTAAAATCCCCAACTAGAAGGGACCCGAAATAAACCCGCACCCGCAACCAAACCGAGTCGAAACAAACCTGAACCTGTTGAACCCGAGATTGAACGGAAAAGAAAAGAAAACAACCATCATAGCCAGCATCGTCCCGTCGCCGCCGTCGGCGGCGACGCTGCTGTCGCCGTGCACCGATGCCGCCGTCTCTCTCTCAAACCAGCTTTCTTCTTCCCATCTCTCTCGATCAGCCCCTCTCTCTCTCTCTGTTCGTGATGTCACGCCGCCTCCGGATTTCACCGGTTCTGTGTGATGAAGAGGTGGTTTAGGGGGTTGTTGTCGGAGGAGGGTGTGGGTGTCGGCTTGTTGTCGGATGACGGCGCCGGCTCCACCAGTATCCTGGTCGCCGGTTTATTAACAGGGGGAGGTGTATCAAGTGGGAGAGGAGGAAGCAGGTGAGTCTCATATTTTGATGGTGAGTCTCATATTTAATGGAGATGAAGAACCTGGTGAGTCTTTAGCTTTTATTGCACCAACAGAGGAGAGAGGAGAGAGATTCTGACTTTCTTGAACAAATACATAAACATAAAAATGGACAAGACATTTGGATCAAATGACCAAATTAACCCTTATTCTGATTGGTGGATAGTGGTTCTCGCGGTTCTTACAACTGGGGGTGGTTTTCATTTTAGCGGCTGCCTATATATATATATATATATATATATATATATATATATATATATATATATATATATATATATATATATATATATATATATATATATATATATCCTACTAATATGACAATTTAATACACGTAGTTGCACGAATCCCCTGAATCTCCATCACTCGAAACTCAGGCCGGCATCCGTCCCAACTTTACGGTCTGTTTCGCCTCGGAAACACCGTACCATCCCAATGTCCCACATTTATTCATCAAAAACGTTTTACTTTGAAACGTATAACTTATCAAATCCCATATATTTTCAACGAAAATATATATTTTATATTAAAAGGTATCTTTATTTCGAAAACATTATTAAACCCTTTAAACGACGTGTTCTACCCCCAAAATATATACAAAACAGTAAAAAGAGGGGTTTAGTGACACTCACCTTTGAGTGCGTATTTTTAAATAGCGCAATCCCACAGTTTGATTTCTACACGTCCTATTACATGTAGGAATGATTTATAAATCAATATATCACAAAATCCTAAGTTTCTCTGTTTTCTTAGAATTTTCACATAACTTTGAGATTTTCTCGAAAAATCATCATTTTTGATTATGTTGGCATGTTAATATATATATGAGTCCATGTATATATATATATATAGGGGAAGGATAAATCGAAAACCCACTTGAGTTGAGAAAACTCAGAAAACCTTTGTAAAAAACCCATGTAAACTCAAGAAACATTTCTAAAAAAATAGGAAATGTAATATACATATATTTGAACATTTTTATAAAAGAAACACAAAAAAACACCGAGTAGTTTTTTTTTTTTAAAATTGTTACAAATTTCAGGTTACATAATATATATGTCCAAAAAAAAATGTAACATACAAATTTTCAACATTTTTTTAAAAAAACACTAGTAAGAGTTTTTTTTCATTTTTTTCATAAATAGGTCCACGTACATTTATATTACATTCCCTATTTTTTTTTAGAAAAAAATAAAATGTTACATAGGGTTTATTTGGGTTTTCTCAACTCAAGTGGGTTTTCGATTTATCTTTCCCCTATATATATATATATATATATATATATAGGGTGGGAGTTCGCTACAAAGTCTATTTTTCCTACAAAGTGTAAAAAGTTATAAAACACCATAATGTTAACCAAAAAATACATGCAAAACCCACAAATAACATAGTGGAGGTTATTAAAACACAATATTTGTGGTTTTTGTTTTGTGTTTTGCATGATATGGCTTTGATTATCGAATGATTAACACTAGTGTGTTTTATGTTGATTTTCGTGTTGTGTTTTATATTCATAGTTCTACAATGGTATGCTTGAAGTTTTTATGGACTGTTAGAGTTCTAATATAGTGTTTTAGTAATATTAACTCTGTTATTTGTGGGTTTTAAGTGTGTTTTATGGTTGAAAATTGTGGTGTTTTATGACTTTTTACACTTTTTAGGAAAAATCGACTTTGTAGCCGAACCCCACCCTATATATATATATATATATATATATATATATATATATATATATATATATATATATATATATATATATATATATTTAAAATTTTGCGATTCGAATGATTTTATTGGTGACCATTATTGTGTAAATCCGTTAACTCTCCCGTTTATACGCAATATATCTACGATTTGCGCGTCGTAATATATATATATATATA
Source organism: Helianthus annuus (assembly GCF_002127325.2). Classification (NCBI taxonomy): domain Eukaryota; kingdom Viridiplantae; phylum Streptophyta; class Magnoliopsida; order Asterales; family Asteraceae; genus Helianthus; species Helianthus annuus. Next base: position 23,287,362 of record NC_035443.2, on the reverse strand, counting down.
CATAAATGTTTACATAATTTAACACCGAAACCGCGAAATCTCGTTAACTTATCTATTTCTTCATTTTTAAAGCAAATATACATAAAACATCTCATATGTACCAAATTTCATGCTCGACAATAAGTTACACAGTTAACGCAATTTTTACCGTTTCTACCACACAAAACGCACAAGTATACACGCATAGTCTAAATTTCCCACTATCAAGTTAACACTTAACATATTATCACATTTACATGTTTAAATCACTTAACACATTTTATCACATAAGGTTCACTCAAAATTTACCATACTTGTGTTCATCGAAAAATGCGTATTTTAGCGATTCGGTAACGATTTCGGGCGTCGGAAGTCACGTATGATCAACCAAACACCAAGTAAACTTAAAATTAGTTAAAATACTTGTTTTTAAACTAAAAACATTAGTTTACTTACTGATCTAAATCAGTTTTACAAAAATCAACCGAAAAGCCGATTTTTGACCGTTTTAACGCATAGTTTTGTGTTAAACGTTTCTATAATCATCTCAACTCGAAACGATTTGATATTTTAACACAATACATATTATTTAATGATTAAAATAGTGGTTATAATCAGATTAGTGCAGTTTTTGCGTAAGTCACATAAATCATGCGATTTCACGTATTTTACAACTTTTAATGCATCAAGTACAACATGCAAAGCTAGCAAACATTATGACAAAGTTATATGTCACTAAACACTTTAAAATAACTTTATTTTAGTGTTTATAATCTGCTCAAAACTAATTTTTACTAAATCATACACAAAACACATTATTTCACCTACAAGTTTCTAAGCCTCATGTATAACATGCAAAGCTAGTAAACCTTATGACAAAGTTTCATGCCATTTTAGCATATCAAATAACATTATTTTTAATGTTTATAATCTGATCATAATTCATTTTTGTCATATCATTACATTCTCATTACTTCATGATCATTTATCAAGATGCATGCTTATGTACAAGCATCTAATGCATGCATGTCACAACATCATCATGTCCCACATGAACTTAAATGCATCTATACGGCTATACCCATCTCAAATTCATGTTCAATATTCAAAGTCATCTTCATCATATCTTCATCATATTATCATCTAATCATGTTTACATACATGCAAAATATACTTCCATTTATGAACATATGACAAAATTACCCACATGCATGTGTATATATATACACACATATACATACACGACCATATACATATATGTGTATATGGTTCCAAAAACTTATTTTCATATCATTCTTTATTCATAGAACTTCCTACCAAATCATCACTTGATCATGCATGCATTTCACTTTCAAAAATTAAATCAAACAAAAATCAATCAAAATCAAAACTCAACTCAAATACACATGTAGACACACACTCACGGCTATACATACACATACAAATACATTCATTTTTATTTTCTTTGAAAACCCATTTGTTTTAAGAATTCAAGTTTGTGAAACATTCCAAGATTTAAGAGAAACCTTCCAACATCATGAACATTACTAAGAATCAAGAATATGTTTTAGAAAATAAATTTTATACCCTCAAGATTCAAGTGGGTTTTTGATAAGATTTTGATGTTATGGAGCTTGTTTCTTCTTGGAATCACCTTGAAATCATTCTTGGATCATCAAAACAACTTGGAAACACCTTGGAAAGAACTTGGATCTTCAAGAACTAGGTTAAATTCGAAAATGGTGAAGAGAGAGAGAGGGGTGTTCGGCCGTGTATTGTAGAGAGAGAGAGAGAGAGATTTTTGTGTTTTGATTTCTTTTCTTGGGTTTTGCAAGATATGGGGGATTTTAGAGACATGGAAAATGCCAACTTCATTTGCATGGACAACAAGTGTCATATGGAAGAGAGAGGTGGGCTTAAAAGCCACCACCCATGACTTTCTCTCTCCTACACATGATTTCACACACACACACATATATACATATATGTAAACTTAGTATTAAAACAGGTATTATACTGGATATCGGGTATTTTATCTAGCGTTTTAACCCGTTTTAACGCGTTTTAAATTATTTTTAACACTCTATAAAAATAAACTCACCCAAAATATTATTGAACAATATTTTGTTTGCCGGGACTGGTGACGTTGTTGGTATTTGGCAATATGCGTGCTGTGCTGCACGGTACGCGCTTAAAATCGCAAAAATAGGGATTTATGCGTTTTTATTTATTTTTATCATTCTAAAGTGATAAACTCATCAAATTATTACTAAAATGATTATCAGTTGCCTTGACAGGCTGTGTTGACAGTATTTTGTCGGTATACGCGCTGCATCGCGCGGTACGTGCTTAAACTCGAAAAATAGAGTTTCTTAGCGTTTTAATTTATTTTTCCTCACGAATATGATTAAAATTATTATTCTAATCATAACAGACTATTTTTAGGATTTTAACACTGATCGGGTGGTCACCGACGTTCGTTTCGCATTTTAACCGTTACGCGACAAGCGTTTATCTTACCGTTGCCAACATAATTTTTACCAAAGTTTAAATTTACCAACTCATTAATTCCACAAATAAATATCATAATCAGTCAAATAGGGCCTTTTATCTATTCACAACACATGTTATAATTGTACGGTACGGCCTGAAAAGCCGGGTGTCACATATATTGATCAATTCAGTTTAAAGGACGATACTATCTGAAATATGCTTACCATGTTACAAAAAACCACAACACTTTGTCCATTGATATTAATACCTCTTACTTTCTTTTCCGGCTATGCTTAGGTCACTCGCATTGTCAATAACCCCCGCTCTCCTATCCGTCTTCTTCGCCATCAATAGAGTGGCAATCCCCTGCTCATGTTTACCAAACCCTAATTGAACAGATCTTTAATAAAATGAATTGAACTTGGATGAACAATTTGATACCCTAATTGAACACATCTATAATTATAACTTATAATAGAAGATCAAGAACTAATAATTGATTCACACAACAAAACTACGAACTAAACAAAGCCCTAAATCATTCATGCCTGAGCACAATTACGAACAACAGCCTTAAAATTAGAAGAATGGTTATAATTACACGATCGAGCCGGTGGCGGACGAATCCTGCAAGCGATTTCTCCAATTTCGCTATTGGTAGCTTCTCGATCTTCCGATTATTTTGCTCGCTGTTGCTTATATTCATTGCTGAAGATGACAATTGTAATTGCGTGTGTGATTGAGGAGGAGTTGGATCGATCGCTACGAGCATGTAGTATCGAAAAGCGGAGGTTAATTTCAGCAGAGTTCCATCGAGATCCACCGTGACTGACCGATGGTTGATGGCGGAGGCATTACATATCTCTCCATAAAACTGACTTTCTCTCTCTAGAATCATGTATGTGACTGAATGAAGGGGAAGGATAAGGTGTTGGTTTTAAATGTGGCATGGTGTTTGTTACTTAGGGCAAAAAAAATTGTGAATCGTAGGAGGAGAGGAAGGGTTTTATCTGTTGTCATAACTTTTTATTTTTATTTTTTTATAGGTAATAGTTTGGTCATAAATTAGTAGCAAATTGCTATTTTGCTACGCATTTCCCACTCAAAAATTAAAATAATAGTTTTAATTAGATTTGTGTTGTTATTATGTAGCACACTTGTTTCAAAAATTATGTTTTTATTTTCGTCAAAATTGCGTCGCAAATGTGTCAGAATTTACTACACATTTTTTTTGCGTAGGAAATTTCCGTAGCAAATGATCACCTTTTCTAGTAGTGATTTGAGAAATATGATCTGATTTATTTTTGGACCAAAATGACAATAAACGTGAAATCACAAGGACCCAGATGCAAAAGATTTCAAATTTGGACAAAAGTGACAAAAGTGATTAAACCTCAGAGACCAAAATGGCAGTTTACTCTTACACTTTTGTATCCAAATAAATAAAACTAGTAAGTGGCGGCAAAAAAAAGGCGACAATCGGTTTTATATTGTTTTTGGGGCTTATTTACAGCCCTGAATTTTCTATTTTTCTCATGCCCTGTGGAGCATGTGTAATTATTTCTTAGAGATGAGATAATAACGTTCTATCAACTAATCCACAATTAAATTCAGTAAAAATAGCAATCAAACATTAATGTTGGATGTCCACTTGTTAAATAATTCATTAGTGTAAATACAGTGCGTCAATGGTCACTAAATGCTTGGCCATACGCTGTGTCGTCTCATTAATGTAGGGATAAATGAATGGGCCTTGAATATAACTGTATTTGAACTGTATTATGATTTAAGTACCACTCGGAATACAACATGCTAAAATCAATGGTTGCTGAAAACAAAGCAGGAACTCAAATCTTGATGGAGGGAGTAGCCGTACTTCTGTTTTGCTTTCTTTTTGTTCACAAAAGCTACTGTGCTGAACTCCGCACCATTTCAGATTCAAGTTTTCTGACAGATGAAGACACTTTGGTCTCGGCTGGCGGAATTTTTGAACTCGGATTTTTTAAGCCAGGTATCTCTGAGAACAGATATCTCGGTATCTGGTATAAGAATATCTCTGTTAGAACGGTGGTTTGGGTTGCAAACAGAGACCACCCGCTCCTTGGTGCATCACCGCTTGTGTTAAAGATTGCTGATCAAGGAATTCTCGGTCTCTTCAACAATAAGAGTATGGTTTGGTCATCTAACATAATGACATCAAGAAACACAACTGCAAAGCTTTGGGACAATGGAAATCTAGTTGTGATTGACCAAGAGAGGAAGGTTATCTGGCAGAGTTTTGATTACCCAACCGATACTCTTCTAGCTGGCATGAAGATAGGGAGAGATTACTTGAGGAGCAAGGAATGGCAACTATCATCATGGAAGAGTAGTCAAGATCCGGCTCCAGGTGAATGGACATGTGGCGCTGACACACACGGTTATCCTGAAAGCAAACTAAAACAAGGGGCATTGGTCAAATTCCGGGGTACACCATGGATAAATCAATCATTTGGTGGTTTTTATGTATTGGGCAAGTACATGAATGCACCCTTTACCTACGATGTGATTATCAATGACGATGAGGTGTCTATTGCTTATAATCTTGAACAAAGTTATAATTTACTGCCAAGGACCACGATGAATTCTTCTGGGCGTCTAGAAAATTGGGTGTGGGTAGAAGACGGCAGAGGTTGGCAGACTGTCATCGCATACCCGAGAGGTGTCTGTGACACATACAACATTTGTAATGCTTATGGAACCTGCAACATTAGTTTGATCCAAAAACCTTGTACTTGCTTGGATGAGAAAAGGTTTGTGCCCAAAAACCAAAAGGCCTGGGACACAGGTGACTGGTCAGGTGGTTGTATTCGGCAAACACCATTGGAATGCAAAAATGGATTAGAAGGATTTATCAAGTATTCTAATGTAAAATTGCCAGACACAGAAAATACATGGTTTAACATGAGCATGACTCTAGAAAAATGTCACACAAAGTGCTTAGAGAATTGTACTTGTATGGCTTATGCAAATCCAGACAATAGTCGAAGCATCTGCTTGCTTTGGTTCAGTGACCTTCTAGACATCCAAGTGTTACCCGAAGGCAGTGGCGGTCCTGATATTTTTGTGAGGATGGCTTCATCTGAATTAGGTATAAGTTTGTAGTTATACAGTCTCCAATAGAATGTATTATGATATGGCTACTCTTTGCTCAGTATAAGGCACTTTCTATTTGTGCATTATTGCTCCATGCTTGCTTTTAACTTCATGGTTATGTGAATCCATATCTGGCAGATTCTCAATCAATTTCCAAAAAGAAGCAGGGAGGAGCAAACATTAGAATCATCTTACTTGTAATTATTCCGGGTGTTCTTCTCATAGGCTTGACTAGCGCTACATGGTTGTGTTATGCGCGAAGAAAAAGGAATCAAGCCAAACCAACTGGTAAAGGTAAAAAGTTGTTAGATCCCAGTAAACTTTAGTAATAAATACTGTGAATAGAAGTGCTCTTCAACAGATTTTTCACGTGCGAAGTCTGTTTTTCCAAATTTGTAGAGGAAATCTTGAATGCATCTAAAAGTCAGGGAGAAAACATGGAGCAAGCATTATTTAGCTTCTCTACCATTGCTAATGCCACTGCCAATTTTTCACCTGAAAACAAAATTGGAGAGGGTGGATTTGGACCAGTTTATAAGGTAACCACTATATGCAAATAAATGTAAAGGATCCATAAAATTGAAGTTGCATTTAAAATGCCTTTGTATAAGTAGCATTGTCAGTCCTCATGCATGATAAGAAAACGAACCAATGCAGTGTAAGCAAGGAACATAGACAAAAAATATCGGCAGGGAAGTTACGTTTGCTGGTTGTATTCCTTTTTACATTGCAAATGGTAATTTTTCAGGGTATGCTAGAAGAAGGACAAGAGATCGCAGTCAAACGTCTCTCCAAAAATTCAAGTCAAGGACTTGATGAGTTCAAGAACGAAGTCGTCTTCATTTCTAAACTTCAACACCGAAATCTTGTGAAGCTTCTTGGCTGTTGCATAGAGGGAGATGAGAAGCTGTTGATCTATGAGTACATGCCAAATAAAAGCTTGGACTCATTTATTTTCGGTAAGAATCATACATACACAAACTACAAGATTCCTTTCATTATATACATTGGTCTAGATTTCGGAACTTTTGTTAGCAAGAAACAAAACATTACTAAACCAACATGTTGGCCAGACAAAACTCAAAGTGTGCTTCTTGATTGGACAAAGCGTTTCAACATTATCAAAGGAATTGCTCGAGGACTTGTATACCTGCATCAAGATTCTAGATTAAGAATCATCCATAGAGATCTTAAAGCTAGCAACATTTTACTAGATCAGGATATGAACCCTAAGATATCAGACTTCGGCTTAGCTAGATGTTTTGGCGGAAACGAGACCGAAGTCAACACAGAAAGAGTTGTTGGCACATAGTAAGCCATGGAACCAACTATTCATTTTTTTTTCTTTTTTTTTTTTGTTGAATCCATATGTATTCTCTTTTGAGCATTTTGTTGTGTGCATGCCTGCAGTGGTTACATGTCCCCGGAGTACGCTCTAGATGGTCTTTTCTCAATAAAGTCGGATGTATTTAGCTTTGGCGTCTTGCTTCTGGAGATTGTGAGTGGCAAGAGAAATAGAGGATTTGTTCAATCTGAAAAAGAGTCTAACTTTATAGCACATGTATGTTCACTAATCACAAACCATGTATGGCTTCACTTCATTATGCGAAATCTAATTAACTTTCAAACTGTTTTAAGGTATGGAGTCTCTATAATGAAGGCAGGTCATTGGATTTAGTTGATACAAGTTGCACTGAATCCTGTCATCCTGATGAAGTCATAAGATCAATCAAGGTTGGGTTGTTATGTGTTCAACACAATGCTGGAGACAGGCCACACATGTCTTCAGTAATGATGATGCTCAGTGGTGAGGGGGAACCCCCACAACCTAAGCAGCCATCATTTTTTATGGAAAGCCAGTTGCCTAGAGCAAATTTCTCTTCAAGTACCAATTACACAGGAGGTTCAATAAACGATTGTACTATCACAGAGGTATATGCTCGATAGAAAACTTTATTTTCTATGAGGTATTATTGGCATCTGGTTTTAAAATAAAGGGCGGTAAATACTGTGTGTTGTTTTAAAATGGTAATACGATCGTAGTATAGTGTGGTTGTTTATGTTTATGCATCGTTAGTTTGTTGTGTAAAATATGTAATCAAATAAATACAATGTAACTTTTTTATTGATAGACTTGATGCAGTACAACAACTAGTACAACAACTGAAATTTTGACTACAATCCGAGTACAATATTGATTATAGACTCCGTAATTTTGAAACCTATATAAATACCCATCGTCTAGCCCATGAATCATTGCATGTAGGGTTGCGATGCTTTAAGGCATCGATTCAAAAATCACCTACATAAGCCACGCGATCTTTGAAGGTTACAATCTTATGATATCCACACCACTTTATGGTGATGGTGATGGTGATGGTGATGGTGATGGTGATAATGGTGATGGTGATGGTGATGAGATGATAGTGATGGTGATAGTGATGGCGACGACGATGGCGGTGGTGGCGGCGGCGGCGGTGGTGGTCGTGGTAATGGTGGTAGTAGTGGTAGTGGCAGTTGCGGTCGTAGTCGCAGTCGCAGTCGCAGTGGTAGTGGTAGTCATAGTGGTAAGGGTAGTGATACTCGTAGTAATGGTAGTGGTAATGATAGTAATAGTAGTCATAGTAGTGGTAGTAGTAGTTGTGGAGGAAATAGCCGTCGTGGTAGCAATAGCGATAGGGTTTAGGGTTTAGCGTAGCGGTAGTGGTCGCGGTAGTAGTCATGGTATAAATACATGAAACTGAGGCATAAATATATGAAACTGAGTTATAAATACATGAAATTTATGTATAAATATACGAAATGGAGGTATAAAATATGAATTATATGAACTAAAGATATAAAAGCTAGTAATATATAGAAATATGACTTGTTCGATTTGGTTTGGGTTAATTTTGGTTAAATAAAGGTACAAAAAAACCATAATTGGTTTTTGGTTAATTCGGTCTTCTTCGGTTGTTTTCAATTATTTCAACATTTTTGTTAATTTTTGTTCCATTTTGTTTAACGATTCAGTTATTACTCACTATTACACTGTGTTGGTGCACTTGTGTCTGTACTTTGTCTGCATTCGGTCACGATGTAAACGATGTCCGTGTCAGTCCTGTAAGTTGACCAAGTCAACCGTCCTCCTGGTTTGACTTGGTAAACAGTTAGAAAGATGGTAGTCTGTCTCGAAGGATAAGGGATCGAAGGATAATGTGGATCCTTCGATCTCCTCGAAAGATATGCTTCGGCTGATAGACCTCGAAGGATCATCCTTCGAGGTCCTTGCTGATCCTTCGAGAGCATTGCATTCGAAAGATGATCCTTCGGACCATCCATCGAATCCTTCGAGCAAGACCTGCTGTGTATGGGTATAAATACCCATGCAGTGTGTTGTGTTCATAGAGATACTTAGTGAGACACTCCCACAGAGACAGAAAGATAGAGCTGAGAGCATTCTGTCCGAAACACACACACACATAGTGAGAGTTTGCAAGTTAGATTTGTAAACATTGTGCTTGTAACCGGAACCTTCATACGTATTAATACAGTGGTGTTAATCGGTGAACTCTTGTGTGTTTGTTTCTCTTCTTGCTTCATCTCGGTTTGCTTACTAGCTTGGATTCCGCACTCGCTAGTAGGTTTGTATAACAAGGTTTAGGTTCGTCATCCTCCGTGAAAGGGACCTACAAGTGGTATCAGAGCCTTGGCTCTTTACCTTGTTTAAAACCGGGTTGTTCGAGTTCTTGGTGTTTTTGGACACTAGGTTTAGCACCCGTTTTGGTGGTTTTTCTTGCATCTTAAAACTGAAAAAACGAGTTCTAAACTTTCGGGAGTGTTCAAGGTTGGGTTGGGTAACTTGAAAAGTTGTTTTTAAGTGTCTTTGTGTTTTCCGGCCATATTTCCGGTTAAGGATTCCGGTGACTGGTTTGGGGATAAGGTTATCCATTTTGGGAAATTTTTCAAAGTTGGTGGGAAAGGTACAGCCTGCACATCCCTTTCTGCCGAAAGTTGACTTACCTACCCATCACCTTTTCACCAACCTGTCACATCCGCGTCAGTGTGTCAGAAGGTCTCGAAAGATATCTTTCGACATCGAAAGACCATCTTTCGATCAAGGAAGGCTCGAAAGATAATCATCTTTCGACCCATCCTTCGAAGTCAAAGATCTATCCTTCGAACCAGGGAATCTTCTCGAAAGTTAGTTGTCCGAAAGATAAGGATTCATCTCGAAAGATAAGGATCTTTCATTGTGAATCTTTCGAGATCAGTATTCGAGAGATAAATATCTTTCGAATTGTGAATCTTTCGTGATAATTGCTCGAAAGATAAGGATCTTTCATTGTGAATCTTTCGAAGACTTTGCTCGAAACTCAACAGTAATCTTTCGATCACTGTTGATCCTTCGAACAAATCTTGATCTTTCGAACAAGTCTTGTATCTTTCGATTTGTGTCTGTGTACACTTGACAGTTTATGCTTGTGTAGATTCTCAATTAATATTTGATCAAAATGAGCTGTACAAGTCCATGGGATTGGAGTTTGGACTCACGATCCAATCAAGAGTTAGTCACTGCTGCAGATTGGGCAAAGAGTATGTTACCTTCTCCATCAATCAGTCCAAGTCAATGGGCTTTGGTATCCAATCAAAGTCAAAGCATTCAAAACCTTTTAATCAGTGAAAGCGAAACGGGCAGTAACAATCGTCCACCAAAGCTAAATCATATGAATGAGTTTCCATCATGGAAAAACCGATTTCACACGTATGTCCAAGGGCAAAGCACCGATCTTTGGACGTGTTTCATCAATGCATTCAATGAAAATCTGGAGACTGCTGCGTCCACTTCTGAGGGTTATGCCAATATGCTTGAAAAAGACAAGAAGGCTTATGAATTGGAGAAAAAGGCCTTTGCCACACTTACTCAAGCACTCAACAAAGACATCTACCATCAATTCTCATACTAAGCACTCAACAAAGACATCTACCATCAATTCTCATACTGCAAGTCTACGAAAGCATTGTGGGATTGTTTAGTAGCTAGAGGAGAAGGCAATGCAGCTGCTCGAAAGTCTCGGCATGATTTGTTGAAGAAAGAGTTTGAATCTTTTCAGTTTTTGGAAAACGAGACTCTGAATGATATGACCACACGTTTCTATCATTTGATTAGTGAAATGTGTGCTTATGGAGTGGTCTCTACTCAACAAGACATGGTGAGTAGGTTTGCTGACGCCTTACCTCCAAAGTGGAGCTCTTTCATTGAGTTGTTGAAGCATACTGGAACTCTAGATCAAGTCAACATCTATGAGTTCATTCAGAAACTGGAACACAAAAATGATGAAGAAATCAGGAAAGCCAGGAGAGCTCCCGCCCCTCAAAATACAGAAATGTATCTTTCGGGTTTCGATGCTCTAGCAAGAGCAGCTGCAGCCCAGCAACCTAAACTGCAGACTGCATTTGTCTCCAACACAAGTTCCTTTCCTTTTCCTCAGTCAACAGCTGCTCCACCACAACCTCAATTTGATCTGAGGTCTTACATTCCTGTCCCAACACAGCCACAACCACAACCTCAACAACAACAACAACAGCAAGCTCATTATGCAAGCAATCCTAAACCTCAACCCCAAAATCCTAACACAATCCGAGTCGACAATTCAAATCTTTCACACCTTAGCATTGAAGTTGCTAAGGAGCATATGGAAATTATCAACACCATGGTCAGTGCTTACTGTGGTTTGGTAGCAGGTCAGCTTGGAAACATCAACATGACCAATGAAGACTACCAACAGATCGACAAGGAAGAAATGGAGTTGATGGATATTAAGTGGGCTTTTGCAAGTGCGGTTAGAAGGGCCAAAGACTTCATGGCTCGTACTGGTAGAACTTCGTTGGAAGGAAAGAAAGATACGAAGTATGGGTTTGATATCAACGCCGTTACATGCTTCAACTGTGGAAATAAAGGGCACTTCAAACGTGAGTGTACTCTACCAACAAAACACGGCAATCACAACCCCTTCAGAAACCAGACGAATGTGAATGCCCAACAAGAAAACCGTGAACGGAGGATGGTGGCAGTGAATAACAATCAGGGACAGCCTGGAACTACAAATCACAATCGGGCTTTGGCTGTTCAAGCTGATGAAGGATGTGACTGGTCAGTGCAGTTTGGTGAAGGTGATCAGGGAAGTGGAACTGCTTTGTATGCTAAGGTCATCGAGCATGTTCATAAAGAAGAGTCTTCTGGAAGTGATGACAGTTCTGGTTATTCTGGAAGTTCGGATGAAGAAGGCTCTGTTTCTGGGGATAATCACTCAGAGCCTGATGAGAAGGAAGAAGGAGATGATGATATTCAAGATCTACTGAATGAAGCTGATGAGCTTAAATGTCAGAAATCAATTCTGATTAGGAAGGCTGCTACTGCATCAAAGGAAATGGAGAAGCTATTTTCTGAAGATGGAGCTTTTTCTTTTCAAACTGCCTTCATGGCAAATGGTTCAGCCTCTACTAGTCAGGTAAATTCTGAACCTCCTGCTCCTAGTGTGTGTAAATCATGTGCAGATATGAAGCTTGAATCAGAAAAGCTTCATAGTCATAACCAGAATTTGGTTATTGAACTGTCGAAATGCATAGAGGCAAACATGGCTTTAACTCGGAATGAAAAAGAATTTAGATCTGTAATAGAAACATTAAAGAAAGATGTGTCCGAGGTTAACAAAGTAGTTTACCACAAGCAAGTGAGTATAAATGAATATATTAACATTGTGGAAGAAACTAAAAAGCAATTAGCCATTGCCCAATGCGAACATGATGCGATCAAACAGAAATTGGATAGTTATTCTAACTCCCAATTTGTGCTTGATCACATCATCGATGTTCAACAACCAAAGGGAAATCAGAAAGGCATAGGGTATAATAAATGTCCCCCCCCCCCGTTGATGAACAATTATACCAAGATGCCTGATGAAGAGGAAATGCCTCGGTATGAACCCAGTGTGCCTCTAGATGTCGAGGAATTTGCTACTGGCCTAGGGTTCAAGCCGGAAAATTCATCTTCTAAGCAACCAGAAACGTCATCATCCGTGAAGCAAAGTCCTCCAATCATTGAGGACTATGATTCTTCAGATGATGAACCAGATGTGAATGACAAGGATGAATCATTTGATGAAACAAAAGGAGTAGAAATTCCAATTGAGAATCATATTCTTTGTGATCCTCCTACTCTTGTTGTGCAACCTGTTCAGAAACAAGTGATTAATCATGTCAAAGTTGATGAGACATGTGTGTCTACTGTTAAAAGCAGTAATGTGTTGTATACACTGGTTGGAGATAATAAAATCTACTCAGATCATGTTTTCCCAATTAAAAATGTAAATAAATCTTTGATTGACAAAGTCTTTGAAGACAACACAAACAAATTTTTGGGAAAAACACTTCCGGGAATTGTGGTAACACAATGTGATCCAATTCCTAAGGCTGAGATTAGAAAACAGTTTGGTAATCAAAAATCTCCAACCACTCAACAACCTACTGCTTCTAAGGGTAAACAACAACAACGAGCTCCAAAGTCAAAGGCTAAGGTTGAATCAAAAGGAGCTCGTTACACGAAGAAAGGAAAAGATGTTAAATTTGTAGCATCAAAAGGTACAGATAAAATTGAGACTTTTGAAAACAAATCAAACACTGATTTTGTACAACAAGTCAAGATTTTGAAACGTAACAGTGATAACAATTACACCCAACACACAAACGGGTGTGATGAAAGAGCAAGTACCTCAGGTTCTACAGGTTCAACATCTGGTAGTCGATCAAGTTCTCCTAAGTCTGTTGAAAGGAGAACTTGTTTCAAATGTGGAGAAATTGGGCACATTATCAGAAACTGCCCAAATGCTCCGAAGAAGAAATTTGTTGAGAAAGCTCCACCTGAAACAGTTCGCCCTCAACGTCGGTCAGTTTCACCTAAACATGATAAACGAACTGTAAAAGAACAAGAAACTAAACAACGACGTAAAAACATGAAAACTGTTGAAATAGCTTTAAAATCTGAAGTTAAAACAGTTCAAAAGGAACCAAGAGTGTCACAACCTGTAAAACCAGAATCTTCAAAAACTGGTAGGCAAAAACGAACTTGGTTACCTAAGTCGGGTGACAATTCAGGGGGAACAGTTGTTCTTGAAAACCATCAAGAGATCGAGCTCACGTTTCGTGATGCTAAGGGACGACCCAAGACCACTAAGGCTTGGGTCCCCATTCTCAACTGATGTGTTTAATTGACATGTGCAGGATGTTCTAGGAGGAACTATTAATAGTCATTGGATTGTTGATAGTGGAGCATCCAGGCACATGACTGGCGACTTACGGCTCCTATACGACGTGAGAAATATTAGAGGAGGGTATGTTGCTTTTGCGGGTGACAAAGGCGGTTTTATCACTGGAGAGGGAAGTATCTCCAATGGCATCGTCTGCTTTGATAAGATCAATTATGTGAAGCAAATTGATCACAATCTTCTCAGTGTGTCGCAAATCTGCGATAAGAAATTCACCGTGCATTTTGATGATGCCGGCTGCTATGTGCTTAAACCTGGATTCAAAATTCCACAAGAATGGATTCTCTTATCGGCTCCGAGAGTTAATGATCTTTATATTCTCGACATGAGCCAAGCGATTACAACATCTGCACAAGTCACTTGCTTTGTCTCGAAAGCCACAGAAAAGGAGTCTATATCTTGGCACAGAAGAATGGGACACATTCACTTGAGAAAGATGAACCATTTGGTGAAAAATAATCTTGTGAATGGTGTGCCTGTGAGAAGTTTTCATCTACAAGATATCTGTGTCTCGTGCCAAAAAGGGAAGCAAACAAAGAAGTCTCACCCTTTGAAGAAAATCAACACTGTCAGCATGCCTCTCGAACGTCTTCATATGGACCTTTTTGGACCTATGAAGCACAAGACAACGTTCGGTGATGCCTATTGTTTAGTAGTTACTGATGACTACTCTAGATTTTCTTGGGTATCCTTCATGGCACACAAGAGTCAAACTCCTGGCATCCTCAAGGATCTTCTTACAATGTTGGAGAATCTCTATTCGTTGAAAGTAAAGAGGATCCGAAGCGACAATGGAACTGAATTCAAGAATCAAGTTATGGATGAGTTTTGTACTTCTAAAGGCATTCTTCATGAGTACAGTTCTCGTTATACTCCACAACAAAATGGTGTCGCTGAGAGGAAGAATCAGACGATTATAGAAACTGCAAGAACAATGTTAGTAGAGTCGGAACTCCCTATTCAATTCTGGGGGGAGGCTGTATCGGCTGCATGCTACACGTTAAACAGAGTTCTTACAGTAAAGAGACATGGCAAGACTTGCTTCGAACTCCTTCAGAAAAGGAAACCGGATCTTTCTTACCTTGAACCGTTTGGTGCTCCATGTACTATGATTGAGCCGGATGGAAAGTTTGGTGCAAGAGCTATCGAGGGTTTCTTCCTTGGATATGCTACTCCGAATTTTCGTGTTTGGAATCTAGCTACCAAAAAGATTGAGCTATGGAGCGAAGTTAGGGTTCAAAGGTACACGAGTCCTGTTAGGGCTCCGGGTGATCCGTGGATGTTCGATTATGATGGGCTATTTGACTCCTTCAATCTGCCAACCTTTGACGAAGAATCAGCAGCGGCTAGGATGTTGTTGGAAAGTGACAACGCTGCTGTCTCGCCATTGGTTAGACCTATTGTTGTTGACCCTCAAGCTTCTTCGTCAGTCAACAATATGGTTCAAAATGAGGTTTATGAAGATGCTGCTGATTATAATGACTCTTCTGAAGATGATGAATATCATGATGCAGCTGAAGGATCTTCGGCTCCAGCTGCTCCTGTTCAAGGTGCTTCTGTAGATACACCTCATACGCAGAATGTAGACACTGCTGAAGGGAATGCATCCACCTCTACCCACATTCCTGGTGTGGAGATGGTTGTTGATCTTAATCTTACCAACTTGGGTATCAATGCTCGCGTGCCAGATAATCCTGAAATGAGGATTCACGATACCCATCCCCAGCAGAACATAATAGGAGATGTCCATCGCGGTGTGCAGACGCGTAATCAGCTGAGAAACAATCGGAATGCTGGTTTGTATTCAGCTATAAGAGAATCTGGTCAACAAAATGACTGGTCCTTCGCGTGTTACGTGTCACAAGAAGAACCAAAGTCGTGGAAAGAAGCATTGAAAGACAGTGCTTGGGTTGAAGCCATGCAGGAAGAATTACAGCAATTTCACAAGCTTGGTGTATGGAAGCTTGTTGAAAAGCCTGAGAACTACAAGAAGATTGGCACTCGATGGGTCTTCAAATGCAAGAAAGACGACCGTGGAGTGGTTATTCGGAATAAAGCTCGTTTAGTCGTTCAAGGTTTTCGTCAGATAGAAGGGATCGACTACAACGAAGTCTATGCACCTGTTGCACGTCTGGAAGCTATTCGGATCTTTCTGGCTTATGCCTCATTCAAAGGATTCAAGGTTTACCAGATGGACGTCAAAAGTGCATTTCTACATGGTGTGGTTGAAGAAGAGGTATATGTCGAACAGCCTCCAGGTTTTGAAGATCCTGTCCATCCCGATCGGGTTTGGTTGCTCAACAAAGCTCTCTATGGTCTTCATCAAGCGCCACGAGCTTTGTATGCAACCTTATCTACATATCTGCTGGAGAACGGTTTTCGAAGAGGTCTTATCGATTGTACTCTCTTCATCAAAGAACAAGATGGAGATCTTCTTCTGGTTCAGGTATATGTTGATGATATTATTTTTGGTTCTACTAATGATGTTTTGTGTAGGAATTTCGAGCGCATTATGCAGGATAAATTCGAGATGAGTGCTATGGGGGAAATGAATTTCTTCTTGGGCCTACAAGTGCAACAAACGGAGTCTGGGATATTCATCCATCAGACTAAATATGTTGGTGACATCTTGAGCCGGTTCCAGATGTCCGATGCAACGCCCATTGGTACCCCATTGCCAACTAATCATGGAATAACTCCTGACTTGAAGGGTGAACCTGTTAGCCCTTCATACTATCGCGCGATGATCGGATCCCTTATATACCTCACAGCATCAAGGCCAGATATAATGTACCCAACATGCCTGCTTGCCAGATATCAAGTTAACCCGAAGGCCTCACACCTTGCAGCTGTCAAAAGGATTTTTCGTTATTTGAAGGCGTACCCTGACACCGGTCTATGGTACCCTAGGGATAATAACTTTGACTTAGTCGCATTCAGTGATTCTGATTTTGGCGGATGCAAAATCGACGGCAAATCCACAACGGCTGGATGTCAGTTTTTAGGAAATCGCCTAGTCACATGGCAGTGCAAGAAGCAGACATGCGTCGCTACATCAACATGCGAAGCTGAATACATTGCTGCCTCAAGTTGTTGCTCCCAAGTTCTTTGGATCCAACAACAATTGCGGGACTATGGTTTTGAATTCCTAACTACTCCTATTTACGTTGATAATTCTGCTGCTTTAGATATCACTAAAAATCCTGTGCAGCATTCAAAGACCAAACACATCGAAATCAAATATCACTTCATACGTGATTGCTTTGAGAAAAGGCTAATCGATGTTGTTAAGGTCCACACCGATGACCAACGTGCCGACTTATTTACCAAAGCTTTTGACAAATCTAGATTTGACTTCTTATTATTGGTAAACGGCATTAAGGACAAGCAAGAGTAAAACCAACATCGGAAAATCATTTTTGTAAATATCTTTGTGTGTTTTAAATTTATCTTAGTTTATTGATTTTAGGGGGAGTAAATCCAAAAATCTGAAAATCCAAAAACATCGAAAAATTTCAAAAACACAAAAACAATAGAAAAACAAAAATGAGTTTCCTGGCGAGCAAAAGAGAAAATGATAGTACATCAGTGGTCTATCCAAACCTCTTTAAACCTTAAATGAAAAACGATAAGCAGCTCCATATAAGATGTATCGGTAGGCTCACAATCATTTTAAAGTGTGCAGGGTGATATAAATCTTAATCGACTGAAGACCAGGTGGGAACCATTCATTGGCATATGGTCTTAGTACCGAAATTTCGTTTGAGAGATTGCCGAGATTCTGAGATATTCGGTCTTTATGCTGCTTATCATCTGGGTATCATGGTTGTATCTTTTACCGAAAAATAACGGGGACGCAAGTCTAGATCTTCCATGACACTATACATACGTGTACATATTACATACTGCATTCGACCTCAATAAGTGATAAACAATCACATGTCCAAACAAATAAGTGATAAAATATCACATTTATCCGGGTGTCAAGTTCGTCTCTCTGCTGTACGGAAGTACTGACCTGTTCACGGACTTGCACCTGTGCCCTCATGCATACGAAAATCAAGTTCCTCATCAATAAGTGATTATATCACATAGGGCTTGTTTTCAAATCAAAATAAGTGAGTACCTCACATCTTATACGGTCAAACAGATGATAATCGGTATACTCACCGGTAAGATGAACTGTCGTGCATACCTTGATACGGGAATGTGTCGTGATGTGGATGAACACCGGTCGGTAAGTATAAATCATACCTTAACGTATCCCCTCGCCATGATTACATCTGATAAGTTGAGCTTAAGTGGACAACAATACCGATAATTGTTATAGGATGCTTATCTTAATGTTAACTAACTGAACAACAAGAGTGTTTTGGCATGACCGTACACTGATATGATTCTCTTACCCTCGAAACTCGCAAAAAGAATGTCTGTATATATTTATTTACTGCTTAACTTTTATTGTTTTTCTTTTAAACAGTTTCGTCGTTTGGTGCATATCAGCACGACATTAGCGGTGATGTCGTTTGATAACACTCAAAGGATTTTAAATTGTTGTCTTTTAAGTTCAAAAATACCAAAAAGATTTTATTTCTACTTTATTTTCGATCGTACGATGTTGGAACTCTAGTCTTCGTTACCTGAAACCTGACTGAAAACCGAACTGACTAAATCTTCATAAACGGTCGAAATTTGCAAGTTTTGAAAGTTAAAACTAAAATTGACAAATTTATTAAACTTTCAAACTGTCGGACGGTGGTTGATTATGACATGGTCATTCGTGTGTCATTTGGTTATACTAACTATTCCAAGCAGTTGTTCTCATTACGCGTTTAGATTTCTTGCATGTGCAGATTCTAAAGGCTAGGAGAACATGGTCGATGACAAGCTTTGGAATGAAGACACGACGAGAAGGCGTTCAAAAGATGAAGATGATCGAGTTGCCGCTGGCCATCATCAACACCACAAGGATCTCACTTCATAAAAATCAAGTCATTCACGAGCATAACTCAAGGGGGAGCTTATGCCAAGGGGGAGTTTGTCAACACACTTCCTACATGATACGGGTAGTTTGTTGATACACTCTCTGCTTTCAAGACGTGAAGACTTTCAAGATCCTCCGACTTTGAAGACTTGAAAGGACATCAGAGTTTTGAGAACTCGAAGACCAAAGACCATCGAAGTTCGAGACGAGTCTACAACTATAGAAGATAAAGACAAAGCTACAGCCAAGGGGGAGTTTGTTGGTGCACTTGTGTCTGTACTTTGTCTGCATTCGGTCACGATGTAAACGATGTCCGTGTCAGTCCTGTAAGTTGACCAAGTCAACCGTCCTCCTGGTTTGACTTGGTAAACAGTTAGAAAGATGGTAGTCTGTCTCGAAGGATAAGGGATCGAAGGATAATGTGGATCCTTCGATCTCCTCGAAAGATATGCTTCGGCTGATAGACCTCGAAGGATCATCCTTCGAGGTCCTTGCTGATCCTTCGAGAGCATTGCATTCGAAAGATGATCCTTCGGACCATCCATCGAATCCTTCGAGCAAGACCTGCTGTGTATGGGTATAAATACCCATGCAGTGTGTTGTGTTCATAGAGACACTTAGTGAGACACTCCCACAGAGACAGAAAGATAGAGCTGAGAGCATTCTGTCTGAAACACACACACACATAGTGAGAGTTTGCAAGTTAGATTTGTAAACATTGTGCTTGTAACCGGAACCTTCATACGTATTAATACAGTGGTGTTAATCGGTGAACTCTTGTGTGTTTGTTTCTCTTCTTGCTTCATCTCGGTTTGCTTACTAGCTTGGATTCCGCACTCGCTAGTAGGTTTGTATAACAAGGTTTAGGTTCGTCATCCTCCGTGAAAGGGACCTACACACTGTTAATCACGTAATATATCATTTTTAATTAAGACAATTATAGCAATACTATACTCAAATTAAAGAAAACAAAATGTTCGTTTTTATTGTGTAATTTAAAAAAAAAATACATATATATTGGGTAAAGATAGTGTAAAAAAGGCCTAAAGTGTGAGAAGCGTTTTAAACCGTTAGGGGTAATGTTAGGGGTAATAGTGTCTTTTTATAGAACTGAATCTTTCATCTAATGGTTGAGATCAATAGAGAACAAATTGTAAATTGTATTTTAATTATTTGGACTGATTTGAAAATTGTAGGTGTAATAGTGTCTTTTTATATGTTTTGAATAAGGTAACCTCTCTTAAATTCCAGTGATCCATTTTTAAACTAACACTAAAAATCCGGACATTCTTAAAATCCGAAAACATGTAACTACTACCAGAAATATATAAAACTATATAGCACCATATAACACCATACAACGCTATGTGACACTAAATAACACTATACATCCATCGTAGACCTCCTACCAGAAATATATAACACTTTAACACTATATAATACAATATAACACTATACATCCATCATAGACCTGCTAACAGAAAATATAACATTATAACACTATATCACACTATACATCCATCATAGACTGCTACCAGAAAATATAACACTATAACACTATATAACACTATACATCTATCATAGATTGCTACCAGAAAATATAACACTATAATACTATATAACACTATAACACTGTATAAAACCTTCATTCTGCATCCATCATTGCATAACACTCTATAAAACAATCATTCTGTGATCTTTAGAAAGTTATAATTGATGAACGATAAAAAAATACAAATTCGTAGATTAATTCGTATTCCTAAAATAAAGGGTGGCGGTTATTGAATTTTGTATATTACAGCAGTAGTGGTGGTCGTGGTAGTGGTATTCATGGTGGTTGTGGTAGCCGTAGTCGTAGTCATTGTAGTCATGGTGGTGGTGTTGGTGGTAGTATCTGTAGTAGTAGTAGTCGTAGGTTGTGGCAGTGGTTAAAGGGTCTTAGTTTTTCTAAAACTAAAAACTAAAAAATGTAAAATAGTCCAAGTTAAGTTATACTAATGTTCACCTCCTTCAGATTAAAATATAAATAAAACTAATAGGAATTTATAATAGAGTGGGAAGGACAAAATCAGAAAGTAAATAAGCAAAATCAAGTAGTGGTATTCATGGTGGTTGTGGTAGCCGTAGTCGTAGTCGTGGTGGTGGTGGTGGTGATGGTAGTATCTGTAGTAGTAGTCGTAGGTTGTGGCGGTGGTTAAAGAGTGTTAGTTTTTCTAAAACTAAAAACTAAAAAATGTAAAATAGTCTAAGTTAAGTTATACTAATGTTCACCTACTTCAGATTAAAATATAAATAAAACTAATAGGAATTTATAATAGAGTGGGAAGCACAAAATCAGAAAGTAAATAAGCAAAATCAAAAGTGTAAATAAGTAATGTGTTATTGCCATCACTGCCAAAATCAAAAGTGTTATAAATAAGCATAAAAATTACAACCATATAAATGTAAATAAGTAATATGATATTGCGGTCTATTTAACATGTGTAATTATTTAAAAAAAAAAAATGAGATAGCAACGTTTTCTCAACTTATCGGTGCAATTATATTACAAGACAATAACAATCTAACATTAATGTTGGATAGATGTCCACTTGTTAAATAGTTCATTAATAATGTGTCAATGGTCAACCTAAATGTATGTCCATACGTACGCTGCCTGGTCTAATTATTGGCTTATTGCATGGATAAATGAATGGTGCTGGAATATAACTGTATTTTTACTTTATTATGATTTAAATATCGCCCCAAATTAAATATAACATGCTAAATCATTAGTAGCTGAAATCAAAGAAGGAACTCAAATCTTGATGGAGGCAGTAGCCATACTTGTGTTTTGCTTACTTTTTGTTCACAAAAGCTACGCTGCTGAACTCCGTTCCATTTCAGAATCAAGGTTTCTGATAGATGGAGACACGCTAGTCTCGACTGCTAGAATTTTCGAACTGGGATTTTTTTAAGCCAGGTAACTCTGGGAACAGGTATCTTGGTATATGGTACAAAAAAATTCCGGTTAGAACGGTGGTTTGGGTTGCAAACAGAGACCACCCCCTCCCCGGTGCATCACCAATTGTGTTAAAGATCGCAGATCATGGAATTCTGGGCCTCTTCAACACTAGCAGCATGATTTGTTTATCTAACACAACCACATTAGGGAATGCAACTACAAAGCTTCTGGACAATAGAAATCTAGCTGTAGTTGACCGAGACACAATATCTGGCAGAGTTTTGACTACCCAACTGATACTCTTCTACCTGGCATGAAGGTAGGGAGAGATTACTCAAGGAGAAAGGAATGGCGTCTATCATCATGGAAGAGAAGTCAAGATCCAGCTCCAGGTGAATTGACATGTGGCGCTGGCACACTCGGTTATTCTCAAAGCAAACTAAAACAAGGAACGGTGGTCAAATTCCGGGGTGCACCATGGATAAATCAGTCGTTTATTGGGTTTTTTGTAATCGGCCAGTACATAAATGTACCCTTTACACATGATGTGATTATCAATGAAGGGGAGGTGTCTTGGACATATAATCTTGAGCAAAGTTATAACTTGCTGCCTAGGACCACTGTGAATTCTTCTGGGCATCTAGAAACCTGGGTGTGGGTAGAAGATAGCAAAGGCTGGCAGCTTACCATGTCATATCCGAGAGGTTCCTATGATACATACAACATTTGTAATGAATATGGAACCAGCAACATTAGTATGATCCACAGACTTGTACTTGCTTGGATAAGAAAAGGTTTGTTCCCAAAAACCAAGAGGATTGGGACACAGGTGACTGGTCAGGTGGTTGTGTTAGGCGAACACCATGCATTGGAATGCAAAAATGGATTAGAAGAGTTTATCAAGTATTCACACAGAAAATACCGGGTTTAACATGAGCATGACACTAGAAGAATGTGGTACAAAGTGCTTGCAAAATTGTACTTGTATGGCTTAGGCCATCCGTAGTTATAAAGCCCTTTGTGGAACGTTATGCGACACGTGTCGTGCCACATCACACAGGGGCTTTATGGGGCGTTATATCACTAGAGCCCGTAGTCATAAAGCCCCTACCCATCAATACCTAATTATTAGTTTTTGTTTTTATTAATTAATTATAAAAACACTAACTAATTTTTTATTGCTCCATTTTTTAAATCCTCCCCCCCCCCATCAGACACCATATATATAGCGCCACCCACCTTTTTTTTGTCTCACAAAGCCTCTCATAGTGGTGTTTAGGGCTTTATAGGGGCTTTATAAGGGCATATAGCGCCCCACTACACATTGTCTTATGCTACATGGTATGGGGGTGGAGGATGATCCGCGATGTCATCGTCACATCACCATCCTTGGGAGGATGATCCATCCTACAAATTTAGTGAAAATGGGAGAATGATCCTAGATTATCCTATCTGACCACTTTTTTTTAATCTTCCACTATTTTTAACATTTAACAAATAAATTAAGAAAATATTTTCATTAATATTAAAACACAATACATAAACTTAAAAAAAAAACATAAACCAAATATTACACTAAAACTAATATAAACTAATTCAACCCAACGAATATTACACTAAAACTAATATAAACTAATTCAACCCAACCCAGTCCAAAAGGCCCGGTAAAACTAATATAAATTAATCATCCCCTAGGGTTTAAAGCTAATATTACCGCCGCTGCAAAAAATGCTCCAAATCTCTCCAACAATGGCAGTTACTATAATTTTTTTTGAAATTTTAATTTTTTTATTCACACGGTCACAAAAGCCTCGAACCCCACCATTTTTTGTCTTTTTTTTGGACCGTCTCAAACGTCTTCAACTCGACGCTCGGGACGAGGAGGGGGGCACGGTGTGCGCTTCGTCGCCGGGGCTGGACGGGTGGGGGACGCTCCCCATACCGTCTAGCCTTATGCAAATCCAGAAGACAATAGAAACATCTGCTTATTGCAAAACTGTACTTGAAATGTTTGCTTTTAAGGGTGGTGCACTTGCACGATGAAATGTTAATAGTCAAGCATATTGTAGACACAAATATTTGATCCTAGAAAAATAGAGCATAGACACATATTTGTAAATGTAAATATTTTGTATATGTAAATCTAATTTTTTTTACATGTAAATGTAAATTTAAATATTTAGTTGTTGCATATATATAGAGATCAACGGGTTCGGGAGAAAACGCTCAAAAAGTGTGAGAACGGTGAGAACGCATCCTAGCCCAACACGTGTCCCGCGGCATAGAGAAGGGTGGAGGGGCTTTTTTGTCTTTTCATTCTTCTTTTATTTTCACAACGCGGTATAGTATTTTCTGGCGTCTAAGTTTTTTTTTGGCGTTAATTGTGTTTATTAAACTTTTTGGCGTTGAATTAATTGTTTTTGTGTCACATATATAATTTTTTTGCATTATATCGTTTTCTGGTTAATTTTTTTGGCGTTTGTGGCGTTTTGTATAATAATTCACTACGAGTAATTAATATTTGAATAAGATTAAAATAAGACCAATTTTTCTTTTGGCGTTTAGTGAATTTTTTGGCGTTTTAATACCCTTTACAAGGTGCTTTGCCAGCAGCTATTCTCCCAGTTTTCATTCTACTAGCGTTTTGGTGTTTGTAGTTTTTGGCGTTTTATATAATAATGTATTTTATTTATAGAGAATTAGATAACAAAACAACATATAACTTGATATCAATACAATATAAAATGAAAACAAAAATAATAAAAAATGGTAATCTAATTTTTCTTTCCAATCTTCAATGTCATCAACGTCTTCCTTATTGAATTTGTTTTTGGCGTTTTGAACCATTTTTGAATAATTTAGCTAGATGCCAACTTTCCTTCATAAACCCCGTCTTTTTCAGAAGAAGCTGCTTAGTGGCATCCTGTTTTTTGGTGTGATATTCTTCTTTGGTGGCATGTCATTAAAGATCAACTCTTACTTGATGCTATTTGTAATAATGGAGTCCAAAATAGCATTTTACACTTGTGTTGATCTCTTTATTCCATGCATATAATCATCAAGAACAAAACTCACATGATCGCATATCACTGTCATCAGTATCTTTTTCTTGAATGTTTGTGTATCTCATTTAGCAAAATATTATTGAGTTAACCCCCTCAGAAAAAGGATCCATTTTAGTGAAAGTTTTGCCATCTGTGGCGTTTTAAATGGAGTGGTTTCTAGAGGATATGGCGTTTTTGTGTTTTCTGGGTGTGATTAATTTTATTGTGTATAGACCCCTCTCTTATAAGAGTTTTTTGGCGCGTAGTTTAGGCGGGACTTTTTATTGTAATAAATGATAGTAATGAAGTAACTGTCTTTTCAGTTACTGTTTTTGTATTTACTGTGTTGATCAGCTTTTATTAGTTTTATAGGTTATAGACGTCTCATCTTCTAAGTTTAGCGTTTTTTTAAATGGCCTTATGCAAACCAACATGACAAAATACAATAAGGAGTAAATAAAATATTAAGCAGGAAAATATTTTTTGTTATTTTTGTCGTTTTGTTAGGGTTAACCATTTTTAGTAGTTTTTGGCATTTTGCTAATAAAGATAGAAATATATCATTTAATTATTTTAAAAAAAGATTACATAGAAGATAAAAAATTAAAATCCTTCGTCAGAAGGCACTTTATCCGAATAGTATCCATCACTTGCATCATCTCCTTCCTCCTCGGAGTCTTCATCTGGATCTTCATCCATGTCATCACATTCACCTTCATCAGCTTCTTGTTCCTGAAGATTCTGAAGCCTCCACCTAAACATGTCTTGCATTAACTCCAATTTTGAATCTATTTCCGTGTTGATACAAGTGGCGTTATGCAAT
Source organism: Helianthus annuus (assembly GCF_002127325.2). Taxonomy (NCBI): domain Eukaryota; kingdom Viridiplantae; phylum Streptophyta; class Magnoliopsida; order Asterales; family Asteraceae; genus Helianthus; species Helianthus annuus. Next base: position 23,261,654 of record NC_035443.2, on the reverse strand, counting down.
TCTTCCATGAAACCCAGTCGCTGCTTTGTCATGATGTTCTCAAGCCAGTAGACTTCCTGCTCTCCGTTGTCGTATGTAACCGTCACCATGTCTGTTTCATCATCAAAACGCCATGATGTCATGACAGGGTCTGGCTTCACATCTCCTTTGATTGGTCCAAATTTGTTGGTTAATGCTTTCATAAGCATACGCGTTTCATGGCATTCGTTGTCTAAAGCGATGCCAATGGATAAGATTTGCCTCTGTATCTCTTCTTCCATCTTCAGAATTGCCCTGACCGTCTTAACATACACCCTCCTTCTGTTGTTAAAATGGAGGACCTATCGCCTGATTCCCAGAGTGTATCTCCATGAAACGATTGTTGCCATTTTTGGCGTTTTGTTTAAGTTGGCGTTTTGGTTAACGATGTTTTTTGCAGAAAATGGATAGATTGAAGTGATTATGGAAGCTATGTTTTACCTTTGTTTATATAATGATGTTTTTGGCACGTAATTTAGGAGGGAATTTCTTCTAATAAATGTTAATAACTGAAATTTAGTTATTGTGTTGTTTCATCTTCCTGTAATATTCAACGCGTTTTATTACTAATTTTTGGCGTTTTGTTTTTAATGGCGTTTTTTTTTTTTTGTATGGCGTTTTATCATTTGGTGGCATTTTGAATATGAGCTGTAAAAGACCATTTTACCCTTAATGAAGCGCGTCGCACATAATAAAATTGATGTTATTTACGAAAACGCCACCATGCAATCTAGTCCATGGATTGTTTTGATCGGACGATCCATAAGCGTTCTCACCGTTCTCACACTTTTCATCGTTTTCTCTAAATCCACACCCTATATATATGTATATATAATTGGTTACTGATAAAATTTAATAATATTTTATTTTTAAATTATATAATCATACAAAAAGTAACTTCGGTCACCTCCGCTTAAATGAACCGTTACGTATTTCCATCCACACCGTTTAATACAAAGAAGAATTGCATTGCAGATAAATCGAGATAACCGCTCACAACAACTCCGTCTCTATTATTTAATTTATAATGTGTGGCTGTGTTTTTTCCTCTTATATATTGAAAAAGAAAAATCAAACTTTTAGTTTCTCTCTCTCAAGAACTTAAACCCATATTTCTGTTCTTCTCAGGTTTTGTTTCTTTCTCACTCTTAAGACATATCGATGACATGCTTATCCAATCTCAAATAATATGAATATATTTCATCTCTAAAACAAAACTATTTGATGAGTGATAAAAAAATATTAACATCTCAAATAATATCATCAAGGACAGTAACTTTGGATTCACAGGAATCAATGTATTCTGGTATACATACAATTACAGACATGGTTCTTCATCTTCGTCGGCTTTATAATAAATTCGAAACCTTATATTAATTAAGCAATATCTCCGTATAAAACTCCTAAATAGAATTGACATATTTTTTAACAATGGCGGTTACTGCTTTTTACCCCTTATCTCTCCGTTTAATTTGTTTAAACGGCGACGTTGTTCCGAAAATTGTGATTGATTTCTAGAAAACTACTTTTGCTTTGAAACAAACGTTTGCTTATGAATTCGTTGTGTTTTATGATAAATTGCAACTAATAATATATTTATGTATTAATCTATTTAAACGATGCCAATGTTCTGTTACGTGATGAAATGTAATTATAGATGTGCGTTAGTTTTTGACCGATGACGATGTTGCTGTAAATTAGTTGTTTCTGATCTGAAGAAAATGATTCCGTATGAATATGGAATGAAATGCAGTACGATGATATTGCTGTAAATTGTTGATATATCTAGAAAACCGTGGGTTCATATTTTTGAATTTTGTCGTTCAGAGTTGCAAACCACATGTTGTTTTCCATTTATAATAACACTTTGTTCTTTCATTTTATAATTTTATCCAGAAGATGAGGGCTCCATATCTGCGTTCCTTTTGTTCACTTTCTCAAATCTATACCCTTTTTTTTCTAAAAAGCTGATCATTCTTCACAGGACAAAGAACCAGTGACGCCGCAGATGATCTGAAGCATTGGTCCTTGCACCATCTTCGTTAGGCCATAACTTGGTCGGAACCCGATGTCTTAAAAACTCCGTCTTCTTTATCTCGCCTGATGCGGTTGTTGGAGGTCGTCGGAAGGCAATTTGAAGACTCTTCGCCGGAAAAATTTATTTGAGTGCCAACCTCTGCTAATACGTTTTAAATTTGAAAAATATTAGAAATAGTTTGGGAAGCGGTGACGGTAGCAGGGACGTGACGGTGGCGAATGCGAAGGTGGAGGAAATGGTTAGTGTGTGTATGTTTGTGAGAGAAAAGAGATAAGAATATGGGCGGTGGAGCGGTAGGTTTTCTTCATTTTTACATGGGTGGTGTAGTGTAAGGTGTTTCACGATGGAGATATAATGTTTGTGCATCTCTAAATCACTTCACCTGTTTCTCTAAATCACTATCTGCACATCAAGTCAGGCTATCTGCACAATTAGGGTTTGCATACGCTGCGTATTGACCAATACGTAGCGTATAGGGTTACCTGAATACGCTGCGTATTGGTCAATACGCAGCGTATGTAAGTGGTAGGTGCACGACCAGACAGTCAAACCTAGTACCATGTCAAATCAGTCTTACATAGGGTGCGTATTGATCAATACGCACCGTATTGATAGACTGATTTGACCTGATACGATGTTGTCCAGGGCACGTGAATAAAGTAATACGGTGAGTAGGGATCAATACGCTGCGTATTGACATGCCAGATGAAAGTCTATTTATCCCTCCATTCATATCTGTTACTCATCACCCGACATATACTTTGCTTTCCTTTTCATCTTCTTCTTCAGTAAATTGTTAGTTTTTGGTTCAACCTTGTTAAAATGTCATCATTTTGGAAGGATAATTATTTCGGTAATCGCTATTCTAACGACACATGGGGATCAAATGCTGCCAATGAGGAGGAGGAGGTTGTGTCTGGAGTCCCTGTTGATCAAGAAACACAGTTGCCAGACTTGAACAAGACTCCCACTCCACCTGTTGATGAACCAAATTACCCGGCGCATCAAGTGTGTCCAGATTACGGATACGGGTATGAATCTCCGTACGTGCAACAAAGTGGATACGGTGTTGAGAATGCACCTGTTGATGAACCATATTACCCGTCGCAGCAATCGTATCCGGGTTATGGGGTATACGGGGATGAAGGTGGATACGGAAGTTACAGTGGATACGGTGGTGATGGTGGATACGGGGGTGAAGGTGGTTACAGTGGATATGGGGGCTACGGTGGATACGATAGATATGGGGGTGACGGTGGTTACAGTGGATACGGGGGTGAAGGTGGTTACAGTGTATACGATAGATCTAGGGATGAAGTTGGATACGGTGGATACGAAGAACATGGTGGATATGGTTATGAGTCCCGTAACACATCACTTTATGAACCATATACCCCGGGCAATCCATTTCAAGTAAATGAGGTATCACATTAAAATAATTATTGTTATTATTATTATAATTATAATTGTTATTATTATTATTATTATTATTATTATTGTTAAAAATAATATAATTATAATAATTATTATTATTGTTATTATTGTTAAAATACTTTAATTATAATTATAATTGTAATTATTATTATTATTATTATTATTATTATTATTATTATTATTATTATTATTGTTGTTGTTGTTATTATTATTGTTGTTAAAAATATTATAATTATAATTATTATTATTATTAAAAATTGTATTCTTTTTATAATAATAATCTAGTTAGTCTAATTAACAAAATGGTTAGTTTAAACCTAACTTAGTTAGTTAAATCATAGTTATATCCTAACTAGGTTAGCATTTAATACAAGGGACCACTAACTGAGTTAGAGAACTCAGTTAGTCCAGTTAAGTGCCAAAAACAATAAAAAGTCCCTGAAGTTTCAAATTTTACGAAAATAGTCCCTGAAGTTTCAAAAAATTGACAAAACAGTCCCTAAAGTTTTGAAAATTGACAAAAATGGTCCCTGAAGTTTCGAAAATTGACAAAAATGGTCCCTGAACTTTCGAAAATTGACAAAAATGGTCCCTGAACTTACGAAAATTGCAAAAATGGTCCCTGAACTTTCGAAAATTGACAAAAATGGTCCCTGAAGTTTCTAAAATTGACAAAAATGGTCCCTGAAGTTTCGAAAATTAACAAAAATAGTCCCTGAAGTTTCAAAAATTGACACAAATGGTCCCTATACTGTTCAGTTAAGTATGCTAACTGAGTTAGTGTTTAAAGATAAAATCTTTATATGAAAGTTAACCTTGTTAAATCATTCTGTTAAAATAGTTTCAATAATAACCATATTAGTACCTGAAGTATGAGTTTCGATTATATTATTATTATTATTATTATTATTATTATTATTATTATTATTATTATTATTATTATTATTATTATTATTATTGTTATTATTATTATTAATGTCTTTTTGACACAAATGGTCCCTGAAGTTTCGATTATATTATTATTAACGTAACTTTTTTTAGCGTTTCATGTCTCTAACTGATTTGAAGAATTGGGTACAAGAAACGGGAAAGGATAATGGTTACGTAATTGTTACCCGCCGATCAAAAAATATTGGCGGTACTACTGGGATGGTATGGCTTGTGTGCGACCGTAGTGGTGAACACCGTAGTAAAGCAACAGTTAGGAAAGCTGGTAGCAAAAAAATCGGCTGCCCATTTTCATTACTCGCCATCCGGGACGTGATGAACGACACGTGGGAGTTAAAAGTGGACTGTGCGAACCATAACCACGAACCTACGACGAGTCTGTTGGGCCACGCTTTTGTGCGAAGATTTACTAAAGCCGAATACAAGCTAGTGGAGCAGCTAACTGCTCAAAACATGGAGCCACGTATCATATTTCAAACCCTAAGAAAGCAGTTCCCCGACAGCCTGCACGTTCAGAAAGACGTGCAAAATGCGGTACAAAAAATTAGAGCGACAATAATGGACGGAAAGAATCATATTCAGGCACTGGAAAGCCTGCTGCATGACCGCCGATTCATTTACGACACCCGACAAGATCCCAAAACAGATGTCGTAACAGAGATTTTCTTTGTTCATCCTTATTCAATCACTATGTGGCGTGCATTCCCGCACGTGATGTTGATCGACGCGACCTACAAAACAAACCTCTACAACATGCCATTTGTCCAGGTTGTGGGTATGACGTCGACTGGGAAGTCTTTTTGTATCGCACATGCCGTTATTTGTAAAGAACGAAGGGGTAACTACGTGTGGGTGCTTGAGCGGATCAAGTCAATATTGCATGAATGTATGATGCCGCGTGTGATAGTCACGGATAGGGAGCTTGCCCTAATAAACGCATGTTCTAAAGTATTCCCGAACGCAAAAAGGCTTATATGCCACTTTCACATCCAACAAAATATAGCTAGAAAGTGCAAGTCAGGGTTCGATAAAGAAGATTGGGGGAAATTTATGTCGTACTGGCGGACATTGTGCGAATCTTCATCAGAGCCCATGTACAAGTACAACTTGGAGAAAATGTATAACCGACTCGTGGTTGCCAACCGAGAAAGTAAGTGTTCCTTCAACAAACGACTCACCCAATCTATTATATTTCACACACGCTTTTAAATTTCATTATTTTATTTTTACAGGTGTCTATGATTACGTCTACGAAAACTGGCTCAAAGACTATAAAGAAATGTTCGTTTATGCGTGGACCGATAAGTGTCGCAACTTTGGTCAGCGCACCACCAACAGAGTTGAGAGCCAGCACGCAAATTTAAAAAGATACATTACGCGCGGGAGTTCATTGGAGCGAATAGCAAGATGCATCATTGATATAGTTGAAACTCAGTACGATGAAATACAAAAAAGTTTCACTGAGAGCATCGAAAAAACGATGAACCACCACAGACACCGAATGTTGGACAACCTACGTGGAAAGGTTTCCCATGAAGCACTTGATTTGCTGGAAAAAGAGCTACTGAGGAAGATGGATGTGTTGCGGAAACTTAACGCATCATGTGGTTGCCATATGTGGCTTAGCAAAGGATTGCCGTGTGCTTGTAGGCTGGAAAACTACACACGTACAGGTAAAAAATATTAAAACCACAAACCTTTTGTTATTTTGTACGATTTAGCTGTTTCTCACACCGTATTAACTTAACTGTGCAGGGCGTATAATACAACTCGACGAGATAGATGTATTCTGGCGTAAGCTTGACTTGCTCCCTTGGAAACTGGTAGACGAGGAGGTCGATATTGTAGCAGAGCTCAATAATGTGCGGCAACATTTAGAGGCGCAGTCCCCCGTTCAGCAAAAGAGTATGCTTTCAAAGATAAAAGCGGTTTTCACCCTGAAATCGTCAACCAAGAAACCACCGATCGTCCAGCAAAACACTCGCGGTCTGCCTACATCAAAGAAAGTACAAGAAAGGCTAGATGAAGCTGCGAGGTTAGACCAAGCTGCGAGATACAGCTCCTATGGCGAGGACAGCAACGTAATTACCGCTTCCCCCAAGCATAGGTACGATTTACCCCGACACAGCTCATACGTACCGTCAGAGGGCTCTCGTGGAACTGGTTCGTTTGTGAAGTCTGAAAAACCTAAAATGCAACCAAACAGTTCAACAAGTTCTAAAAAGAAGGAGACGAGGGATGATAAGGTTTTTCCATTAATAAAGGGGGACGAGCACTTGTTATGCATTAAGAGGTTTAAGAATCAAATTCCATCAGAGTTTCGCTCTTACATATCGCGTATACAAGATGTGACCCCAGACGGTCATTGTGGGTACAGGTCTGTGGCTGTCGGGTTAGGTTTTACGGAACACGCATGGCCCAATATTCGAAGAGATTTACTACTGGAGATTGACCATAACAAACCGCGTTGGAAGCATGTATTCGAAACATATAACGAAGGAGACTTTAAACGAATACGTAAGAGCATCGAATGGCATTCAGTGAAAGGGTGCGATGAAAGTCACTGGATGGAAATGCCCCAGGTAGGGCTTCTCATAGCGCAAAGGTATAATATTGTCCTCCACGTGCTAAGCATTGAATGGAGCTCTACCATCTTCCCATTAATGGATGCCCCACTAGATCCACGACCTCAAGCGATAACCCTTATACATGTTCACGGGGGACACTTCATACATGCTAAGTTGGAAGGAGACTACCCCATGCCTTTAGTGAACCCGCTGTGGTCGGCACATCGATCAATAGCTGCGAAACGATGGGAAGAAATGTATACACCGCGGTTAGAGCACTACTACGAGTTAATGCATCCTAAATCAGACCGAGACAAAGACAGAGAACCGAGTTTAAATGTTATCGAAGATTAAGCGGAAACTTGTATTTTTGTAAATTGTAGAAATTTTTTAATTTATAAAGTTTTTATCATTTTTAATTTTTATAATTCAAATAATATCATTTTTAATTCATTTATAATTTATAATTTATAATTTATAATTCAAATTTTTATAAACATAATTTTTGGATTATTTTTAGTTTCTCTAAATACAAACCAAGAAAAAAACAAAAAAAAAAAAAGGTCTTATAAGGTGCGTAGGGATCCCTACGCATCGTATGTTAACCAAATGACAATAAAGCCCCTCTTTTGGCTTCCTTTAGCCTCAGAACAAAGGTAAAAAGGTAAAATGAGACAAAACAAGGCAGCGTATTGATCAATACGCATCGTATGTCAAAGGCGGACAATTTTCCCCCCAAATTGAAGTTTGAAAATATAAATATGTTAAATTACGATTTTGCCCTTCTGTTAGGGCTATACGGGGCTAAATATAAGGGCAAAAAGGTCATTTTCGGACCTTTATATACGCTTCGTATGGATCTCTACGATGCGAATATAATTGTCATTATAATGACCTTTATACCCTTCTACACATGCTTCGTATAGGCTAAACAGAAGGGTATAAAGGTCATTGTGATGACCTCTTATATACATATCGTAGAGCTCAATACGAAGCGTATATAGAAGTGGACAATGACCTTTTTGCCCTTATATTAAGCCCCTTATAGCACTGATAGAAGGGCGAAATGGTAATTTCAGACTTTTGCATACGCTTCGTATTGATCTCTACGATGCGTATAGGTTCTGATATAAATCAGGAAAACCCCTACGCAGCGTATGTTCTTCCCCAAATTACACACAAAACCTCTACGAACCCCTACGAAGGCGACTACGTATTTCCGACCGTATACACGCGAATTCGAAGTATAAACGAGGTATATACTCAACCTATTTAAGTAATTTTGATTTTTTTAGTATTTTATCCGTAAATTAGGGCTGTATCATAGGTAAATTAGGGTTTACAGTGAATTAGGGGTGTTTGTTTGATTTGTTTGATTAGGGTTTACAGTGAATTAGGGGTGTTTGTTTGATTTGTTTGATAAGGGTTTACAGTGAATTAGGGGTGTTTGTTTGATTTGTTTGATTAGGGTTTACAGTGACCATTTTTGTAAATTTATCAAACCTCAGGGACCATTTTTTTTAAATTTATCAAACCTCAGGGACCAATTTTGTAAACACATCAAACCTCAGGGACCATTTTTGTAAATTTATCATCCGTAAGGCGCGTACGGGCCTAACAGGCAACGAGGGACTTAGTTTCGACGCTCCTTAGGCCCGTACGCGCCTTACGGACGACGTCGACTAAATAATAAAAAAAAATATTATTTAGTCGACGTCGTCCGTAAGGCGCGTACGGGCCTAACGAGCGTCGAAACTAAGTCTGTCGTTGCCCGTTAGGCCCGTACGCGCCTTACGGATGACGTCGACTAAATAATAAAAAAAATATTATTTAGTCGACGTCGTCCGTAAGGCGCGTACGGGCCTAACGAGCGTCGAAACTAAACCCGTCGTTAAAATTTTAACGACGGGCTTAGTTTCGACGCTCGTTAGGCCCGTACGCGCCTTACGGACGACGTCGACTAAATAATAAAAAAAATATTATTTAGTCGACGTCGTCCGTAAGGCGCGTACGGGCCTAACGAGCGTCGAAACTAAGTCCGTCGTTGCCCGTTAGGCCCGTACGCGCCTTACGGATGATAAATTTACAAAAATGGTCCCTGAGGTTTGATGTGTTTACAAAATTGGTCCCTGAGGTTTGATAAATTTACAAAAATGCTCCCTGGTGTTTCCAGGATTTAATAAAATGGTCCCTTGTGTTTCAGAAATTGACACAAATGTTTCCAGGTTTGAAGTGTCAAATATTTTTTTTATTATTTAGTCGACGTCATCCGTAAGGCGCGTACGGGCCTAACGGGCAACGACGGACTTATTATTATTTAGTCGACGTCGTCCGTAAGGCGCGTACGGGCCTAACGAGCGTCGAAACTAAGTCCGTCATTGCCCGTTAGGCCCGTACGCGCCTTACGGATGACGTCGACTAAATAATAAAAAAAATATTTGACACTTCAAACCTGGAAACATTTGTGTCAATTTCTGAAACATAAGGGACCATTTTATTAAATCCTGGAAACACCAGGGACCGTTTTTCTAAATTTATCAAACCTCAGGGACCAATTTTGTTTACACAGCAAAATATTTCCAGGTTCTGACCCGGACCCGATCCGACCCGGACCCGTTCTGATTATAATAGTTACAACTAAGTACATAACTAGTCTAATAACATTTAAAATGTCTTTATGCTTTCACTTGTGCCATGGTTTTGTTGTGTAAACAGAAAATATATATTTTTAAACAGAAAATATATATTTTTTTAAACTTAAACTTAAATTGTTTTTTTTTTTTTAAAAAAACTGAAAAATGGAGGAAATGGATTTCGAAGGAGATATTCCGGAGCAGCCGCAGCGGAAACGGCGGGCGCGTCCACCGCCGGATCCTCTAGAGAATCACCCGTATTTGGAGTTTCCTCCGGATTCCGAGGCTGCTCTCCGTTGCGAGAAGCTTCGGAAGATGCATATTGGTGAACATTTTGCGGTTTCGTGGAAAACCCTCCGGAAGCTTGAGGTTGAAGATTGGGTGCGGGGGTTTGTTCCCGTTGATTCACCGTGGGATCGTCTGTTTGAGCTATCGTTTACGCCGACCTACAGGGAGATACTAGTCGAGTTTCTATCGTCGTTCGAGTTTCATCCTCGTCGGCCAAATGAGGTTGTGGACCCCGCGCAGCCCCCTCCCCCGCCCGAGGTTTCTTTTCGCATGGCTGGCCAGGCGCGCGAAATGTCACTTGCACAGTTTGCGGTGCATAGCGGTTTGTATACGGAGGCTGAGATTGCTACGGATCTTTATACGAAGGTACGTTTAACATAAATTTTGTATTGTTATTATTATTATTTTTAATATATAACATTTAAGATTTAATATTAATTTAACGTTTAATAAACATTCGTGTAAACAGGGGCTCGTAATGATCGATAAACCCACGCTATTAGGGTTTTGGGATCTGATCGCGGACATCCGTCATTGGGACCACCACCAATCCAAGGGGAGGAGTACGCTGATTGAGGATCCGCTCTTCAGGTACGTTAGTTATTAAACAGTTTTTTTAAACAGATTTTTTTAAAAGAAAATTTCTTTTTTTAATTATTTAGTTGATTTTTGTCAATTTTTGAAACATCAGGGACCATTTTTGTAAAAAATAGAAACTTTAGGGAACAAAGTGTAAATATATCAAACCGTCAGCCGTTTTTGTAAAAAATTGAACGATGTCTAAACCGGCAGCCGTTTGGGGCTGGGTTTGCAGCCGTAAACCGGCGTTTAAACGGCTGCAAACACAGCCCCAAAGGGCAGCGATTTCGCAGCCGTTTGGGGCTGCGTTTGCAGCCGTTTAAACGCCCGTTTACGACTCCAAATGCAGCCGCAAACGGCAGCGAAATCGCTGCCGTTTGCGGCTGCGTTTGCAGCCGTTTAAACGCCGTTAGGGACCTACGCGACGATCTTAGTTTCGACGCTCGTAAGGCGCGTACGGTCCTAACGAGCGTCGAAACTAAGTTCGTCATTAAAATATATATTTTTTTATTATTTAGTCGAAGTCGAACCGTAAGGCGCGTAGGTCCCTAACGAACGTCGAAACTAAGTTCGTCGTTTTATATTTTAACGACAAACTTAGTTTCGACGCTCGTTAGGGACCTACGCGCCTTACGGATCGACTTCGACTAAATAATAAAAAAAGTATAATTTAACGACGATCTTAGTTTTGACGCTCGTAAAGCGCGTAGGTCCGTTCGAGCGTCGAAACTAAGTTCGTCGTTAAAATATATATTTTTTTATTATTTATTCGAAGTCGAACCGTAAGGCGCGTAGGTCTCTAACGAGCGTCGAAACTAAGTTCGTCGTTTTATATTTTAACGACGAACTTAGTTTCGACGCTCGTTAGGGACCACTTGTGTCAATTTTTGAAACATCAGGGACCATTTTTGTAAAAAATTGAAACTTCAGGGACCCAAGTGTAAATAATAAAAAAATGGACCATTTGTGTCAATTTTTGAAACTCCAAGGACCATTTAAACCAAATTTCTTTTTAAACAGAAATTTTTTTTAAACATATTTTTTTTTTAATTTTTTAGTCGAAGTCGAACCGTAACCGGTGTTTGAACGACGTCTAAACCGTCAGCCGTTTGGGGCTGCGTTTGCAGCCGTAAACCGGCGTTTAAACGGCTGCAAACGCAGCCGCAAACGGCAGCGATTTCGCAGCCGTTTGGGGCTGCGTTTGCAGCCGTTTAAACGCCCGGTTACGGCTGCAAATGCCGCCGCAGACGGCAGCGAAAACGCAGCCGTTTGCGGCTGCGTTTGCAGCCGTTTAAACGCCCGTTTACGACTGCAGACGCAGCCGCAAACGGCAGCGAAATCGCTGCCGTTTGCGGCTGCGTTTGCAGCCGTTTAAACGCCCGTTAGGGACCTACGCGACGATCTTAGTTTCGACGCTCGTAAGGCGCGTACGGTCCTAACGAGCGTCGAAACTAAGTTCGTCATTAAAATATATATTTTTTTTATTATTTAGTCGAAGTCGAACCGTAAGGCGCGTAGGTCCCTAACGAACGTCGAAACTAAGTTCGTCGTTTTATATTTTAACGACGAACTTAGTTTCGACGCTCGTTAGGGACCTACGCGCCTTACGGATCGACTTCGACTAAATAATAAAAAAAGTATAATTTAACGACGATCTTAGTTTTGACGCTCGTAAAGCGCGTAGGTCCGTTCGAGCGTCGAAACTAAGTTCGTCGTTAAAATATATATTTTTTTATTATTTAGTCGAAGTCGAACCGTAAGGCGCGTAGGTCTCTAACGAGCGTCGAAACTAAGTTCGTCGTTTTATATTTTAACGACGAACTTAGTTTCGACGCTCGTTAGGGACCACTTGTGTCAATTTTTGAAACATCAGGGACCATTTTTGTAAAAAATTGAAACTTCAGGGACCCAAGTGTAAATATATAAAAGAATGGACCATTTGTGTCAATTTTTGAAACTCCAAGGACCATTTAAACCAAATTTCTTTTTAAACAGAAATTTTTTTAGACATATTTTTTTTTAATTTTTTAGTCGAAGTCGAAACGTAACCGGCGTTTGAACGACGTCTAAACCGGCAGCCGTTTGGGGCTGCGTTTGCAGCCGTAAACCGGCGTTTAAACGGCTGCAAACACAGCCCCAAAGGGAAGCGATTTCGTAGCCGTTTGCGGCTGCGTTTGCAGCCGTTTAAACGCCCGTTTACGGCTGCAAACGCCGCCGCAGACGGCAGCGAAAACGCAGCCGTTTGCGGCTGCGTTTGCAGCCGTTTAAACGCCCGTTTACAGTCGTTAAAATATATATTTTTTTTATTATTTAGTCGAAGTCGAACCGTAAGGCGCGTAGGTCCCTAACGAGCGTCGAAACTAAGTTCGTCGTTTTATATTTTAACGACGAACTTAGTTTCGACGCTCGTTAGGGACATACGCGCCTTATGGTTCGACTTCGACTAAATAATAAAAAAAATATAATTTAACGACGATCTTAGTTTTGACCCTCGTAAGGCGTATAGGTCCGTTACGTGCGTCAAAATCCTTAACGAGTCAAAAATATATTGTTTTTTTTTATCCTCATTTAATCGATGTCGTCTGATTATTATTTACTGACTGGGTTCCATTTATGCAGGTATTTGCACAAGATGATTTCCACTTCGATCACTGCTCGAAACAAAAGCAGGGAGTGGTGTACGAGTGGTGACTTGTTCTTTTTATATTGCCTCTTATACAAGAGGCCGTGCGCTCTCGCCTACGGGTTGGCGCAGTATTTCGCCTCCGCGCATCATCGACAGGAGCGCGGAATGCTATTCGGCGGCGCCTACGTGACCAAGATAGCCCATTCGTTGGGCTATCATCCGGAGAACGACCGCGGCCGTGTAGGCCCGGCGACACAGCCAAAGCGGATGGGGATGAACACAGTAAACGGGATGCAAATTACCAAAGACTTTCCATGCGGGAAGCGGTTAAAGAAACTGGACGGCACGCAATACCAGCTTACGGAACTGCCAGAAGACTTCTCTCTGATTTATCCCCCGCACGATCCGGAGCCGCCGCAGCCGCATGTGCCGGCCGCCGTTATTCCGCAGCCACCACAGCCGCGTGGACCACCCGGGGCGCCCCAGTTCCCACGCCATGTTTGGCCCGGTGCTGACCCGTCACATGAGCGGCTGCTTCGAAACGTTGAAAGAAACATTTATTTGTTAGAGTGGGTGGCTGCGGCGCTGCAGCAGCAGCGACAGCATGACGGGTTACCTCCACTACCCTTCATTGCGGATGCGGACTGGGATCAGCATCAGCAGCAGCAGCAGCAGCAGCAGCATCAGGAGCAGCAGCAGTAGTATTATATCATTTTGTTATGTATGTACAAACTTTGTTATGTATTTTGTAATGTATATATCAAACTTCGGTGTAAACAGTTTCACATATTTTGAAATGTTATATTGTGGATACGATAGGCAGGTTATAAAAAATTCTGGCAGGTTATTTAAAGTGTTTTGTCGTTACGGACTTAGTTTCGACGCTCGTTAGGCCCGTACGCGCCTTACGGACGACGTCGACTAAATAATAAAAAAAATATTATTTAGTCGACGTCGTCCGTAAGGCGTACGGGCCTAACGAGCGTCGAAACTAAGCCCGTCGTTACGGACTTAGTTTCGACGCTCGTTAGGCCCGTACGCGCCTTACGGACGACGTCGACTAAATAATAAAAAAAATATTATTTAGTCGACGCTCGTTAGGCCCGTACGCGCCTTACGGACGACGTCGACTAAATAATATTTTTTTTATTATTTAGTCGACGTCATCCGTAAGGCGCGTACGGCACGTCGACTAAATAATATTTTTTTTATTATTTAGTCGACGTCGTCCGTAAGGCGCGTACGGGCCTAACGAGCGTCGAAACTAAGTCCGTCGTTGCCCGTTAAGCCCGTACGCGCCTTACGGATGATAAATTTACAAAAATGGTCCCTGACGTTTGATGTGTTTACAAAATTAGTCCCTGAGGTTTGATAAATTTACAAAAATGGTCCCTCGTGTTTCCAGGATTTAATAAAATGGTCCCTTGTGTTTCAGAAATTGACACAAATGTTTCCAGGTTTGAAGTGTCAAATATTTTTTTTATTATTTAGTCGACGTCATCCAATATTATTTAGTCGACGTCGTCCGTAAGGCGCGTACGGGCCTAACGAGCGTCAAAACTAAGTCCGTCGTTGCCCGTTAGGCCCGTACGCGCCTTACGGATGACGTCGACTAAATAATATTTTTTTTATTATTTAGTCGACGTCGTCCGTAAGGCGCGTACGGGCCTAACGAGCGCCGAAACTAAGTCCGTAACGACGGACTTAGTTTCGACGCTCGTTAGGCCCGTACGCGCCTTACGGACGACGTCGACTAAATAATATTTTTTTTATTATTTAGTCGACGTCATCCGTAAGGCGCGTACGGGCCTAACGAGCGTCGAAACTAAGTCCGTTTAACGACGGGCTTAGTTTCGACGCTCGTTAGGCCCGTACGCACCTTACGGACGACGTCGACTAAATAATAAAAAAATATTATTTAGTCGACGTCGTCCGTAAGGCGCGTACGGGCCTAACGAGCGTCGAAACTAAGTCCGTCGTTGCCCGTCCGTACGCGCCTTACGGATGACGTCGACTAAATAATAAAAAAAATATTATTTAGTCGACGTCGTCCGTAAGGCGCGTACGGGCCTAACGAGCGTCGACTAATTAATATTTTTTTTATTATTTAGTCGACGTCGTCCGTAAGGCGCGTACGGGCCTAACGAGCGTCGAAACTAAGTCCGTCTTATATGTAGTAACTGCGTACAGGCCTAACGAGTGTCTCTGGAATATAACAGGTTCTGTGTGAATTTAAAGTTCAGAAGGCTTTATACGCTGCGTATTGATCAATACGCAGCGTATACGAAGTGTCAGTATACGCTGCGTATAGGGCAATACGCCGCGTATTAGCAGTTACTACATATAAGAATTAAGTTCCATGTTCTAACAGCTCCGGAACGGAGGATAAACTGGTTAAGGCGTTACGGTTCTAAATGATAGGTCACGAGTTCGATTCATGCTAAGGGCCGGTTCTTTAAAGAAGACCCTCTTTTATACTGATTTTATATATATTTACACTTTGGTCCCTGGTGTTTCATTTTTTATAAAAATGGTCCCTGAAGTTTCATGAAATTACAAAAATGGTCCCTGATGTTTGATAATTTAGATAAATGGTCCCTGATAATTCCAGGATTTACAATAATGGTCCCTTATGTTTCAGAAATTGACACAAAATGTTTCCAGGTATGAAGTGTCAAATTTTACCAAGTTTATATACGCAGCGTATAGAAACCTGGCAAAAATTTGACACTTCAAACCTACCAAAATGACCCCAAATGTGCATCAGTTTTATATACGCTGCGTATTGACCAATACGCAGCGTATAGGGACCTTGTTTTCTGTGCAATGATTGGTAATCAGGCACTGAGATCTATGGTTTATCTACGCTGCGTATTGGTCAATACGCAGCGTCTAGGGTTAACCTTATAGGCTGCGTATTGACCAATACGCAGCGTAGATAAACCCTAACTTTTGCTAGGGTTTGGTGTGCCAATAGGCACTTTAGTGTGCCAATAGGCACACTCTTTTTTAAATCCTCCCCCCCCCATCAGACACCATATATATAGCGCCACCCACCTTTTTTTGTCTCACAAAGCCTCTCATAGTGGTGTTTAGGGCTTTATAGGGGCTTTATAAGGGCATATAGCGCCCCACTACACATTGTCTTATGCTACATGGTATGGGGGTGGAGGATGATCCGCCATGTCATCGTCACATCACCATCCTTGGGAGGATGATCCATCCTACAAATTTAGTGAAAATGGGAGAATGATCCTAGATTATCCTATCTGACCACTTTTTTTTAATCTTCCACTATTTTTAACATTTAACAAATAAATTAAGAAAATATTTTCATTAATATTAAAACACAATACATAAACTTAAAAAAAAAACATAAACCAAATATTACACTAAAACTAATATAAACTAATTCAACCCAACGAATATTACACTAAAACTAATATAAACTAATTCAACCCAACCCAGCCCAAAAGGCCCGGTAAAACTAATATAAATTAATCATCCCCTAGGGTTTAAAGCTAATATTACCGCCGCTGCAAAAAATGCTCCAAATCTCTCCAACAATGGCAGTTACTATAATTTTTTTTGAAATTTTAATTTTTTTATTCACACGGTCACAAAAGCCTCGAACCCCACCATTTTTTGTCTTTTTTTTGGACCGTCTCAAACGTCTTCAACTCGACGCTCGGGACGAGGAGGGGGGCACGGTGTGCGCTTCGTCGCCGGGGCTGGACGGGTGGGGGACGCTCCCCATACCGTCTAGCCTTATGCAAATCCAGAAGACAATAGAAACATCTGCTTATTGCAAAACTGTACTTGAAATGTTTGCTTTTAAGGGTGGTGCACTTGCACGATGAAATGTTAATAGTCAAGCATATTGTAGACACAAATATTTGATCCTAGAAAAATAGAGCATAGACACATATTTGTAAATGTAAATATTTTGTATATGTAAATCTAATTTTTTTTTACATGTCAATGTAAATTTAAATATTTAGTTGTTGCATATATATAGAGATCAACGGGTTCGGGAGAAAACGCTCAAAAAGTGTGAGAACGGTGAGAACGCATCCTAGCCCAACACGTGTCCCGCGGCATAGAGAAGGGTGGAGGGGCTTTTTTGTCTTTTCATTCTTCTTTTATTTTCACAACGCGGTATAGTATTTTCTGGCGTCTAAGTTTTTTTTTGGCGTTAATTGTGTTTATTAAACTTTTTGGCGTTGAATTAATTGTTTTTGTGTCACATATATAATTTTTTTGCATTATATCGTTTTCTGGTTAATTTTTTTGGCGTTTGTGGCGTTTTGTATAATAATTCACTACGAGTAATTAATATTTGAATAAGATTAAAATAAGACCAATTTTTCTTTTGGCGTTTAGTGAATTTTTTGGCGTTTTAATACCCTTTACAAGGTGCTTTGCCAGCAGCTGTTCTCCCAGTTTTCATTCTACTAGCGTTTTGGTGTTTGTAGTTTTTGGCGTTTTATATAATAATGTATTTTATTTATAGAGAATTAGATAACAAAACAACATATAACTTGATATCAATACAATATAAAATGAAAACAAAAATAATAAAAAATGGTAATCTAATTTTTCTTTCCAATCTTCAATGTCATCAACGTCTTCCTTATTGAATTTGTTTTTGGCGTTTTGAACCATTTTTGAATAATTTAGCTAGATGCCAACTTTCCTTCATAAACCCCGTCTTTTTCAGAAGAAGCTGCTTAGTGGCATCCTGTTTTTTGGTGTGATATTCTTCTTTGGTGGCATGTCATTAAAGATCAACTCTTACTTGATGCTATTTGTAATAATGGAGTCCAAAATAGCATTTTACACTTGTGTTGATCTCTTTATTCCATGCATATAATCATCAAGAACAAAACTCACATGATCGCATATCACTGTCATCAGTATCTTTTTCTTGAATGTTTGTGTATCTCATTTAGCAAAATATTATTGAGTTAACCCCCTCAGAAAAAGGATCCATTTTAGTGAAAGTTTTGCCATCTGTGGCGTTTTAAATGGAGTGGTTTCTAGAGGATATGGCGTTTTTGTGTTTTCTGGGTGTGATTAATTTTATTGTGTATAGACCCCTCTCTTATAAGAGTTTTTTGGCGCGTAGTTTAGGCGGGACTTTTTATTGTAATAAATGATAGTAATGAAGTAACTGTCTTTTCAGTTACTGTTTTTGTATTTACTGTGTTGATCAGCTTTTATTAGTTTTATAGGTTATAGACGTCTCATCTTCTAAGTTTAGCGTTTTTTTAAATGGCCTTATGCAAACCAACATGACAAAATACAATAAGGAGTAAATAAAATATTAAGCAGGAAAATATTTTTTGTTATTTTTGTCGTTTTGTTAGGGTTAACCATTTTTAGTAGTTTTTGGCATTTTGCTAATAAAGATAGAAATATATCATTTAATTATTTTAAAAAAAGATTACATAGAAGATAAAAAATTAAAATCCTTCGTCAGAAGGCACTTTATCCGAATAGTATCCATCACTTGCATCATCTCCTTCCTCCTCGGAGTCTTCATCTGGATCTTCATCCATGTCATCACATTCACCTTCATCAGCTTCTTGTTCCTGAAGATTCTGAAGCCTCCACCTAAACATGTCTTGCATTAACTCCAATTTTGAATCTATTTCTGTGTTGATACAAGTGGCGTTATGCAATTCTTCCATGAAACCCAGTCGCTGCTTTGTCATGATGTTCTCAAGCCAGTAGACTTCCTGCTCTCCGTTGTCGTATGTAACCGTCACCATGTCTGTTTCATCATCAAAACGCCATGATGTCATGACAGGGTCTGGCTTCACATCTCCTTTGATTGGTCCAAATTTGTTGGTTAATGCTTTCATAAGCATACGCGTTTCATGGCATTCGTTGTCTAAAGCGATGCCAATGGATAAGATTTGCCTCTGTATCTCTTCTTCCATCTTCAGAATTGCCCTGACCGTCTTAACATACACCCTCCTTCTGTTGTTAAAATGGAGGACCTATCGCCTGATTCCCAGAGTGTATCTCCATGAAACGATTGTTGCCATTTTTGGCGTTTTGTTTAAGTTGGCGTTTTGGTTAACGATGTTTTTTGCAGAAAATGGATAGATTGAAGTGATTATGGAAGCTATGTTTTACCTTTGTTTATATAATGATGTTTTTGGCACGTAATTTAGGAGGGAATTTCTTCTAATAAATGTTAATAACTGAAATTTAGTTATTGTGTTGTTTCATCTTCCTGTAATATTCAACGCGTTTTATTACTAATTTTTGGCGTTTTGTTTTTAATGGCGTTTTTTTTTTTTTTTGTATGGCGTTTTATCATTTGGTGGCATTTTGAATATGAGCTGTAAAAGACCATTTTACCCTTAATGAAGCGCGTCGCACATAATAAAATTGATGTTATTTACGAAAACGCCACCATGCAATCTAGTCCATGGATTGTTTTGATCGGACGATCCATAAGCGTTCTCACCGTTCTCACACTTTTCATCGTTTTCTCTAAATCCACACCCTATATATATGTATATATAATTGGTTACTGATAAAATTTAATAATATTTTATTTTTAAATTATATAATCATACAAAAAGTAACTTCGGTCACCTCCGCTTAAATGAACCGTTACGTATTTCCATCCACACCGTTTAATACAAAGAAGAATTGCATTGCAGATAAATCGAGATAACCGCTCACAACAACTCCGTCTCTATTATTTAATTTATAATGTGTGGCTGTGTTTTTTCCTCTTATATATTGAAAAAGAAAAATCAAACTTTTAGTTTCTCTCTCTCAAGAACTTAAACCCATATTTCTGTTCTTCTCAGGTTTTGTTTCTTTCTCACTCTTAAGACATATCGATGACATGCTTATCCAATCTCAAATAATATGAATATATTTCATCTCTAAAACAAAACTATTTGATGAGTGATAAAAAAATATTAACATCTCAAATAATATCATCAAGGACAGTAACTTTGGATTCACAGGAATCAATGTATTCTGGTATACATACAATTACAGACATGGTTCTTCATCTTCGTCGGCTTTATAATAAATTCGAAACCTTATATTAATTAAGCAATATCTCCGTATAAAACTCCTAAATAGAATTGACATATTTTTTAACAATGGCGGTTACTGCTTTTTACCCCTTATCTCTCCGTTTAATTTGTTTAAACGGCGACGTTGTTCCGAAAATTGTGATTGATTTCTAGAAAACTACTTTTGCTTTGAAACAAACGTTTGCTTATGAATTCGTTGTGTTTTATGATAAATTGCAACTAATAATATATTTATGTATTAATCTATTTAAACGATGCCAATGTTCTGTTACGTGATGAAATGTAATTATAGATGTGCGTTAGTTTTTGACCGATGACGATGTTGCTGTAAATTAGTTGTTTCTGATCTGAAGAAAATGATTCCGTATGAATATGGAATGAAATGCAGTACGATGATATTGCTGTAAATTGTTGATATATCTAGAAAACCGTGGGTTCATATTTTTGAATTTTGTCGTTCAGAGTTGCAAACCACATGTTGTTTTCCATTTATAATAACACTTTGTTCTTTCATTTTATAATTTTATCCAGAAGATGAGGGCTCCATATCTGCGTTCCTTTTGTTCACTTTCTCAAATCTATACCCTTTTTTTTCTAAAAAGCTGATCATTCTTCACAGGACAAAGAACCAGTGACGCCGCAGATGATCTGAAGCATTGGTCCTTGCACCATCTTCGTTAGGCCATAACTTGGTCGGAACCCGATGTCTTAAAAACTCCGTCTTCTTTATCTCGCCTGATGCGGTTGTTGGAGGTCGTCGGAAGGCAATTTGAAGACTCTTCGCCGGAAAAATTTATTTGAGTGCCAACCTCTGCTAATACGTTTTAAATTTGAAAAATATTAGAAATAGTTTGGGAAGCGGTGACGGTAGCAGGGACGTGACGGTGGCGAATGCGAAGGTGGAGGAAATGGTTAGTGTGTGTATGTTTGTGAGAGAAAAGAGATAAGAATATGGGCGGTGGAGCGGTAGGTTTTCTTGATTTTTACATGGGTGGTGTAGTGTAAGGTGTTTCACGATGGAGATATAATGTTTGTGCATCTCTAAATCACTTTTCACCTGTTTCTCCATTTTTTATATGATCGTAGAACATGTAATGAAAAAATATAACATCCATATCATACTATTTTTCTTATAATACTTTAAGATTAATGTATTTCGTCTTTGCAATTTGGCTTTTTATTTGGTGAACCTAATTCACGAATATGTTATATGTTACTGGGTGGAGTTATTGTAAAAAAGACCAAAAGTGTGAGAAAGGTAAGAAAGAATCTCAACCATTAGATCTAAATTAATTGAAAAGGGTAAGATTGTAAATGCATTAACAAATTCAAATATGGTAATCCTTGATTTAAGGATTTGGAGAGAGAAAATCCTTGATTTAAGGAATATAACCGTCCATAACATCATTCCTTTAATTTTTTTTTTTTTTGCATCATTCACAGAATCAGAGCCATGTTCATGACATGGTGTTTTAAAAAAATTCATAGTTCAATTCATGGTGTTTTTACGAAAAAAATAAAACACTATTCAGTAAACAAAAATATAACACCATTCAGTACACAAAATAACACCATTCAGTACAAGATATAACACCATTCAGTAAACAAAAAATAACACCATTCAGAAACAAAAAAACACCATATAGAAACAAAATAACACCATTCAGAAACAAAAATAACACCATTCAGAAACAAAAAAAAAACCATCTAGTAAACAAAAAATAACATCATTCAATAAACAATATAACACCATTCAGTCAATAATATAACACCATTCAGTACAAGAATATAACACCATTCAGTAAATAAATATAACACCATTCAGCAACAAAATAACACCATTCAGAAAAGAATAACACCATTCAGTAAAAAATAACACCATTCAGTAAAAAATAACACCATTCATAAAAGATAATAACTCCATTCAGAAAAAAAAAAGAAAAAAGAAAAAACACCATTCACAAAAAGATAAAAACACCTCTGCATCATCTTCTCCACTTCCGGCACCACCACTGCCGACCCGGCACCCGGCACCTGTCACACCCCGACCACGTAGGACAACAAACCGTGGCGGAAACGTCGAGGAGTGTTGTAATAGAAGCTATTGTTTCACAACCATAGATACAAAAAGTGTTTCGTTTTATTGATAATATTAAACATTGCATTGTCTTAACATAGAATAAACAAGTTTTACATCGTCTATCACTATTATTATGTCACTAAGGCCTCGTCCAGATCCTATGTGACGCATGCATCCTAGTAGTCATTCAAGCATCAACACCTGAAACATATGTAAAAACTTAGTCAGCAAAGAAATGCTGGCGAGTACATAGGTTTTATAGGAGTGTCGAATTCATGGCTAGTTTAAGTGTTGCAATACTATATTAAAAACTTTGTTTTGAAAAGAGTATAATATTGCAACTTAATTAACCAACTCAAATCAAGCGGGTTATAGTTTATAAAACATCGTAGCCATGATTCTTAATCCAAACCAACTTGTAAAACATCTTGTAAAAACTCGTTAAAAACTCATATAGTTTATGTCTCTTAGAAAAACATCGTTGTGTGACATCGTTTCAAAATCGTTTACCCAAGTGAACTAAATAACGCCACGATATGTAATATGATGAAAACACTTATATGTAAGAAGTACCAATGGCGTATCTACCATGTTTTCACCATATTACACCCGTCTCGTTATTTAAACACTTAACCAAAAACCAATCGTTTATCGAAATCGTTTAACATCGTTTCCAAATCGTTCCCAAATCGGTTACTCGTTCCCAAATCGTTTCCAATCGTTCCCAATCGTTTACTCGTTTCCAAATCGTTTAAATCGTCATCGTTTTAATTGTGAAAACTTATATATGGTCGTCTCGTTAACAACATTCAAACCTTTGTGACTCGTCCATCGTTCAACTCGTTCTCGTATTAACAAACCACCAAAGGGTAAGTTAACAAACATCAGATTCAGTCGCTACCCACAACCCCCACACATAACCATGGGTGTAGTAAAGTAATGGGATTTGTCAGATCCTATGGTACCATAACCTAATACTGGTCGGCTTGATCAATGCTAATGAATGTCATTCGTTATGTAACTACAACCAACAAGTTCGTTCACTTTATCGAAATCGTTCTTAGTTTAGTAAAAATCGTTTTAATCGTTTTTGAAATCATCGTTTAAACCATGAAAACATTTCGTACATATGAATCGCCCCAAAACATTTAAAAACAGTAAAATAGGGGAACTATGTACTCACATGGAGTGCAAAGTATCCTCAATCAATAGAACTTCAACAAACTCGAGCAAACCAGAGAAATCAAACAGCACCTAGTAATCGAATCACTAGTCAAACAATAGACGCCTAAATCGGACGATCGGACAGAATGAGGTCTTGTAAACCAAATGAGTGTTGGAACTCATGTGATATGGTTTAACAAAGCCTACATCCTAAATTGAAACCTAACCTAAGTGCTTTCGACCCATTGTGACCCATTAAGGTAGCTTACGCTACTTTAACGCGTCGTGCGCGCAATGCGCATTTGAGACGTCTAACTAGTCCTATGATAAGTATTATATGCCAAAACGTGTTTAATTATGTTACATAATTAGTTACGTGACAAAAGTTTGGGTTACATATGCTTAATTACCAATTATGTATGAAAAGGGCGTTTTGGTAATTTACCAAAGGCACATAAACTACTTATCATGCGAATAATCAAACCTAAGTGACCATAAGGTATAACCTCGGAAGGTTATTCCCTACGCTACTATGGTCACTAAACATGTTTGGTCGGATCTTAATGATCGACCAAACGGGTCGTGTTCGAAAGTCTAAGCGGGTGTTTAGTCCGCTTGACTTACGACTCTACACAAGCACTAAACTAACAAGTGACGAGCTAAACATGTCGAAACATGTTTAGTTAAGTTAGAAAACAGGTTTTGATATCAAAACAAATGGTTTTGATATCCTAGAGTAGTTTGGTTACAAATACGCGAGAAAACGCATTTTGGCCGAAACTACGACTCGCCACTGAGCCTAGATAACGTGGTAATCAATAGGTGTAGTCACTAGGGACTATAACCATCGTGATTACGCTCACGTTATGAAGTTCAAACGAACTTCGCGTTGACCATAAACTGGTCAAAGCAGAAAGTCAAACACAGTTTGACTTTAATGCTAAAACGAATGAAAAGAACGAAAGAACGCTTACAGAAGGTCCCCGCAAGATTTGATTCCGATTTTTCTCTCAGGTAGGAAGCATATACTTCCACTTAGAGAGCATAAATCAGATTTCAAATTGTGGGTTTTGAAGTGAAATGGATGGGGTATATATAGGATTTCTAGAACCGTTAAGATCGTTCGTCGAAAAACGTGCTTTGATCTAGACCTTACATGTGGGCACATGGTTTTCAAAACCATGGGAATACTTAAAACCATCAAATGGTAATGCAAAACAAGGATCAAAACCATCCATGTGTGGCACATTGTTTTGAAATACCATGGATGCCTAAAAAATGGACCAAGTTCAATGTATCTGCCAGAATTTTCAAAAATGGTCCATGCACTTGTAAAACTTGATTTTTTGGCACTTTTAAACCCCTTTAACCTCATTTCAAGGCTCTAAAATGATATTAAAGTATAGGGAACTTAAAATATGCTCAAAGACATCACGGATGTCGGTTCGTTTGGCCGTACGGTTGCGTTATTCGGTTAATTACGACGGAAGTCGTAACGAACGCAAAAACGATCCAAATTAAGCGACGAATGGAATTTTATCATGCCAACCACTAAAATAAAATATTTTAATGATTACATAAATTTTTGGATGTCCGGATATATTCAGGACGTAAGATATGCGCGAAAATGCAAACTTGTGCACTTTTTGACGCTTTTAGTCCCTATTAATCAATAAAGTCTATTTTAGCATACCGAACCCCTCAAAGCCTATTTCTAAGCTATGTAAAGGTTATTTAGGGTATGTTAAACCTATGATCAAGTTCCGGAGTGTTCGTTACTATTCAAATCGGTATAGTTTCGCAATTTGACACACATAGTCCCTGCGATCGAACAAACTTGATTTTAACACACCAAACCATCCAAAACTTATTTCTAAGTTATGTGGAGGTTATTTAAGGTATGTTATGCCTATTTTACTATTCCGGAGTGTTTGTTGCATTAAACTGGTTATATTTACGCCTCAGGGCGCGTATAACCTTCCAGAAAGCGACTTAGAGCTTGAAATTGGAATCGAATCGAATTGTAAAATCACCAACCACAAATATACACAAAATAACACCAAAACACATATAATAACACCAAAGCACATTGTTTTATTAATAATCAACATTGTTTTATATCGTACATCGATTACAGAGCACAGTTGTCACAGCACCCACCACCGACGCACCACTAGCGTCAGAGGGCCGCACATCAGAGGGCCGCAATCTTGGACGAAAATTACATCAGTTGAGGGACATCCAGATCCATATCGAACAGAATCGCGCCTCAGAAACTCGTGAAACAACAAATTATGAAACGATAATTAGGTTTAGGTTTTGTAAATGAGAACGTGGATCGATTGACGGTAAAATCTGGATTCTGGAGGTTTGTTACTTTTGAATTGGTTGTGATTTCAGGTTTTTAGGTTATTGTTCGATTAATTGGAGAGAGATCGGAATTATAGGAATTTTGATTTACAAGTTCCTATTTTGAATGGATATAAAGACTTTATTACCCCTATAATTTTCAATTCAGTCCAAATTAAGAAAAATATTAACCATTTTGGTCCCTATTGATCTCAACCATTAGATCAAAAGATCTAATGGTTGAGATTCTTTCTTACCTTTCTGACACTTTGGGCCTTTTTTACAGGATCCTTTACCATATATTACTACTTTATAAGATAACATAAAAACATATGTAATTTTTTTTGTTCAAGTACATGAAGTGTCATGTGGTGAAAAAAAAAACCAAGTGGTACAAAATGTACGAGTGTATAAGTCGAATTCGTCATTACTTAAAAACGTTCTGCCGTGGGTTGATAAACTTTAATAGTTTTTTATGAATCATTACTAGCTGAGTTAGTTACATTACAGTCATATGTTGTTCACCAGCAAGTTCGCAACGCGCAATGCAAAAAAACATTAATTATGAATTATTATTATTTCAACTTTAAAACATTTATATTTTACATTCTAACCCATGTGACCTTTAAACTTTACAATGGAAAACAACATGTGGTTTGCATAGGTTTTGTTATCATTTCGACTTAGTTATTCTTTAATACGATGACTTTTACGTTTTGGTCTAAGTTTGGCGTGATTCAAAGTTTTTACATGTAGTTTTAATTTGGTTTAACGGTCCCGTCAAGTATCTTCCCTATTTTTCTTCTAGGGTTTATTAAAAAAAATACCAAATTGGAAGAAATGATGGGGAAGAGAAGAGGCCTTTGTAAGGATGTTCAAGGAGAACCTGGAAGTGTCGTTTCTTCTTCGATGGCGTTGCAGGTCCGGTCATGGTGCCTATTGAAGATGGTTGCGGCTAATGAATGAGAAAAAAGTCACGGTTCCGATCACTTGACCATTATTGTTGTTTTTTGAACATTTAGTCTGAATTCTTGGAGTTTTATAAAAGGATTGAATTTGATATACTTGATTAAACTTTGAAAAACATCATATCATTGGGTTGGAATTCCGATTGAGAAAATTTGAATTTGTTTCAATTGTGAAGTTTTTTCAGTGATTTTGTATCACATAATCGGTTAGATCTCGCCACATTTTCTCATCTCATATAGTAAAGTAAAGGCATTTATAATCAATGTCCCGCCGCAATGCGCGGGTTAGCGTCAACTCGTGTTACACATTTTTAAACCGGTGGTATAATATTTTATTTTATTAGAAACCATTTTAACCGGTTCTATATGATTCTGGAAAAAAAAATAATATTATTTTTAAATTAATTAACAATGATGTTAGTTGATGTAGCGTTGTTTTTAGATATGTTAGAATATTACTAAACTAGCTTAGAACTCGTGTAAAACACGGGTTGCATAAACTTAATTTATATAATTAACAATATAGTTATATCCTTAAAATACCTCGTGTATTGCACAAGTTAATATATATATATATATATATATATATATATATATATATATATATATATATATATATATATATATAATGTAATCGATTAACAGATACAGTCGTTGCTATGTATTTAAATCGTTGCTATGTATTTAAATGATGAATTTGATGTACTATTTACTTATTAAAATTTTACTTTGTTTTTTATTTATTATTAGTTTAGAAATTAGAAATATGTGTATTATACGTGATAGAACCACTGAAATATTAGATGATTATTAATAAGCGGAAAAAATAAAAGAAATAATAAATAAATAAGAGAGATCTGTAAAGTTTGTGATTTAATATTAATTTCTTTTTTCTGTGTCCTATTAAGTATTAAATAATAATAATATTATTAAAAAATAATTTAACTAAATCTAATTTAAATGAGAATAAAATATTATATATTTGCTTGGTTCTACAAAGAAAAAGAAAAGAAAACTTCTTCTATTTTCTACTGAGAATGAGAAAATACAAATTACATATTATTATTTCAAATTTTGATTAAAAAGCTATTATGGTTATCTAAATTATATTTAGTTGAACTATTATTTAATAGGATAAAGCTGAATAATAAGATGATGAGATTATAAATTTAAAGTTTGATAAAAGAAATTATTATCCTTATTTAAATTATATTTAGTTAAAGTGTTGTTTAATAGGAAAAGGAAATTAAAAAATAAGATAAGAATGCATCAGAGATTGACACGTGTCAAAAAAAAAAGATTTTTATTTATTAGTATAGATTATAACGGTCGAGTATATAGATTTTCAACCATGGTTAAGAGTTTTTTTTTATTATAGTCATAGAACCGGTTCAAATGTATCGTTACTTTAAACAACGCAGTTTTTTTTAATCGGTACCACTAACTGGTTTATTAAGACCACACGGGATAGGCATTTAAAAGGGACATTTATGCTTGACAACGTCGTGCACACCGGCCCGTCCACAGCGTTTAGGCTGGACGTCCTTCGGCGGAGAAAACTCCACAGGCGTGGAGATGAAATTCGCGTTGATATGGCACGTTATTATTCGGCGTTGGTTTTAGCCGTTTGACCCCAACAGTAAGTTTTTAAAAACTTTACTTTTTAAAAAATAATTTTTACCTATAGAAACCACACACTTCTTCCTTTTTTTTACAAACTCTCAAATTTCACTCAAAATTTTACTTCATCTTCTACCAATTTTCACTTCAAAAAACCGAGAGAATGGCTACAATTCTTTGGACCGAAGAAGAAGAAGATATCGCTTTATGCGAGTCGTAGGTTGAATCCTTGAGCCACTACACCCCGTGTAATCGCTCGAGCGGTCTGTACTGGGGGCGAATCTCCAACACTTTTGCGTCCATAGGGGTGAGACCACCCGAACCGTTGACGGACTTCCGTCTCGTTTCAGAGTTATCCATTTGGATTGCGAAAGATTCGAAACGGTGTACACCGTGGTGGAAAATGCGTGTGACATTTCGGGTTTTCCCGCACTAGTTTATTGTACGATATTATTACGTGAGACTATTAATTGAAATTTAGAATTTATAATTTGTGTGTTTAATATGTGTTTTGGTGAAAATGTGTGGCATGTATAAACATATAATATCTACTAAAAATAATTATGTACAAAGTAGATGGAAGTGAGCCGAAACCTCATGGTTTCGACTCTAGACCTCCTGTTTCGAGTCGGAACCTATGGTTCCGAGTAACCCTCGCTGGTTGACGACTGGACCTTACACTCATGGCTGGGCCCAGCTAACTGAGCCCATTTCGGGAAACCCTATTTTGGAAAGGGTATAAGGACCCCTCACCAGCCGACATTCCCCTTTTTGGGTAGCAATCATCATAAAAAAATCCCAAAGAACATTCTCTCTCTCTCTCTCTCTCTCTCCCTCCTACTTTCTCCCACTAGAAAAACCCTAAAACACTAAACACCCTCCTTCAACCTTGGAAGATTAGCGGCAGCCAGCAAGTGGCATTCCGGAAGCTCACCTCTTTTCTCTTTTGTGCACACCTCCCATCTCCTTGTTAACCGGTTAGTGTACAACCTTGAATGTGATGATAATATTTGTTAAAAATGCAAAATTGTTGAGGGTTTATGTGTTAAATGATTTAGAACTAGGGACACTTGTTGTAGGATTGGATGAATAAGTAACTTGGTCTAAATATTTAATCATAATGCTAGAATATTGATCCTGTTGATGATGATGATGATGATGATAATGATGATGATGATGATGATGATGGTGATTGCTAGGAATTTCATAGATGCAAGATTGATGAGTGATTTGAATGTTAAAATATACGGATAGCATGGTTTATTTGATGTCTTGTTGCTTGAGTAAAGATTTAGAAATGTATGATGTTTCGTGGATTCATTTTATGTATCTTGCCATGACATTTGAAGAGTATGAAATATAAGAATAGGAACTTGATCCTGATTTAACATGATGATTCTTATAGAATGATATTGTGAAAATAATTTAGATCTGTTGATATGTTTAATGAAACAGTGATAAATTGTAACACCTCGAAAAATTTCGTCCAATAATGTCTTGACACGTGTCATAAGGTTCCGGTATGTGAAAACAAACTTTAGAGGGACTAAAAGTGACAAACGGTGAAAACTATGGAACGTAAGGGTCCAAAGTGTCAACAATGGATAAATAGACTCTATGATAACCCTACATAATGTTTATGACCTTAAACGGATGGTTCATGGATCATACGACGCGGAAATTGCACAAAAGTGAAGTATTGTAAACTATAGGGGCCAAAAGTGTCAACATGTTCAATTTATACCTCTGAGTGAACTTTTGGCAGACCCGAAGCTTTGTAAAGCTGAAATATACTCACTAGAATATGTGGTAAAAATTTCATGAAGTTTCGTCAACGTATGAGAAAGTTATGGCCAAAACCGTACTTAAGGGACTAAAAGCGTCAACGTCGAATTTCATGGCTTTTCGGTTGAGCGCAAAATTATCCGAGGACATTACCATGTAGGTAAATGTCCCAAGGTCCTTAAAAACCAGATTCGAGGGTTTACGAGTCAAGACTCATGGCCAAATCATCGCAACCAAAGTACAGGGACCAAAACTGCAACAAATGGGCAAACTTTGGAACTGCAGACCCCAGGCGCCCGCCTGAGGTCCTACGCGGGCCGCGACCCAGCGCCCAGCTCCGGATCTCGCGAACAGCAGCGATTTGGGTCCGAAATTGAGTGGTAACCAGCTGTTTTTCACCTCCAATTGCTCCAATAACATTGCTTGCATGGCTAGGACAACAGTAACCTCTGAAATCCAGCTTTAAATCAGATTAAAAGACCAATTCTTGGACATTTTCATAGTAACCAAGAAGCTCTCAACTTGCAAGAACTTCACAAACAATCTCTGGAGCATTTCTGGACATCAAGGCCGAATCCTAGTGTTAACTAAGCATCAATAGGACCTTGGTAAGCTTCTAATTCAGTCCTTAATTCGTTCTTGCATCGATTATTAGTAAAAGTCAAACTGGTTGTTCTTATACTTTGACTTTCTGATTAAACGAGAATTACTCAGTCATTTCTCGAATTGAAACCACATATATGTTGGTATTTATGTGGGAAACAAACCCTCAAAAGGGTATTATCTGAATCCCACTATATGCATGCTAATTGTCGAGTCAAACGTGTTTCTAAAAAGTCAACAGAAGTGATTTTTGCAAAAATAAGCTTGAATGGTAATGTAAATGACATGCAATCTGTTTGATCATCATAGATAGCTTTATAATGAAATAAGAATGTGTTTTACCACGATCAACTCGACAATCTATGGTATAGATACGAATCGGAACCGAAAGTCTTGTAAAACGACTAATTCGTAGACTATCGATTCGGATTCGTACATGCATGTTTGAGATCTGTATTGGAGAGTATTTTTGACCATTTTTATTTTGGTAAAACTTTCTGGAATTTTTGTTGATTAAGTCTATACTTAGCCGATTCATTTGCATGTTTCCGATTATGCTTAAAAGTTGACTATTTTGCCCTTTTTGATATAAAACGTGATTCTTGGAAAAGTGAAAGAGTAGAAATCTTTATTTCTAATATATAAACTTGCACCGAAAATTTCGGATCAGTTGGTGGTCCAGATTTTGAGTTATGGCCATTAGCGTAAAACTATATCTTAAAGTTACATAAACGGCCCTTTTCGTGTATAACCTATTTCTGGCCACGTTTTGATTTAAAACTTTTTACCCACTGATGTTATATATTATTTTGGGATTTTTGATGATTTTTAATTAATTTTTGGCTGAACGGATCTTAGATCGCTTAGTTATTTCGGTTTATGTCGGTTTTGACCGTTTAAGCCATAAAATGAGTTTTATACCTTCTTTTAACCCGAAACCTTTTTCTACTGATTTTATATGTTAAATAAATTATTTTGAGCCTTCTGGAAATATAAAAATTTCAGCTTTTATATATAAACCCGGAAACGGCTCTAAATCGCATATTTAGCGTTTTAAGCGCATAGTAAGCGTTATACTTGTTTTAAACCTATAAGACTTATACCAACTGATGTAAATTGCATATTTTCCTATGATAACAGTAAGTATAATATGTTGAACTCAGATTTCCAGTTTTGGCATTTTTAGCCCTTGTGAAATTACTAAAATACCCCTACGGTGCATAGTTTGATTTTTAAATGTTAAGTTTGGTATATGGGTCATACCCTACTGATATGATATGTTAAATGGAGTATATTTACTGTATAAACCAGACCCGAAACTCAGATTTCTAATTTGACTCTTTTATAATCTTTTAAATGACCAAAATGCCCTTCTACGGCATAAATTGAGTTTAAAATTATTCCGGGCAATATAGAACATAACTTACTGATGTTATATCATATTTAAAGCATATTATCTCAGGGAACTTGCATTTGACTCTTTTGGCTACCCGTAACGCCCTTTTTGCGTTCGGTTCGGTTTACGTAACTAGTTTGCGTAAATTGACCGAAACGGGTCAAACGTTATCATTTTTATCTCAAAATCCAGAATGTATTTAGTATACCCATATTATACAAGTATTCAAACTTGTCGGGTCTAAATCACATTCTATCCGGTCTTTCGCTTAATCGTGCGCTTGTACCGTATCGTCCTTAAAACTAACCGGTCAAAGCTTAGGCTTAAATAAAAGACCCGTTAGGAATCTAATAGGTTAATTATAAACCTTTGTTCCAGATTAGGAGGCCCAGTAAAAGCTACCACACTTACCGTTTGTGTTACATACTTGCTCAGGTAAATACATTTTGACTTATTTTCCCTATACGGGCTTGGGGTACGGTATTTAAAATACCGCTTGATCGGGCGCACAAGTCCTGCACCTTATGGGTGTACAGTCTTGAATAGCTTGCGCGACTCGTTTAAACAGTCTTGTCTTACTTTAGGCTTTGGGGGGTTATTGACCGTGTCCCGGATATCCTTGGCATTATCTTACGAGATGGCCACGACCAGAGCACGGGGTGTAGGCGTACACTCGGCGTGTATAACTCTTTAATGTGGTGTGTCATTTAATCTTTAGCCCGGACAGCAGATCCCGGGCCACCAAAGATACGAGTGCATGTAAATCGTTCACAAGTTTATATTACATAATTATCCCAAGTTAATAAAAATATTTATGCCTTGTGCATTTAAATCAATTTTCAATCATTTTCAAAATGAGTCTGTCGATTTGTATTTACCAGTGTAAACTGACGTATTTTTCCCAAAAGGTTAAGTGCAGGTACTATACGAAATAGGCTGGCTGTTTCCTAAGAGCGTCCACTATAGTCTCGCAAGCTCGGACGACAAAATATCTGTTGAACAATTTTTATCTTATTTTATTTGATCCGCCTGTGGATCCGTTTCAACTACTGTGATATTTATTATTGCACTTTATTTAAAAGTTGAAATGTATCTATTCTGCTTCCGCTGTGCATTATTATATTGTGTTGTTTGTCTATGACGATGCCAACTACGTCACTGTACCCCACACCGGGCCCACCGGTGACACGTGGAGGTCGGGGTGTGACAGGTTGGTATCAGAGCCAACGCTGAGTGAATTAAACACTATCCTAATGTGTTTAATCTCAGTTACACAATTGCACATTCCTCGATTTTCGAGTCTAGACAAAGAACTTAGGAAATGTTCAACATTTCGTTTATTTTATTTTATTTTTTATTATTAGCTTTGTCTTATATAGTTTGTTGTGCAACTTGTTTAAATTTTGACATGATCATTATGCCTTCACGTATGAGAGGTCGAGGAGGATTCGCTACATCTCACGACCATGAGGCAGGACCTTCACACAGGCGAGCCCCGTCAGCTACGCACAACACTGCAGCCAATGATCTTTGGGGATCATTTGCCGAGCCGGCTAGACACTCGGTGTCTATGAGCACTTCGCCATCACTACCCCAATCATTTGGGCCCCACTCGGAGAATGGGCCCCATGGATCTTATATACCTCTTCATCAGTCACCTCACCAATACCCAGCACCAGCTTATCAGGGCCTATACAACCCTGACGCTTTCTTGGATGAGCCGGTGGGTCATAACCCACTAGGACCGGAAGACCACTTCCCTGGGGGTCACGAGATGGAAGTTGACGAGGACACGGACCCTTCACTGCCACCGTCAGGTACGCCCAACCATCCTATCGAGATATCGGATGGGTCACCATTTAAGGGATCACCCTACAATGGTGTTGATAGCTTTCAGGAGAGGTTTCGGCAGCACGATTGGTATTACACCCCCAGCCGCCACAACTCTCCGATGCTCCAGTCTCGCCATGGTTCGCCGGTGCACTCGCAGCACCACTCTCAGCAGCAGCAGCTTCAGCAGCCGCCCTTGCAGCAGGACCTATCTGAGGCCCTCTGGCGCGACGTGATCACTCCGTCGCCACCGCCACCACCAGTTTTGCCACCTCCGCCTCAGAGGCCACGGAAGAATGCGCGTATGTCTACGCGAGGAGGGATTCGCATTGGTACCCCTCCGCACATTGGTAGCAGCCGCTACTCACCTCTTCATGAGGAGTCCGAGATGGGGGAGTCTCCGTATCCCGTTTCGGAGGTCACTTCTGCGCCGATTCCGCCTCTGCCGCCGCAGAACTTCGGAGAGCCGATTCCGGCTTACGCCAGCGCAGCGCAGTTCAACCCGTTTGAGCCAACTTTCCCTCCCGGTTATGATTATACGGGAGATCCCTATTGGTTAGCCTCAGGCTACAACCCTCTCAACCAGGAGAGTACATTTGGAGGTCCCTGGGCTACGGGACCATCAGCTTTTGGTTTCCCACCGCAGGGCTACCAGCAGCCATCGCAGCCACAGCAGTACCAGCCACCACCGCCGGCACCTATGATGTCGCCGCCGCAGGTTCAGGAAATCCTGCAAGGAATAAACAATGTACGACGTGATTTGCAACATGAGATGCGAGCTGATCGCCGACGCAACGATGGCATGTTCAAGAAGATGTTTGATTTGCTCAAGGGTAAGAGTAAGAAGGATCGTTGAATCCTTTGTTGTTAGCTCTTTTACTCATGTCCCTGCGTGGACATCTATTCCGCTATTCTACCCCTGCGTGGGTATATTTCCGTATTCTACCCCTGCGTGGGTATATTTCCGTATTCTACCCCTGCGTGGGTATATTTCCTTTATTCTACCCCTGTGTGGGTATGTTGTTCTGTTAACCCCTGCGTGGGTTTGTTTTGCTTAGTTGTTGTTGTTATTTGTTTAGCCCCTGCGCGGGCATGTTATTCATGTTATTTGAATTAAAGTCCCGTTTAGGGCAAAGATGTACTAGTTACTTTATTTGAAATTTGAAATGGTTAATTGGAATTTCTCATTTTATTTATGTGCATGAATTTAATATTTAAATAATGGAAAATATCAATTTTTATTTGATTTGCCATTTATAAGAATCTTAGTAAGGTATAACCTAGCTTGAATGCCTTATTAACAGGCCTGGCCATGATGGTAAAACCTGATTGAAAAGATTCAACTCCCTGTTAACATCTGAAAACATGTTAACATTCCTGGCTAAGCGTGATCTGAAAATCACACAAGCCACCCTTTTTAATAAATTATCTACAGATTATATCTGTATACAAGTCTATTAATGATTTGATACCTACGGGTTATGACTATGTCATATAGTGGCAGTTGTGGTTTATGACCCTCTGTCTAGTAAAGGATTATTTGTTTAATTATACAATTTATAATCCTATAAAAATCTAAATTTATAATTTAGTAATTGTCCGTAGTGACTAGGCCTATGGAGCCAATATATATATTTTCATTCCTTGATTGCTAGTAAGAGCCCGAATGAAATTTATTAAATTAACTGTTAAGGTTCTTGATACCATGGTTAATAAATCGTCTAGAACGATCATACTGTTAGGTTTCTAAATAGACCTTGTCCTTCATTGTAGCTTAAAGCTACAATGGCCAAATCGGAGGAGATCAACAGTCATTCTGGGGAGCACCCAGATAATACCAGGATTCACGTCACTGGTGAGGAATTGCAAGCACTGATAGATAATGCTGTTGCCAAAGCTATGGATAGGCAATTCAGAGAATCTAGCGGTACTCGGAGTAGGACCCGAACAGTAACGCACGTAAAGCCCAAGACTCATTCTGAGGCTCATAGTAAGCCACCTTCTAAAAAGAGTGAGCCGAAGAAGGATGAGGATGATAATCACTCCTCCAACCACAGCAGTATTCCTAAACAAGAAATCAAGCTGAAGCATGATACGCACAGCAAGTCCTGTACGTACAAGTATTTCGTTTCATGCAAACCCAGAGATTTTACTGGGGAAAAAGGAGCAATTGATTGCATGACGTGGATTGATGAGATGGATACAGTTGTTGACATCAGCGGGTGTGCTGATAGGGACGTTGTGAAGTACGTGTCCCAGTCGTTCAAGGGAGATGCGTTAGCATGGTGGAAGTCACTTCTGCAAGCTGCCGGTAAGGCCGCTCTGTATAGCATGACCTGGGATCAGTTTGTAGCACTGATCAAAGAGAATTTCTGCCCGCAGCATGAGGTCGAAAGAATTGAATCGGATTTTGTATCCCTAGTTATGAAGAACCTCGATTGTCAAGCGTATCTTACTACGTTCAACACTTTATCTCGGTTAGTGCCTTATCTGGTGACCCCGGAGCCACGAAGGATTGCTCGATTTATTGGGGGTCTGGCACCGGAGATAAAGGCAAGCGTCAAGGCTTCAAGGCCTACGACATTTAGATCCGTAGCTGATCTATCCCTCTCCCTCACTCAAGATGTAGTCAGACTGAGAGCTATGAAGAGCTCAGAGGAAAACAAGAGGAAACGTGAGGATGACACCTCACGAAGATCTGAGAAACGACACAGAGGGAACAACGACCATAAGAAAGGGTCGGGATTCAAGAAAGGAGATCAGTCGGGTGAAAAAACCCAGATGCAAGAACTGCAAGAGACACCATTTTGGGAGATGTCGTATGGAAGCGAAATCCCAGTCTCACGAGAAACGATGTGGAATCTGCAAGTCCCCAGATCACAAGGCATTGGATTGCAAGAAGATTAAGGACGCAATTTGTTTTGGTTGCAATGAGAAAGGGCACATCCGACCTAATTGCCCAAAGAATGTTAAGAAAGCTGATGAGGGAAAGAAGACTAATGCGAGTCTTCAGAATGGACGCCAAGAAAGCAGTTCTAGACGACAACGTCATTACAGGTACGTTTCTTGTAAATGATGTTTTTGCTAGAGTCTTGTTTGATTCAGGAGCTGATAAGTCATTTGTAGATGATAAGTTTTGTAAACTGTTAAACCTTCCTGTTAAAACCTTAAGTGTGAAATATGAGGTGGAATTAGCCGATGGAACCATAGAAACCGCCTCGACTGTTCTAGATGGATGTGTTATATCCATTAGGAATCATTCCTTCCCGTTATCCTTGCTTCCCTTTAAGCTAGCTGGATTCGACATAGTGATAGGCATGGATTGGTTATCGAGTAACCAAGCCCAGATTCTGTGCAATAGAAAGCAAGTAGTAGTGAAGACTCCGTCTGGTGAGTCACTCACTATTCAAGGAGATACCCAGCATGGATTGCCTGAGCAAGTGTCCATGCTCAAGGCATCCAGATGCATGCAGAAAGGATGTGTCATTTATATGGCACAGGTTACCATTGATGAGCCGAAGCCGAAGATTGAGGATATCCCTGTTATCTCAGAATATCCTGAGGTATTCCCTGAAGAGCTACCTGGTTTGCCACCAGATAGACAAGTAGAGTTTCGGATAGATATCATACCAAGCGCAGCACCTGTAGCAAGAGCACCATACAGATTGGCACCAACGGAGATGAAGGAGTTGAGGACGCATTTGGATGATTTGTTAGCTAAAGGTTTTATTAGACCTAGCTCGTCTCCTTGGGGAGCGCCAATCTTGTTCGTTAAAAAGAAGGATGGATCGATGCGTCTGTGCATCGATTACCGTGAGCTTAACAAAGTCACTATCAAGAATAGGTATCCGTTACCCAGGATCGACGATCTGTTCGATCAGTTGCAAGGAGCAAGCTATTTCTCCAAGATTGACCTAAGGTCAGGTTATCATCAGTTAAAGGTCAAGGATGAAGACGTACACAAGACCGCGTTTAGGACTCGTTATGGACATTACGAGTTCCTAGTGATGCCGTTTGGGCTCACAAACGCACCAGCCGCGTTCATGGATCTTATGAATCGCGTCTGCAAGCCTTATTTAGATAAGTTCGTCATTGTCTTTATTGATGACATCCTTATCTACTCGATGAGCCAAGCTGACCATGAGAAACACCTTCGTTGTATTCTCAAACTTCTGCATCAAGAGAAGCTTTATGCCAAATTTTCGAAGTGTGAATTTTGGCTTCGAGAAGGCCAATTCCTTGGACATATAGTAAGTGAGCGTGGTATCCAAGTAGATCCCGCTAAAGTAGAAGCAGTCATGAACTGGCAGGAGCCGAAGACTCCTACCGAGATTCGCAGTTTCCTCGGATTGGCAGGATATTATAGGCGATTTATCGAGAACTTTTCGAGAATTGCTGCGCCCCTAACTTCGTTGACCCGTAAGAAGATTAAGTTTGATTGGGGCCCTAAGCAGCAGGAATCCTTCGACATTTTGAAGAAAAAGTTGAGCAATGCTCCAGTGTTGACATTGCCCGATGGTATTGAAGAATTTGTGGTGTATTGTGATGCATCACATACTGGCATGGGCTGTGTACTCATGCAGAGAGGCAAAGTCATTGCCTACGCCTCTCGCCAGCTCAAAGTGCATGAGAAGAACTACACCACCCACGATTTGGAATTGGGTGCGGTTGTATTTGCTTTGAAGCTATGGAGACATTACTTGTATGGAACCAAGTGCATAATATATTCAGATCACAAGAGTCTTCAGCATTTGTTCAATCAGAAGGAATTGAACATGCGTCAAAGGCGATGGATGGAAACTCTCAATGATTATGATTGTGAGATAAGATACCATCCAGGCAAAGCTAATGTAGTTGCCGATGCCTTAAGCAGAAAGGAAAGGGTAAAACCAATCAGAATCAATGCCAAGCGCATTGAAATAAGAAATAACTTGAATGAAAGGGTGTTAGCTGCACAGAAGGAAGCTGTGTTGGAAGCTAACTATCCTGCGGAAAAGTTAGGAGTAACTGAAGAGCAGTTATCCTACGACAAAGATGGAATGCTACGACTAAACGGACGAATATGGGTTCCAGTTTATGGAGGACTTCGGGATGTTATCCTCCAGGAAGCCCACAGCTCTAAATATTCCGTTCATCCTGGAGCTGATAAGATGTACCAGGATTTGAAAGCAAACTACTGGTGGATTGGTTTGAAAAAGTCAGTAGCTGAACATGTAGCAAAATGTTTGACTTGTGCGCAAGTCAAAGCTGAGCATCAGAAGCCGTCAGGTTTGCTTCAACAACCTGAAATTCCCAAGTGGAAATGGGAAATGGTGACAATGGATTTCATCACCAAGTTGCCGAAGACAAAAAAGGGAAATGATACCATATGGGTCATTGTAGATAGACTGACTAAGTCAGCTCATTTTCTACCCATCAAGGAGACGTATAGCTCCGATATGTTAGCCCAATTATACGTCGATAAGATTGTAGCGCTACATGGTATACCTATATCCATTATCTCCGATAGAGATACTAGATATACGTCGCATTTTTGGAAGAGTTTCCAACAATCGTTGGGCACTCGTTTGAATTTTAGTACGGCTTATCATCCTCAGACTGATGGTCAGAGTGAGCGTACGATTCAAACTTTGGAAGACATGCTTCGTGCATGTGCGATCGATTTGGGTGGTAGTTGGGATAAGAACCTACCACTAATTGAATTCTCCTACAACAATAGCTACCATTCCAGCATAAAGGCTACGCCTTTTGAGGCCCTATACGGTAGAAAGTGTAGATCGCCCATTTGTTGGGCAGAAGTTGGAGATGTCCAGTTGTCTGGACCAGATATCGTCTTTGAGACGACAGACAAGATCGTTCAGATTCGCGATCGTTTGAAAGCTGCCAGTGATAGGCAGAAAAGTTATGCGGATCCTAAGCGCAAAGACTTTCACTTCGATGTAGGTGATAAAGTATTGCTTAAGGTATCACCTTGGAAAGGGGTGATGCGATTTGGTAAGAAAGGCAAGCTAAGCCCGAGATACATAGGACCATTCGAGATCATCGAACGTATCGGGTCAGTCGCTTATAAGTTAAACTTGCCTGAAGAGCTTAGCGCCATTCATAATGTGTTCCACATCTGTAATTTGAAGAAGTGTTTCACTGACGAATCACTAGTTATACCGCATACAGATATACTCATAGACGAAAGTCTGAAGTTTGTGGAAAAACCTTTGTCGATTGAGGATCGACAGGTAAAGAAGCTTCGTAGGAAGCATGTGCCTATTGTTAAGGTCAAGTGGGATGCCCGTAGAGGTCCCGAATACACGTGGGAAGTGGAATCCACGATGAAAGAGAAATACCCTCATTTGTTTGAGTAAATCTCGAGGTCGAGATTTCTTTTAAGGGGGTGAGGATGTAACACCTCGAAAAATTTCGTCCAATAATGTCTTGACACGTGTCATAAGGTTCCGGTATGTGAAAACAAACTTTAGAGGGACTAAAAGTGACAAACGGTGAAAACTATGGAACGTAAGGGTCCAAAGTGTCAACAATGGATAAATAGACTCTATGATAACCCTACATAATGTTTATAACCTTAAACGGATGGTTCATGGATCATACGACGCGGAAATTGCACAAAAGTGAAGTATTGTAAACTATAGGGGCCAAAAGTGTCAACATGTTCAATTTATACCTCTGAGTGAACTTTTGGCAGACCCGAAGCTTTGTAAAGCTGAAATATACTCACTAGAATATGTGGTAAAAATTTCATGAAGTTTCGTCAACGTATGAGAAAGTTATGGCCAAAACCGTACTTAAGGGACTAAAAGCGTCAACGTCGAATTTCATGGCTTTTCGGTTGAGCGCAAAATTATCCGAGGACATTACCATGTAGGTAAATGTCCCAAGGTCCTTAAAAACCAGATTCGAGGGTTTACGAGTCAAGACTCATGGCCAAATCATCGCAACCAAAGTACAGGGACCAAAACTGCAACAAATGGGCAAACTTTGGAACTGCAGACCCCAGACGCCCGCCTGAGGTCCTACGCGGGCCGCGACCCAGCGCCCAGCTCCGGATCTCGCGAACAGCAGCGATTTGGGTCCGAAATTGAGTGGTAACCAGCTGTTTTTCACCTCCAATTGCTCCAATAACATTGCTTGCATGGCTAGGACAACAGTAACCTCTGAAATCCAGCTTTAAATCAGATTAAAAGACCAATTCTTGGACATTTTCATAGTAACCAAGAAGCTCTCAACTTGCAAGAACTTCACAAACAATCTCTGGAGCATTTCTGGACATCAAGGCCGAATCCTAGTGTTAACTAAGCATCAATAGGACCTTGGTAAGCTTCTAATTCAGTCCTTAATTCGTTCTTGCATCGATTATTAGTAAAAGTCAAACTGGTTGTTCTTATACTTTGACTTTCTGATTAAACGAGAATTACTCAGTCATTTCTCGAATTGAAACCACATATATGTTGGTATTTATGTGGGAAACAAACCCTCAAAAGGGTATTATCTGAATCCCACTATATGCATGCTAATTGTCGAGTCAAACGTGTTTCTAAAAAGTCAACAGAAGTGATTTTTGCAAAAATAAGCTTGAATGGTAATGTAAATGACATGCAATCTGTTTGATCATCATAGATAGCTTTATAATGAAATAAGAATGTGTTTTACCACGATCAACTCGACAATCTATGGTATAGATACGAATCGGAACCGAAAGTCTTGTAAAACGACTAATTCGTAGACTATCGATTCGGATTCGTACATGCATGTTTGAGATCTGTATTGGAGAGTATTTTTGACCATTTTTATTTTGGTAAAACTTTCTGGAATTTTTGTTGATTAAGTCTATACTTAGCCGATTCATTTGCATGTTTCCGATTATGCTTAAAAGTTGACTATTTTGCCCTTTTTGATATAAAACGTGATTCTTGGAAAAGTGAAAGAGTAGAAATCTTTATTTCTAATATATAAACTTGCACCGAAAATTTCGGATCAGTTGGTGGTCCAGATTTTGAGTTATGGCCATTAGCGTAAAACTATATCTTAAAGTTACATAAACGGCCCTTTTCGTGTATAACCTATTTCTGGCCACGTTTTGATATAAAACTTTTTACCCACTGATGTTATATATTATTTTGGGATTTTTGATGATTTTTAATTAATTTTTGGCTGAACGGATCTTAGATCGCTTAGTTATTTCGGTTTATGTCGGTTTTGACCGTTTAAGCCATAAAATGAGTTTTATACCTTCTTTTGACCCGAAACCTTTTTCTACTGATTTTATATGTTAAATAAATTATTTTGAGCCTTCTGGAAATATAAAAATTTCAGCTTTTATATATAAACCCGGAAACGGCTCTAAATCGCATATTTAGCGTTTTAAGCGCATAGTAAGCGTTATACTTGCTTTAAACCTATAAGACTTATACCTACTGATGTAAATTGCATATTTTCCTATGATAACAGTAAGTATAATATGTTGAACTCAGATTTCCAGTTTTGGCATTTTTAGCCCTTGTGAAATTACTAAAATACCCCTACGGTGCATAGTTTGATTTTTAAATGTTAAGTTTGGTATATGGGTCATACCCTACTGATATGATATGTTAAATGGAGTATATTTACTGTATAAACCAGACCCGAAACTC
Organism: Helianthus annuus; assembly: GCF_002127325.2. Classification (NCBI taxonomy): domain Eukaryota; kingdom Viridiplantae; phylum Streptophyta; class Magnoliopsida; order Asterales; family Asteraceae; genus Helianthus; species Helianthus annuus. The sequence goes on along the minus strand of NC_035443.2, from coordinate 23,219,016 downwards.
AGATTTCTAATTTGACTCTTTTATAATCTTTTAAATGACCAAAATGCCCTTCTAAGGCATAAATTGAGTTTAAAATTATTCCGGGCAATATAGAACATAAATTACTGATGTTATATCATATTTAAAGCATATTATCTCAGGGAACTTGCATTTGACTCTTTTGGCTACCCGTAACGCCCTTTTTGCGTTCGGTTCGGTTTACGTAACTAGTTTGCGTAAATTGACCGAAACGGGTCAAACATTATCATTTTTATCTCAAAATCCAGAATGTATTTACTATACCCATATTATACAAGTATTCAAACTTGTCGGGTCTAAATCACATTCTATCCGGTCTTTCGCTTAATCGTGCGCTTGTACCGTATCGTCCTTAAAACTAACCGGTCAAAGCTTAGGCTTAAATAAAAGACCCGTTAGGAATCTAATAGGTTAATTATAAACCTTTGTTCCAGATTAGGAGGCCCAGTAAAAGCTACCACACTTACCGTTTGTGTTACATACTTGCTCAGGTAAATACATTTTGACTTATTTTCCCTATACGGGCTTGGGGTACGGTATTTAAAATACCGCTTGATCGGGCGCACAAGTCCTACACCTTATGGGTGTACAGTCTTGAATAGCTTGTGCGACTCGTTTAAACAGTCTTGTCTTACTTTAGGCTTTGGGGGGTTATTGACCGTGTCCCGGATATCCTTGGCATTATCTTACGAGATGGCCACGACCAGAGCACGGGGTGTAGGCGTACACTCGGCGTGTATAACTCTTTAATGTGGTGTGTCATTTAATCTTTAGCCCGGACAGCAGATCCCGGGCCACCAAAGATACGAGTGCATGTAAATCGTTCACAAGTTTATATTACATAATTATCCCAAGTTAATAAAAATATTTATGCCTTGTGCATTTAAATCAATTTTCAATCATTTTCAAAATGAGTCAGTCGATTTGTATTTACCAGTGTAAACTGACGTATTTTTCCCAAAAGGTTAAGTGCAGGTACTATACGAAATAGGCTGGCTGTTTCCTAAGAGCGTCCACTATAGTCTCGCAAGCTCGGACGACAAAATATCTGTTGAACAATTTTTATCTTATTTTATTTGATCCGCCTGTGGATCCGTTTCAACTACTGTGATATTTATTATTGCACTTTATTTAAAAGTTGAAATGTATCTATTCTGCTTCCGCTGTGCATTATTATATTGTGTTGTTTGTCTATGACGATGCCAACTACGTCACTGTACCCCACACCGGGCCCACCGGTGACACGTGGAGGTCGGGGTGTGACATAAATGTTAGGACTGTTATAAAGAATGTTGAAAACCCTGATGATGAACAGATTGAATATCATGAAAAACATTTGAAATTGTTGTTGTGGATCTGATTTGGAATATGTACGGAATACAAAACATGCTAAGGTAATCTGATTGGCTAGTACAAAATTAGATAAGGATTCTAAAAACAATCGCGGTGGTGACGAGTCGAAACCTCCCGGTTCGACTCGAGACCATTTTATTGACAACTCGAAACCAGAAGCATCACAACGAAGGGACTCGAAACCAGCCTGGTTACGAGTCGAGACCAGCCCGGTTGCGACTCAAAACTGACTCGAAACCTCAATTCGACTACAGCGCATACCACTCGGGATCTCCACATCACGACTCGAAACCTCGTGGTTGTGACTCGAGATCTCTTATTCTCGAGTCGAGACCTCATGATTTCGATTGATTTAGTTCACACTGTTTTTGGGCTGTTTGGGCCATACTGTTTTATGGGCTGCATATTTTGGTGTTACGTTTGGGCTATGTATGTGTACTATTCAACTATACATGTACTATTACTGTTACTGTGTAATTATGCAAATGATCTGTGCTATGTGAAACATGGACTTATGTGCTACGTGTTAATACGTGTCTACTTGAATACAGTCCTAATGTTGGTAACCATAATAGGACGTGGTTGACCAAGCTTAGGGTAAATACTTTATCTACCGAGCAACCTAAGGTGAGTTCACACTAAAACTAAAAGCATGCATTCCTGGTGGTTGGGAACTTCATACTTTCCCGGTGGGTTGGGAACTTCATACATTCCCGATGGGTTGGGAACTTCACATATTCCCCGTAGTTGGGAACTTCATCTATTCCCGGTAAATGGGAACTACATACACTAAACGAAACTCTACCAAGAAAGTCCCTTTTACATTTATACCGATTAATCGCTGGGAGCGAATGGGATACTAGTTGATAGAACTATTAGGTTTGACAACCTCACACCGTGCTGGGAGCCGGGCGTGAACTATTATCTGGAAATCTGGTTAATGATGGTAGACAATGACCAAAGGGCAAACAACAATTACGTCAAAGTTTCGGTACTGCATAGTTTAGTGGATCATATATGGGGTAGCTCCCCATGGCTTAATTACAACTTGGTAACTACATGTAGTTAACGTTTTTGGGATAAAACGAGAAAACATTTTTCAAAAACCGTGAACTCGCCAACTTTATGTTGACATGCCACTGCATGCTTGCAGGTCCGTAGATGCTGCGTTAGAGTCTACTGGGAGCATTGTGGTGGTCGTCTAGAATCCGTTGTCGGATTCCTATCTTTGAAATATGTTTTAAACTACTTATGAACTTCATGCTTCCGCTAAACTTTTGAACTTTGTTTTAAGCTTGCTATGCCATGGAACTTTATTTTATGTTTTAGACTTAAACGTTTATCACTAATTATATTAAGGATGATTTTACTTACTTATGATGAATGTTCAATTTGATTGGTGGCTTGATCCTGGGCAGTCACACGCCTCGCGGTGATACTCCGCATGTGGAAATTGAGGGTGTAACAGATTGGTATCAGAGCCATCAGTTATAGCGAACTTGGTTTTAAAAGAAAAATTCTTTTTGAGAAAAACCAAACTATAACTTGTTTTATACTAAACGATTCGCGACGACACCACACTCCAAGCGCAGAACTCAGCGTGGTAAGATTACTCAGCATAAGTATATGCCTACTTATTATTTGTTACTCAGCGTAAGTATATGCCTACTTACTACTTGTTACTCAGCATAAGTATATGCCTACCTATTGCTTGCTTAATCTAAGACTACTCGGCATAAGTGTATGCCTACTTACTACTTGCTTAATGTATTACGTGATAATACACTACACTACCTATTTGGTTATATTCAAAGCGACACTTAGAGGTTTACATATTGCGGTTAGACATCTCCTTACCTCACTTCTCTCTAACTTCCCACTGAAGTTCCTAGCTATAAAGGAGAATCCCACTGAGTTTCTAATATCCAAGGATCACTTGTAAGTGTTCCTTTCCAGTTCATTTCGTTTTTGTAGGCTTTTAATAGCCAAAAGTCAAGCAAAATGGACTTTTGCTTTGAGTTTCGGTTTAGACTATTATGGTCCAGCCATTGTTTGAATAGAACATGGCTACGTGATCATAATTAGGTTGGCGTTAATCCCTCAAAAGGGCACCTCCTGGAAATCACGTTAACTTGGTCAAATGACGGGTCAAAGTTATGTGAATTAAAAAGTCAAAGGGCAGTATTTCGTAAACTTTATAAAATGAACATATAAATGTTATAACCCATGTTTTTTACACTAAATCAGTTGGTAATTAATATTAAAACATGTATGAACATGTTCAGCCCGTCGTTTCCAGCTTTAGTGCCGGTTCGCAACCGAAAGTCGAGCAGTTTGACTTCTGCTTTGACTTTTGATTTTGACCCGATTTAGCAATGTTAACTACTGAATTTTAGTTGTATGATGATCATAATTGTTGGTGCATAAGTCTGTCGACTTCGTCTTGTATCGAGTCTTGTAATAGGTTAGATAGAACAGGACACGTAGTACGAAAGAAACGGGAAACAGTGCAGAACCAGCAGGTTCACACGAAGTGGCCAATTCGTACGAACTGACCAGTTCGTGCGAACTGGTCTGTGCTAGTTCGTGCAAAGTGGTTGTCCCTATATATATGTATTCTTGGTTTTTCATTTGTAACATTCCTGATTCCGGTAGCAAAGCTCTGCCGAAGTGTCTCCAGCATGTAAAACGTTCTAAAATCAATACAAGAGATAGATAAAGTGAATCTAAGTGCATAGCAAGCTGAATGAAGATCAAATCAATGAATTCTGCCTCTGATTTGGTCTAAGAACTCTTCTGATTGTCTCGTTTGATCGATTCAACGATCCTAACAAGTGGTATCAGAGCTCAGGAGGAAGAGTTCTTACCATTTCAGCTTGTTTTCACCAATAATTCTGATTTCTACTCATTTTTACACCTTTTCTTCAAAATTTCAATGAATTTACAGTTAAAATGGACTGATTTTCACATATAACATGTAAAACACTGTTTTAATCAATCCTTGAAAAAATCAGAACTAAAATCGACCTAAAACTTGATAAAATTGACCAGACCGCATGAAAATCATGTCAGTTCATTCGAGATTCATTCAGTTCGTGTGAAAAAGTGTCCATATCGTACGAGTTGATCAAGCCAAGTCACACGGTTTGATCAGTTAATGAACCAGCTCGCACGAGGTTGACAGTTCGCTTGAAATTGCATCAGTTCGCAAGGTTTGAAAGCTTCAGGTCGCACGAGGTGGTTCAAGTCGTTTGAAAGTTGTTCAGTTCGTACGAATTGAAAGTAACCAGTTCGCACGAGGAGGCTTAAGAACTTCAGGTTGTTTGAAACTTAGATCAGTTCGCACGAGTTGAATATCTCCAGATCGTTTGAAATCTTTCCAGTTCGTTTGCAAAGACTGTTTTAGTGAACTTTCGATACCGAAACAGGGACAACGAATTTTATAATGCATTTGCTACTCCCCCGGGTACTCCTGTTACCGTTGCTCAGAGTGTAAACAATGAAACGGGAACGTTGCAGAAACCCCCAAAGCTGATGAGCATTGAAGAATATTACAATTTGCAAGAACGTTTCGAGAATTGGGTTCAAGCAAATCATCTAAGGTCTTGGGAGTGTATTGAAACTAAGTACGTTCGACCTCGTAATAATATGGGAGTTATAAAGAATATTTCTGAATTTACGGAAAAAGAGAGAGAAATATACAAGGCAGAAAAAATGATGATCAGTTTACTTCAACAAGCTGTGAAAGAAGACATTTTCATATTACTTCAACATGATGATAGTGCACGTTCGTTCGATTTGGGAGGCACTTCGTACAAAATTCGAAGGAAGTACAGAGATGATCAAGAATAAAAAAGTCACTTTTAAAGAAAGAAATTTGACTTGTTCTCAAGTTTGTCGGGTGAAACTACAAAGACTCTTATTGAGAGATATTGTCATCTAGTACGTTCAATGAGTCAGTTGGATATTACTAAAGATCATGAGGAATGGGTTGAAAAATTAGCCGATGCTTTACCTCAAAAAGAATGGGGTACATATCTTATGATTTTGAAGAATACCGGAGAGTATGATAGATTGACAATTGCTCAATTCATTGAAAAACTTGAAGGACAAGATCTTGAACAACAAAAGATCGCTAGAATGAACAATTCAAGTGGTCAACAAGATATCAAGATGCATTTCAAGGGTAATGTTCAAAATGTTAACGCAAGTCCGAAGATCCAAACCGCTTTCAGTGCAGAAAACTCATCTGGATCACTCAATCAAAGCTCAATCAACAACAGTGGATTTTCTTCATATCCGAGTGTTAATCCAAATGTTTCAACTTCAAGTTATCAATCTCAAAGCTCAAACAATGGTAATGGTCATCTGCTACAATGCAACATCGCGTTGGATCTTCAGAACGGTCAGAATTTCTCTGAAGAAGTCACTAAAGGTCATATGGCATTACTAGTTACCATGTTAGAATCTTATGAGAGTTTGGTTGCGGGAAGAATCGGAAATCCTATGTTAACAAAAGAGGACTATGATCACATTGATGCTAAGGAAATGGAGCTAATGGATATTAAGTGGTGTTTAGCGAGCGTGTTGAGGAGAGCTGAGAAATTTAAGAAAATTACAGGAAGAGATGCCTTACGTGATGCTAATGTTTCTACTTTAGGTTTTGATAAGTCTAAAGTTACTTGTTTTCGGTGCAGGGAAAAAGGACATTTCAAGAGGGAATGTACCAACCGAGAAGCAGGTGGAGCTCAGAATCCGTTCGGGAATAATGATTATTATCGGAAAGCAATATATCATCAAGTAGCTCAACAACCGTCATCATCCCGTGCTATTGAAGATGGAAAGAAGAAAGCTTGTATTACTATGCCTCCAGATCAAGAAGATGAAAGATTGCTAGAGGGATTCAGCTAGGACAAATACATTCCTCCAGAAAGCAACTCAAAGTTTAGAGCATTTATTGCACAGATCATTCAAGAGCCAGATTTGATGAAAGAATGGATGGATGTGTTTGCAGATGATAAGAAAAGTCAAGATGAAGAGTCTGTTTCTTCGGAAGATAGTTCAGAAAAGACACCAGTCTTTGATCAATGATCAATTGATAGCAGTGATGATGATGAAGAAATTAAACAAATAAACATTGGTAAAACTCATCGATCTCCTGAAAGTTTCAAATTTTATTTTGCAGAGAAAGTGGAGAAGCTAAAGGAGAGACGAGCAGCAAAAGAAAAGAAAGAGGTTAGATGTGAAAATATTGCCCAGGAAGAGAAGAATGAATAGAGTGAAAAGGTTAAAGTTGTTGAAAAGATCGTAGAGGTCACAAAACCTTGTCTGAAATGTTTGGAACCATGTAAACATTGTGAAGAGAAAGACAAGAAGTATAGTGAGCTAGACGAAATGAAAGAAAAATTATTGTTCGATGTTAAGTACGTGAAAGAATCATATGATGTGTTGAACAGAACGGTTAATTAGTTGGAAAAGACAAACTCAGAAAGGGAAGATGCTTTGATAATGATGAATGCAACAATGATGACTAAGCAGAAGACCATAAATCATTATATTGAAGAGTGTGCAAAGTTGAAGCAGGAATTGGAGACTGAAAAGATTGAGAATGAAAGAATCAGACGATTGCTGCTGAGTTGCTCAAGTTCTGATTATTTAATTGATAGAATCTATCCGACAGTTGCAGGTTTAGAAGCTTTTCAAGATAAGAAGTCGGAAGATACGGATACTGGTAAGAAACAAAGTGCAATTATAACAAGTGTCCGCCTCCGATCTGGGAAGGTTATTCTCCCAGAAAACCAAATTCAGAACAAGTCAAAAAGGCAGTCAATATAAAATTAAAGTCTGGAACAACTGATGAGTTACCATAAAACATTGATGTCACATTCACATCGTCTGACACTGATCATGAGTCTGAGTTAATAAAGAAAGTGGTCGATCAGGTGTTGGATAAGGATGAGGAGTCAAAGTCAAAGTCTGAATCTGAGAATTCAAGTTCATCAGTTGACAGTTCGAAATCATTGGTCAAAAGGGTTTACAATAAAGAATTTATGTTATCAAAAAATAATTTGAATGATGAACCAATCAAAGTGGCATATACTTTGAATGATTCAGACAAATTATATTCTGATGAGGAATTTCCAACTAAAAATGTGAAAACTGAAAATATTAACACAGTTTTTAAATTGATAAAAATAAAGTTTTCAGAAATAAAAGATAAAATGGGATTTTTAAAACCTAAATATACTTCTAGAGTTCAACAACGTTTAAACAAGAAGAAAGGTTTCGGTCCAGGTCATCAAAAGAAACCAAATCATAAAAGCAATTTCAAAAAGAAGGGGTTGGGTTTTGATGTCGATAATAATAATAATGATAAAAGTTCTAAAACAAATACAGTATTTGTTTCAGGGGCAAGTTCTGAAGAAGAGAAAAAGAGCTCATTCTAGAAGCAATCGAACAAAACGTTTCTTGCAGAAAAACAGAAACATGAGAAGAATGAAGCTAATCAGAAAAAGGAGACAAGAACCTGTTATAGATGCGAAGTAGTTGGTCACATCGCCTGGAATTGTCCAAAGACAACCAACACACAACAGGAAGTGTCTTCTAAACTCAAAGAGAAAGTGTTGGGATTGAACCCTATCAAAGGAACAGATAATTAAAGCCAAAACTGGATCAGAGCAGTAGATCCTGAATAAGCAGATGTTGATATACAAATCTCTCCCCTTGAAAGTGATTACAACTACTGATGACCTTCTATCTGCTGATCTTGCTAAACTGCTGACCCATAACTGCTGCTCAACTAAAGATCTGATGGAAGACTAAAGTCCTGCTGATTCAATCTACTGCCTTGAGTCAAGCACTGCTGATCCGGACAAGTGCTGCTGGGTTCACAGCAGTAGAAGGTTGCAGCAACTGTTCTAAAGTCTGTTTTGAAATAGAATGTATTAGCAGTAGTTAACACAAGCAGTGTCTGTATAGATCAGAGGTTAGAGTTTGTTAGGAGGTTAGATGTCACTTTCATGGTGACGTCAGCTAAGATGCTCAGTAGTTTGCAAGTGCCTATAAATAGTCCAGTACTTTGTACTGTTCTATTAGCTCTTTGCATCATTCGTCTTCTTTGCCCGAACAAACTACTGAGCTCTGGCTGAGGGGGAGTTTGCAATCATTCATCAATCATTGTAATCGTATTTGAAATAAATTCAATATTTCGGTTCATTGTGTAAAGATGTTTGATAAAAGTATTACTCTCGTTTGATTGTATGCAAAGTTTGTTTTCATCTTAATTTCCGCTGCACACTCATCCATCTTCATCTTATTTACAAACATAAAATACAATCAAAAACAAACTCAGATCCAACAGAAAGTTGTTGATAAAAGTGAACTACCAACAGAAAAATTCAAAGTGTTTAAAAATTCTATTTTTGAAGTTGATGAGAGTTCAAAAAGGTTTTACAAAAGAAGAGTGAATCTTAATAACCACAAGTGGGTTGTTAAGAAATCAGATGTTATTTCTGGCGATGAATCTGACTCGTCAAAGTCAGAGGAGCCACCAGTTGAACTAAAAAGTGAAAATTCAGTTCCGCCAATGGATGATGTCAACTTTCCACCATTGCGGGCTGAAAATTTAAAACAAAACGTTGGAAAAGTGGAGATTTCAAATCAATTCTATTCTAAAAAGAAAGAATTTGATGTCGAAAAAGCGTTTAATGGCAAAGTGAAACATATTTTTGGAAAAATGGTCGATGGAAGGGAAAAGGGAGTAAAAGAATTTTATGAATCAAAGAGGAGAACTTACCCACCGAGTGAAAGTAACTCGGATGCACCCAAAGCTGGTCAGGGTTGGGTGTCTGTATTCCATGCTTAAAAATCCTGACTTGCCGGAACTCCCAGGTTGGTAATTGGGGAGTAGGAATCGGCATCTTTCTTGAAAAATGTTTTTGTGAAAAACTTACAAGTGTTAGATTTTACCAGTGGTTAAAAAAGGGATTCATTCATAAGCTGTTAAAAAGAACAAAATGATGAATTAAACCCCGATCTTACAAGTGGTGTGTGAAATCAACAAAACTTATTTTCCGGAAAAACCATTTTGATTAAAACAAACTTAAGTGTTTTAAAATCATAATGGGAAAATAGTTTGTTGTCAGGGGGAGTTCTGATTGTTTAAGCCAAAGTGGATGGCGAATTGAAGCAATTCACATCAGTTTGTCATTTTATTTGTACAGTTTATTGCATTTATTTTCAAATTTTCCCAGAAAATCAAAAATTGAAACATATTTTTGATTTTAGGGAAGTAAAAAGATTAGAAATTTTGAAAATTTGAAAAATCCAAAAACATGATAAAATCCAAAAACCAAAAACATTGAAAACTCATTTTTGATTTTGAAAACTAGTAAGAGTTTTGTTGTGAAAAAGAGGAAATGATAGTACATCAGTGGACTATCACAACATGCTAAAGAATTGGAAAGTCAAATGTGATAAACGGTCTCACTGATGATATGTCAGTAGGTTTTTACACATTTAGTAGAGTGCTTTCGAGATATAAACCTAAATACGAATAGCTTACTTATCTCGTGGGGAACATCTCTCAGATATATAGGTAACCCTTGAAATCTTGTTTGAAAGACTTTCTATTTCTAACATAGTAGGTCTTTGTGCGTGATGATATCTGGGGTATTATACCAGGACTTCTGATTTTGCGGAAGCAATAGCCTAGTCCTCGTATAATATTCTGCACTGCTTTAATCATAAAGCCAACCCTCAGCATAAAAAAATGATGAAACATTGAAAAATGCTAATCATGTGCTGTTGAAGAAAAGATCCCCAAACGGGACACACCTAAAGTCGAGCCATCATCTCTTTGTCTGACGGAAGTTCTAACCTGAGCTCTCATGGTCTCGCATTACCTATTTACAGATATCATTAGTGTACATTCACCTGTAAGACTGAATATAGGAGTCTGGATACAGGAGTATATTCTGAGGTGGTACACGCGAATAAGTTAAGTCCTTAAGACACTAATTCTCGTATCTCAAAACAGTTGAACTTTGTGTGAAAATTTAAATGGATCAGTATACTGACAATCTAAGTGAATCATTTAGAACTTAAAGTGTTTAAAGCTCAACAGTGTTAGTGATTTGTCTCAAAACTGATATGATCCTCTTACGCAAACTCACAAAAATATTATCTGTAAATATTTCTTTACTGCTTTTCATTAAAAACAAAAATCCAAAAAGAATGTGTTTTAGCATAAAATTTTGAAAATTTAAAAAGATTTTATTTCATCTTACTTTCGACAACAGATGTTGAAAAGCTGATTTTCAAAATTCCGAGTGCTAAACATGATGAACAACAGTGGATTGGGAGAGTGTGTTTGAGATAAAATTTGAGAAATGTCATAATCTAACAAGTGATGTTTGAGATTGATTTAACAAGTGGTAAGCATAGATTAAAATTGTTATAAATAAAATCTTATGTTTTAGGTAGAGTTTATGCAGGTAGAAGCCAGGTTTCGACTCCTGAGGATATGCAGATTAGAACCAGGTTTCTGAGAGCCAGGCAACGGTCCTGAACCTGTGAAAGCTGCTAAGCGAGATCCCCGTGTCTAAGCCTGAGCAGAGTTTGAGCCAGGTCAAGATCCTAGAACGAGAGCTATTCCAGACTGCGATCCCAGCTTATCGAAAGGGGGAGTCTGAAGACATAAGAGCCAGATACAGATTTTTGGATCAACATCCAAGGGGGAGGTTAGCTGCTGATGCTGATCAACTTAAGGAATCAAGAGACCTGATCAAGAGAATTTGAAGAGTCAGGTTGCGATTCTGGGAAAAGTGAGATTCTGAGAGAGAGAGAAGAGATAGAGATTGATGAGGATGCTTACAGAGAAAGACATTTTGGAAAGAGCGAGAAGACTGATCAAGACTGAAGATTCGTCATACTGAAGACTCGTACCGAGGACTCGTCAACATCCAACGGGGAGTTTGTTGGTGCATATGTATGTCGACTTCGTCTTGTATCGAGTCTTGTAATAGGTTAGATAGAACACGACACGTAGTACGAAAGAAACGGGAAACAGTGCAGAACCAGCAGGTTCACACGAAGTGGCTGTCCCTATATATATGTGTTCTTGGTTTTTCATTTGTAACATTCCTGATTCCGGTAGCGAAGCTCTGCCAAAGTGTCTCCAGCCTGTAAAACGTTCTAAAATCAATACAAGAGATAGTTAAAGTGAATCTAAGTGCATATCAACCTGAATGAAGATCAAATCAATGAATTCCGCCTCTGATTTGGTCTAAGAACTCTTCTGATTGTCTCGTTTGATCGATTCAACGATCCTAACAATAATTTAGTATAGAATAACCCTCTGTGGTTATGCTACTTGATCATAATCAGATTCTGAGTTTTTACACAAGTTCTTAAATTTTGCCTATTTATGACCAAATTGCCCTTTTTTGCATAAAACTTGGTTTTAAACAATGATGAACTTGCAAAATGAAATACCTACTGATATGTTATAATAATTAACATATTTTGGTATAATAAACTTGTTCATAACCTGAGTTTTATTATAAGTTCTTAAATTATGTTATAATATGACCAAAATGCCCTTTTGGCACATAGTATGGTTTTAAACCATAATTATCATACAAAATCTATTACCTACTGATATTATAACATAATTTAAGTATTTTAACAGAATGAACTCGTTCATAACTCAGATTTTTATGCAAGTTCTCAAATTATGTCACATAATGACTAAAATGCCTTTATGGAGCATATTTTGATTTTAAAACCTCCATGGTCATATAAGTTGATAACCTACTGATGTTGCAACTTAATTAAAGTTTCTTGGAATATGGAACTTGTTTATGACTCATCCAATAACTCAGTATCGCTTATACGCATACGTTTGAGCTTACGTAACTAGTTTACGTAAGTTTACTGAAACGGATCAAATCCTTTCATTTTTATTTCAAATTTCAGAATGTATATTGTTTACCCATATTATACAAGTCTTAGTACTTGTGGGGTTTAAACTACATTTTATTCCGGTCATCGCTTAATCAAGCGTATCGTACCGTTTTCGTTAATTTAAGTTAATCAGTCCAAGTTTATGACTTGAATAGGACCTGTTAACATTCTAATTGGTTATTATACCATTCATTCCAAACTAAGGCCTTCCGGTAGATTGCAATCAACCTTGGTTAATTGATTACGGTTATGCTTACTTTATTATCTTGCATTGTAAGGCATATTTAAGCCAGGTAAATACTCTTAACCTATTTTCCCTATACGGGCTTGGGATACGGTAAATTATTACCACTTGATCGGGTATGGGATCATATGTCGGATTATGACTACAAAATCTTCATAACCCATTTTAATCTGTTTTGTCTGGTAACTTAAACATTGGGTGTTAACGCGACCGTGTCCTGGATATCCTCGGCTAATTTAAGTTGCTAATGGCCACAACTAAGCACGGGGTGTAGGCATACACCTGACAGATGCTAATGCTATTATAAAATGTTTTTCTTACCCATATTGGGGATACCCCATTATGGGTTAAAGTGGCGTGTCGGTTAATCATGTTATTCGGTTTCTACACTGGACCCATATGTATTGACAGGCATGTAAAACTGTATACAAGATCATTTTGAATTGTCCCAAGTTATTTTTGAAAATACATGTGCCTTGTGCACTTAAAACAATTTTGAAATATTTTCAAAATGAGTCGGTTATTTGTATTTACCAGTGTAAACTGCCATATATTCAAAAGACTAAGTGACAGGTTGCAAGGTTACGAAATAGGCTGGAAGTTTCCTGGTAATGCTAGAAGAGTAATTTGCAACTCCTGGTAAGAACACGAATTTAATTAACATGATAGTTCCTATTCTGACACCTCGAACCTCACCCATTTGTTCCATTCCAAATTTATCCGTTGCGCCCTATATCTGATCCATAAGTATGTTGTCACTTACATCTCTCCAAATATAGCATCGATGTTGATTCGTTTTCCCACGAACACACACTCGTTCCTCGCCTTCCATATTCCCCAACATGTTTCTAGAATTATAGTTCGTAGGAAGTTACATTTATATGGTTCAATCATTGGATGTTTATGAACCTCCAACAAATCTTTCATAGTGAATGCGTAGAGTTGCTGAATTTTACACCACCCACTTACTTTGTGCCATAAGATCGACGCCACATAGCATGCGGTGAATAAGTGATATGCATCCTCCTCTTGTTCTTCACATAATTTACAAATTGTTGAGCCTTGAATCATGACTCGTTTTTTAAATCCTTTCAACGTTGCTAGCCAATTCTGAACCCCACACCACCCAAAAATGTTTACCTTTTTTGTACCCATTTATCCCAATGTAACAGATAATAAGGCACTACGAATCCGGATAGAGTAATACGGGTTGTTGATACCGAAAACAAACCATTATTCGCCTGCATCCAAATCCACTTATCAGTCCGATCGATCTTGTAAGAAGACTTAGTGAACCAGGTCTAAAATATTTCGCAGCTGACTTCGCTCTTCCGTTGAACTAGGCAGCTGTCTCCAATTCCATTCGATCAATCTTTCTTCCACTGTAGCTTTTTTATGTCTTTCAAGCTTGAATAACTCCGGAAATTGTTCCCTTAGAGGCGTATCTCCAACCCACCAATCCAGCCAGAACCGTATGTCTCTACCATTCCCCAATACACCGTGTATCATTGTTCCGAAATTGAGATTGTATGATTCGAGCTCCTTACCCATTTTGACAATCCCGTTCCAAGTGCCCGAGATACCTTCCTTAACCGGGAGATAAGAAACCGAGTTAATATTAGTGTGAATGGCCGTTATTGTTCTCCCCCAAAGGCTTTCTTTCTCGTGTTTAATTGAACCGCCACCACCACTTCTATAACAAACTCACGCTCATATCTCTAAGGGAGCCCAACCCTAAGCCCCCTTTTTCTAGCGGAACAATTACTCGTTTCCAACATATCCATGCAGTTTTAACTTGTGGCTTCTTGGCTTTGTTAGAAAGGTGGGATTCACGTACCCACGTCATTAAGTATTTAATGGCATAACGTTAATTGTGGAACTTGGAGATGTAATAAGTATGTTTGCTTATGATGGAAAGAACATGTTATTCAATGGTTGGTGGTTATCGAGGTAATGTGCATTTTATCGTTGGCGATAAAGAAACATGATTAAGTAATTAGTTATTGACGTATATCCATTTAACTTCGATTGTAATCATTATATAGACTAAAAGTCGAACTATTTTACATGTAAATTATTCAATTTATATTTATTTACAATTCAAACAAACAATTTTATCACTACTAGAAAACAGGGGGATTCCTACCAAAATTTCCGACAAAACCAATTTTGTCGGAAAATTCTGACCATTTTCCGACAAAATACCAACTAAAAAAATAATCTGGTTTTACCAACTATTTTCCTACAATTTACCGACAAAAAAAAGGTCGGGAATTTGAAGGAAACTTCCGACTAAGTTGAGAGAGAGAGAGAGAGAGAGCAGCGGTTGGTGACTCGAACAGGAGAGAGATCAGAGAGAAGGAGAAACAGTGGAGAGAGAGAGCACCGGTTGGTGACGGAAACAGAACCGCCGTCGGCGGCGGTGCGGCCTGCTGGCGGCACCATCGATGGTGATGATGACTGAGGTGAATAAATGACTCCAGATCCACGAGTACACGCTGTGTTTTTCAAGCGATTAAGGTCAGATTTGATGTTTCGGCTTCATCTTTCCGTTCACTCTTCACTTTCCTTTGAAATCCGTTGATAATTTGTGTGTTTGTGAGGCAGATTTGGTAGTGGCGTTGATGTTATCGAGTGGAAAGGGTTGTGGTTGTTGACGGTGGGTGCTGATTTCAAGGTCGACAGACGGGGTGGTGGTGCTTGGTCGATGACACGACATCGACGGAAACAGCCGCGCCGGCGGTGACAGCAGCGATTTTTGACTTTACACAGCACCCCTTTCTGTCTTACCAATCTGTCGGTCAGTAATGGCTTTACACAGTGATTTTTGACTTGCTTATATTTGTAGAGTTATGTATGACAGTAGTAATAGTTAGGGCTTTTTATGAGATATTTGCAAACTGTTTTGGGTGTTTAAGGGCAATTGTCATGAAATAAAGTTGCTGTACATATATGAAGGTTGTTGTTAGCCATATATATACATGAAAGGCGTGTTGATGAAATTTTAGGATCTTGGATAAATATAGTTGTTTACTATTTTGATGTGCATAGGATTGAAAAAGATGCTTTAGAATATTCACTATAAATTGGATAACTATATATATGCAATGTTTGACATGTTTGTTACCACAAATCCGATGCTTCCTTTAGCTGATTATTCATCTTGATTTCCTTGTGAATTGTGGATTTCAATCTCAACTCTGAAAATGTGCTCTACATCTCTAGTTTTCCTCATTTTTCCCTCAATTTGTTAATTTATAACTCTGGAACTCTTCAATAATATTTGTAGCAGATTGTTTTATTACATATGTTATGCCCCATCATCCTTGCTCGTCAACTGTTTGTTGAATTGGCTAAATGAAATTAAAAGTTTTTTTATTAATCTAATTGCTAGTTACGATATGAGTTTGGAGCACACTTGATTGTTGCAATTATTTAACTTTGCAATGTGAGATAAAATGTGGGTTTTGGTTATTTGATTTTGCATCTTTGAAGCTCAATTAACTGTTGCAGTAACACTATTCCTGCATTTTTAGTTGGTTTGCTATGCTTTGATTGGACTGTGAGGTTATATATGTGTATTTGAGAGCTCCAAATTGATATACAGCAAAATGCAGAATTTTTCCAAAGGATACAACAGCTTATTGTTCTTCAATATTATGTTGCTTATTTTATTCAATGTTACATCGTTTCAATATTTGTTCTATAATTTTAGTTGTTTCAAGAGTGTGTCAAGTGATGAAATTATTTAATATGTTTAGAGGAGTTGAATTGGGCTACTTTAGTGTGTTATTCGTTGGTGTATGATAATTTGTATGGATTATGGAACATTTGGTGGATTTTACATAGAACTGAAGCTATTGATTTTATTGTTTTAATATAAATAATAAAAGTGTCTATATATATAGCTTTTTACTAATATTATGTATGTTGTTTAGGTGTGAAACTTGCAATCCCAAGTGGAAAAGTTAAATAAATGATTTGAAGAGGCGCAACAATCCCACACGGAAGTGTTGCAAAACCGAGTCGAAGAGATGCAACACAAATGAGAGAGATATGCAACAACAAATAACCGAGTTGATGAAGCAGTTTGGTAATCCTAGCAATCCTCCACCATAGTTTAGTTTTGTTTGTTGTCTTTTGCGGTTGAACTTGTAATTTAACAACCGTGGCATATTTTGTTGTTGAACCTACAATTTGACAATCGATTTGTATTTTGTGGATGAACTTTTAGTTCTATAATCGTGTCGTAGTTAGGATTTTTATTGGATTTTTTTCCTGCATTTTTAGTAGAAAAATCTGGATTTTTTTAGTTTTTTTATATTTTTTTATTAAAAAGTTTTTTAGTCGGAAATTGGTCGGAAAACTGTGGTCGGAAAGCTGTAGGAAAATTGTGGTCGGAAAACAGTAGGTACACAGTGGTCGGAAAGCTGTAGGAACCTTTTGGTCGGAAAATAATAGGAAAATGGTTGTCGGAAAATAGTAGGAAAACAGCGGTCGGAAAGCTGTAGGAACCTTTTGGTCGGAAAATAGTAGGAAAATTTTGTCGGAAAATAGTAGGAAAACGGCGGTCGGAAAGCTGTAGGAACCTTTTGGTCGGAAAATAGTAGGAAAATGGTTGTCGGAAAATTGTAGGAAAATTCTGGTCGGAACTTTGTCGGAAATAGTAACTTCTTTTTTTTGTCGGAAATTTGTCGCCAATTTAGTCGGATACTTGTCGGAAATCTTTTCCTACAAGGCTTTTTCCTATAAACCTATTTTTGTCGGAAACTGGTCGGAAACGCCGTTTTCCGACAAAAACCTTGTTCGGAAATGGACAGTTTTTTAGTAGTGTATAGCCTAAACATTCTTTGGAACAACAATAGCATTACTTCCTAACAAATATGAAGTCCATACACGAGTCGTGGTGGCACATTAGAGAACTTGGTCTTGTAAAGTTGATACACGAGTTGTGGCCGCGTATCACATGCATTTAAGTCAGAAATACCGGAAGAAATTATTAGATGTGATCATCTATGACTATGTGTGAAGTGATTTTCTCTTTGGTATTTACGAGCTTGTGTAGAGGTAAGAGGGCACTAGTCAATAATCATCATCTTTCCCGGATCATATTTTACTTACGGTTTTATTGGAGTAAAACTAAATCTTTAGTTTAGCTAAGATCCCAAAGTAAAGTCTAAAGTATATTCAACTTTGTATAATGTTGATCAAACACGTTCGTAACGTTGACTTATATTGCTGTCACGGATACCAAATCCAGTAATCCATAACCACTATAGGGATATATTTTTTTCTTATGCTTTGTCATCAAGTTCACAACCTGTAGTACACGTAAAATTCTTTCCCCAATAACAAACTTAACTTTAATTCTATGATTAAATGAATACGAAACATCATGATCAGGTCTCGCTAGTTTTTGGTATCCAACCTCGTTGTTTTCTTGGGCTAGTACTTGTGCCACGGTTACCGCCCAATGCGTAATTTGACTATTTCTTCTAAAGCTAGTATTACCTTGTACGGTGGAGCGTTTGAATAAGAAACCAGTTTCTACCTACTACAATGACTTTCTTGATTCAATTCATTTTAGTACTGCTAGTTGGCATGTTAATGATTCATATTGCGTGCTTATTTGTTGATTTTGCAAAGAAAAATAAAACAATTGAATGTGTTGGTCAAATCTGATACCAAGTGGAGTTAAAGTTTAAAATAATAATCTTTGATTATGAATGGTGGATCCTTGTGTTAGGTGAACATAGCAGCCATTATTGTCCCTTAGGTGTAGCTTGGAAAATTGCTAATTTGAAGTCATTTTCGGTAACTCAACATATCATAATTCATAAGGCGGCTTTTGGAACTAATTATTAATTATAAATTAAATATCTAAGAAATGTTTTAAGGTTCTTGTGGATCACGTTAGATGATATGAACGTTACATAAAAAGATAGCATAAAATAAAAAATACACTCTTTTAAGAGACTAATATATTTGTGAATCAATAAACTTGGTACATCAATCAAGTCCCTTAGTAGAAAAATTATAATTTTGATAGGTTTGAATGGCACATTTTTACGATCAAAATCACAAAATCGAAGGTCAAACCACGATAGCGAAAATCAGGACTTCCGATAGAGAGATTCTGAGAGTCTGGCCTGTTTCGTCATTTTTGTCCATATATTACGCGCCACTTGCTTATTTATCGATTGTCCAAGTACAGATTTGTTATTTTTTTAATAAATAAATAAATAAAGTTAGGAGCAGTTGAGCTTTTATTTAAATA
Source organism: Helianthus annuus (assembly GCF_002127325.2). Lineage (NCBI taxonomy): Eukaryota > Viridiplantae > Streptophyta > Magnoliopsida > Asterales > Asteraceae > Helianthus > Helianthus annuus. The sequence continues at coordinate 23,200,159 of NC_035443.2, read as the reverse complement.
AAACTGAATCTTTAACCATTATATGATATGGATGTGGACAGTGCCCTTTTTTATAATTATTAGCTATAACTTTTCTAAGCCTAACTTGTAGCCTTGTACATACAGCTCATTCATAAAATATAAACATAATTAAACAAGTTGAACTTCTAAGGAAACAACCTAGTTGACCCTCACAATGTTTCAAACTGCAATCATTCCATATGTTCATAAATTTCATCAAATAAATAGTTAAATACTCTCTCTATGATCACAACAACCTCAGTTGATAGATACCATACATGTTTCAGAAAATGGGAATAATATTCAAGATTGCATACTATACACAGTTTCTTCTTATTCTGATACCTGTGGTGGTTAATGGAAGGTTCTTAGATCATAGTACTTCTGAGCTTGTTTCAGATGGCGGAGATGATCTGGCGCAAGGAGCTGAATCATCTTTCTTGCATCTCAAAGGAATTGATTCTTCAGAAGAGCAATGTGAGCAAATGTATGGATTCTTACCATGCTCAGAAAATACTTTAGGCCATTTTTTTCTCATCGTCGTTTATGAATACCTGTTGTATCATGGAGAATGCTATGTTTCTTCTGGAGGTAAAAGGATTTTCAAGATTCTTGGTCCTGGAATCTTTGGTGCAAGTGCTTTTCAAATTCTTGGCTTTCTTCCTGAATCCTTAATACTTCTCTGTACGTGCGCTTCTTTATATGAATTATTGTCACTATTGTTATTAAACTTTGTGTTCCTAGCTGCCAATATTTGTGGGAATTTACTCTTTTGATGCCAAGTAGAAATCTTGAAACTGTGACAACCTACGCAAACCTTACGTCATTTCGTCCATAGAAGAGATATTAGGATGTCGGGCCTCAAATGCCACCAAGGCCTTTTGGGCGCATTGGTTGTGGATGAGATACTGAAATATTATTGATCCAACTGATAAAAACAAGCAAGTGGGTCACAAAATATGTTAATATATCATATAATCTACAAAAATTATAATTAATAGTACGGTGAAGTTGTTAAAACGTGAAACTATTATATTATAGAATTATTATAAATGTAGTTGTATTTGATATTTAAAGTTGGTTTTTATGTGAGTTTAAGATTGGAATTCAACAAGTAACTTTTAACCACATAAGACCATAAATTGGTATACTCGATACCCACGGATATACTCATGAACTCGATGAGTTATGGATAACGGGTAGGTAATGGGTATGAGACACGGTTTTAAAATCATGTATAGGACTAGGATTACCAATACTTGTCCCATACCCGACTATGGTCATCCCTTAGAGTAAGTGGAAACTATTGGTTGGTATAAAAGATCGGATGTTAATACCATCTTGTATTGATATTTAATTACAGTTTCCGGACTTTTCAACACTCAAGAGGTAGCTCAAGAATATGTTCTAACTGGAGTTGGATTACTAGCTGGATCAACAATATTGCTTCTCACTTTGTTATGGGGAACTTGTGTGATTATTGGTAGTAAAGATTTCTCCTCAGAATCTGGCTCAAATACTTCATCGCGTTCCACCCAAAGCCCTTACAAAAAGTTCTTATCATTTCTTACTGGTCAGAATCAATCTTTGTTAATTTTTGATTTCATGGCAAAAGATCAAATACAAATAATCTTAACATACTAAACATATAAATTGAAGGAAAACCCAAAAAGACAAGGTGGCATTTTTGTAATTACCACCAACTATCAAAGTTACAACCAAAAATACCTAAAAAAACACAATTTTTTTTAACATTTTTTATTAAAAAATCGCTACATTTCGTTAGCAAAAAATAAAAAAAATAAAAATAAATTTTTTTTTTTTGGCTGCTACTAAAAGTAGCGATTTTTTAATAAAAAATGTTAAAAAAATAAAATAAAATAATTTGTGTGTTTTTTTTTATTTTTTAGATTTTTTTAGGTTTTTTTGGGGGGTTTAGTTTTTAGCATTTTAGCTTGGGTGGGTGGGGGGGGGGGGGGGGGTTTAGGTTTTTTTTTAGGTTTTTTTTTTTTTTGGGGGGGGGGGGGTTTAGGTTTTTTTTGGGGGTGGGGGGAGTGGTTAGGTTTTTTAGGTATATTTGTAGAGTAACTTTGATAGTTATTGATAATTACAAAAATGCCACCTTGTCTTTTTGAGTTTTCCTTCAATTTGTATGTTTAGTATGTTAAGATTATTTGTACAAGAACTTTACCCATGATTTCATAGTCTTGTTTCTGTCTTTTTTGTCATTTATTTTCTTTTAATGCGATGGTTTCAGGTTCCGGTGTAACTACAGACCCGGAAACAAGTTCAGCAGCAAGAATCATGCTTCTTTCACTTATACCATTTCTGTTTCTTTTAATTCCAAAATTATTTGGAATGACATATACTACCCATGGATATATCTACATAATTACACTTCCTGTTTCGGTTACGTTCTTGCTGGTATACTTCATCTATCAGGTACAGAATTATCTTGAATTAACTTTTGGTTTTGTGTTTCTATAATGGGTCAGTTTGGATTCTGTTTTATCTCAAATGGGTCAAATTGGTCGAAGGATACAAGGGGGTTGAAATAATGCACTAAACCGTTAAAACTGTTTCTGTAACTGTATTAACGCATTGATTACTTATGTGTTTTTGAAATGGGCAAAAATGTATTTGCGGGTGATCACAAACCAGGCCTTGTCTGCTTCAATCTGTACTAAGATGACCCATTTCAACCCGACCCATACTAACAGGTTATCTAGCCCACCCATCTTGCCACCTCTAGTTTCTGTCATGATAATTTTGAAGTTGTTATCGTGTAGGTGTTTGAGCCTTCTATCCAAAAGAGACGATTATCATATGTCAAACACGAGCATTTAGTTTTAGACCTATTAAAACATATACAGGAGCACACCACAGAAAAAATACTCACCGAAGATGGTTTAGCTAATCTGCCTGCTATAAAAAGGTTCGTTTTTTTTTTTCAAATTTATTACTTTCGCACGTGCACGATATTATTGGACTACAGTATTATTAGGTTTATTACTATGAGCCCATGGGCCCACTGGACTACAGTATTATTAGGTTTATTACTATGAGCCCATGGGCTCACTAAGTGTTTAGGGTTTGCATTCCGTTTACTATATAATGTAATGCAAACCCTAAACACTTAGTGGGCCTATGGGCTCATAATAATGAACCTAATAATACTATAGTCCAATAGATATGTCATGACATAACAAGTGCATTTCTGTTTTAAAGCACATACCCTTAAGCCAAACACCCTCTATGATTCCTAGACCCATTCCTTCATTCCCAATCCCCACGATCCAAACACACCCTAATTAGATTACTGGTATGCAGTTTGTTCACAAAGATTGATCAAGATGGTGATGCATACATATCTTTTCCTGAGCTTAGAGGAGTACTTCAAGATATCAAGTTCAGGCAACTAACTTGGGACAAACAGCAAACAATTGAACAAGTTATGAAAGAATTTGATGATGATGGTGACACAAAGGTAACAATTGATGAATTCACTGATAGATTCACAAAATGGCTTGATGAAACTAAAAGCGCAGTAAATAAACCGTATCGTTCAGTTGGTTCCTGGAAAGATCTATATCAGGTACTTGTTGTAAATTCTTTCAAATTTGTAAACAATTAGTATGCTCTCTCTCTCTCTATATATATATATATTGATTTGTTTATTAAACTTATAATTTTAGGTTGTCCAACCATGGGTCCAAACGAAAAAGAAAGAACACGAAATGATGAAAGCACTTGTATCCGAAATTATCAGTCATACTAAAAACTCTCCACTTGGAAATTTTTATACAGAAGATGGAAAACCAAATGTATCAGCTATAAAGAGGTATATAATATAAGGCTCTAAGCAATATTTGTTTGCTAGAACAAAAAGTAAACATTTGATCACTGATCTGATTCCCGTCGAAAATTTTTAGATTGTTTAAGAGCTTAGATGTCAACAACGATAATTCTATATCGCTATCCGAATTAAAAACACTTATGATGGATTTTGACTTTGGGGAGACATCATGGAATGTGGATGAAGCAACATCTCACATAATGCAAGATCTTGACAAAAGTGGAGATCAACAGATTGATGAAGAAGAATTTGTTGATGGATTTAGAGATTTGCTCAATGTATCCAATGTTCAGTTGACACCAAAGACGCCCGGGCCTAAAGATATATCGCGGGTAAGCAAGTATTCCCACAGTCGATAGGGATTAAAAACAAATTAGCCGTTAATAAATAAAAGAAGAGAAAATAATCTCAAGTGAAAGCTGATATGATATTTAATGCTTAAACACTTGCATCAAACCTTTTTATACGGTAAATCTAAACATGGCAGGTCGAGCCACATTGGATAACCGAAATTCAACTATATAACTATGAAATTAGCTTTCAAAATAAATACATGACTTACTCAAATAAAACATCCACACTTTTTACACAGAAAAGGAAAATAGGTTAAAACTCCTAATATTCGAGTCAAGACAATTGCACAACCCGCATATGGGCCCCGTATCTCTAGACGTAACCCGAGTTACATCCTTTTCAACTTAAACTTTATTTCTAGCATGATTTTCACTGTTTAGTTGGTCCAAGTATGAGTCGGCTAGCTTTGCACTCTAAATCACACTGCTACTATTATTTTTGAAGTTGTTAAAGTGGGCAATTTGATCTAAAAAGTTAACATGGTTTGATGAGTGTGCAGAAACCTTGGGAAAAATGGGTAGATGGTGAGGTGGATAGATCTATGTGGGCATGGACAAAGGCTGTAATGCTACTGGTTCTTGGGATAACTATGTTGGCTCTTTTGGCAGAACCACTCATACACAGTGTTCAAAATGTGTCCAACTCAGCAACCATACCATCTTTCTTTATATCTTTTATTTTGGTTCCTTTGGCCACTAATGCTAGAGCTGCTGTCACTGCAATCCAAACTGCAAGTCAAAGGAAAGAACGAACTACTTCGTTGACTTTTTCGGAGGTTTGTTCTTCACCTTCTCACTATTAGAACGCGCTAAACGTGTCTGTGGGCGGGTTGTGTAACAGGTTGTGTTGGGCTGACCACCAATGATCAAGCACTTGTTTTTTTCAACTTTTTTGAATTTTATAAATAATTAGCGTGTTAAATATGATTGCAATAAGCATATTATTTTTTATAAATTTGGTTTTTCACATATAAAGTACATTTTGGATAACCTTTGACCCGTTTAACTTGTTTAACCCCTTTTGAACACTTTCCTTTTTACTTGATTCTTTTAGTCAACCCATTTAAGTAACATAACATGATTGAAGCTTATGCTGGACTTTTTTTCAATTCATTGATGAAAAATTAATTTTCTATGGTTGATGCAGATATATGATGGAGTGTTCATGAACAATGTTCTTGGATTTTCTGTTCTTCTAGCAGTCGTATATTTTCGAGGATTGGTATGGCATTTCACTGCTGAATTGTTGGTTGTGTTCATTGTTTGTATCGTCGTGGGAACGGCAGCAGGCTTTAGATCCAAGTTTCCTGTTTGGACATCAATCGCGTCATACCTGCTCTATCCCTTATCTTTGATCTTTGTGTATGTTTTTGCAGATTTTCAATAGGAAAAAGATAAGTAAATTGTAATTTTTGTCACCTGAATGTCAAAACATGTAATTGTTTGTATTAAGTTTATATTTTTCATGTATAGAATATTCTTTCATAGTTGTGGGATCTATGTTTTTGAAGCACTGAAACTAAATTTTGTATCTGGAATTATTTTTTTGTTTGATATTGTACATCTTTAATACTTTATTGAAAATTATAAGTGTCTAAATGTAATGGGTCATGACTGGTTACCGACCAGTTACGGAACTAGTAATTTTTAAATGGGGTCGTAATAGAATTGACTTTCGGTCGAGATAAATAGGTTTTCCTTAAGTACCGTCTCCGGAAATGTCTTAGATATTAACTAGTTTATGTGAGATTTAGTCCACCAGCGGAATTAGAACTTTTTATTTGGGGTCTTAATAATAAAATTTAATTTTATTATCGTACACCAACTAGTAGGCACGGTCGTGTTGACAATAAGTACGCTAAAATGACAAATCGATATCTATACTATATAATTAAAAAACCATTTAAGGGATATTTGTCATCATATTAAGCTATGTCTTATGGATAATTATTAGTTTACTTTAATTTCTTCTAATTAATTATAGATAACACTGCTACTAAATATTATTTAGTTTAATATCTTATGGATAATTATTATTTAGTTTAATCTCTTCTAATTAATTATAGATAACTCTCCTACTAAATATTATTTTGTTTAATCTATTCTACTTAACTATAGATAATTATTATTTAGTTTAAATTTAATGTATACTTCTTATTTATGATATCATCATAGGGGGAGGTTCATTTGAGAAGAAAATTAAATTGAGAAGAAAAAGAACAAAGGGTATAATTGTAAAACATTATATAGTTTTTCTCTCATCTCATTTATTATTATCTTTGATTAATTAATTAGTCATAAAGACTATCATCCTCCACACTAAAAATTTTGCCTACACACATCAAAATTCACCCTGCACGTTTTGAAATTTATCCTACAAATATTGAAATTTATCCTACATAGCTCGTAAACCATCCTACACACCTCGTAATTTATCCTACACTATAATTTAATTTTTTTCTTCTTTGAAAAAATATATATTTTTTTAAAATAAGTTACAAATTTAATGTAGTTAGTTATTTATGAGGAAGACTACCAATTAATGATCTATCTAAGTTTACCAATATGCCCTTACACTAATATTAAATACAAAAATTAAATGAAGTAAAATGAAGCATTCTTATTGGTTAAAATTTATTTTCTTTTTTATTCTTACAAAAAATTTCTTCTCATTTGAACCCTCCACTATCATCATATTAGGCTATATCTTATGGATAATTATTAATTTACTTTAATTTCTTCTGTTATAGATAATACTCCTACTAAATATTATTTAGTTTAATATCTTATGGATAATTATTATTTAGTTTAATCTCTTCTAATTATTTATAGAAAACTCTCCTAATAAATATTATTTTGTTTAATCTCTTCTACTTAACTATTGATAATTATTATTTAGTTTAAATTTAATGTATACTTCTCATTTATAATATTAATTTATTTGATTTTCTATATGATGTGAAAGACACCTACTTTTTATTTGTAATATCCAAATTTACACTTATTCTTTTCAATGATGTAATTATCTCTAATAAACTTTAAACTTTTACTATAGTATAGATATAATGCTAGACATAAAATCGAAAAACATTTTGGATGGCATCAATAACTTAAGACATAATATAATTATATGTATAATATGCACTTTTTAATAAAATAATACCAAACAAAATTACAAATATAAAATCATTGATTTTACTAATAATCACAAAGTCTTAATTTTTTTAAAATAATTCAAAAAATATATAACTAAAAACATATGACATTATAATACAGTTATCCCATTTATCATCATACAACCTCCCAGCTATTCAATCATATTTTATTTCTATCTTATATTACTAAATAAATAAAAAATAGTATTAACTTTTATCCGACTTTAAATGTCGAATAGAATACTTCTGTTTTTCTAATAAAATATAATCCTTAAATTTAAATTGTTAATTTAAGATATTTTTAAATAACCAAATTATTTATCACCCAAACCAAATTTTGTATTAATATATTATTTACTTTTATTTTCATTATTAAAAAAAAATTATTATATCGATTTTATTGCATAATTTTTAAACAAACTGTATATAACTTTGAATATACTTTATATATAAAATTAAATTTATTACAGGTTTTTTAAATATAATTTATATTTTATAACTCAAATGGTTGCTTATTTGCTTCTTGAATAACATGTTTGACCACTGTATCTTCTTTTCAATAATTATCTCCGCAATCAACATATCTATCGCGTACTTAGTATATCCATTAGTTTTTTTAAATATAATTTTCTTATTATTTGGTATATAAATCATATTTATTCAAGCTGTGTAATACACGAGGGTTTTAAAGATGTAACTTTTTCATTATTTGGTAAACAATATTACATTTATTCAATCAGTGTAATACACGTGAGTTTTAAAGATATAATTTTTTTATTATTTGGTGTATAAAATTACATTTATTCAAGTCGTACAATATGATTCTTATAGATATAACTTTTTATTAGTTAATACATAAAATTAGATGTATTCAATAAGTGTAATAAAAAAAGGTTTTTAAAGATATATTATTTTATTATTTAGTATATAAAATTCATTTATTCAACCCGTGTAATACACGGGTTTATAAGCTAGTTAATATTATAAAAACTTCCTATAAGAAAACGGAAATCGCTAAAACATTAACGTTGAAACGTTAACAAAAATGACGGTGCAGTGACATATTTATATACTATTAATTTGAAACAATTGTGAGCATATTTGGTTGTAAGTTGTGTTAAAACAGTTGTACATTAATCAAATATAGGTTGTAAGTTGTGCTTAAGTGGTTGTACCTTAATCAAATACTAATGGTTTCATTACCTTACCAAATTCAATCTGTTTTGTATGCATGTATGGTTGTAAATTGTGCTTAAGTGGTTGTACTCTAATCAAATAATGGTTTCATTATCTTACCATATTCAATCGGTTTGATCCATTCAAAGTTGTGTTGTTTTATTTGTAAATTATTATTATTTATAATAATCTAATTAATTTAGCCAAAATCTTGTATAAATATAATTTGCAACATATTGATGCAATGGTTGTTGTAAGGTATGCATTATGGTTTGTATAGTGGTAATGATATATATTATATATAGATTACGATGAACCTGTCAAACGAGAAAAAATTGACGCGGGTTCATCGTAACGCGCGAGTCCTAGATCAACTTAGTTATTTTATTCTACGTTTTACGTTTCGGTTTAATTTCTTCACATTAACACCGCAACTTCAGTGTCGGTGGTCGCTGACAGTAGTGTGGCATTAGTGTTCGCCCCCGCCACAATGAGGGGGTGCTTAATACTAGTTCATATAAAAATTAAACAGAAACTTATAAATAATATGGTTAAAGAAATATACATTAAACTAAAAATAAAAATATACATTAAACTAAAAATAAATTAAAAAGGAAATGCAACACTGACATATTTTACTTTTGCAAAGTATTGTCTCCTGTACGAAAGAAAAAAATAATAAAACGTGATAAATTAGTTAGGTAATAATATTTACAAAATTGTAAAAAACAACCTTTATGTTATAACTAAACTGCACTTCATAATTTTCACTATGAAATCGGCAAAACTCAATATTTATATTCATGTTTTGTTACATTCTATAACCTTCACAACTAACGTCGTCCAAAAACTCAGTTAAGTTACGTCACATGCTTTGCATGTGAGGGTATTTTAGCCTTTTCCCATTTTATTAATACAATTTATATATTTATATATGTATTTATAAGAGCAGGCGGGGTGGTCCGTGATGGCCACCCCATCACTCGTTAAAAAATAACGCACACCGCCGCCGCCTAACGTATTACGCGTTGAATTTGTAACGCGTTCTTTGTATAACGCGTTGAAAACAAGTTTGATGAAAGTTTGAATTAAAGCAAGTTTGTCGTTTTATGCAATGGAATTAATATCAAGTTTGAAGAAAAGTGCAAATTAGCCCCTCAACTTTTGTTAGCTATTTTTAAATAGCTTTCCTTTAATTGCAATTCGGGTCCCTCATCTTTATATAAATTTTAATTGCCCATCTTGACGAACCGTTTAAGTCGGTTGTAATTCAACAAAAGCACTGAGATTTACGAAATGTGGGGTTGGGAGATGCCACCCGTTTAAGTCGGTTGCAATATCCCCGGATTGGGTGCCGGATCCTCCTACACAAGTTCAAGTACCACAAAATATCCAACAAGAATTGCGTGATGAAGAAACTCACTTTCGGTTGAGATACGATTTAATCGAACTAGTTGGTTCTTTAGGTTTGGAGTTTCATGAGTCGGACGAGGAGTTGAGTTTTTTTAGTATTTTTTTTTTAAATTGTAGCCTAAAATATTTCTAGTATGTTAAATTGAACTAATATGTTTTAATTTTAATGAAATTTATAATTTTAGTGTTTTATTGTTAATTTCTAATTTTAAAATGAAAATTAAAAAAAAAAAATTGGGAGTGATAGAATTTCATCACTAGTGATACCACCCCCCCTACATTTCTATCACTAGTGATACAATATTGGGTGATGACATGGCATGATTTGATTGGATAGTGAGAGTGATAGATTTCTATCACTAGTGACCACCCCTCCTCCCCTAAGACCATGTGTAGTGGGGCGTTTTTTTTTTTTAAATTTCAAAAAAATGGCCCAAAAGCGCCTCCCCCACCATTACATAGGGCGTTATTTTGCAAAATTTTTGAAAAAAAAAAGTGGTCCGGCGTTTTATTAAAAACGCTCAAGCAACAACTTGGATGAGTATGAGGAGTTTGACTGACCAATGGGAAGGGGCATTAGTGGTCCAAGTGGGATGACACATACTGACCAAACAGCTTTTTAAATAAGTTTCTTTTTTATCCTTTTTAATGATTGGAAGGGGCATTTTTTGGGCATTATTCCTACTACGCCACTTTTGCAATAACGCCTCATGCTGACTGGGATGACACGTGTCGGATAATGCCCCATGGTGGGGGCATTATTTTTCTTAACCACTACGGGTGGTCTAAGATTTTTAAGAAAACTAAGGATGCGTTGTTCATCTCTCATTGGTTCCTTTTTCTTGTTAGGCCATCTTCAACATCAACCATATACATCATCTTCTCTATCCATCATCCTCTGTAGCATCAATATCTCCATCATACCTCTTCTCTATCCGCCGCCTCCGGCTCCGTCGCTCGCACCACCGTCGTCGGATTCGTGTAGTAATGAAACTCCGCCTCCTTCATCTCCTAGATTTTATTCCGGTGATCCGGTTCCGGTGACTCCAGGTCCAGTGTTAAAGCACAATTCCTGGTGTGCAAACTCCCATATTCAAAAGGTAGTATAAATTTCAAATAAAACAAACTCCCATATTCTAAAGGGAGTATAAATCTTCATTTTCAATCACTTGAAATGAAGATAACAGAGAGGTTGCAACAATGGGGTGGCAAAGCAATGTCAAGATTCTTCTTCAGAAAGGCTACAATCATCCTTTGTTTCTTCTAGGGGTGCAAACGAGTCAAGCCGAACCCAAGCTCGACCAGGCTCGAGCTCGATTAACTTATGAGAGCTCGGCTCGATTCGAGCTTTGCTTTCAAACCTCGAGCTCGGCTCGTTTGTATTTTCTCAAGCTCGAGCTCGGCTCGTTTATTATCTATTAATTACTATATTATATAAAAATAATATAAATAATAGACTTTTTAGGCTCGCGAGTTCAATAATTGAAGCTTGAGCTCGGGCTCGTTTACTAAATAAGTTTATTTTTAGGTTCGAGGTCGGCTTGTAAACAAGTTTAAATAAGCTCGGCTCTACTCGGCTCGTTTACACTAAGGCTCGATAAGGCTCGACGAGCCTAACGAGCTTCACATTCTAGGCTCGAGCTCGGGCTCGATAAACAAACGAGGTTTGTTTTAGGCTCAAGCTCGACTCGGGCTCGATAAGGCTCGGCTCATTTCGAGCTTTTTCTCGAACCGATATCGAGTAGCTCGCGAGCCGCTCGGCTCGTTTGCACCCCTCGTTTCTTCAATTTGATCACCGCACTTTTCTTGTGTTTATGCAATATGGTTTAAAGATTTCTAGGTTTTTTTTTAATGATTTAAGTGGGAAACATATGGATTTTGATTTTAGTAATATGGGTTTTCTGTAATGGAGTTTAGATTAGGGAAATTGAGAGAGAGGGACATGATGAAGTTGATAATACTCATCAGAGTGAGTTGCAAGTTTTGTCCTTTATCTTTAGGCCATTTTGCAAGTTTTGTCCTTTATGTTTAAATTTGACGAGTTTTGTCCTTTATTTTTAAAAATCAAGCACGTTTTACCCTTTGGGCCTTAAAAATCAAGCACGTTTTGTCCTTTATGTTTAAAAATCAAGCACGTTTTGTCCTTTATGTTTAAAAAATCAAGCACGTTTTGTCCTTAAAAATCAAGCACGTTTTGCCCAAAGGGTAAAACGTGCTTGATTTTCAAACATAAAGGACAAAACTCGTCAAATTTAAACATAAAGGACAAAACTTGCAAAATGGCCTAAAGATAAAGGACAAAGCTTGCAATTTACTCTACTCATCAAGAATATTATCAAAATTGTTTTCTGGCAAAGCAGTTTGTGGATCATCATTACACAAATATATTACTATTGTTCTTTAATAAACACTGAGATTTTAGTTTATTTTTCGTTGGTTTGGTGTTTATGTAGTTGATGCAACTTTTTTTTATTTGTTCGTCACTTTTTTAATTAGAAAACAACAATAATCAATAAGAGCATTCTGGTTGGATTTTTATTGCAACTCTAGTTTTGACCATTATTATTATTATTATTATTATTATTATTTTATTATTATGTTAAAAACAAAACTGAAATAAACAGTAAACAATATAGTAATAAAAAATAGAATTGAATAAATGAGCTGGTATCGGACTCTCCTATATGTTAAAAACAAAACAAAACTGAAATGAACAGTAAACAATATAGTAATAAAAAATAGAATTGAATAAATGAGCTGGTATCGGATATTGGTGTCGGATATTTGTGTCAAATTTATCAAACTGGGTGTATTCTTGAAACCGGTTTTGCACCGGTATTCATTGGTTTTTACCCTTCAATACCGGTTCCGTACCAGTACCGGTACCGAGCCGTACCGTACCAGGTATATTCAGTACCGGTACCCACTTTTGAGGATTTGGGTAACCGTATTTTCCGTACATGTTGGCACCGAGCTCATCAAATCCTGTAGCAACGTAGCAATGCAAGTAATTGCACCGTTTAGATTACTTTTCATACACACAGTAAGTAAACTGTATTTCGTTTGAATGAGGTTTTATACAAAACAACTTATTTTGCTTTATTTTTTGTCTTTTTCTGTAATGAATGGATTGTAGCATGTAAAATTAACTTGGATATTTAGATTATTGATTAGCAAATCGTATCAAATCCTGTAATCAAACCGACATCGTATCGGTACCAAATTTACTATACCAAATCATTTTCGTTACCAATTTGGTACCCACCTTTTGGCGTTTTCAGAATCGTTACTTTCGGTTCGACACCGGTCTAGCACCATACCTGTATTTATTGATTTTTACCTTCAAATACCATACCGTATTGTACCGAGCATTTTCGGTGCCGGTACCTAATTTGGATGATTTTTCGGATCGGTACCTTCGGTACTGTTACCGTTACCGGTACCAAGCTCATCCATACTTTCGTGTGGGTCCTATTATTATATATTAGGTTATTTAAAATCGTTTTTTTTTTAAGACGGGGTGACTATCCTTTTCACGACATTTTTATTTATATTTTGGTATTCGGCATCTGCTTGCCGTTACTGACACGCGTTTTGCAGTCATTGGATCCCTGCCGCAATGTAGGACGTGTGGGTCCTACTATTATATATTAGGTTATTTAAAATCGTTTTTTAAGACGGAGTGACTATCCTTTTCACGACATTTTTGTTTATGTTTTGATATTCGGTATCTGCTTGCCGTTACTGACACGCGTTTTGCAGTCATTGGGTCCTCGCCGCAAAGCGCGGGCAGAAAATCAACTAGTATAATAAAAGAAGAAGTCAATGAACAGTGATTGTTATATATTATTATTAATAATAATAAATACTACTTTTAGTATTATAATAAAATACATGTATGATTTTGTTCGGTATCGGTACAAGAAGGTAAAAAACGGCATCAGCCTGGTATAGAAAACGCTAAAAGTCTTTTTGTTCGGGAATTTTCGGTACTGCTACCCGGTACCATTTGTTCATCATTGATCACGGGTGCCGTAGATTTTCTTCAACTTTTAATGATTTATTAATAATAGTTTCAAGGGTAAGGATGAGCTCGATGCTAACCGATACCAAATCGATACTGGTACCGAAAATACCGGTTACGGTACCGGTATATGAAGGTAAAAATCGGTACCAGGAACGCCAAAAGTCGGTACCGAATTGGTACTTAACATCTTTCGGTTCGGGAAATTCGGTACCGGTACCCCGTACCGTTTGCTTATCTTTGACCACGGATTTCATACGAACAACATCATTACCATACAACTTATTTATTGATTTTTTTTCGGTTATCTTTTAGTGTTTTTTTCTACATTTTCTTTTTATCTTGTCAACGGTTACGTACGCAACGTGCTCGTAGTGATTTCAAAACACATGTACATACAGACTAAATAATAAAAGAAGTTCGCCGCAACACGGCGACGGTGATAAACCTAGTTTGATTTATATTTGGAGATTATTCTGGATTTTTTTGTATTTGGATTTATGCAATGAGATTTAGGATCATTATGAATGGATGTTGTATGCCCTTGTTTGAATGGATTCGTGGACAAGATAACGAATATATCATTCGTGATGGTGAGGATGTCGGTGGTGGGTGGTGGTGATCAGGGGCGTACCCACCCTAACTAAAGGGTGGGCGGGCGTACCCTATGAAAAAATATTTTTTAGTGTTATTTTTCGCCGGAAATCCTAATCGCACCTCTTGGAATTTTTCACCCGCACCCCTTGAAAATTTTCAACCGCCCATTTAGAAAAAAAATTATTAACCACTTATTCACTTAATTATTTAATCCAATCAAAGCCCAATCTGCAATCAATTTTTATTAACACAAGACCAAACTCAACCTAAAGAAATTTGAACTAAATAAAATAACCCAAACCCATCCACCCATTCCATTTCCAAATCCCACCCCCCAAAAAACTCCCAGCGACTTGAGGCCAATGCTCACGACCTGGTGGCTTTTTTACCGGAAAAAACAAAATTCCGGTTGGACCGACCCATATTACGCCAGAATTCCAATATAGAACTAGTATGGTTTATTTATTTATTTTGTTTTATGTGATGATTATGAGAAAATATAGATGTGTAAGGGTTTAATCTTTTTATATTTTTTTATTATTCTAGACTTGTAGTTAAATGATTTTGTTGTTTTATTTATAGCTTTGTTTGTTTAAATGATTAGTTACAAGTAATTAACATTTAATATTAGGGCTTGAATGTTTAAAAATATAATTGAAAGTTATGGGCTATGGTTGAACATGATTGTTTATTTTGTTTATGTGTTTACTATTGTTTTATGAACTCATGGAGCAAATTATATGTGTTAGGAACAATGAGTAAGAATATAATGAACTTACGGCGTGTTTAGTATCTTTAGATAATATTTTGGATATATTTCAAAAAAAAAAAACCTGTATGGCACAATTTTAAATACGTTTGTAATTTGTAATGACGTTTGACGTGTTTTTGATGATTATAAATTTTAGTTTGATGTTCTTTTATCTTACATGATCCGACCCGACCCACTATGAACCGATATTTTTATACAGCTAGGGGGCTAAAATCTTTGAAAATATTCCACACCCCCAGGAAAAAAATTCCTGAATCCGCCACTGGTGGTGATGGTGATGATGGAGGTAGTCAACCACAGGTGATGGTGATGATGGATATGGCGGCTTGGCAGATTGCTACAGTTGAACTTGATATGGCGGTGATGGCATGTTGATTCTGATGGAGGCTGCGGTGAGAAGATGTAGGGTTGAAGATGAGAGATTATTTATGGTACTATTTTAAAGAAATATATATTTATATATACATATATATATATATGTGTGTGTGTGTGTGTGTGTTAAATAATGATTTAAAAGACTAAAATAACCTCACATGCAACTTAACTGAGTTTTTTTGACGACATTAGTTATAAAGGCTATAGAATATAACAAAACATGAATATAAAGGTTGGATTTTGCCAATTTAATAGTGAAATGTATGAAGTGCAGATTAGGTAACATAAAGGTTGATTTTTCCAATTTAGTCTAATAATATTACTAGCCCATATCCCAAGACTATTGGCATTCATCATCTTCTTTCTTTCTCTTTCTCGTCTTCACGGTTGGCTCGCCGAAGAAAATGGTTGCGAAAATTACCAAAAATTGTATCTTCATTATTTTCTTTTAGATTTAAATGCTTAAAGAGACATAATCTAGAAGGTCAAGGTAAAAGAGAGCTTATTGGTTGAGCATTCTAATTGTCACAGCTTACCTCGCTAGAGGGTCAATGGACCCCATGACCATCCTCTGGTTCCGCCACTGTTACTGACTATCGAAATGAAAGTTGCATTGAGTTCATAACTAGTTACCGACTATTGAAATGAAATTAGTGGATTCCTTTGCCGGTTGCAGCAGGAAATTGGTTGGTATCAGTTTGGTTCATTAGATACTGGTATAGTACTGGCACTCAAAATAGGAAGCAAAAGAGCCAACCCAAATATTAAAGTCGTGATATATCTGTAACGATATCGACACATATTTTAAATCTATTAAAAACCGTAAAAACGAATATTGGTATCGGTTTTAATAGTATCAATACTAGTATGGAGCAAAACAACACCTCTCTCTAACGAAAATTGAAAAGTGTGTAAAATTACTATGATGCCCATATGTAGGGCCTTTTTTTTAACGACAAATTTTTTTTATTCCTGTCGTATGTGGGACTTGATCCCAAGATCTCCCCCTTTCAAAGTGTTTAAAAGGTTTTGTCTTTGCCAATAGACCACCATCCCATTAGTGTTATGTAGGGCCTTTTACTTTGCAAACAAACGATAATGACATTTTTTATGTCCAATAAGAGTAAATTACAAGTTTTGTCCTTTATGTATGTACCAAATTGCAGGCGGTGTCCTTTAACTTCAAAATTGACTGGATTTGTCCTTAATGTTTCAAAATCCTGCATGTTATGTCCTTTAACCCTAACTCAGTCAGATTTTTTGGTTAAATATGGTCATGTGTCTTGCACATGAGGGTATTCTTGTCATTTTATCTCTTCATGGACTATTGTGTAAAACAAGTTATATTAAGGGGCTATTGTGTAAAACATAAAAAATGTATAAAAAAATAAAAGAAATTCACCACTCTCTCTCTCTCTCTCTCTCTCTCTCTCTAAACTTCATCTCTCTTTCTCCCTCCTCTCTCTCTCTCACTTTAACTAATCTGTGTTGCAGGTCCAATTTTAAGAAAAGCCAGGACAAAATCTACTTGCAGGTCCAGCTTAAAGCAAAGCCAGGACAAAATGAGGAATGCGTAACTGAAGAGCTTCAACGGGATGAAGTATCATCACCGGAACCCCCTGTCCCTGAGATCAAATTTGAACCACCGATAAAATCTAAAAGCAAAACCGACGCAGTGGATACAAAATCGGATGTGATTCAACCTGAGCTGCAGAACCAAATGGAACAATTTGCCGACGTTGCTGACACGGACACCACCACCCTTCACCCACCGCCGCCCCTAACCCTCCGTCGCCCCTAACCCACCGCAGCCCCTAACCCACCACCACACCTACCTTTCACTCACCACCATCAGAACCACCCTTCACCCACCATCGTACACCTCTCACCACCGCCAAACCCACCAACATTTTCACACCCACCTCAATCCACCACCCGCCACCGCACACCTCCACCACCGCTAAACCAATCATCACCATGGCACCCACCACAGTATACCTCCCACCACCGCTAAACCCACCATCACCATCACACCCACCACAATCCACCATCCACCACGTGCACAAGTTTTTAGAGAGAGAAAAGACTGCACAGGTTTTAGAGAGAAAGAGAAGACTGAGAGGAAGAGAGTGTGTGAGGTTTGTTTAATTGTTTAATTAACTATCATTTTATTTTATAAAATAGTCCTTCTATATAACTTATTTACACAATATACCCTGCAAAGGTGAAAAGACAAGGATACCCTCATGTGCAAGGCACATGACAATACTTGACCAAAAAATCTAACTGGATTAAGGCTAAAGGACATAACATGCATGATTTTGAAACGTTAAAGACAAAACTCGTCAAATTTAAAGACAAAAGACACCGCCTGCAATTTGATACAAACATAAAGGATAAAACTTATAATTTACTCGTCCAATAATCATTCAATTCAAGACCGTTGTTTATGTGGGGCCTTTTACTTTGCAAACAAATGATAAAGACACTTTTAAATTTCCGATAATCATTCAATTCAAGACCAAGTCTAAATATATTATTTTTTATGAAAACTAGGGGCGCAAAAATGAGAAAAATTAGTGGGCTTTAAAGGTTCACTTAGATCCATTGATTTTAAAATGGGATTTGATGACAACCATTAGATGAACCAAAGGAGATAAACGAACCATGGGCTGCAAAGTGCAAACTAATTTTACTGGGTTGTAAAGCACACATGCCTCCAAACAGTAGGTCGGAGCAAATATTTTGCTTCCCCAAATGAAATCACAAATTAGCTGACGAACACTTTTACTTTTTTTATACTAAAATCTAAAACTTAGTGGGATATACCGCGCTTCGCGGCGGACTTCTGATCGACATTGGTTCGGTAAGTTACAATACCGTTACGACACCGGGACTCGAAGGTGGGTGATGGCGATGATTGGAAGTGACAGTGGCGACGGTGGGTGGCGTGACAGTGGTGGCAAGGACGAAGGTGGGTGGCAGCGGCGGTGGCGGGTGGCGGTGGAGGTGGGTGACGGCAGCGGATGACGGTGGTGATGGTGGTGGTGGTGTGGTAGCAACTGTGGTGGGTTGTAATATTGTTAACGAAGAGTGAAGAGGGAGTGGAATGGGAAAAAAAACAAGAGGGATAGATGAAATGATTTTGAGGGAATGGAATGCATTTTGGAATGGACGATTACATTCCATCGACCAACCAAACACTATTTTCTTCATTCCCTCACAATGGTCCATTCCATTCCACCTCTCATTCATGTGTACCAAACGCTACCTTAATTTACTTTGAAATAGCCATATACTGGCATCGGATCCGATAATGCCAATAGCGGTACCGTTATTACTCTTTTTAAATAGAACTTTATTTACAACGATTCTATTTAAAGAAAATAAATAAAAGAAAGCGCTATTGTAACTAATGGTTGCAAATAAGGAATTGAAAATTAACATAAGGAATAATGTATTCCTATTTTCTGTTATATAATGAGTTGAGTTGAGTCACATGCTATCCCCCCTCCCCGATTATTTAAACGTCCTTAACTTTTTTTATACGTTATTTGTTTTTTTTAAATATACCATAAAATCAAGTATTTTTTTATCTTTAATATGAGTACCCTATTGTTATACTTTTCAAAAAAAAATCAAAAACTGGACATAACGTAAAAGACACAACAGAAAAGTAAGCCAAAAACACAATCAATGACAATAGATGAACGACAAAATGGAAAGCAGACTAAAACACAATAGACATAACGTAAAACACAATGAGTATCAGACTAAAAACACAATTACTGACAGCAGATAAAAGACACAACTGCTGATAGTAGATAAAAGGCACAATAAACAATAAACTAAACACAATGGACAACATACTAAAACACAATGAACAACAAAACCAAAAACAATGGTCAACATATTAAAACACAATGGGTAGCAGACTAAACACAATGACCAAAACCAATAACACAATATATAAAAAATTGAAATATAACACCATCTTCATTGTCATACATTGTGTTATATGTTCTAATAGAAACGCAGTGTACATAACCCAAGTTAACATTGTATTATAAGTTTGATAATAACACAAAGTATAGAAATCCTAGTAAAACGTAATGACCAAAACCCAGTTAAAAGACACAATGACTGAACATTTAACATAAAGCAAAGAAAACCTAGTAAAAATGATTTTTTTTATTTTGTTTTTCTATATCATAATCATATTACAGATAAAAACGCTTGTTATTATGGTGATTTTTTTTAAATGTCATATGAAAAAATTATAGACGTTTTAAATTGTTTGGGGAGGGGGGTTGGCATATGCCTTGCGTGTGGAGAGAGAGTCAATAAATATAGGATTTCTTTTATACCCCTCTACTATCTTATTTTCCATAAAATTAATCTCAACCCTTCAAATCTGATATCAATGAACTAAAATCCTTCTTATCTTTCTTATATATTTTTCCTATTGTATCTCATTCAAGATTAAATTACGTTTTTGGCCCCTGTGATATACTTAATTTAACTGTTCTAGTAAAAAAAAGAATCTTTTGACATATTAAGCCTCAACGTTTATTTTGATAACGCTTTCAGCCCCTAGCTCTAAGGCCATCATATCTGACGTTAAAACCTTAATCATAAAAGGGCCATTTATATCATATGATCTCTTTTTTATTTAAATAACATTAAAATTATATATTAAACTTAGAACCACCACATGGAAAGAAATAATACGCAAACCAACCCACCTCTCCCTCTATCCCAACACCCCATTACTTATTTTGTTTCTCAGTACTAGTCATTTAGTCGCCGTTGACCTGCTCGACTACCGACGGTGGGCGGCCAATAGTGGAGAAGGGGAATTGTACTACTTATGGGGGTATAGATATGGTAACAGGTGGTTTGCAACTTCGAAAATCCTTAAATAAGAATGTTTCGGGTTCGATTTAACGTTGCCAGGATGAAGAAGACGACCACAAAAAACAAGGGGTTGTTGACCGGAGAAGATATGATAATCAGAGTTTTCAACGGTTATAAAATTTGAACACAACGGTAATACAATGGCTAGAAAGAGGTACAAAATTATTCGCTCGCCTAATCGCTGGATAAAATTAAACCTGGCTTGGGATACAGTAGCACCACCCAAATCAAATTCAACCTCCAACGAACACCTCTCAATTATGCCAAAACTGAGATAGCAATGGAAATTTGTCTACCCTTAAAAAAAGGTAAACAATATATTTTTTTAGGTAAATTCACTATGTGGCTGTTTGGCAACTTCTGAATGGTCAAGTGCTCAACCAGTAAAAGGTCTGAACCATTAAGTGTTGAACGAGTAAGAGGTCTGAACCATTAAGAGGCAATATAATGTTTAACCCTTCAGATGCAAATGTATGACCAATTCAGATTAGAGGTCTTAACCATTCAAACTCTGTATAAAACTTAACCATTCAGAGGCAAATGTCTGAACCATTCAGACATCTGCTCACAAAACAAACACTCTGAATCATTAAGGTGCTGTTTGTTTTTTCTGCGAGAAAAGGTCTGCAGTCTGCGGACCACATCTGCAGACATCTGCAGGAGAAGAGGTGGACCAAATGTCTGCAGTCTGCAAGTAGAAGAGGGTTTATTTTTTTATACAAAAAGATATTCACACACACTTCGCACACAACACCACAGATCTCTCTCTCTCCTCCTTCGATCTCTCTCTCTCCTCCCTATGCCTTCATCTACCACCATCGTCACCACTACACCACCGTCACCACTACACCACTACACCACCGCCACCACCGTCACCACTACACCACAGCCACCACCGTCACCTCCTCCACCGTCCACCTGTCACCACCACAACCAACAACCACCACCGCCTTACACCACAACCAACAACCACCACTGCAAACCCTAGTCGTTAACCACCACCGCAAACCCTAGTCGTTAACCACAACCAACAACCACCACCGATTTGGGGGTTTTGCTTATATGGTGGCGGAGATGGATGCAAATGAAGATGAAGATGAAGATGCAGATGAAGATGAAGATAAAGATCCTGGTGGCAGATGAAGATGATGGTGGTGGCGATGTTTGGGGGTTTTGTTTGCAAATGAAGATGAAGATGGTGGCGGAGATGTTTGGGGGTTTTGGGGGTTTTGTTTGCAGATGAAGATGAAGATGAAGATGATGGTGGCGGAGATGTGGTGGTGGTGTCGGAGGTGGAGGTGGTGGCAGAGATGTAGGGGTGGAGGTGGTGGCGGAGATGTGGTGGTGGAGGTGGTGGCGGGGATGCAGAGGTGAGAAGAGAGAAGAGGTCTGTGGAGGGTGTCTGTGTTTTGAAGGTGAGAAGAGGTTTGCAGACATATGGATAGGTCTGCGTGGGGAAGAGGTGAGGAAGACCTTTTAGGTGAGAAGTGCTTCTGGAAAACAAACAAGCTGCAGACATCAAACGTCTGCGCGCGTCTGCGCGACGCAGACATAAGTGGCCAGAAGCACTTCTGGCCAAAAAACAAACACCACCTAAGTGTTGAACCAGTCTGAACCATTAAGAGTCTCATTAAGAGGTAAACCAACAACCCTTATGTCTTTCTATCATTCATTTGCTTTTGTATATAGAGGACTAGGTTAGAAACCCGTGTATTACACGGGATTGTACATTAAAAACACTATAATTCAATTTTTTTTACCAAATATCTCATCAGCGAAATTACATATTGTTACATGTAATAATGGTAAAATAAAAGGTATACTGATATATCATAAAATTTAAATGCCTGTTTATATAAAATGCAATATATAGCTGGCTAAACTCATCAAAAAGCAATCTTTTATAACCTCCATGTAAAAAAAAACTTTTTTACTTATAAAGTATGTTTCTAAAAGTATATCTTTGAAAAACAATTAAATAAAATTTAAAAAAAAGTATAAAAGTATACCTCCACGTATTTTTCAAGCACCTGTATTTTTTTAATCATTTTATTAGTCTCAAGTATATCTATAATATTACCGAGTTAAACTATACAACTTTTGGTGTACATTTGACGAGGTTTTGTTTTTATAAAAGGATGTAGTTGACAAAATTATTTATCAAAATGACTTGTTTCAAAAGTATTTATCAAAATGGGTTCTTTTATAAAAAAATAAAGAAATACTAAAAAATCCCCTAACCATCCTATCTTCTTCCTTGTTAAATACGGGGACTCCATGGTTATCGCCACCAAATCACTGCACCCTTTTGAAAAAAAAAAAAAAAAAAAAAAACTCTACGTATGTTGTTTTTTAACAATGAATATTTTGTTTTTTCGTAAGACTTGAACCCAAGATCTCACACTTAAGTGATCAAGATTGTAATGAACTAATGATTTTTCAACTAAGAGTGTTACTGCAATACTTGCATGTATCATAATACCTTGAGATACACATTTAAAGATATACATAATTGAATTTAGGTAATTAACTGATTTATCATTTACTTGCAGTAAATGAATTAATTAAATCTAAATGTTGACTAGTTTACAAAATACCTAAATTTTTTGAAGAAAAACAATTTCTTACTAAAAATTTAAAATTAATTAAATCAATCAATCAACAATCAATTATTAATTATTATTATTATTATTATTATTATTATTATTATTATTAATCAATAAATAAAAGGGTTAATAAAATGTAGAAATACTCAAAATATGACACATGACAAAAGTAGTCCTAATAAATGACAAGTGGCAAAAATTAAAGAAAGAAGCCTAAGTTAATGGTTCCACCACTTTTAATTGCTACTTTTACCTAAAGATTATATCATGAAAGTTGGAACAATCAACAGAGGGATGGTGGTGGCTGACGACAGCCCCGCGTGATGACGGTGGAGGTCGATGATGGTGACCGGCGAGTTGAGGGTGGATGGTGATTGGCTGGTTCAACGAACAAGACGAAGGAGGCGGTATGGCAGTATAAAAGTGGTGGGCCCTAATTCAATTCAATATATTAATATAATAACTTTGTTTATGTAAACAAGAGATCAAATTACATAAATGCCCCTTGTTTGATTAAGTTTTAACGTCTCATATGGATGATGTTAGATTCAGGGGCTGAAACCGCTATAAAATTAAATGTTGGGGCTTGATTTGTTAAAAGATTCCCTTTTGGTCTAAAATAGTTAAACTGAGTATACCACAGGGGCCAAAAACATAATTTACTCTTGATTCTATAATAGGGATAATTGACGGATAAAATATGTGACGCTTGTATAATATTTAATATATCTTGTACATGCTATTCATACATTAAAAAAGTTTCATATATTCTTGTATTCACGTGAATGGATGTGATTATGTTTGTGAGTCACCTACAAGTTACTTTAATTTCTATTGTAGCTGAGAAATTCTTCAATTATATATGTAATAACTAGGTTAGAACCCCGTGTATTACACGGGTTGAATAAATGTAATTTTATATACTAAATTAAAACAATTATTCTTTAAAAATCTCGTTTATTACACAGGTTGAACAAATGTAATTTAATATATTAAATAATAAAAATTATATCTCTAAGAACTTCATATATTGTACTGAATAAATGTAATTTTATATACTAAATAATAAAAACCCGTGTATTGTACGGGTTGAATAAATCTAATTATATATACTAAATAATAAAAAAAAGTTATATCTTTAAAAACACTGTGTATTACACAGGTTAAATAAATGTAATTTTAAAACCTTGTATATTACACGGTTGAATAAATGTAATTTTATAAACTAAATAATAAAAAAATTATATCTTTATAAACCCCGTATATTATACGGGTTGAATAAATCTAATTATATATACTAAATCACCATCATCATCATACTCAGTAAATCCCAGAAATAGCAAAGCTAAGGTAGGGTCTGAGAAGAGTAAGATGTAGAGGCTGCTTTCAGTAAGACCCCCGATTCGATAGTAGTTTTGCATCAAGCTTTGGACATAAGGCACATAACACTCAACAATCGAGACAAAGACCGATTAGTGCATGTTCCCTTTTGTCTTTCTGCTATCAACGCCACCACATGATGATGATGCATGATTAACCGTCCGCCGCTTTTAACGTTATTTTCACAAATTTAGTGAAATGACGTTAAAATTAGTGCAATTTCACTTTTGCCATCCGAGCGTCCACATATATATACATTATTAAAAGTTAGATTAGATTATATATGAAATTAAGTGTATAAAAAAAAGTCTTTATGAATTTAATGTAGAATTAATTGGAATCCTTTATTAAAAGTAGGTTAAATTATATATGGGCTTATACGTGTGAGTAATTGTGATTATTGAATGGTTGAATTTTGAGGGTTTTGAAATGTGAATTTGATTATGATAGATTATATTTTAGTTTTAAAACTTCTAGAATGATTGAATCAAATAAAATGATTATGATTTCCTAGAAACAAAAATAACTGAGTTTTTTTTCTGATCATTTTGAACATGAGCAAATAGAACGATGGTATCTTAATAAAAAAAATAACTAGTTACAAATGTGAAACCCAATAATTTTACTTATGTCCCATTGAAAAGATAAGTACAAACTAAATTTAAAAAAATGCAATATGAAAATAAAAGATAGAATAATGGATATTTTTTTTCATAAAATAAGAGATAAGGGTAAACTAAATAAAAAAGTGTCACTTTGGTAAATAATAATATTAAGTATGAAAAAGTAGGAAATTACAAATGTAGACATCTTCAATGAATGACACGTGTCCAAAATCAGGTTTCTTTTATTATATAGTATAGATGTCCTCTTACCACCCATTTAAAATTCTCACTTTTTATTTTATTTTTACTAGGTTATCACCCGTGAATACTCACGGGTTCGGATATTTAAGTTTTATTAAACACAACAGTATATATATCTTAAAAAATGAATAATGCGTGAAGAATATGGTATATTAATTAAAGGTTAACAACGTATTTGATAACCCGTTTACAAGACGTGTGATTTGAAGACGCGTACCATTACATAAACCATTATGTTCATCAATGTTTCTCAAAAGCATTACTGGAACACCCAACATTAAAACTAAGATATGGTTTAGTAATCCAGAAACTTTGATACTGTTTAACACATCAACATATAAATCTTGATAGAATATCGACCATTGGTAGATAAGGGGGTTGAACTATTGTTGAAATTCTGAGTAGCTGAACAAAAGATTGGATAAGAAGGTTCTTCAGTACTAACTTCGAAATTCACTAAGAACAACTATATTCAATAACATGTAGGTATAACAAAATGAGTTATTACATGATTATAAAAAATATTGAACATGCCCAGAAGGAAAACAAAATGGATTCAGAAAAATAAAACCACATGAGGTTTAGAAGCTGAGCAAAACCTTATGCATAACACAAATAATCAAAATAGATCGATGGAAAACTTTGGTGAGATTTTTCTTTTAATATAAATGAAGATGGTAATTAACCAATTTTAGGAGGTAATTAAGACCAATCAACATAATAACCCGGATATTCTAAATTTATAAAAAAAAAAACAATTTTTAACTAAATTTCGTTTTCAATACTATAATGAGAATTTATTATATGTTTATCTAAATACCATTAAAATTAATTAATGAAGTAAATATCAATTTATCTTGATCATAATTATTTCTATTGTTGAAAGTCTAATGAGAAAGAAACAAAACTAAATCAAACAATAGAATTACAATGATTTAGAATAAATAATACATCTTCGAAACAATTTAAAAATGATACGAATGAAAAATGTTATTAATAACGTGAATTAAACAAATAATATATAAATTTTTTGAATCATAAAAGCCGCAACTTCAGGTAAAATCCACGTCGTCTTTTTCATCACTAATCCAATGCTTGGTTGAAGAGCATGCTAAAAAGGAATCAGTGTCAAAGACTTCATAAAGATTTCGTTTAAGAGATTCATGTTTATGTTCCTGTAAATACGTAAACAAAAGTTTAGATTGTTATCATTGAAATGCAAATTAGTATAAAAATAATATTTTAATAAAATGATATATATAAATTCTTTGAAATGTTATAATTACATGTCAAATCTTAAACTTATTTTTAAATAATAGATTCATTATCAGATTTATGGGTAATCCAATACACTTATCTAAATGTTTCAAATTATAGTCGGTAACGTCAATCTTAAAATCAAAAAAGTTTTCCAATCAATGAGTTTAGTTAATCTGAAGATGTCATGCTATCACTTTCCTGTAAACACTGTAATAAACTGTTAAATATTAAAATTTTAAATTAATATTATTAAAGTAAAAAATAAAAAAGTAAATGTATTTAAAAAATACATACAACCAATGTGTTCTCTTCTAGCAACTGCTTTGGAGATTTTCTAATAATCTGAGAAGCCTGAACAATGACATAAGATAAGTAATATCAAATCACTGGTGTCCTCAACTTGAATCTTGATCTTAAACCCAGGTAGAGGCTCAAGAATCTGTTCATGACAATTCTTATTAAAGCACACATATTCATCAAAGAACCTAAAATCAACAAAACCATCTGGTGCAAACACTTCAAATGTATCCAATTCCACCTCGAGTGTACATGCAGGGCACCACATATAGTGCCAACCAAAACCTTTTTCAATGGCCTTGTCAGTACCCAACACAATCACATATTTTGGCTATAATCATCAGAAACAATTCTATTAGGTTTATTTATAAATAGATTGAATTAAAATTAAAAGAAATAACGTTACCTCCATTATCTCCCAAGCATCGTCAATGTTACTAAAAGCGGTACTGGTAAGAAAATGACAAAAATCTGTATGTGGTTTGTAGACATAATAATTTGTGCATATACGTATTTAAATACAATATAACATAAAATCTATCAAATATATAAAGATTTTACATAATGCTTCTTATTTAACATTAAACTAGCAATAAGAGCCGCGCACGTTGTGGCGCGTGTACATCGTAAACATCGAATGAATTAATTCAAACGTTATGCGATGCGTTAATCATATGAAAATGTGTGTTTCGAAGTATCCGATTAAACTCAATGTAACCTATATAAGCATTGTGATTGGATCAAAACGTAAAGTAAATCGAGTTTATATCGTATAATCATAACGTATTATATGTAATCCAACTCATACATAGAAAACATAACGGGTATAAAGGAAAAACTGACACGTTTAATCAAAAGGGATTAATTAAAGCTTTTGAAAAAAATAAGAAACCACAATTTGACTCAACTCGGTTGGAAACAAAATTTACGAAACATCCATAAAATAAGAACGGCAACATAATATATTTGACCTAACTCATTTCCCAAAAGAATTAACGTCCAATCGTAGACCAACTCGAATTTATACCAAAACGTACATAAAATATGCACATAACAATGTTTTTAAAAAAAATATATATTGTATTTGACCTGACTCGTTTCCAGAAAAAGTTTACGTCGATATGTAGAACAAATCGATTTTATACCGACACATACATAAATATATGCACGTAAAAAGTTAGTTTTTCTAAGTAAAGGAAGTACAGGGGTAAACTCAAAACAAACTATTAGTAAAAAACTTAATACGTTAAAAACGTTTGTAAAACCGTGCCAAGTTGCACCAATGCCACACACTGTCAGCGACCACCAACAGCGCAAAAGCCTGTAAAAATAAAATTACAAAAAGAAAGTAAAACCAGACAAAAAAACGTTGAACCCCACACACACGTTGTGGCGTGTTAACTCACAAAATTTAAAACGAAAAACTTGCTAAAGATGAAAAGTGTGGGGACAAAAGTTGAAAATGAAAAGTGTTGTGGTTAAAATTAATAAGATGAAAACCTTTGTGTTAAAAGTAAAAAAAATCAATGGATTGAAATACAAAAATAAAAACCTTTGGTTTAGAAATGTAAAATCAACTTTATTTTTGAAAAACTCCCAATGCATAAAAAACAACACCATATA
Source organism: Helianthus annuus (assembly GCF_002127325.2). Lineage (NCBI taxonomy): Eukaryota > Viridiplantae > Streptophyta > Magnoliopsida > Asterales > Asteraceae > Helianthus > Helianthus annuus. The sequence continues at coordinate 23,171,489 of NC_035443.2, read as the reverse complement.
GCACCCACATGTTACTAAATTATAGTATGGAAATTAGATTGAATTGAAAAATCATATATTATAATATGTCGAATTAAAATTGATTAATATTGTTATCTTTAACATGACTCCTAAAAAACTATCATGACAATAGATTAAGAGATTGTAATTGATTTTAAAAAATATGTAACCAAATAAATAAATAAACTTAAAAGACAAAAAGTATCTTGATTAATTTGTTTTGCTTAATATCATTTAGCAATTTAATGGAATTCCATAAATAGAAGCAATTTGTTAATTTAATAAAACGCTATAAAATAACATAACTTGATCCCAAAATTTGATGATTCTTCAAAAATTATTTACTTATTTGGATTTGTTCATGTAACGTTTTTAATAAGTTTTGTAAGTGGTAAAAATAGATTCATTTGAATTGGTAACATTTTTAAAATAAAACTCAAATACTTTATTTTGTAATGTCTGATTCAATAAAACATCAATATGTTTAAATACTACATTATAAATGTTAGGTTTAACTTTTAACTTAAATCTATCTATATTTTTATATCTTTGTTAGGATAGTGACGTTTGTGATTGGTTTATTTTATTTTATTTTATTTAGAGAAATTGATGACTGTATATTGATGTAATGACTGCTGCAAAGGGTAAATTTTGGTTGATTTAGTTTGCAATTAAACGTTGGAGTATGTTGTTTGATGATCGACTGGAGTATTGATGAGTGTGAATTGTTATATGTTTGAGATCTGGTATGAATGTAAGTAGTGGAATTGGTTCATTTTTTTAGTTTTAGATTAGACCTAGATAGATACCCACTGCGATTAGGATCGCTTTCTTACTTGACTTGCTCGTATTGACATTCATGATTGAATTATTTGATTAAAAAAATAAATGCGTATTGATATAAGGACTTTTCTAGAAAGTGATGGATTTTGGTCTTAGATTCTTAGAGAGGGGTGGTTCAAGAAATGCATGACCAAGGGTTTAAACCACAGTGCTGATTTATGAAGCTAAAGTGATAGCTTTATGCAAACAAAGTATGATTAACGAGGCGAAAAGGTTATTAAAGAAGATATGATGGAGGGCAACTGTGTTCCAACAGTTAGATTATATAACATGTTAATTAAAGGTCTTTGTCGTGACAGCAGATCCACGCGGGCTCTCGTGTTTTTGAAGAAAATGGGTAGGCAAGTGAGTTGTGTTTCTACTAAGGAGACATATACTATACTTTTAGTAGAGTTATTAGGAGTCTTTGCTTGATGGGTAGACCATATGAAGCGGTTATATGGCTAGAAGAGATGGTTAGCAAAGAAAAGATCGTCCATCATTCTGCATGGGCCTCACTAGTTGGCTATGTTATTTATGTTACAGTTGGTATTGAGTTTTTGTCTGAAAATTTGGATTCATGTAATTATTGTCTTATAAAAGAAAATATTGCTTATTTTGCTCTTCAAAAGAGGATTTGTGATTTGAATCTTATTTTGCTCCATGTAGTTTTATTCAAAACATCTATTTACATAACATATTATTTCAGACCGCGTATTATACGGGTAACTAACCTAATTGTTAATAAAACCAAATATTTCAGAATTTTTGTTTAATCTTGAATCTTAATATAACATAATACATAAAAAAACATATACACAAATACAATAAAAAATACATGTATCGATGATCATGTTTTTAGGTGATGAACAGAGAAGCGTATGAACCGAAATCCAAAGAACTTATGTTAAATAAAAAACAACAAAACACATATTTAAGACAATGTTAATAATAAAATATGAAAATAATGGAAGATCACATACCTTTGGTTTAGATTGAAGAATCAGAGTGAAAAGTAGCACAAACTGCATACATTGAGGATCAGGATTATAGTTTAAAAAATAAAACAAACAAACCATTACTAACTTGGATTAACATGTACAAATACATAAACATTATAAGATTCAACATACCTTTCTTAAAGATTGAAGAATCGTCGTTCAAAGAACCACAAATTGAATAAATCGAGTAGTTAGGGTTTCCAAGTTAAGAAAACAAAAACAAACAAAACATTAGTAAATTCGATTAAAATATGAACATTCATAAACATCTAAACATTGAAATATACCATTGATTTTGTTTGATGAACCGAGGAATCAAGAAAGAGATGAAGATGTGTGTCGGTTAGGGTTTAGAGAGAAAAGTAGGTGGAGAATATGATCTCAATAATTGAGATATAACCTTATATATGGATCCAATATCCTGAGTAGTGGATGACCCGAACTTATATGGATCCCACATAAAAATAGTTTACATGAAAGATATGCATTCCCTCCCAAATCACCTTGAGGTTCCATCACAACATGCCAAGTGTTCTAAATCATTTTTATTTATTATATTATATAGAAGGGTGAGAGTTTGCTACAAAGTCCATTTTTCCTACAAAGTGTAGGAAGTGTTCTAAGGGTATAAGGGTGACATGTGGCATTTAGAGATTTTATATTAAAGGGCATAAAAGTAATTGAATAATTAACTTATTTATGGAAGATTTATTTCTTAAACAAAATAAGGAGATTTTTATGGAAACAACATATCTTTTAAGAATTCAAAATTGTCAGCTACTTATAATACAAAGAACGTATACAGAACAAATTAACATGACATGCGATTACTAATGAACAAATTCTTGACGTTGTATTTTAGCAGCTATTAGTTTATTCACGTTGTGTTTTATCAGTTACAAGTGTAAACAACTTACATTTCCATATAACACACTAGTATAAATAGTTTAGATTTTCTATAATACAACAATATAAATAACTTACATTCCGTATAACACACCAGTATAAACAGCTTACATTCCATATAACACACCAGTATAAACAGCTCAGATTTCGTATAACACACCAGTATAAACAGCTTCGATCGCCAGTATAACACACTAGTATAAACAACTTAGATTCCGTATAACACACCAACTTAAACAACTTTGATCGCCAGTATACACACTAGTATAAATAACTTATATTCCATATAACACATCAGTATAAACAGCTTCAATCTCCAGTATAACACACCAATATAAACAACTTAGATTATGTATAACACACCATTATAAAAGCTTGCATTCCGTATAACACACTAGTATGAACAGATTAGATCGCAAAAAAAAAAAAAAAAAAAAAAAAAAAACCGTATGAACATTTTTTTGGAATAAATTATAGTGTTATTGTTCTCTATTAATTGTTTGAATGTTATTGAATCATGTTGGAATGAATTTTCTTTAGTTTGGATGTCTAAATCCATGATTTTAGAGATTTGTGGTTAATTAATGAAGAAATGACTAGAATAAAGGAACTGATGGTAATTTCTTTATTTAAAACACGATTAATGATTACAATGCCCCTCGTCCATTAAATGAATCAATAATTAAAACACAAATATTACAAAAATGCCACCCAACTAATCTCAACCATTGATCAAACACATCCAATGGTACAAAATACTTCCTACACTTTGTAGAAAAAACACACTTTGTAGAGAAACCTCACTCTATATAGAATATATAGAATTTAGATTTGTTATTCTAACTTTAATTTTATTTTTTAATTTTATTTATTTATTTATTTTTTTGAGATCCTGAATATCTTTGTTTTGCTTTTCAAACAAAAAAAACTAACTTTATATATTCATAACAAGCAAGTGATAATCGTCTATATTAAGTTATTATATAAGCTCGACATTAATACGTTGAGAATTTCATATAGATATACGATTAATTAAACTTATGCTAATAAGACCTTTCTTGGTAAAAGGTGATATAATGCCAACCTCCTCCATCGCGCTATACAGCACCACTGCACACCTCCCCAAGGGGCGCTATAGCCTTTGTCAGTGGCGGATCTAGATAATCCGCATAAGCGTAACGTTTCAATAAAAAAAGGGTAACGAAATAAAAAAAAAGGTCAAATTTTTTCAAAGTTTAAACTACCGTCGGATCATTACCGGAACGTCAAGGGGCAACGAAGGTTACCCCTTCTATTAGTCTAGGTCGGCCCCTGGCCTTTGTTGCCGGAACCCTCGCAAATACATAGTGGCGCCACTCTTTGTTTCTCTCTCACACATATATATACATACATATAAATGTATAATTGAAGGGTATAACCCAGTACACACTCAAGTTATATAATCCACTTTCTTACACGATTGATACATGTTGTATAACCCCATACCTATGGGGTTTATAGGACTTGACCACTACCCATAGCCTAAAACAAAAACGGTTATCTCTATATTAGGTTATTGAATGAGGTCTTGACTCTTGTGTTGAGAGTTTCGTATATAAAATGACATCAATATAATATAGATAATGGATTTTTTTTACAATTGATCGTATCTATAAAAAGTTAGTTTTCTTATCTTTTTTAACAAGTCTTTTAGAATGTAATAGCAAAATATTATTATCATCAATGTATTATGACTTTATCTTTTGAATACACAGCGGCACCTTTGAATACTTCTACAAATAATTTGTTTTTTATTTTATAACTAGGATTGCGACCCGCATGTTATGTTAAACCTGTCAAACGCGGCGGGGATTCTTTAGTTATAACTAAGTGGATCTAGGACCCGCATGTTATGTTAAACCTGTCAAACATGGAAAAATAGACGATGTAAAAACGTTCACCCACACACGCACGTTGCGTCGTGTTAACTCGCAAAATTTAGAATGAAACGTACAAATGTTAAACCAAAGACACAGCTGCGATGTGTTAAGTCACAAAATTTAGAACCAAACATAAAGCGAAAAATTTGCGAAAAATGAAAACTATAAATGACCAAAGTTGAAAGTAAAAAAGTTATAAGGATAGATTGCAAAAGATAAAAAGTTTTGGGTTAAAAGTAAAAAACAAATAGTTTTGGGTTAAAAGTAATTTATGAAATTTTTTGGGTGAAAAGTAAAAAAAAACATTTTTTTTTGGAAAACCCCCAAAGCCAACGTTACGACAACAATATTCATAACCATTTTTTCTTTGAAAACCCCCAAAGCACACCCCGCGTTGCGGCAGGACATAAAACGGTGTCAAATAGTACTAATGTCACACAACCGTCATCGACCACCAACACTGACTCGACCTAGGATATGCGTGTTGCGACGAACCTGTCAAACATGAAAAAATAGAGGTAAAAATGTTGAACCACACATGCACGTCGTGTCGTATTAACTCGAAAAATTTAGAACTATACGTAAAACAAAATTTTGTGAAAAATGAAAAGCATAAGTGAAAAAAGTTGCGAAGCTAAATTGCAAATAATAAAAAGTTTTGGGTTAAAACTAAAAAACAAATTATGTAGGGTTAAAATTGGAAAAGGTAATAACCTTGAGGTTAAAAGTAAAAAAATCAAGTTTTTTTTTAAAAAACTCACAAAGCACAAGTTACAACTAATCATGCACAAAAAACTTGTAAACTTATATATGGAATAATATACAATTTTTCTGTCATAACTCATAACTCGCAAATTATTAAATGATAATTGTCAAACACTTCCAAATATGTCAATACATATTAATTGATATCACTATCACTAGGTGGTAATGGGCGTGGCAACTTGTTAAATACGTGAAGACCACCATGGATAGGGATGTAGGGTCGCGTGACAGATGGATAGTTTGAATCATCGAGTCACAAATTTTGAAATCATTATAAATAGATATTAAATATTATTTCAACATTATTTTATATGGAATGATCGAGGAAAAAGAAAAAAAAAAGAGTCCTTTGAGACCAAAATTAATAATTGTTTTTCTTTTATCTAGAAGCGATGAATAAATAACAAAAAACTGTATGTTGTATGTTTTAAGAGCTCAATTTATTTTATAAAATATGCTTGAAAAAAACCGTTTACAGTTGAAAAATGTTATATTGTATAGTTTTTGAATCGCTACATAAATCTGTGGATGATTTGAGAAACATGGCGAGGAGAGCAGTGGCGGATCTTGCCCGTTGAACGTGTCAGGGCCGAAAGACACAGGCACTAAAAAAAGCCCGGTCAAGCCCGGGCCAAACATAGTACATATAAAAAATTTCGATCGAAATGCGGAAAATTAGCACTACGGCCGAAAAACTTGCCCGGGTCGTGGCCCTGCCAGTGGCCTTCTAAGAACCGCCCCTGGAGGAGAGACTTCTCTAGTATGGAGTCACCTCGATGATGGTGTAGTGGAGCTATTCACCTTCCGAAGCAAAGAGATGTTGTAAACACGAGAAACCCGTTAGGAAGGTCCATAGGACTGAATGCTCTCAAAAACTCCGCCGGTCAAGACAGCCAATGTATGATGTAAATGAGAGTGATTGAGAAGTAAGAGGCTCTTATTAGAGAATTCATACTCGAGATCATGAATCTCCAGTATAACGAGTCAAGTTCCCATAAATGAGAACAAAATTACCAAACCTTAATGAGTTTGATTCATGTAAGTCAGTCTCTAAAGAGTTCTTTGACCTAATGGCATTGGTGATTTTGAGTAACTAGGTTGATTTTAGCTGATGTAGATTTAGGGAGTATGTGTTACTGTTTTTTTTTTTAAATTGATTCACACACTTTGGCTAAGTACATTGTCTACTGTATCAATATTTCATTTTAAAAATGTCCTTTTTAGTCTTTCCATTTTTTCAAGTTATGTTGCATATTGATAATATTTATCATTAAAGTAAAATAAAATTAGTTAGAATAGAAAAGTTATTTAGCATTTTGATAGTTTAAGAACGCAGGCTCAAGTTATAACACATATTAATTTATATTTTTTTAAATATAATAGCTAAATGTATATTATATTAATTATATGTTGTTTATTTTAGTAGTTTCATGTTGACATGTTGTAGTGTTAAGCCCCACGAACAGGATAAGATATGGACCACAGGTCCAGATTGACATGTGGATGGTTGCAATAAGTTAATCACATAGTCAATCAAAATATAATTTTATATCAATAGAGATAAATGATAAACCTTTATATATAACATCATCTAAGGCGCATAATGATCGAATAATACCAAAAAGAACAGAAATCAGGGACTTGCCGACTTGGAGTGGAGGCCATAATCTATGAGACCATCAATGAGTGAGACAAAGACCCCTAAAATTGTCGTAGAGGGTGATGGATGGTGAAACTGATAGACGTCCTAAAGTAACGTAGGTATGATGTTTTGAGATTTGTGTTTTTTGAATAAATGCCTGTGGATGAATTCATAAAACCCTTATCTTTTTTATAAATATGTAAACACTTGTATCTTTATAAACTGTAATTAAATAATTTATAATCCGTAAACTTGTTAATTTGAGAACCTATAAATATATAAACTTAACATTTGTAAAATAAACTTTTAATGTAATATTTAATTATATAATTCTCAAATTTTAAACTTTTCTAAGTTATATAACTTTTTAATATGTTTTATTATCATTTATTTTTAATTGTTTAATATTTAAACATAACTTGATTATTAAAACTAAATATAAAAGACTGATGACACAGAAAACAGTAAAATGAGTGTATGATGGTTGATTTGTCTGGGAAAAAAATTATTTGAATAAACGGTGGAGATGTTGTGTATTAGATACCTATGTTACTATGTATGAGTGTACGTTTTTATACGGAAAAGTTCATCCATTACACATCATCTAAGATCTAAATGCTTTTAGTGAAGCCAGGAATGAATAAGAAATATTGATACCCTTTTTACAACCTAAATATTGGCCGGTTCCAAAAGATAGAAATATTGGCCGGCCCAATCTATGTGCTGGATGAACGACCGTATAAGTTCTCTGAATTCTCAGAATTGACAGTAAAAATAGGTGGAAATTTTGTGTATTATTACTTTTGGATCATGCTAAAATATGGTATTTTAAGTCGGTATGCAATGTTTTATATTATTTTTTTCATAAAAATAACCTGATAATTTAATTGTTAATAAGATTGAAATGTCCATTTACTAATTTATTTCAACATTTTTGTATATTTATAATATGATCTTTTATTGTTTTAAATATATCAAAAGTAACTTGGAAAATTTTAGCATCCAACAATGGAAAGTCGAATAACGACTTGACACCTTGATTATTATGGGCGGCCTGCAAAGTCGTGATGACATTTAATGAAGACATGATATGTTGCAAGTGGGATGATATTTGTATAGGGGTATTTGCTTTCACATGGAAAACAAAGTTTAATGAATGGTGGTGATGCGTGTATACCGCATACACACATGCCGGGCATAAAATCTGTTTTTTATATATGTATTTTAGATTTTTAGTTACATGTTTGAAGTATCAAAGGGAAAAATCAGGAAACTTGCCTTTGGCCAGCTAAATTTACAAAACTAGCTCACGGAAGCGTCTTTCTGAGCATTCTCACCGAAATCGGGGCTGCTGTAGCGACTCTACAAAGACTCTTCAAATGAACCAAACACATTGCGCCACATGTATTGTAAAGGCTTTAGAGAGGCTTCAACATGTATTGGCAAGGCTCTAAAGAGGCTTCAACATTTTATTTTTATATATATTTTCTACCATGATTTTTAAACGTGTATAACTTTTTCATATAGTAATATTTTTTTTTTAAATTACACCAAGTTAAAGATGATAAAAGTATCTTGTTCCTGACCTCGAATCAACAACAATATCATAATGTATTTTCATTTCATAGATGCAAAAAAGAACCAGGCACATACTTTGACGTATACTAACGTTTCCGAGAGGTCCGAAAGGATTGATTCTGTCAGACTTAAGCTTACACCTTATGTCCCTAACCTAATTACCTAATTCTGGATGTTTCCTACCAAAGTTTCTCCATTGAAGTGAATCCACAACATGTCTTAGTTTTCCATCTTTTATGAAGTGAATCCACCACATGTCTTAATTTGCCATCTTTTATATGATCATTTGAATGCCTGCATAATAATTTTGCTTCCGTCTCATTTGAAAATAATCGTTTCAGTCTCGGTATATATCTGTAACACCCCAGAAACGGGTTTGGTAATCAAACCACGTTAATAGTAAAGACGGGTAAAAATACCGTTAGTGGTAAAAAAAAATTAACCGGTAAATAGTGAGATTTAAATAAATAAACTTTATGTTAATTAAAAAGGAGGATAAATACTTTGAGAAAACAAAGTATATAGAAGGCCCGAGTTAACGGGACTTAAAAATGAAACGGGTTATAACTTCCACGAACCCACCAAGTAACTAGGAATATCAACCTAGTTAAATATGTGCCTTAAAACAACGAAGAAAACTTGGGTAATAACCCTTTTTATAAAGTTACAAACTAGAGGGGCCAAAAGGGGAAGACTAGAAACATAATTTTATTAAGAAAAATCAAAACACTACACACACACACACTAAGTGTGTGTGCGTGTATACGGTCAGGAGGAGAGCTCCCATGGAGCAAACCCTAGTTCATCACAAATTCATCAAATTGGAGCTCAAATCAAGCCCCAAATCAATGCATGAACACATATAAATGATCACCAAGTCAAGGGGATTGTAAGGTATGTCAAATTTTGTAATTTGGTGATGTCTTGAAATTATGATGAACACCCATAATCAAAATTCGGGAATGGATGATGAATCTATGAGTGTTGTTGTGATGAAATCTATGTTTAGAAGCAACCCTAGTTAACAATTTGATGAACTAGTGTTGAAAAATAGAAATTTGATGTTTACCCATATATGTGCTAAGTGGGTTTTGAATTAATAGATAAGATGGTGATAAGTTTGTGTTTAAAATCATCATAGTTTAGAAACAAGGTGCTTGAACAAATTACATGATTAAGTACTTGTTCATACATGATTGAAATGGGTTTTAGAATGTCATGATGAAATTTGGTAACCTTGTTCACGTAACTAGGTGTATGATGTCATGTTAACTACTAAATGATAGGTAGAACTTGATTATATTATGTGTTCGGATGAATGCTAGTGATATGATGAAACGGGCTTCACTCGTATATGAGAAACCCTTAGTTCTTGTGATAAATGATAATTTTGGGATATAAAATGCATAAGGTGGAATAATCATATTAAGTTATGATTAAAACTAACCACATTGTGAAATGATGAATGATAGTTGGCGCTTAACAAGCTAGGTGAAGCTTGGGGAGAAAGCGGGACAAACGAGTCAAGCATAAAGGAAAAACGTATTCGGGATGCAAGGTAAGTTAAGCTTACACCCTCTTTTATTACAATTCACATACATGTGAGTATTGCCTTCGAGTTATGCTAAGTAATCGATTATGATATTCCGACATGATACATTGGAAGTCGGAATAAGTAAAAGTGGTAAGAAACCATAAGTTATGGTAAAAAGGATAAAAACGGAAAATTAGTCGGGTAAAGACTAATAAAAGAGGGATTTTGAACATCGCGTTATGGGGTGAGCTTTAACGGGTAAAAGTGGTCAAATGATAATCCGAACATGAGTGGACGGATAGACAAAAGATTTGAAAAGATATATTTTGGTAAAAGTCATAACGTGTCGAACAAATTAAGAAAGTGTCTTTTAAATAATAAGAACTCATGTTGTAAACTGGAATGGGTTCAAGGGGCGAGATGGTATTAAGAGGCCATCATATTTTGGTAAAGGGTCATTTCGACTAAACGGGTCAAATGGCGTTGTTAACACCATTTGTCAATAATATCTGATGATCGCTTATTAAGCCTTGTGATCACAGGAATTAACACATGGTTCGCGTTGGTATTAACTAGAAATTAATAGCAAAAGGTATTTAAACGGGTCAATCCTATGACCCGAGCCAGGTATGCATGTTAGAATTATAGCTAAAAGCGATATTTTGGTCAAATATTAGCGAAAGTCCTTCGTCGCAAAATGAAGGACTAAAATTGACCAAAAAGCCCTTGAGGGGTAAATAGGGCAAACAACCTTTAAGAGTTGTTTAGAAGTAAGCGTTTTGTTAAATTGAGTCCTTGCGATACGCATAAAAATGGAGATAGGATGTAAACTAAAAAGAAGCGTGATTTAAGCTTGAAAATGTTAAATACCCTTAACGGGTCAAAATGAGTAGATATGCAAAACGGGTTAAGAATTGCATAAGAACCTGTAATTAGAACCTTCAATATTAGTAAACTGATATAATGTGATTTACATGGTATTTAAAGGTAACCAACAAGTTTGTTTGATCAAATCACAAACGGGTCAAAAAGTGTCAAAGTTGAATTTCAAGCCGAGAGCTTGAAATCTAAAATTTTGTGAATTCAGATGTCAGGTTTTTACTCCATGAGATGGAGAATTAAATTACGAACGTGTAGGAAAAAGAATCGCGTAAAACGGATAAGTAGATAAAAAAGTTATAAAACTTTGAAGTTCGTTTTTCGATTAAAACTATAGCTGGGCAACTGCAGCAGCAAACAAGCAACATTCTGTCAAAAATGGGGCGTGGCGTCGCGCGATGCCCCGTAGCGTGGCGCGACGCCCCTAAATTCCGAAAATTGTTTGAATTTTGTTGTTTTGACTCATGAAACTAGTTTTAACATGTATTTAACTTATCAAAACTAACTTTTATGTTGGTTTTGAATTTAGGTGATCGAATTATGCACATGGATAAAGATCAAGCTCGATGAAGAACCGAACACACGAGATTAAAGCTTCCGCATGTTGTTTCGTCGTCATTTTAAACGACGAATCCGTACATAAGAAATTGTATTATTTTTAAATTGTAAAAGTTTTAATTTACCCGTATTATTCAACAATATGTGCATATAGTTACATGTTTATTTTTCGTAATTTATACGAAAAGCGTTATTTAATAGTAAGGGTGTTACAAGTTGGTATCAGAGCTCACAGTTAAAGAGTAAAGTGTGTTCGGTTCAAGGCTTGATCGCAAATCCGGTAAGTACAAGTATGTTAATGTTTTAGAATGATTAAAGTGTTGAGAACAACACATAGGGTTATCGTGTGATACACATTACACCAATCAAATCGATAAATGATAGATATGGTTAACGAAATTACGTGCGTTGACACGTACAGTAAAAAGCCTTGTATTACAATACGGGCGTTTATTAATGTCGAAATTACTAACTTTTGTAAATGTTTAGTTGAAGGACACTCGCATATGAAGATGACGAGAGTTGAACGAATTGTGGATATGACGGTGGAACGGTCCGAGGTATGACAAGCAGAGCATACTCATTGAGGACCTAAATCGCGTGACGATCACGAACAAAGTTAACGGCAAGAGAATCTCGTTAGGGCAAACATTACCAGGTGCACGCTTTTAAATTTAATCGCACAAGTAGTAATATGCAACAAACACGTAGGGGATAACGGTTGCATATATCTGATAAAACCTGAATAGGATATCTATTCAGGATGATGTTTCTAAGAGAAGTTTAATAGAAATATGTGTTATTCATGATGATGAATAACAAAGAAATAATAGTATTAGTTCATATGGAAACTTGGACGGGGGGTAATTATCCAAGTGGAAAACTCTCAATATAATGCTATTGAGAAAAGTAGCGATCACATTAACGAATGTGATTATATAATAGTTCGATAGAAAAGGAAAACATTTTATATGCTCAAATGTAAAACTAGTAAAACTAATGATTGTTGTTTTGCAATTAAATAAAGTTTTACTAAATGAAATCAGAGATATGAAATAAATAGAGGCGTTACTTACATAGGGTGTGATGTGAAAACTATAAAAAGGTCATGTGTATCATGTGCTGATCGCTTACTCTGGCCAAGTAAGTAGTGGCATATGATATCATGAACTTCTTGTAGCGGAAACATTTACATCCGATGTAGTAAGGACGGGGTGAGTGGGACAAATTAAAAGTACCCAAATGAATCAAATGAGCAAAATATTTAATAATAATGTAAACGCACAGCCGGGCGACGGAAGCGTATTACATTATGATAACGAGCCCAAGAGATGGGACAAGGATTAATGTAAAAGAAGATATAAATTAATGACCTAAGGAAAATTCGCGAAAATGAGTCATTTTGGACGAAAGAGCCATGGTTGACAAAATGGGCAGGTAAAACCAAAGTATAGATGATCCGTAGGGTCATAAAAACGAAGGTATTGCCCACACGAAAAAGATAATCAATGTTGTTAACTTTGGTCGTAGTAAAGAGAGGACGACGATGGTAATCGTCACTTAGAATCTATAAGGCCATCAGGGGTGGTCACATAAAGAATAAAAGACATGGTTGAATAAAAGCGATGGATTTCTCTAAGACGACCAAATAAATCGAGGTGAAGTCTTAATGCATACCGGAAGGGTTGCAATGATAACAACTACGGTAAAACACCCGGTTGATGGGTAAAGATTAAACACATGCGTAGACCGAGAAACGGGAACGCGGAAGGAAAGTCAAAAGACTCGGGTTTCGACTCATGACTAAAAGACGATAAGATACTTCAAATAGAAATTTTGATAAATTACGTTCAACTATTTTAAAGTTGAACGGGTCGAACAAAGAATGAAGTACGACATTCATAAGTGATGAAATTTCACACGAACGAGTCAAAAGAGTTAAATTAAGAATAACATTGGTAATGTAAACATGAAAAACGCATAAGTGATGAAATTTCACACGAACGAGTCAAACGAGTTAAATTAAGAATAACACTTGGTAATGTAAACATGAAAAACGAAAATTAGCAAAACAAGAATGTTAAAAACATTAAGATAAAGAACCTGGGTAACGGATCGTAAAGAAGTATAGGTAAGAACCGGGTAACGGTAAGCGTAGAACAAACCGACGTATAAATGACGGAAGAAGTCATAGAGTCGGAAGAATGATTCGAAAGAAAACAGAAGTAGCCTTAAACTACGGTCAAGGTCAAATGAAATACAAAAGTGAAAATAAATGATACTAAACATAAAAAGGGTACCTGGACTATATATATATATATACACACACACACACACAGTTGAATACGGACTCGAATAAAAGATGATCTACGGGATTATCATAACCTACGAGATTATAAATAATGTTAAGGTCTACGGGACCAAAAAGACCTTCGGGTCACAAATAAAAAGAAACGAATTGTCAGGGTCTCACCTTAAAAAGGTAAAAATGTGAAAACCTAAATAAATAGCATACGAGGCTAAGTGAAAGAACCTACGGGTCATATGGGTTAAGCGTGGGAATTTATTATAATTCCCCGCATTAAATAATAACATAAAGGACTAGATCCTCGGAAGTAACATTCCTAGAAATGAGAGGAAGATGTAAGGCAAAGAGGAAACATAAACAAAAAAAATTAGTTTTTAGTCAAAAGCAACGTTTAAACAAAACATAAGTGGTATGAGGTGATTTAGGAAATCTTAAACATACATAAGGCCGGAGATGGCAAAATAGAATACCCGGGTGACGGGGTATGAAGTGACGGCGACTAACAAGTCTAACCGCCAAAATAGATAATTAATAAAGATAACGGATACGAGCTGAAAGTAACGGCCCACGAGGCCTTACACATGAAAGACGTACACGTCAGTATAAATGAAAACTTTTGACCAAAAGAACGAGAGCCTTGAAAACGAAACTAGGTTCATTTGATTACACCAATGAACTACGTAAATAAGGTTTCGGGGACGAAACCTCTTTAAGGGGGTAGACTTGTAACACCCCAGAAACGGGTTTGGTAATCAAACCACGTTAATAGTAATGACGGGTAAAAATACCGTTAGTGGTAATTAAAATTAACCCGGTAAATAGTGAGATTTAAATAAATAAACTTTATGTTAATTAAAAAGGAGGATAAATACTTTGAGAAAACAAAGTATATAGAAGGCCCGAGTTAATGGGACTTAAAATGAAACGGGTTATAACTTCCACGAACCCACCAAGTAACTAGGAATATCAACCTAGTTAAATATGTGCCTTAAAACAATGAAGAAAACTTGGGTAATAACCCTTTTTATAAAGTTACAAACCAGAGGGGCCAAAAGGGGAAGACTAGAAACTTAATTTTATTAAGAAAAATCAAAACACTACACACACACTAAGTGTGTGTGCGTGTATACAGTCAGGAGGAGAGCTCCCATGGAGCAAACCCTAGTTCATCACAAATTCACCAAATTGGAGCTCAAATCAAGCCCCAAATCAATGCATGAACACATATAAATGATCACCAAGTCAAGGGGATCGTAAGGTATGTCAAATTTTCTAATTTGGTGATGTCCTGAAATTATGATGAACACTCATAATCAAAATTCGGGAATGGATGATGAATCTATGAGTGTTGTTCTGATGAAATCTATGTTTAGGAGCAACCCTAGTTAACAATTTGATGAACTAGTGTTGAAAAATAGAAATTTGATGTTTACCCATATATGTGCTAAGTGGGTTTTGAATTAATAGTGAATATGGTGATAAGTTTGCGTTTAAAATCATCATAGTTGATAGTAGAAACAAGGTGCTTGAACAAATTACATGATTAAGTACTTGTTCATACATGATTAAAATGGGTTTTAGAATGTCATGATGAAATTTGGTAACCTTGTTCACGTAACTAGGTGTATGATATCATGTTAACTACTAAATGATAGGTAGAACTTGATTATATTATGTGTTCGGATGAATGCTAGTGATATGATGAAACGGGCTTCACTCATATACGAGAAACCCTTAGTTCATGTGGTAAATGATAAGTTTGGGATATAAAATGCATAAGGTGGAATAATCATATTAAGTTATGATTAAAACTAACCACCTTGTGAATATAAGAAATTGATCAACCATGCTTTGTCTATTACAATAAGACATATATGTGCATACATGTGCATCACATTTCATACTGTCACACCATTTAATGCATACAAACTTTAGTGACATACTGGATGCACAAAGCACAGTTAGCACAGTTAGCGGATAACTCAGAAATATACTGACAGTGCTAGTACATAGACAGACAATGTTTTGAGGCCAGTATGAGCCATGGACAAGGTACTACACTAGTATGGAGTGTAGGGAAGTAAGGACCATAAAACTGCGTCACTAGGAGATAGTTTAAGTGCCGGAAAGTACCTAAAACTCACTAATAATGCAGAATTCTGCATTATTTATCAGAAATTCAGCATTTTAACATGCTAGTAATGTGCAAAAATATGGCAAAATGGTCCTGTATGCTTTCCTAAGTGTCGGGGATTAAAAGTATCACAAAAAGTTACATAAAAGACACTATACGGAATAGCTTAGCACTTTAAGGGAACGGTATCTAACCGAACGACCGGACATTACCCGGAACACCAAATTTTTACCAGAAACATTGTTTTATTATTTTTGAGCTAGTTATGGTCTCCGAATACCCCAACACACTATAAAATATGCCATACACATAATACACTAGATATTACATTTAACTTCCAACCATTTACCTACTTACCATAAAATTTTACAATTAACCCCCACCCCCCCATGCCCATTTACGATCCAAGGGACCCACCAAAAATCACCACCATACTCTCCTAGATTTCATTTCTATATTTTATTTAGATTTTGCTTGATTTGGTGAACAAGATATGGAGTAGGAAAGATTATAAGTAAGGTTCATAAGATCACAAGATCATTTCATATCTTCACAACTTCACCCCACTCCTTCATACTCTCTCCTTCCCTCTCGGCTCACCCTTATGCCGCCACCATCACCACCTTGTCACCACCATATTCATCCAATTCCAAGTTCATTCAAGTGTTAGAAGGTGATTCTTGGAGCTTGAAGCTTGTGTATCATCAAGGAGCTCTCTTACTTGCTTTTACACACCATTTTCATAATCTTTTTTCACAAGTGTTCTTCCCTAGCTTAAAGCTAGTAGTAAGATCTCTCATAACTCTTGTTTACTTTTATTTTTTTTGGTTAAAAGATGTAGTATGATGAAAATAACAAGAACACTAAAGAACATGAACTAAAAGCTTGAACATAAAGTTTACATAAAGATGAAATATGGTGAAATATTGTTAGTATGATGTTGTTTTGATTATGTTGATGAATACTTGTTGATTTCTTGATAATATGATGTTGATCATCATATGGAACTTGTTAAAGTATGATTAAAAACATGGTTTAACAAGTTAGAAGGTGATTATGGGTTTACATGAAATAATCATCTTCTTTATCACACATGAACTTGAAAGTGAAATGATTTTCTTGTAAAGTAACAAACCAAGTGAACTAGTAAATTTGTGAATCCAAGAATTGTAAATGATTTTTCTAAAAAAAAACCAAGTTAAAAAGATGATTCTTGAAGAATCATGGTTTTTATTAAACTTACACTATTTTTAGGGGAAAGACAAATAAATAAACCCTAGAGAAACAAGAAAATGCTATGGATAAACATTTTTGTAAATTACATTTACATGTTGTAAACACCAAACCTTTGCAAGAATGAGATTTTATAAGAAGTAAACACACTTTGAAGGGTAACTAAACCCACTAAACACTTTACCAAGTTATTACGCTTTTCTATGAAAAATCAAGTTCATGTTACTAGGTAAAGTGTATAGTTTTTTTGCACTTGGGAAGTGTAGTTTGATTATTGATTGTTGGGATGATTTTTGGAAAAGAAAATGATATGCATAATAGCATGGACACCTCCGTTTTTAGGGGAAACTATGGCGAAATTTTCTAAAAATCCCAACACTTAGAAATTATTTTCTAACAAGTGTTTACAAGTATGTTTTAGACTTTGTTTTTCCAAATAAACTTCGCCATAGGTTTTGTTACAAAAATACAAAGTGTCGGAGGTTGGTTTTCGTAAATAAGAATGAATAGATATATATTTAGAATATATATTCTATAATAAGACGCTTGTGTGAATATTTGTACGAATTGTGAACTAGTTATATGATTTTAGGGTAAAATAATATAACTTACAAATTACCATGGAAATTACAACTCCAAAATAATACCAGAAATATCACAGGGATTAAAATATTTAAGTTACGCACTTGATATTGTGAAACCGAACGCAAAAACGTAACTTACGAATATATTTTTGGTAAATATTATTTTGGATACAAGAAGTGAAAATATTTTATTTTTGGGAAAAATATGTATATTTTGGAATACATTATTTTTGACAAATAAGTTATATATTTTCTAAGTGGGACTTAAAAATATAATATTTCGGAGTTGCAAAATACATATATAAATACCCTCATCCTTGGGAAGGAAATACGGAGATACATACTTAAGGGGTATGAATACAAAATGGTTGTTTAACTATTATTCCAAAATTAAATATAATTCAAGGTTAAAATAATTATTATTTTAGCAAATAATTATACTTGGAATAATATTGGGAAACACAAGAAAACGTAACTCAAAAACCTTCATACTAAGCAAAGGCACGGCCCGTTCGTCTAATAGACATTAGTACGTTGTAGGTTGTCGTGTAGCTGACAGAGCTTGAGTTACGAGCATGAGACGCACTACAGTGAGTTCATATCCCCCTTTTCTTTTAACTGTTTTCAGTTTTATACTTCAGGGGGTGAAATACATGTTACGATTATTACAAACGTTTATTACATGGTATGATTAGCTTAAGGAGGGTTTACTACTAGATCATGTGAAGGGTGGGTACGACACTTAAGGCCATCAATCCTCGTCGTAGGAACGAGGGACATGAGTGATAGATCTATTTGGGTGTTGCGAGCCCACACCCATGAGGCCGGGGCGGCCCATAGTGGTGACTATGTCTTCCAGCCGGAAGCCCGGTACAATTTTGCTAGGTTTGAGTCTTCCTGCACCATTTCACACATACCATTGGCTTTGCAACCCATTGGCGATCTCTTTTTTCTTAATTGCTACATATCAGGGACATTCATACATACAGACATACTTTAAAGGTTTATACACACAGACATCCACATGAACTCGCTCAACTTTTGTTGATTTTTCAAATTACATGTATTTCAGGGAATTAATCGGATCTGGCAAGTGATGCATGTTAGTCAAGCTGCGTACTAAATAAAAGATGTTATCTATGGGCGTCGAGTTTAAGGGGTGTATCTCAATCCTGGACGGGATACACGCCTCTAAACTCATGTTTTTATTTAAGTACTTTTGTTGAGTCTTTATGAACTCAGTTGAACATGTCATGGTTTGTAGCTTATTTCAGTATAGATTTTTTCAGACAATGTTGTTATGGTATTTTCTAAACTCTTTTAATGGATAAACATATCATATTTTATCATATAGCATTGTTATGATTGTTGCTATGGTATTAAGAAGTCACACCAAATAAACCACGATTTCGCAAAAGTCAGGGTGTGACAAATACTAGACTCCTAATGAGTCGTTACTACACATTTAGATGTAATAAAAACTAGAATGATGGTCCAGATACATAAAGTCAACAAATTTATAAAACTTGCACTCAGTTTCTTTTTAATAGGAAATTGCCAACTTATCTTTAACCTTTTCCTCTACAGGCGAAAAGGGATTTTAGTGACCTCGAAAGAATGTTGTGATTGGTGCTTTTGTAGGTAATTTGTTGTTTTAAACGATTTTTTAAGGTTACTATATATAGTTTATTGGTTTTGCATAATTGTATACCGTAGTCCCATATATGTTTGTCAGTTATTACAAAGACTTTTTAGTTTTTTTATACTCTCTTTTTGCCATCTATTTTGTGGGTACAGGCACAATCAAAGGAGCCATTACTACGCCTTTAGATTAGATTGATGGTTCAGATTGGATTTGGCTCTTTTCATGTTATAGTACTTAATAATTTGATTTGTTAGAACAAAATGTAATTTATAGGTTTTTAAAATATAATTGTAATTTGATCTTTACCTAAGTAATGAAACTTTTTTTTTTTCAATTAAAAGTTTATCTCAACGGTGATAATGAAGATATTTTATTTTAGCAACCCGTGAAATTCGTGGGTATAAAGAGATTTTCAACGAATTGTGATTTCTGCATATTGATGGTTAATAAAAGGTTTTTACCTGATCCGTTTCAACACGTGTATTTATTCATAACATTTTATGTAAACGACGATGATAATAAGATATTATCTTTAATCAACCCGTGTAATACACGGGCTCTTAAGCTAGTTATATATACACACGCATGTGTATATACACATATCATACACACATATATATAATACATAAAAAAGCAAATAGTAGTAGGATAACTCAATAAAACTAATAGTTTCTTACCTTTAACATTTCGATAGAATGAATAATAAAAAGGGCTAGAATAATTGAATTTTGATTTACAAATAATAAAATATCATCAATTAGTATATTAAAAATTAAAAATTAAAATTAAAAATCAAGAAAAAAATAAAGATATGAACAATCAATATCAAGTCAATATCAAGAAATAAACAAAGATATGAACAATCAATATGTAATGTATCTTGGTATTAAATGAAAAGTGAATTGAATGAATAAGAATGGAGAATAAAATCGGAAGAGAGAACCATTTTTAGGCCGTTCATACTTTCCCAAAATAACCAATTTTTGGGCAAATTTATTTTTTAGGTGGTTTTTAGTTAAAAAAAAACTATAATAAACAAAAGCAAATTTTGGGCGGTTAGACCATCCGTAGTGGGGCGTGGTTTTAAAAAAAAATTCAAAAAAAAAAAACGCCGGATAACGTCCCCCACCCCATTACACCCGGCGTTTCCGGGCGTTATTTTCGAAAAGAAATCAAATTGGCGTTTTATTTAAAACGCTTTGCTCCATTTGACAGGACCAATCAAAAGTCTCCAACGGCTAGATAACGGCTACTTGTTTTATTTTATTTTATATTTTTTTTAACCTTTTATCTATATATATATATATATATATATATATATATATATATATATATATGGGGCTGCTAGAATGAGAACCACCCCGAGTTGTAAGAACCGCGAGAACTACACCCCACGGAGCGCCGTTCGCCGCGATTTTTTTTTACAAGTAGATGTGTGCATTATAAACACGGCCGTAAAAAATCACGGCGAACGGCGCTCCGTGGGGTGTACTTTTTTACACCTCAAGTTTGGTGTTTTTAATTTTATTTCTTTTTTCTTTTTTTTTTCACCAAACTTGTGGTGTAAAAAACTACACCCCACGGAGCGCCGTTCGCCGTGATTTTTTACGGCCGTGTTTATAATGCACACATCTACTTGTAAAAAAAAAAATCGCGGCGAACGGCGCTCCGTGGGGTGTAGTTCTCACGGTTCTTACAACTCGAGGTGGTTCTCATTCTAGCGGCACCGCGAGAACTACACCCCACGGAGCGCCGTTCGCCGCGATTTTTTTTTTACAAGTAGATGTGTGCATTATAAACACGGCCGTAAAAAATCACGGCGAACGGCGCTCCGTGGGGTGTAGTTTTTTACACCACAAGTTTGGTGAAAAAAAAAAGAAAAAAGAAAAAAATTAAAAAACACCAAACTTGTGGTGTAAAAAACTACACCACACGGAGCGCCGTTCGCCATGATTTTTTTACAGCTATGTTTATAATACACACATCTACTTGTAAAAAAAAAATCATGGCGAACGGCGCTCCGTGGGGTGTAGTTCTCGCGGTTCTTACAACTCGGGGTGGTTTTCATTCTAGCAGCCCCCTATATATATATATATATATATATATATATATATATAAACTCATTCATTTTCAACCAAAACTATCTCAAAAACTCTCTAAAAAACCTAACCATTTTACAAAAAACTTGATGGATTCTCCTAGTTCTTCATCCATGGTAAATTTTTACTACAACGAGTATTTTGCGGATGGCGATGGTTCCACCGATGAGGAGGTTGAGCAAGAGGCGGTTACGAGTGCTTGTCAACTAGCGGTGAGATATGTCAAGCATTGTCGTCGCCCCCAAGCAGAAAAAAATAAAAGAGGTTATATTGAACGAGACCGACGCGCGGCACACGATCGTTTGATGAAAGATTATTTTGATGAGGCGCCGACATTTTCGAACGAATTGTTTAGGCGTCGTTTCCGAATGAGTAAGCGGTTGTTTCTACGCATAGTCGACGACTTGGAAGCCAATTACGATTATTTTAAACAAAAAGCGGATGCGAGAGGGGCACTTGGATTTACCGGTATCCAAAAGTGTACGTCGGCGTTACGAATCCTTGCTTATGGAAACACTACCGACATCAACGACGAGTATCTAAAAATGGCAGAGAAAACAACGCGAGACAGCTTGGAGCATTTTTGTCGCGGTACAATTCCTATACTTTACTTTTTAAAAAAAACGACCAGTATGTTTACAATTTTTTTTGAAGCTTATGTTTGTCTATGTTTTTTTATAAAGGTATAATTGATGTGTACGGTGCGCGTTATCTTAGAACGCCCACATGGGACGACCTTCAAAAGATCTACGAGGTACATAATGCTGAGCATGGTTTGCCTGGTATGATCGGGAGCATAGATTGCATGCATTGGCGTTGGAATAACTGCCCGACTGCATGGCGAGGCCAACACACACGGGGTGACCAAAAAGGACCCACTATTATTCTTCAGGCGGTTGCTTCACAGGACCTTTGGGTTTGGTCGGCTTACTTTGGCGTTGTCGGGTCATGCAATGATATCAATGTTTTTGAACAATCTCCGTTGTTAGAGGAGTGGATTTCTGGTAAAGCTCCAAAAGCGTCGTTTTACGCAAATGGAAACTACTACCCTCATGGATATTATTTGAGCGACGGAATTTATCCTAGGTATTCGATTTTCGTGAAGACATATAGTGATCCTATTGATGAAAAAAGAGCATACTTTAAAAAGGTTCAAGAGTCTTCACGAAAAGACACTGAGAGATGCTTTGGGGTTCTTAAACAACGCTGGCAATATTTGAGAAATCCTTGTCGTGCATGGAGCAAGCAAAAAATGAGAGATGCTATGTACGCTTGTATAATCATGCACAACATGATTTTGGAAGACGAAGGAAAGACGATATGCCAGAATTATGTGCCAGAAGCCGTTCAAGAGGAGAATCCACAGGCGTCAATGGAAGAAAGAGTGAATAATGCGCGAGAGTTGCGTTACGAACCGTACCATTCCCAGTTAATGGTTGATTTGGTACACCACGCATGGTCGGTTCGGTATGTACCACCTGAGGGAGAGGAAGAAACAGAGGACGAGGAAGACGAAGTTGGCGAGGGTGAAGAAAGCGAAGACGAAAACTAGTGTTTTTTTTTTATTTAATCGGATTTTAATTTTTTTATTTCTAGTATTGTATTTTTTTTATTTAATGAAGTATTTAAAGTTAAAAAAAATAATTGTGAAATGATTGCATGGGCGTTATTGGAATAATGCCCCACTACACCACTTTTGTAATAATGCCCCATGCTGACTGGGATGACACGTGTCGAATAATGCCCCATGGTGGGGGCATTATTTTGATTTACCACTACACATGGTCTTATAGGAGATGAACCATCCAAAGAGGTGGTTTTTCTCGTGTCACTCCACTATTGCTTCCTACCCTTCTCACCCAAAACAAACTTTCTATTTGATGTTTTCCCAAGATATTAAATGTATTATATATACATATACCTAAGTTTTACATTTAGACGTGTTTACTGAACTGTGCGACTTGTTTATTTTTGTCGTCGTTGAAACGCCATTTTCTTTTCACCGGGTGAATACTAATATACAAGTGGTTGAAAACGTCACAGGGTGAATACTAATGTACAAATGGTTGAAAACATGCCTTACATATTTTTCGCCGCATCTACACGTCCAACGCAACGCGCTGGGTACACCTACTAGTATATAAAATTTTTGATGATAATATAAATCTTAAAGATAAATTTGTACTTATTAGAACATAAAAATATAAATAATATTATCAATTATATATTTTAAAATAAAATTTTATTTTTGACATGATAAAATTAGTAGAAAAGAACCGTTACTAGACTAGATGTAATAGAAAAAATATAAATAATATTATCAATTATACATTTTAAAAGAAAAATTCATTTTTGACATAATGAAATTACTAGAAAGAACCGTTACTAGACTAGATGTAAAATAAAAATAAAAATAATCTTTTTCGCATATTTTTTTTAGGTAAACAAATATATGATTTCAGGTAATCAGGTCGAGTACTACCTAATCTTATACCTGTCTCATACCAACGAATTTTTTTAGAACTAATTCCATACCCATCCCAAATATTTCAGATTTCGAGTTTACTCATCAGATTTAGGTCTCATTACAATCCATACTTGAAGATCTCAAAATTTGTGTTCAATGACTCAAATCATATGCTAAAAAACCACATATAAATTATTAACATGCCATTTTAGCTAATAGATACAGGAAATGGTTAAAATGAAAACTCACTCTTATTGAAAAAACCCATAAAAATCCTATTTAACAAACGACTTATTTTATAAAAATTATAGCATGTAATATACACGTTTTCAAGCCAAAAAAGCCAAAAAACCGACGAAGGGATTAAAAAAAATCTTCGTAACAGGCGTGTAATAATAAATATCAGCGTTGTTACATATGTAACAGACGAACTTATTTATTTTATAAAAGAAAATTATTCGGTGCTTTTTTTATTTTTATTGGCTCAAAATGCGAGGAAGGTTAACGTACATTACGGCTTAACGTACATCACGTACGACAGGTAATTACGCACGTTCATTTTGAAATCACGCACGTTATAACTCAAAAATCCAAAATCACGCATGTTGAAACACAATAATCACGCAGATTGAAAACATTAATCACGCATGTTATAGAACAAATCACGCACGTTGTCGTACGTGAAGTACGTTAAGCCGTAATGTACGATATACTTTCTCTCTCTCTCTCTCTATATATATATATATATATATATATTACAGAACACTAATTATTGCGAGAACAAAAAAAACAACTCTAAAACACTAAATTTTGGGATTTAAAGTACATATTTTTTAAATTTTAGGTTTCTTACATATATACATAAAAAACCAATGATTTTAACCTACACATAGCCTACATACATGTTGGTAATTTAACCTATATATAACCTACATATGTGGAGGTTATATAAAAATTGAAAATTTTTTCATATTTTGTTTTGAATTCTAGTGTAAGAAATAATAAATCTTATATTTGTAACAATTTCATTTACTTTTTAGGTTTTTGGGATAGAAAAAATGGGTGATTCATTATGTTTTGTGTGTTATCGCAATATTTAGTATTCTACATAGAACCTATTTATTTATTTTTTTTGTAGAAACCGATTTGTTATTTAGGTTTTTCACAAGTTTTCTTAAAGTAAATTTCTGTTTCAGTATTCTAGTTGAGACATGCTTTCTTTGATTGTTTGACTATTAATAAGTAGCATTCAAGATACAAATTACGAAAACATAAGGCTACTATGTATGGATGAGTCTCATTCTTGGAAGATGACCCTTCACGTCAACGTCACGTATGATGGGTGTGAGGATGGACAAAGAGGATGAATCTAAGAAAATAAGGGATGAGCCTAAAATATATATAGTATATGTTCTATGTATATGTGTGTATGAGAAGAATATGCAACAATTTTGTCCTTTACCTTTCGTCTCCAACGTCGCACCCCTGCCGTTCAGGACGACGAGCCTACCCGAAATAGTGTGGGGGGCGTTGCCGGGCCTGGACGACCCCACCGAGTGGCCTAAACAATAACAATAAACATGTTACAAAAATATTACTAGTTGATATTGATTGATACTTAACGTTAAAATAAAACAACACTAACAATGAAAAGTTAAAAGAAAAAAGATGGATACACATCCACTTTTCATGATTTTGTAGTTATAGAAACCTCTCACACAACCCCCCAACCGTCGCAACCCCCCAACCGTCGCAACCCCCGTCACCACCATCCACCGTCCGCCACATGGCTAACAATCACAAACCGCTCCTCCTCCTACTCCTACTCACAATCTCAACTCTCCTAATAATAACCGTCACCGGCCGTACAATCACCACAACTTCTTCACCGGATCTCGTCTCCGACGGCGTTAACAATGACCACAACACTTACAACATACTCCGTCTCAATCCTTTTTTATCCGCCGGAGAAACGGAAGCCTGTGAGCAGACCTACGGATTCATGCCGTGCACCACCACAACACTCGGAAACTTGTTTCTTATTCTGGTGTACGGTTACCTCATGTTTCTAGCGGCTACTTATCTCTCTTCTGGAAGTGAACTGTTGTTGGAGATTTTAGGTCCAGGTCTTGTTGGCGGTCTCTTGCTTCCTATGCTTGGTGCTCTTCCTGATGCGATGCTTATTCTCGGTATAGTTTTTGATTTCAAGTTTATATGTTACGGATTATTGTGAATTGGATGTGTGTTTTGATTTATGTTGTTGTTGACGGAGATGTGATTTTGACATTTTAGATCTCATGCGATGCTTATTCTCGGTATAGTTTATGATTTGAAGTTTGAACGTAACGAATTATTGTGAATTGGATCTGTATTTTGTATTTTGTTGTTGTTGTTGTTTCTGGAGATGTGATTTTGAGATTTGTTGCTGATCCGATTAGGTTAGGATCGTGTTAGATCTCATGCGATGCTTATTCTCGGTATAGATTACGATTCGAAGTTTAAACGAAGCTGATTATTGTGAATTGAATCTGTGTTTTGAGTTTTGTTGTTGTTTCTGGAGATGTGATTTTGAGATTTGTTGCTGATCTGATTAGGTTAGGTCAGTTCTAGATCTGATAGTTTGAAGATGAATTTTGAGTGTTTTTGAAGTTAAGTTGTATTGATTTGATTAGGTTAGTGTTAGGATTTTGGCTTTTGGAGATGCTTCTTCTGCTTTTCGATCACCACTATGTTTTTGTTCTTTTTGCTAGTTTTTGAATTTTGAGTGTTTTTGAATGTTTTATTTTACCTTTATACATGGAGTCAAATCAATTATAGATCACCACTATGTTTTTGTTATTTTCATTTCAAATGTTGCTTTTCTATATATTTTGTTGATTTGTTCTTTTTGCTAGTTTTTGGTCTTTAAAAAGCGAAAGTGCCAAGCACAAAAGGGCAAGGCTTTTCGTACTCGAGGCGCAAGTAATTATATAAAGGAAAATTGGTTTTTAATAAACCAACCTTTGCCCCATTGGTAAATAATAATCTTACCTACGTAATTGGTATACAATAATCCTACCTATCAACATGTTGGTTCTTAATGAACTTCCGTTAATTATTTTGAACGGAAGTTAGTTTTTAAGTTTTATTTATTACACAAACAACCCTGTAGTTATAATTTACTAGTTTTAACTATTTTGTAAAACAAAAAAAAACGTCAAGGGCCATGTAATTAAATTTTATATATACATATGTGTACTAGTTCCAGGTTTATCACAAACACCACTCGAAAATCCTCCTTTTCCTCGATTTTGATTTCCGATGTAAACAACTACCATCGCCACCGCCACCGCCACCGCCACCGCCATGGGAGTTCTCCGACGGATCAAGTAAACGACCACCAAAATTGGAATTTCGGACAAAAGAACTCAGCCACCGCCGCCGCGGCGTTGCCGCTGGCCATCACTCACGGCGCTGTCGCCGTCAAAAGTCCTCGCCGGACCAACAGCTAGCAACTGGTTGATATGCTTGTCAGACAGAGGATCGAGGGAGTAGAGAAGATGAGAGAGGCCAGTGTTTTGTTTGTCTGATTCAAAAATGAAGGGAATTAGGGTTTGTGCCATTTAAATAGCTAGGTTTACAACTACAGGGACTGTTTGTGTAATAAATAAAACTTAAAAACTAACTTCAGTTAAAAAAAAATTAACGAAAGTGCATTGAGTACCAACATGTTGATAGGTAGGATTATTGTATACCAATTACGTAGGTAAGATTATTATTTACCAACGGGACAAAGGTTGGTTTATTAAAAACCAATTTTCCTATAATTTTTATATGTTTCTATAGGTTTCTAGCATCATTTACCTAATATTTGGACACAAATGAGATTTATACATGTTATAATATTGAAATTACATACATGTACAACATGAAAAGCATGCTGTAACGGATTATTGTGAATTGAATCTCTATTTTGCTTTCTATTTGTGTTCCAACTAACTACTAATCTGATTAGTTTAGGTTCATGTTGGATCCGATAGTTTGAAATTTGAATTGAGTTTTGAATGGTCTGAAGTGAATTTGTATTGATTTGATTGGCTAATTTTCAATCTGGACGGTGTTTTTTTTTGTTTTTGTGTTCTATGTATATCTTGACTTTTTGAATATGCTTCCTTTGCTTTTTGAGTGTTTTACCTTTATACAAGGAGTCAAATAATTGTAGGTTACCACTATTCTTTTGTTGTTTTTATTTTTAAAGTCGCTTTTCTCCATATTTTGTTCTTTTTGCTAATGAACTGTCATTTTTATGATAAAGTTTAGTCCTGAAGGTAAAATCAGTTCTGGTGATTTTAGTGTTTGTATGCATCTTATGATGTACTTGTTTTTTGTAGTATCTGGAATAACTGGAACCGTTGAAGTTGCTCAAGAGCAGGTCTCCGTAGGAATGGGTTTATTAGCTGGTTCAACTGTCATGCTTATTACTGTGATATGGGGAACCTGCATCAATGTTGGCAAGTGTGATATAGAGAACTCAGTTGCTGTAGATAACAAAGATACTAAAGGATTTAACATAGTTGGTATCTCTCAAGTCTTTATTTCATGACACAAACATGTATTTGAATTTGACGACTGTTTAATGTTAATTCCGGTGTATATTACATCTGTCATACTGCAGGATCTGGTGTGAGTACCGATATTTGGACAAGCTATTCTGCCATGATTATGGCCGTATCTGTGCTTCCGTTTATCGTTGTTCAATTCCCACAAATTATGCATTCAGATTCCGGAAGACACTTGGCAGTTTTGATCGGTCTTATTGTAGCAGTCTCTCTTTTAATTGCATACTGCGTTTATCAGGTGAATATTGATAGTTCGATTTTTGATACTGCAATGCATTTCTTAACGGTTTGAGGGTTATTGTTTTGTATTGTGGCTCTTTAAGCAGTCGATATATAAATTACATGTGTTTTTCAGGTTGTTCAGCCTAAGTTGCAAAGAAGACGTCTTGCTTTTGCAAAGCATAAGCATGTAAAATCAAGAATCCTCAAGTACTTAAAAATGCGTGCACTTGGACGCCTATTAGATGATCACGGGAAACCTAACAGTGATGTTCTAGAAAAGTCAGTTTATTTACATCTTTTTTCGTTTGTATTTGCGATATGTGCCGTTTGCTAATAACCTTAAAAAACCCATGACAGGCTATTTTTATCCATCGACTCGGATGGAGACGCGCGTCTCTCGCATTCAGAACTACGGGCTTTGGTTGTAGGAATGCGATTATATGAAATTAATTTAAACGAAGATGATGCCGTTAACAAAGTTATGAAAGATTTCGACACATCTGAAAACAATGAAGTTGACTTTGAAGAATTCGTTGCTGGAATTGGAAAATGGCTCGAGGAGGCGAAGGGTTCGAAAATAGATGCTCATATCGCTGGTCCTGACACATTGAAGTACATTCATGACTATTATGAGGTAAGCAGGTTGGGTCTTGCCGGGCCTGGCCAGGCTGTTCTAGAAAAATATTTGAGTAAAATGCCATTTTCGTCCCTGAGGTTTGGCCATTTTTGCAACCTTCGTCCAAAGGTTTGTTTTTCCGCATCTGGATCCAAAGGTTTGAAATTTTGCCATTTTTATCCGGTTTGTTAACTCCATCCATTTTTCTCCGTTAAGTCAGGGATATTTGTCTTTTTTGCTAACTTAAAGGACAATTCGGTCACCGAATACCCCTAAAAGAGACCGATCTACCCGTTAAGTTAACAAAAAAGACGAAAATACCCCTAACTTAACGAAGAAAAATGGATGGAGTTAACGGCCGGATGAAAATGACAAGATTTCAAAACTTGTGGACCCAGATGTGGAAGAACAAACCTTTGGACGAAAATCAAAAAACTGGCCAAACCTCAGGAACGAAAATGACAATTTACTCAAAGTATTTATAAAAGAATGTATTTTTCAGGAGACAAAGAAAGAGCATGATCTATTAGGAGATGATGCTGGTGAAGATGATGAAGAAGAAGGTGTAGACGATCCACGTGGGACAACCATAAAAGCTGTTTTGTTTCTGTTAATCGGCACGTTTATCGCAGCTGCTTTTGCTGATCCACTTGTAGATGCTGTTAGCAATTTTTCTACTGCCACAAGTATTCCTTCTTTCTTCATCTCGTTCATTGCTTTGCCTTTAGCAACCAACTCAAGTGAAGCGGTATCTGCAATCATCTTTGCATCACGCAAGAAGAAGAGATCTGCATCTCTTACATTTTCAGAGGTTTGTCTCTTACATTCACGATTAGATTTGATCAATTTGGGGAAATGGGTGGGTCAGAAGTGTTGGTCCACAGGCTGCAAATTGCTCCGAGTTATGCATTGTTGGGTTGACCCACAAACCAAAATGTTGTTGTCTAATTTTATAAATAGTTAATGCATTAGGTATTAGAGTAAAGTACACGAATGGTCCTTGTGGTTAACCAAAATTTTGAATTTAGTCCCTAGGTGTTAAAAAGTACACGGAGGGTCCATGTGGTTTGCACTTTGTAATGCATTTAGTCCCCAGCTAACAAATCTAAAGGTTTCAGCAATTTAGGGACTAAATGTATTACAAAGTGCAAACCACAGGGATCATCCACGTACTTTTGGTAAAAGTCGGGGACTAAATGCGTTAGAAAGTGCAAACCACAAGGACTATTCGTGTACTTTTGGAAAACTATGGACCAAATCCAAAATTTAAGTCAATCATAGGGACCATCCGTGTATTTTACTCTAGATATTATTACATAAAAAGGCTGGGCTATTTCAAAGAACCGTATATACTTCTACAAAAGTGCGGTTAAGTCGCTCAGCTTTTATTATCGATCAGGTGTATTTTAGTTTGTTTTCTGCTACAAACGTATATAAAAGTATAAGTGTAAGTGTAAGTAGTTAAAGTCCTCAAACTTTGTTTTATCTGAAGCCCCTGAAACTCTGAAAGATGAAAATTCTCCCTTTTATAACTTTTAGTCAAAAAAAACTTTTTTGGGGACCTCAAAACAATTATAAAAAAATGAGGGACTTAACCACACATTTTTGTAAAAGTATATAGTTTTTTTTAGGATAACCCCTTTTTATATATTTCAAAATAATCAGTTTTTTTTAACTGAACCATCCGATACGTTTGGGCTGAACCATAACCCAAACTGGACCGATTCACAAGAGTAATGGGCCAAGATCACCACCTCTAGATTTAACAATTTGAATAGGTCACTTTTTATATTACAAGTTTAAAGATTTTTGATGGCATGTGTTTTATGTGCAGTTATATGGGGCAGTAACGATGAATAATGTACTTTGCCTATCGGTGTTTCTAGCACTTGTATACGTGAGAGGATTAACATGGGACTTTTCTTCTGAAGTGCTCGTTATTCTGATTGTTTGCATCGTGATGGGCGTTTTTGGAAGTTTACGCACCACGTTCCCTCTTTGGACGTCTTTCATTGCTTTTGCCCTCTATCCGTTTTCCCTTATCCTGGTGTATGTTCTCGACTATGTTTTTGGTTGGTCATAGGTTCAATGTCTTTTCCAGGCGTCTTGCGTTTTGTATTGTTCTTGACCACGAGCTTTTTCATTTTGAAAAACGAGATCTGAAAAGAACCTCAGTTTATTGGCATGCGAATTGATGTGATCTTTTGTAACTAATATGGAAGTTAAATAATTGGCTTGATCCAACTTTCTAAAGATCTTGTAGACCACTGGACCAAGTTATAACTCACAAGTTTATAAGTTTATATAATTGTGTAAAGAGTAAACTGCCATTTTGGTCCCTGAGTTTTGGTTACTTTTGCCACTTTAGTCCAAAACTCAAACTTTTTGCATCTGGGTCCCTATGGTTTCAGTTTTATTGCCATTTTGGTCCAAAAATGAAATCAGGTCATACTTGTCTTATAAAATCCTGCAATTTTGTCATTTTCCTCAGGGGCAAATCAGGTCATATTTGTCTTATAAAATATGGTATTTATTTATAAAAAAAGAAATAATCATTTTGCTCCTGCGGAAAATGACAAAATAACAGGATTTTATAAGACAAATATGACCTGATTTCATTTTTGGACCAAAATGACAATAAAACTGAAATCTCAGGGACTCAGATAAAAAAGTTTGAGTTTTGGACTAAAGTGGCAAAATTAACAAAACCACAGGGACCAAAATGGTAGTTTACTCTTGTGTAAATCTATACGGGAAAATCATGAAAGTGATATACCATTGTCCCCTCTGGTTATGTTGGTAACTAATTACATATGGCCAGGGGCGGACCCACATTGAACGGGTCGGGATCTCCAGACCTCAATGTTTTTAAAAAAAATAGTAGATCTGGTATATTAAATTTTATAGGGACCCTATGAATACAATTAGGTGGACACCATAGAAATAAAAGGAATGCTGGTGTAGTGGTAAACCCCACTCTTTTACAACAAGAGGTCATGGTTTCAATCCTTGTGTAACATGTTTTTTCTGTTTTTTTTTAATCTAATTCAAACCTTGCTCTGACCTGACCCGAACGAAGACCGACCCGAAAATTTTATCGTTTTGTCATGAAAATTTTGAACACCGAACCGAAAAAATGGACCCCATTGAAAAAAAATCCTGGGTCCGCCACTGCACATGGCCAAGGGTTACGTGACACTGGTCATGTTAAATTTTATGCAAAACTATTTTCGTGTATCGTCTTTTCATCGCCTTTCATCACTAAAGCGTATGCTCTACTGATGAGATTAAGTTGTGTATTCTGACTTCTGAGTATTATTCGCTAATCTAGCTACATTGTTGGTATTAAATCCATGGAGTTCATAGACAGTTGTAAACCAACTTCTTAACTCATCTCAAAACAGAATTCAATATGAATCGGTGATCTTCTTATAGGTGACTATGATCCAAGTATATCAAAACTCTACAATTCACAAGATCACATGTTTTTGATGCACGATCATGGTGTTACGTAACTCCTGGTCGTATGTGTAATTAGTTACCAACATAACTATATCTAACAACCTAAATATAAATTTGTTTTAAGGATATTATTTGGTAAACAAGTTTCTTACAAAAGCTAATTACAAAGTTTAGTATGTATAATTCTTTTATACAAAACGATTATTGGAAAGCTTCATCACGTGATGATCAACTCTATGCTACCAAAAAGCCCATTTATCAAAGTGGATAAATGGCGGTAAGATAGCGAAATCAGTAGTTATTTGATTAAGGTGTCTAGTGTAGGGTTCAAATGAGAAGAAATTATTTGTAAGAAAAAAAAAGAAGAAATTTCAGCCAATAGAAATGCTTCATTAGACTTCATTTAATATTTGTACTTAATGTAACTATAAGGGTATATTAGTAAACTTACATACATTATTAATTGGTAGTTTCATCTTTAATAACTAACTATATTAAATTTGTAACTTATTTTTAAAATATATATTTTTTCACAAAAAATAAAAATAAAAATTCATTTATAGTGTAGGATAAATACGAGGCGTGTAGGATAAATTACGAGTTGTGTAGGATAAATTTCAATATGTGTAGGATAAATTTCGAAATGTGTAGGATAACTTTTGATGTGTGTAGGCAAAAATATTTAGTGTGGAGGATTATAGTCTTAATGACTAATTAATTAGTCAAACATAATAATAAATTAGATGAGAAATAAACTATTTAATGTTTTACAATTATACCCTTTTATTCTTTTTCTTCTCAATAAAATTTTCTTCTCAAATGAACCTTTCACAAGGTGTCTATTTGGTTAAAAAAACAATCGTAGTTGATGGAGATTTAGTGTGTAGTTATGCTTGAAACACCATCCAAACACACTAAATAAAGAAGTAAAGTCTCACATTCTTTTCCACACGATTACTCTATAGCTAAGGGGTGTTTGGCTAAGCTTATTTAACTAAAAAAATGGTCTTTTTATTAAAAGGATTTATTCACTTATAACTTTTTGAAAATGAGTTTTTAAAAAGTGTTTGGATTAACTTATGTAATGGAAAAAGCCAATTGACTTATAACTTTTTGAAAATGAGTTTTTAAAAAAAGTGTTTGGATTAGCTTATGTGGTGAAAAAAACCAATAAGTCAATAAGTTGTTTTTTAAAAGGTGTTTGGCTTAGCTTATTCATGTAAAATGACTAAGAAGATTCAAAAAGCCACAATGCTCTATGAAAAGTTATAAGGAGCTTTAAAAAGTCACAATATTCTAACTTTTCAAAACTGACTTTTCCTCTCTATATAAGAAGTCATTTTAAAAAGTCTTTTTGAGTTTGCCAAACACTTTTTCTCCTTATTAAGGGGCTGTTTGGTAGCCTCTGAATGGTCATTAAGAGGCTACCTCTTAATGGAACCATTAAGAATTTTACCAATGAGAAGATAGAAGAATGTGACATGTGATGATTTACCGTTCAGAGGTTACCTCTTAACCATTCAGACTTGAGGTTACCTCTTATTCATTCAGAGGTTTTAAACCATTAAGAGGTAGCATCTGAATGGTCATTAAGAGGCTACCAAACAACCCCTAACTTTTTATAAAAGTCAATAAGTTATAAGGAGGTGTGGAAAACCTTAGCCAAACTCCCCCTAACTACTTCACTGGTAAAAGGAAGAAGTAACCTACCAAGCATTGCTTCCAATACATAAGGTTGTAAGAACATCCAACAGTGGACCTCGTCCCTCTAGCAGATCGCTTAGTATGTCATATCATTATCCAACAATAAACCACTCCAAACCGCCACCTCATTATCCACTTATCACCTATTAATTCATTTAATCTTAACTATATAGGTTTTGTATAATGTATTTTTAATATATCTATACTATATAATAAAAGAAACCATTTTGGGGACACTTGTCATCATATTAGGCCATGTCTTATTGATAATTATTATTTTAGTTTAATCTCTTCTAATTAATAATAGATAATCCTTCTACTAAATATTATTTAGTTTAATTATTACTTTTATATTTATCTATTTACTTCAAATTCAAACTTAGTTATCAAATTTGATATTAGAGTAAATTACGATTTTGGCCCATGTGGTTATATCACTTTTACCCTTTTAGCCCAAAAGGAATTTTTTAACATATGAGCTCTCAACGTCCTTTTTTCTAACCCTTTTGCATCAAAACGTCTTTTTTTCTAACCCTTTTGGCCCCTAAAAGTAAATGGATGGACTTAGTGTTAGGGGCCAAAAGGGTTAGAAAAAAAGACGTTGGGGGCAAAGATGTTAAAAGATTCATTTTTTTGGCTAAAAAGGGTAAAAGTGATATAACCACAGGGGCCAAAATCGTAATTTACTCTTGATATTAACTATATATTTGAACGTTTTGTTTAGTTTGGTATCGCATAGATTTTACGAAACTTAAAATAAAATTAACTAATATTATTTATCATTTCTACATTTACAAGTTTTAAATAAAGGGTTAAATTTATTGAGACTTCGTTACATTTACAAGTTTTAAATAAAGGGTTAAGTTTATTGAGACTTCATTAACAAATTTTACTACAATAGAATAATCTATTTATATCAATCTAAATATATATCTAGGGTCGGGATTTAGAGAAAACGGTAGAAAGTGTGAGAATGGTGAGAACGCTTCTCGATCGTCCGATCAAAACAATCTATGGACTAGATTGGCGGGGTGACATTTTCGTAAATAACATCAATTTTATTACGTGGACGCGCTTCATTAAGGGTAAAAGCGTCTTTTGACTACTCCAAACAAAACGCCATCTCATGGAAATAAAACGCCAAAACAAAAATCACACAGCATTCTGCTAAAAACGCCATTAGATATAAAACGCCAAACTTAATTATAGTAAAATCCTGCCTAAGAAAACTGCCAAAAAAATCCTATATATACAACAACTCAGACCTTCAATTAAAAAACACAAACAAAAACCTCAAACGCCATATTTAATATACCATTCGACTGATAAACGCCAGAAAACCCAAACATCAAATATATTGCTGTCAATAAAGTGTAGCTATATGGTGTGGACAACATTGTCAGTTATCTTTCTTAACTGAGGATTAACAATGTTATCCAACACCATACAGCAACACTTTATTGATTTTAGCATGATCAAATTTACAGTTTTAAGATGGTTTATTTTGTGGCGTTCTTTTTCTTGGTAAAACGCCAAAAAAGATAACATTTTGGCTGAAAGGGTGTAAACTAAATAACATTTTGCTGCATGAGATAGACAAAAATTATAGAAAAAGAGGCTGATTTCATACGAAAGTCGAAGCACCCAGTGAAGATGCTTCAAAAGAAGAAATAGACTGGTGACAGTGAAGATTTGAAGATCAATATTTATTTTGTTTAATTTTCTTTTTCAGTTGATTGTTATTTAATAAACAACGCCATATCTAATAAAAACGCCAAAAAAGCAAATGTCTTACACCTTTGGCGTTTATCAAACCATCCTAAAATTACTTTGGACAGGTATTATAAAAAAAAACTTTTTTTATTTTCCTTTTCAGATGATTGTTGTATAATAAAAACGCCATATATAATAAAAACGCTAAAACAGCCAAAATGCTTGTTTAAACGATATCATCCCGTTAAACGCTCCAAAAAACTCCCAAGCTATAATAAAATTAGTTTGAAAAAGTATTATAAAAAACCCAAAAAATAAAAAAAATAATAAAAAAATAATAAAAAAATAATAAAAAATAAAAAACAAACTTGAAAATGTAACTAGAAACAGTAACTTCAAATCAGAAAAACTGAAGATAGGGAAAATTTATTATATAAGAATCTAAAACGCCAAACTTGAAAGTTGGACGTGTTACAGACTTCAGAGATAAAGCTTGTCAAAAACAATAATTACAAACAATAACTGAAAAGACGAATACTTTATTATAGTAACGCACCGCCTAACTTAGGCGCCAAAAAGAGATCCTATTAAATGATACATCTCAGCAACTTCCATTTGATCAAAAAAAAAAAAAAAAAAAACAAACAAACAAACGCCAATACTACTAAATACCACTCACTGTAAAACGCCAAAAAAAATCAAAGATGGCTAATATGCTTTCTTGGATATTCAGTATTGTTATTCGTCAAGTTTCACTGAATGAATTGTTAGGGGAGGCGAGTAACTAAGTAAGATTTTGCTGCATGAGATGGATTAAAATTCAAGAAAAAGATACTAATGCCAGTCACATGGCATTTTGTATTTTTTGTTCTTGAAGAAGGCTTGGATGAGGAGAAGAGATCAATGACACTGAAGAGTGGGATGATGATAAATGTCACACCCCAACCAATGGCGGAAACATCTGGATGAGACGAAGTGTGAAGATTGCTCGAGACATCATAACGCTATTTGTGACAATAATTTAATAATCCAAATTTCATTTCCAAACTTCAAGTAGTCATCAATACAAGATCCCAAGTAACAACAAGTTTAATCAAAATAACAAACTAACATAACCAAAATTCGATACAACATATTAAACCTAACGTCTAAAGTGTGTATCTAGGCATCGTGCTACCTCTTTCATTTCATCATCATCAACCTGTAACATGTTTAAAATACAATTCAATGCAAAAGCAAAGGCGAGTATACAAGTTTGGTACATACATAGCATAAGATAAAAGTGTGAACAATCCCTCATAGCAAGCATGCGATTCAAGATAAACATTAAATATGGCATGTGTCTAACATATCAAACCAAGAAAACGCAACTTGCTCATGACATAACCAAAGTTTCAGTAGAGGCGGGTCGTTAATCCTATAGCGCTACATATGTCAAGGTTTGGCTCGTACGAAGTTAATGATAAGTTCAACACATAAGAATCACCCAAATTTAAAGTATCAAGCCATCACATATACAAGCATGTTATAGGAATGTTCATGTGTTTAGACAAAAGTTCATGTGTAAGTTTCAATAGGTAAACATGTTACACCCCAAAAGTGGTAAAAGTAAAAAGGGGAAAAATGGAGTATACTCACGGTTTACAAGTCGTGACTTGAAGTTCCGA
Organism: Helianthus annuus; assembly: GCF_002127325.2. Lineage (NCBI taxonomy): Eukaryota > Viridiplantae > Streptophyta > Magnoliopsida > Asterales > Asteraceae > Helianthus > Helianthus annuus. The sequence goes on along the minus strand of NC_035443.2, from coordinate 23,133,433 downwards.
GAGCAAGTTGGTGGATGGATTAGTTTGGAGCACCTTGTCCTTCTACACGGGAAAGCAAAGGTGTGTGAGTTTGGGGGAAATCGGAAGATTATAGATTCGGAGTTTAATATGTATAAAAATAACATAAGTGAAAATAATCATCTTGTACACATAACTCTTGTTCTTGACACTATTAAACTCAAAAGAGTTGGTATGATTTCATGGATTCAAGGATCCATTAGAGTCGTAACAAGGGCATGGTCATAGATGATGTAACATATTCTTAACAAGTAACTATTAAGTTATCATCAAGTTTAGTTACTTAGGTATATACATATAGGGTAACTTAGATAGTATAGATTACAAGTCTTAAGATTCAAGCATGAGGTAGGAGATTAATGTCTCCATTTAGGTACCTCTTTGTGACATAGAGTTCATACATGAGGTAGGAAGAACAAGCTTCCATTTAGGCACCTCTATTGTTCACCACTACACTTGTTGTTATAAACAACAAGGAGTGTCATGAACATACAAGTATTAAGGTAATAACAACAACTAATCTATAGAAAAACATCAAGTGATGAGTGGATTCTTATGAAGGATAGCCTAGGCTAAACCAACCATCACACATACATCAAGTTTCACACTTGAACACTACTTGTGGGTAAAACCCTAATTAAAACAGAAAGTTTGTGAGGTTTTAACCTCTGATTTAAGTGTCTCAACCATGTTTTTAAGCTTAACCAACCATAAGAGAGGTTGTAAGCATTGGGACATTGGTGTGAGATGTGTTTGACACAAGTTGGATGAGAAATAACATGTTGTTGATTAATAGTAAACAAAACAGAAAGTTTTAGTCTATTTTAGGGCAAATCCAAGCATGATTCTTCCAAGGAAAAACCAAGGATTCAAACCCAAGGACATAACAAAGCAATAGGAAGAAGAACCAAGTGAATTGGTTAAGAAATGAGCAAGTTACACTCACTTTAGTGAAGTTACAAGAATCTGTCCAAAACTCAGATTTACTGCAGATTGAGAGTGAATTTGTGAAGATTAGAGAGTTGTGAAAGTGTCAAATGGGTTGGAGAAGGTGGGTATTTATAATGGAGGAGTTAGAAGATGATTGGAGGTGATTAGAGGTGGATTAAAGGTGATTGGGTGAGGTTGGAGAGTTGGATTTTGTGCACAACAGCTCAAGAAACACACCTTCTGCCGAAACAAGGGCGTCGCGTGACGTCTAGGACCCTCGCGTCACGCGGCGGGTAGGGGTCTCCCAACTTTCGTTTTGTTACACTTTAGTCCCTGAAGTTTGTATTTGATCCTTTTAGGTACAATCTTGAGAGTTTAGGGACTTGTTTTGATACAAAAGCATAATATAAGGTGTAGTTAAGCATGATAATCAAAACCAAAGTATGTTTAAGCGTATAAATGTCATAACCAAGTATCGTTCTCGTTCAAAAGACGTTCAATGCATAAGTTTAGATTAATTACAAGTCTCGCACATAGTTTCCAAGAATAACGATTAGACATTGATTGATTCACCAAATCGATCATACGAGCATACATAGAATGCGTATAACATAAACGTAACAAAATACAAGCTTCATTAATGATCCAAGTCTCGGTTTGATAATGATTACAAAGAAAGGAACGATTACAAGACTACAAAGTTTCCAAAAATAGAAATACGAACAAAAATTTCTATAAATGGAAAGTACAAAAGAGCCGGGCGTTACAGTGTCCCCTCCTTTAGGAAATTTCGTCCCGAAATTTAGGAAGACTCGGGGAAAAGATGAGGATACTTCGACTTCATTTCACTTTCAAGCTCCCAAGTAAATTCTGCGCCACGCTTTCCTTCCCATCGAACCTTGACAATAGGAATTCGACTGCGCCTCAATTGCTTGGTTCCTTGGTCCATGATTTCGACCGGTTTTTCCACAAAGTGAAGCGTTTCGTTGACTTGCAAGTCTTCGAGGGGAACGTGAAGTCCTTCGTCAGCTAGACATTTCTTTAAGTTGGATACGTGGAAGACAGGGTGTACATTACTGAGTTCTTCGGGCAGGTCTAGTCTATACGCAACCTCGCCAATCCTCTCGAGGATTTTGAAAGGACCGACGTAGCGAGGTGCGAGTTTCCCTTTCTTGCCAAATCGAATCACGCCCTTCCAAGGGGATACCTTGAGAAGCACGAAGTCACCTGTCTCGAATTCCATAGGTTTGCGTCCTTTGTCAGCGTAACTCTTTTGTCGGCTCCTGGCTTTCAATAAGTTGTCTCGAACCTGTAAAATCTTGTCCGTCGTCTCTTGTATAAGCTTGGGACCAGTGAGTTGGGCTTGACCAATCTCGTGCCAACAAATAGGCGAACGGCACTTACGACCATACAATGCTTCGAAAGGTGCCATTTGAATACTCGCGTGATAACTGTTATTGTACGAGAATTCGACCAAGGGCAAGTGTGAATCCCAGTTGCCACCAAAATCTATTACGCATGAACGAAGCATATCTTCTAAGGTTTGGATAGTACGCTCGGTTTGACCGTCAGTCTGAGGATGGAAGGCAGTGCTAAGGTTGAGTTTAGTACCCATAGCAGATTGAAAAGTTTGCCAGAGACGAGACGTAAAGCGAGCATCACGATCCGAAATGATGTCGATGGGAATACCATGACGACAGATTATCTCCTTCATGTAGACCTTAGCCAATTTCTCGACTTTGAAATCTTCACGAATAGGGAGGAAGTGAGCTGACTTGGTCAATCGATCAACGATTACCCAAATGCTGTCATGACCAGCCGTAGTGCGAGGAAGCTTAGTGATAAAATCCATGGCAATGCTCTCCCATTTCCAGATAGGAATCCTTGGTTGTTTGAGTAAGCCAGAGGGACGTTGATGTTCAGCTTTCACTTTGGAACATGTGAGACATTTTGAGACGAAGGTGGCTATATCCTTCTTCATTCCAGGCCACCAATAGGATGTACGCATATCATGGTACATCTTGTCGGCACCAGGGTGAATAGAATACTTCGTGTTATGGGCCTCCTTCATCAGGAATTTGCGAAGATCATCACGGTCGGGAATCCAGATACGATTGAGATAGTATAAAATGCCATCAGATTTGGACACGAGACTATTTTCAGCACCACATTGCATCTCGTTGTAGAGGTTACCCTCGTTAACGGATGTGTACTGAGCGTTACGTATGCGATTTTGAAGGTCGTGGACGAGTTGGAAGCAACGGATACTTTTGACGTGAGTTTTACGACTAAGAGCGTCGGCTACTACATTCGCTTTACCTGGTGGTATTTGATTTCGCAATCGTAGTCGTTTAACAATCCCACCCAACGACGTTGACGCATATTCAGTTCTTTTTGGTTGAAGATGTGTTGAAGGCTCTTATGGTCGGTGAAGACCACACATTTAGTACCATAGAGGTAGTGTCGCCAAATCTTCAATGCAAAAACGACTGCACCAAGTTCAAGGTCGTGGGTAGTATAGTTTTTCTCATGAATTTTGAGTTGTCTCGATGCGTAAGCGATAACCTTGTCACGTTGCATAAGGACGCAACCAAGGCCAAGGTTTGAAGCGTCGCAATACACGACAAAATCATCGTTACCATCAGGAAGCGTTAGGATAGGAGCATTGCAAAGCATGTCCTTGAGCGTTTGAAAAGATTCCTCTTGTTCGGGACCCCAAACAAAAGGTCTCTCTTTTTGAGTCAAGGAGGTCAAAGGAACAGCGATTTTTGAAAAGTTGGAGATGAAACGACGATAGTAACCAGCAAGACCAAGAAACGAGCGAACTTCAGACGGAGATTTAGGTGCGATCCAATTTTTCACAGCTTTGATTTTTGCGGGGTCAACGTGAATTCCAAGTTTGTTGACAGTATGACCAAGGAATTGAACCTCTTTTAGCCAAAATTCACACTTGGAGAATTTGGCGTATAGACGTTTAGTACGAAGGAGTTCAAGGATAAGGTGCAAGTGTCGCTTATGCTCTTCTTGCGTCTTGGAATAGATGAGAATATCGTCGATGAAGACGATCACAAAACGGTCCAAGTACGCTTTGCACACGCGGTTCATTAAATCCATGAAGACAGCAGGTGCGTTGGTCAAACCAAAGGGCATGACCACGAACTCGTAATGACCATAACGTGTACGGAAAGCGGTTTTAGGTACATCTTCTTCGAGTACTCGAAGTTGATGATACCCAGAACGAAGATCGATCTTTGAAAAGCAGGTCGCGCCTTGCAATTGGTCGAAGAGGTCATCAATGCGAGGAAGAGGGTATCGGTTTTTGATAGTAAGCTTGTTGAGCTCACGATAGTCAATACACATACGAAATGATCCATCTTTCTTTTTGACAAATAAAACGGGAGCGCCCCAAGGAGAAGTACTAGGGCGTATAAAGCCTTTGTCAAGAAGCTCTTGAAGTTGACTCGAGAGCTCTTGCATCTCAGAGGGTGCTAAACGATAGGGGGACTTAGCGACAGGCGTAGCACCAGGCACTAAATCGATGCGAAAATCAACAGAACGAGCAGGAGGCGGACCAGGTAGATCGTCGGGGAATACATCCGGAAAGTCGCGTACAACAGGAACGTCGCTTATGCTTGGGCCTTTGTCCTTCTTTTCCACAATGTGGGCGAGAAAGGCGAAGGTACCCTTGCGTAAAAATTTGTTTGCTTTGATACACGACATAAGCTTAAGGCCTCGAGAAGGCTTTTCACCATAGACGTGTAGAGAATCACCGTTTGGAAGAGGAAGGCGGATAAACTTTTCAGAACAAACAACCTCAGCACGAACTTGCCTAAGCCAGTCCATGCCTACTATGATGTCAAAGCTACCCATTTGCATAGGTGTAAGGTTGATCGAAAACGTATGATCGTTGAGAATCAAGGAACAATTGGAGAGAACGGAATCGACAGTGACGGTTTTACCATTAGCGACTTCGACAGCGAAAGATTTTGGCAACTTAGAGCGTTTACACTTGAGCAAGGACTCGAATTCTAACGACACAAAACTTTTATCGGCACCAGTATCAAATAGGCAAGAAGCATAGACATGGTTAATGAGAAACGTACCAGTGATGACGTCGTTTGCGTTTTGAGCCTGAGCTGTGGTGAGGAGGAAAGCTCGACCCCTAGCGGGTTCTTGAACCTGTTGTTGTTGTTGCTGGGGTTGTGGTTGTGGTAGTTGCTGTCGAGGCTGTTGTGGTTGATATCGTTGAGGACACACATTGGCCATATGGTTGGTATCACCACACGTGAAACATGCTCGCACAGGAGCGACTTGGTTGGGAGCTAAGAGAGCTTGGTTTTGGTTGACATGACTGGTGTAGCGGCAGAATGGGGCGGTATGCCCACCTCGGCCACACCTGTCGCACTTCTGACATTGAGTGTTTAGAGGGTGATGATATCGGCACTTGTCGCACTTTGGGTGCGTTCAAGAATACACCTTGCGTTCACCGTTGAATGCGGGCACAGTTTGAAGGGGTTGTGGGTTTGGCGGAGTGACGACCGCACAATTTTGGCTTGAAGCCTTCCGCTTCTTGCCTTGGTTCCTCTTAGACTGTTGGGAGGGTTTGGGCTCATCAGAAGAGTCAACGGTAGCTTGGTGTGCATTCTTTGTTGAAACCTTGTCGTAGGTTCCCTGAAGAACGCAGTTGTTGTTAAGTTCGGTGGCTATACGAAAAGCATCTTCGATGGTTTGGGGATTAGCAGAGGCAAGGTGGTTTGTCAGGGAAGGTGCAACACAAAGAACGAATTTGGCTATGGTCTTAGGAACGGTCTCAACTTGCCCAGGGCAAAGAACACTGAGTTGTTTAAAGCGCGTAATCAGGCCATCCATGTCACTCCCCTTTTGAGTGAGGTTCCAAAATTCGTTCTCCAATTTTTGGAGTTTATGAGGGGGACAGAAGTGGTCTTTCATGAGCTGTTTGAGATCGTCCCAAGGCATAGCATGTGCGACCTCGTTTCCTCTTTTGTTACGTTCAGTCGTCCACCACTCGAGTGCCTTTTCACGAAACACCCCAGTTGCATTCAAGGTTCTGAGTTCGTCAGGGCAACCACTTTGCAAGAAGGAAAGCTCGATGGCATCAAACCAGTTCATCATGGCGGTAGCGCCATTCTTGCCGGTAAATTCTAAGGGTTTACAAGCCATGAATTGCTTAAACTGGAAGGTCGGTTTGGGTTTGTCTGCCTTTGAGTCAACAGAGCCATGCGGTGAATCGGTTTGAATCTTGCTAACGATGTCGGGTAGGACCTTAGCAAATTGTTTGGCCATAAATTCCATGCAATCTTTTTGAGACATGGCGGTGGAAGTCGAACCCTTCTTTGACTTGCGTCTCTTGGAGGAACTAGACGACATCTAAAAGATTGAAAAGAGAAGGAAAGGATGAGACTCGATCATTAGTTGAAAATAGGGTTTGTGTATGTAAAAGCAAGTAATTGTTCATGTATCAAGTAATGTTCACATAGAGCATAAGTTTCCACATGCATTCAACAAGTATAACACATAAGTTGCGTAAGGAGGGTATAAATTTAGTTTGTTCACGAGAATTATTATTGTTTATGATTGCGGTAACGTGCGAAATGATTAAAACGACATTTCGAAATGAAAGAACGTTCAAGTATAAAATCACATATAAATCGAGTTACATAAAAGAGAGGCTCAATAAAACATAGGATTGTTTCGGGTAGAGAAACGTCGACAATTCCAAAGTGGGTCGAAAGTCCTTTCGATTTAGAGATATTGTGCTTTGGCCTATAGGTAAGATACTCTCGTCGAGAAGCGATTAACGGTATCTTACCCTTCCGGTACTACACATCTCTAAATGATTGGAACATTCGGGACTTTGGCGAGAATAAAAATCAAGGAATGGGACTTAATCGACAAGATGCGGGTTTCACCCCTAACTTGACGATTTCGTACCCTAAATGTGGTTGGTACTTGTCGGCCAAAATAAAATTTTGACACTTTGACAAGGGTCCACTAGAGTTGAAATGGAAATTACCATTAAGTTGTGGATGTCACTCCTAGCTTAATGGTGAAATTTCGTGCAAAAATAGATTAAAGGTAGAGTGAGAGTCGTTTACCAAATTGTGGGTTTCACGCCTATTTTGGTAAAGTTGTCTCGTTGATGTTACAAGAGTATAAAATAGCATAAGTGTATTCGTGTTAGCCTTAGGAAAGGCGCATAAATTTAATAACAAGAAGTGTAGCTAGGAAGCATGTAAGGTAGAGTACAAATGTTTTAAACAACAAATAAGAGACAAAGTTCCTAAAACTATAGACTAGGGCAAAAGCATGGCAATTTTCCTAATTCCCTATAGTTATGGCTCTGATACCAATCTGTCACACCCCAACCAATGGCGGAAACATCTGGATGAGACGAAGTGTGAAGATTGCTCGAGACATCATAACGCTATTTGTGACAATAATTTAATAATCCAAATTTCATTTCCAAACTTCAAGTAGTCATCAATACAAGATCCCAAGTAACAACAAGTTTAATCAAAATAACAAACTAACATAACCAAAATTCGATACAACATATTAAACCTAACGTCTAAAGTGTGTATCTAGGCATCGTGCTACCTCTTTCATTTCATCATCATCAACCTGTAACATGTTTAAAATACAATTCAATGCAAAAGCAAAGGCGAGTATACAAGTTTGGTACATACATAGCATAAGATAAAAGTGTGAACAATCCCTCATAGCAAGCATGCGATTCAAGATAAACATTAAATATGGCATGTGTCTAACATATCAAACCAAGAAAACGCAACTTGCTCATGACATAACCAAAGTTTCAGTAGAGGCGGGTCGTTAATCCTATAGCGCTACATATGTCAAGGTTTGGCTCGTACGAAGTTAATGATAAGGTCAACACATAAGAATCACCCAAATTTAAAGTATCAAGCCATCACATATACAAGCATGTTATAGGAATGTTCATGTGTTTAGACAAAAGTTCATGTGTAAGTTTCAATAGGTAAACATGTTACACCCCAAAAGTGGTAAAAGTAAAAAGGGGAAAAATGCGAGTATACTCACGGTTTACAAGTCGTGACTTGAAGTTCCGAGAGCAAGTTGGTGGATGGATTAGTTTGGAGCACCTTGTCCTTCTACACGGGAAAGCAAAGGTGTGTGAGTTTGGGGGAAATCGGAAGATTATAGATTCGGAGTTTAATATGTATAAAAATAACATAAGTGAAAATAATCATCTTGTACACATAACTCTTGTTCTTGACACTATTAAACTCAAAAGAGTTGGTATGATTTCATGGATTCAAGGATCCATTAGAGTCGTAACAAGGGCATGGTCATAGATGATGTAACATATTCTTAACAAGTAACTATTAAGTTATCATCAAGTTTAGTTACTTAGGTATATACATATAGGGTAACTTAGATAGTATAGATTACAAGTCTTAAGATTCAAGCATGAGGTAGGAGATTAATGTCTCCATTTAGGTACCTCTTTGTGACATAGAGTTCATACATGAGGTAGGAAGAACAAGCTTCCATTTAGGCACCTCTATTGTTCACCACTACACTTGTTGTTATAAACAACAAGGAGGGTCATGAACATACAAGTATTAAGGTAATAACAACAACTAATCTATAGAAAAACATCAAGTGATGAGTGGATTCTTATGAAGGATAGCCTAGGCTAAACCAACCATCACACATACATCAAGTTTCACACTTGAACACTACTTGTGGGTAAAACCCTAATTAAAACAGAAAGTTTGTGAGGTTTTAACCTCTGATTTAAGTGTCTCAACCATGTTTTTAAGCTTAACCAACCATAAGAGAGGTTGTAAGCATTGGGACATTGGTGTGAGATGTGTTAGACACAAGTTGGATGAGAAATAACATGTTGTTGATTAATAGTAAACAAAACAGAAAGTTTTAGTCCATTTTAGGGCAAATCCAAGCATGATTCTTCCAAGGAAAAACCAAGGATTCAAACCCAAGGACATAACAAAGCAATAGGAAGAAGAACCAAGTGATTTGGTTAAGAAATGAGCAAGTTACACTCACTTTAGTGAAGTTACAAGAATATGTCCAAAACTCAGATTTACTGCAGATTGAGAGTGAATTTGTGAAGATTAGAGAGTTGTGAAAGTGTCAAATGGGTTGGAGAAGGTGGGTATTTATAATGGAGGAGTTAGAAGATGATTGGAGGTGATTAGAGGTGGATTAAAGGTGATTGGGTGAGGTTGGAGAGTTGGATTTTGTGCACAACAGCTCAAGAAACACACCTTCTGCCGAAACAAGGGTGTCGCGTGACGTCTAGGACCCTTGCGTCACGCGGCGGGTAGGGGTCTCCCAACTTTCGTTTTGTTACATTTTAGTCCCTGAAGTTTGTATTTGATCCTTTTAGGTACAATCTTGAGAGTTTAGGGACTTGTTTTGATACAAAAGCATAGTATAAGGTGTAGTTAAGCATGATAATCAAAACCAAAGTATGTTTAAGCGTATAAATGTCATAACCAAGTATCGATCTCGTTCAAAAGACGCTCAATGCATAAGTTTAGATTAATTACAAGTCTCGCACATAGTTTCCAAGAATAACGATTAGACATTGATTGATTCACCAAATCGATCATACGAGCATACATAGAATGCGTATAACATAAACGTAACAAAATACAAGCTTCATTAATGATCCAAGTCTCGGTTTGATAATGATTACAAAGAAAGGAACGATTACAAGACTACAAAGTTTCCAAAAATAGAAATACGAACAAAACTTTCTATAAATGGAAAGTACAAAAGAGTCGGGCGTTACAATAAAGATGAAGATCAACATGAAGAAAAAGCGAAAAACCCACCCACACGTCATAGATCTATGTCCCCAAACATCCAAAAAAAAAGCCACTTCAACAGTGGAGCAGGCAAAATAATCAAACAGATGGGTTTATTAAGTTTTACATAAAACGTCATATTTTGGTGTTAGTTCTTGTACTATTAAATAACAGAGAGACTGATGACAGTGAATATTGTGAAGAGAGATCCGATTAGGATTTTTAATTTATTTTCTTCGCTTGTATTTTTTTTTTACTGTGGCTGAAATATAATCCAACAATAGCCAAGATAACCCAAACGCCAAAATGTTTATAAAAAATAATAGAACAATGGGCCGTCTTGTTTAAAACCCCTTGAAAAACGCCATTCAAATAGATTTCCTGCCCCCTGGGTTCCAATGGCATACGATGTGAATAAACGTCATAAACGCCAAAATATTGATACAATGAAACCATTAAAACGCCATAAATTGTTGAATTTGGTTAGCGCCAAAAATCTTAAAAACCAAAAATTAAAACAATATTGGGAAAAACGGAACTGGAAAAGCAGAAGATGAAAGAACAAAAAAGCCCCTCCGCCCTTCTCTAAGCCGCGTGACACGTGTTGGGCCAGGAAGCGTTCTCACCGTTCTCACACTTTTGAGCGTTTTCTCCCGATCCCGTTTCTATATATCTATACTATACTATATAATAAAACATTAATGTGTGACCCCTATTATTCAGTGTAAGCGTTTATTTTATGATTTTCTCGCCTCACTTCCAAACTTATCTTATATTAATTAAATAAATAAATGAATAATGAGCTAATATTAAATTTCATCGTACTTTATATTTCGAATACCATTCTTCTATTTTTCTAATAAAATATTATTCTAAAATTTAAATTGTTAATTTAAGATATTTTTAAATAACACAAATTATTTATCACGAAAACCAAACTTTGTATTAATATATGAAATATTTTTATTTTCATTACTAAAAAAATTATTATATCAATTTTATTACATAATTTATAAATCAATTTGTCGGAATTAATACCAACATTTTATCACTCAAATAGATGCTGATTTGCTTTTTGAATAACATATCTTCTTTTCAAGAATCATCTTCACAATTACCATATCCATCGCGTATCGAGTATTATCCATTAGTATATTGAAAGATATGACTTTTTTTATTATTGGTATATAAAATTAGATTTATTAAACCCGTGTAATACACATGGTTTTTTAAATATATACCCTTTTTATTATTTACTATACAAAATTACATTTATTCGACCCGTGTAGTACATGAGGTTTTTTAAGATATAACTTTTTATTATTTGATATACAAAATTAGATTTATTCAATTCGTACAATACACGGGTTTTTTAAGGATATATATTTTTTATTATTTAGTATAGAAAATTACATGTATTTAACCTGTGTAATCACATATTTTTAAATATGTAACTTTTTATTATTTGGTATATAAAATTACATTTATTCAACCCGTGTAATAAATGAGGTTTTTTAAAGATGTATTATTTCATTATTTGATAAACAATATTACATTTATTCTACCCGTGTAATACACGTGGTTTTAAAGATATAACTTTTTTATTTGATATATAAAATTATATTTATTCAACACGTACAATATGGTTCTTATAGATTTTTTATAATTTAATATATAAAATTATATTTATTCAACCTGTGCAATAAATGAGGTTTTTAAAGATATATTGTTTTATTATTTAGTATATAAAATTAATTTATTCAGCCAGTGTAATACACGGAGTTTTAACCTAGTTTAATTAATATTTTAACTATTTTTTATTACTAAATTATTTAAAATATGAAAAAATCTAACAAGATAATTTATTTAAAAAACCACACTTAATACAACAATTAAAAAAAGACACACCTCAATGCTAAAAATATAAAGGAAAAAAATAAAACACTTAAGCAAAGTACGTGATAAAAAAATTACTAATGCCCAGTTTGTCTATGTGCCCAAAGGTGCTCGGTCAAATTGTATCGAAGAGTGTGATGAGCTTCCTTATCACGTAACTGTTTACCCGTTGCAAGCGTTCAACAAAGTTATCTGTCGGACCATGTGTCGGTGCTGGCGGCATATTATCGTCCTCATCATGCTCCCAATCTAATGCGACATACCATTCGTCTTCAACGATCATGTTGTCTAGTAATATGCACGCGTACATTATATCAGATATAACTTTTACCTTCCAAATCCTTCTTGGACCTTGTATAATGTGCCAACGAGCCTGGAGGACACCGAACGCCCTTTCCACATCCTTTCTTACTGACTCGTGTCTTTTTTTCTTTAAACTTCAATTTTTCGCCTTGTGGATACGTGCAGCTTTTAACAAGTGTGCTCCGTTAGGGTAAATTTCCATCCATTAGATAATAGCCTTGGTTGTATTCCATGTCGTTGGCTATAAAATTGCAAGGTGGCGCAAAGCCCTCTAAGATGTCATTGAATATCGATGGTTGGTTTAATACGTTGATGTTGTGTTTTGAGCCGGCAACTCCAAAAAATGCATGACACATCTAAAGGTCACATGACGCAACTGCCTCGAGCATTATGGTGGGAAACCTATGATCACGACGAGTAAACTGCCCCTACCATGCAACGGGGCAATTTTTCCACCTCCAATGCATATAGTCAATGCTACCAAGCATTCTGGGTAAGTTGTGTCAGCTTTGATGAGCCTTTAACAACCGTTGCATGTCGATTGCATTAGGCCTTCTCAAGTACATAGTTAAAAATGTACTTGCAAAAATACCTTAAACATTTCATGGCCGTAGTTTCACCAATCCATACGTACTCATCGGTTGCGTCAACTAGGGATGAACACGGTACCCATTCGGTACTTAACCGGTGCCGGTACCGAAAGTACCGATATTGAAAAACGGAGAAAAGTGGCACTCGTACCGAATACACCGGTTCGGTACCGGTACAGGTACTTACCGGTGTTTTACCCATAAATACCGGTACCGGTAGAGGAAAATGGGAACCGGTACCGGTACCCAGTACCAAATGCTCATCCCTAGCGTCAACACTTGTGCTGTATGCTAGATGACGTATGGCAGAAGTGCATGTCTGAATCGAAGGTAGCCCCGCTCTGCCTGCTGCATCCATACGTTGTGAGAAGCACTCATAGTTTCCAGATAGGTCATTTACAATTCTAAGAAAAAGTGAACGCCTCTTTCGAAAACGACGTCTAAATCTGACTTCATCATACACAAGTTGCGATGCAAAGTAGTCGTTCCATAGACGCGAGTCTCCTTCAGCTCGGCCCGTATATATTTCTTTGTGCCTCCCCTTGTTCCTTCGTCTGGAACTCGAGCTTTCTTCGCTGCGCGCCGAAGGATATAATTGTAAGTTCATCTGTTCAACGTCGTCTTTATTTAACAACTCCACCGTTTCCATGACCACGTTCATGAATTGAGCATTAAGCATACTCACATAAAAAAGGTCGGGAGGTGGTTGTGCAGGTTGAGTGGCTTTTATTTCACTAGTGGTATCCACTGCACACAAGTGTTGCGTGGTCTCTTCATCGCTTGAGCTCATTGTGATTAAAATAGAATGTCGAGAGTATTTATTTGGAGGGGGGGGGTTGAGAGTATTTATTTGGGTGAGATGTGTAATTTATATGGGTGTATATATAGTGAATGGGTTAGGTTGGGTTGGATGTTATTTATTTAATTATTAAAAAATCTAGTCGTTACCTAATTATTTTATTTGCAACTGTCCAATGGGATCCACCAGAACCAAGTCCGCTTGAGCGGACCAAGCTGAGTCATCCTCCTCCAACGCCCCGGTCCGCTTCTCCCCCTCGTCCGCCCAACAGACCGCTAAAGCGAACCCGTTGTTGTTGCTGCTTTAACTTATGGCCTTTCATACCAACCAATATTGCCCCACTTTAACCATTAAGAGCTTGTGGATTTGTTTTTACTTGCCTAAGTGGAAACTTCCCAAGTCCGTGGATTGCTTCCACTCGAGGATGCTTAGCTATGGAGTTAGCCTCTCATCGAAGTCACTGCGCTTAAAACACGTTGGTGATATCTGTGACGAGGCATTCCTTGTGGCTCAGCCAGTATCTCTCTCATTTACGGAACATAACATAATAATATGAGATTTGCCTAAGGTATTACAAAAGTAACATTTGAATTGTTAGCCCAAGAAGGGCCTTTAATTCCCTATTGGCATCATCCAGCGCTACCCAAACATTTCTTTGGGCCTTCTGATTCAAACATTTCTTTTAAAACTAAACCCCGGAGTAGTGGTGCACAAAAAACTCGAACCCGGACCCGGACCCGAAAAAAAAACCCGGAACCGGGTATTATAAAACCCGGGTTTTTTATACCCGAACCCGACCCTACCCGTAGGGTAGGGACCGGGTATGCATATTTGATCTAAAACCCGAACCCGGAACCGGTTTTTTTTATACCCGGTTTATACCCGAAACCCGGTTTTATAAATACCCGAACCCGGAACCGGTTTATACCCGAAACCCGGTTTATACCCGAAACCCGGTTTAAAAAAACCCGATTTTGATGTAATCTTGTTTAATTATGTATGCATTAAGACTTCTAGTTCTTATGATTTTACAAAATTATGTATGCACTTTGATGTAATGAATCTTGTTTAAGTATTAGGTTTCTAGTTCTCATGATAAACAAAATTATGTAATCCACATATTTTTTTTCAAAGCCCAAAAGAACTAAACCAAAACCCCACTAAATCTCGTGACAATGCATGGCTGGTCCTGGTTGTTCTCATTTGATTTTTTTCGGCTCAACATGCAATTGCTTGAGCCACCTGCATCACTCGTCTAGCCTTCTCCAGCCACCTGCATCACTCGTCTAGCCTTCTCCAGCCACAACCGCACTACCCGATGCGGTTTTTTCCCAACCCGATGCGGGTTTTTTAATACCCGGTGCGGGTTTTTTCCCAACCCGATGCATACCCGAACCCTACCTGATGAATACCCGAACCGGACCCGAACCCGGAAATAAGGTATTATAATACCCGGGTTTTATAAAACCCGACCCGAACCCTACCCGAACCCGGGTATATAGGGTATACATTTTTGGTAGAAAACCCGGACCCGGACCCGACCCGGTTTTAAAAAAAACCCGATCCTACCCGAACCCGATCCTACCCGAAACCCGGTTTTTAAAAAAAACCCGATTTGTGCACCACTACCCCGGAGGAATCACTTCTCCTTCCAACTGTTTATAACTTTCTAAAGTAATTTGTTAACCCAGATCTTAAACAACTCTCAAACAATCAATTGTCTTTTTTATACAATTTCATATTTACTAAAGAAGCAACTAAACAACAACATTTTTCATTGTACTCCTCGTGGTTCGATACCTGACTTATGCCATCTAATAAAGTATTAGGGATTGAGTATTAGTTGTATTTTTTACTGACCCTTTGAGATCGGTCAACCAACCGTGTAATTAACTATTTTTTGATAGGTTGTAATTTTGAAAATTTGGCCAGACTTAGAAATTTAGATTTCCCTACATAATGGGACCTTGATGTATTTTTTTTTTTTATCATTCAATATTATATTATTTTATCTTGCAAAGTATCTCACTCTTGTGTTCTATCTACTATAACTTCCATAATGGTTATAAGTTGAGGTCTGAGGTTATCAGGCTCGCCTGTTATTGTGGGCATGGGATGCGATGAATGCGGCTCATGCATCTTCAGAGTATGGGTTCTTGGTGTGTAGGCTTAGCGAGTCCATCTTGTGACATCTTATATTTAAGGCGGGAAGGTTATAATAGTCCGTCCCACATGTATAAAAGATGCACTTTTATGAGCTTTGGCCCATGACATTACATACTATTGTAGATGGTTCGTCGCTGTATATAACCAAGTTTTTTTAGGGACTTAAAAGCAATAATAAAATTGGGGCCCTTTCATAAAAAGTTATTTGTTTTCTATATTGTGATTCTTGTACATAAACATATTTGCATAATTATATAGCATAAACTTCACCACCAACGGTCCCCAAACTCGAAATACCTACATATAATTTTCTTTTTAAAATAAAATAAAAAAACAGGGGCGCTATAGAAGTGGGGTACAACACCCTTTATTTCACTCTCCTTTAAGCCGCCCAAACATATGACAACATTATTTTTAAATTTCAATATGACTAGTTTATAACGAACAAAAGAATACAGAGGTTGGTATACCAATAACCATAGAGAGAAACTAGATTTAAATTTGAAAGATAAAGGGGAAAAAACAAGAGCAAAACTGCCAACAACAATAGATAATAAAAAAAATAATAAATCATGAATAAGAATCTGGTTAGCCAGCCTTCTATAGCTTCAAATTGAGATCAACATGTTCCCCTACTTCAACATTGCTATTTCCTTGAGCCTTTGTTGCTGGAAAGAAACTATGCAATGCTTGTTGGTTTGACCATTCTTTTTCAAATGCATCTCTTGTTTGACCCTAAATGAAAAGTCAAACCATAAAGAAAGTCAAAGTCAAACTAGAGAGAAAGAAGCTACAGGCCACGGTTGATGTGGGTTGTGAATCTTGTGATTTATTACGAAAGGGTGAAATAAGAAAATAGCTAAAAGAGGGACAGGTAAAACGGGTTGAAAGTCACCAAAGTCTATACTATTAATGCATATTTCTTAATCTGTTTGATTCGAAGTTTCGAATTTATATTGTTTCCCGAATTATGTTTAACACAATCGTTATTTAAAAAATCTTCTGTAAAAACAAAACAAGAAAGCATTTGCGAGTCGCAACTGGACTAGCCCATTTTAACCTGTTACGCAACCAGTCTGACTTGACATATTGACAGCCTAGAAAAGAACTGTTGAAAGAGAACTTACTTGATAATATGGTCTGGTTAGTTCTCTTACAGATGAAGGTTGCAACTTCTCTTTAAATCTTGAATGTGAAGGGGGTGAAGGTTGAGGTGGAGCCAATGTAAGAAAATCTTTAGCAAGATCGAAGTTTTCGTTAACAAATTTCTTGGTCTTTTGATTCTTTATGGATCCCAAGCTTGAAGGGTTTTCTCTGCAAGAAGATTTAAAGTACAATTGCTAAAAAAATTCTTAAAATTTTAGAAAACAAACATCTAATGCATCAATAAATAAAACTTTTTTGTTACCTGCTAGATGAAGTTGTGTTATCTGGTTTAGAAATTGGAGAAAGATAAGCAGGAGGGATATTTTCCAATGTAAAAGGATATGATCTCTTCATTCCAACCATCTGTTCACACCAAAGGTATCATCCAAGTGTGTAAGTAATAAGAAAGATGAAATTTTTAAGGTGCTGTTTGTTTTTTCAGAGATAAAATGTCTGCAGTCTGTGGACCACATCTGCGGGCATCTGTAGCTGAAGAGGTGGATCAAACCTCTGCAGTCTGCAAGAAGAAGACTGTTTTTTAACTTCTTAACACAAAACAATCCATTCCCATTTAATAAGAGGTATGAAGACCTTGATCCATGTCTGCACCAAAAAGAGGTCGCGCAGACCTTTTTTAATGAAAGGTCTTCGAAAAAACAAACACACTGCAGACTCAAATACCTGCGCGGTCTGCGTGGGGCAGACATAAAAAGTTCTGAAGATCTTTTCACAAAAAAACAAACACCCCCTAAGTTTTAAACATAAATTAAATAAATGGTAACAAATATTACAAGATTATAACCTTTCCCATTTTTATGTCAACAAAATATAACAACTCAGAAAGACTACCAACCACCAAAGGACTTGTAGTCTAGTGTTATATTCAAATAGGCGTGTGACTTGGCCGTTCTAACTAAACTAAAAAATAAATAAATAAAATAAAATACTACCAACCATTGATGAAGAACATGGTAGTTGGAGTTGTGATCTTTGAGACTGTGGTCAAATTGATGTGTTTGAAATCAAAGGGTGGCGATTGGGCGGAAACCGCGGTGATAAAGGAATCTCAGGCCGCTGGAACTTAACCGAATTAGGCGTCAAAACACCGTGCTTGTAACACCCCCAAAAATACCACGTGCGGAGACCCCGCGAGGCGTGTTACGCATCAGAGTTCGAGCCACCAATCACATTGAACCAATAATAAATACTTAGATAAAACGTGTTATTAATTACCAATAAAAATGTCAAACATGATAACAATTCCCAAAATTTGTGTAGCAGAAGCATATAATAAGTTATATAGCAATTGTTTCGTAATAACACTTAAACCAATGTATCAATATAAGATAATACGAGAGCCTCGATCCATGACCACTCCAGCACTCCCAGATAGCAAGGCCATGCTTCAAAGTTAACGACCTACAAGCATGCAAACAAGTGTGTCAGACTACGCTGGTGAGTTCAAGGTGTTGCTTACGTGTGAAGTTACCAGATATAGTTAAATCAACTCGTTGTTTGGTTCAGATGTCGTTGTTAACTCGTTTATTGTACCGTATGCAGCGTCAATGATGGGAATGCCTAACCCCAATGCCCTACAGGCATTGGTCAAAGTCAAGGTATCAAACAACCTTGACAAGCTGTAGGAGGTCTTATATCCGCGTTATTTCACAAGTTGTCCCAGTAATTAGTTCACGCCCATCCTTGCGGCCCGGTGTGAGGGTGCCAAACCTAATAGCGCTATCAACTAATTACCCCATTGCCTTACAGGCAATCTGGTAGATGATTGTTTCTATGTTCCAGTTGTTTACCCCAAGTTTCCCTTCCAAATGTTTACCAGTTGTCCCAAACCACCGGAACGCATGCTTGAGAAAATGCAATGAACTCACCTTGGTTTGCTCGGCAGATTATACCAAAGTTACTTGAATTAAAGGTAGTCAATCACGTCCTAACAAGGTTACCATATAAGTCAGGTTTGGTTCAGGTAAAGCACGCATGTTTCACACAAGTTATCACGTATAGATCATGGCAACAGTTTACAGTTAAAGCAAATCCATCTAACTTGTGCAACTAAATAAATCAGCCCAATAACATTCTCAGCCCAAATCAAAAAGCACACAAGAGCCTTGTGCGATCCGGCCGGGCTTGTACGATCCGGATGGCCCTTGTGCGACCCGAACAGGTTGTGCGATGGTGATTTGGGTTGTCCGGCCCAACAGCGTATCCAAGTTCAATTGTGTGTGTGGCCCAACATCTTGTGCGATCGGCTACATCTTGTGCGATCCACAAGATGTTGTGTGATCGGCATAAATAAACACAATGTGCGACCAGTCTTGTGCGTGTGGAATCTTGGGCGATCCGGCCCAGTAGCAATAACGGCCCAACATGGACTATAATCACGGTCCAGTTAACAATCCTTGTGCGACTGGAGACCCCTTGTGCGATCAGGGTCTCTTGTGCGATCAGATCAGCTTGTGCGACTGATCTAGTTGTGCGAGTAGGCATCTTGTGCTACCGAGATGCCTTGTGCGAGTGGACCTCTTGATCGTACAAGAGGTCTTGTGCGACCGGTTCAATCATTCCACAAATCAAGCAATTCGGTTATAACAATTTATCAGTTTCCAATTTAACATGCTATCAATTAACATCTAACAGTTTCAAAACTAATCAATTATCGATCAAACAAGGCAATTATAGACTAACCCATAAGAACCCTAATCATGAACAATATTCTTAAACATATTTTCCAGATTCTTATGAACCCTAAAGATCTACCAACATGAACAATAATCATCCGGTTTATACTTCATCATGGCCGATTTCTAAGTGTTCGGCTCTTGGTTAATATCATGCAAATCCGATTCATAACAAGCCGATTTCATGATCATTATCATTCAACCTATATGTGAGCCGATTAACAAGAACATCACATACGATAATCATGCCTACACACTAACCATCATATCAAAACATGGATCACAGTAACATG
The DNA here is from genome assembly GCF_002127325.2 of Helianthus annuus. Lineage (NCBI taxonomy): Eukaryota > Viridiplantae > Streptophyta > Magnoliopsida > Asterales > Asteraceae > Helianthus > Helianthus annuus. The sequence goes on along the minus strand of NC_035443.2, from coordinate 23,113,759 downwards.
TAACAAAACATAGGGCACTAACCGTTTCAAGGAAAGATCCGAATCCTATGAACTTCGAGAAGGGTGGCTGCCTTCGGTTCGTGAGAGGGAGAGAGAGAGAAGAGCTAGGGTTGTGTGTTTTGTTTGAGAGTTGTGACAAATGAGAAAACAAAACTCAAGGGTGAGTTCTTGTTGCGTAGAAAAGGAGTGGGCCGGCCCATCACGGGCTGCCCCTTTGGTCCGATTACAAGGTGTGGCCCAATTGGCCTTGTGCGTTCCAGTAAGTGTTGTGCGATCGGTTCGTATTGTGCGTTTGAGCCAATATATACATACATTCATCACATTACACAAAGCACAAAATCATAACGTTTAATAATCGTAATAGTTCACATAAGCACGTAACGTTACACAGAAGTAGGTTCGAATTACGAGTTGTCACAGTGCTGCTCCTCTAGTATCTTCTCAAGCTGAGCCACACCCATACCTCTATGTGACACTTTGTTATGCTTCAACTTTTTCGACAATCTATCATCGCCACAGTCACCGGTAGTCTTACTACATCTACGGGTGTGTTCCTCATGAGACATTGAACCCATGCATTCTAAAACACACTTGAGTTTCATGTATAAATAGACAAAAGTTAAATCCTAGAAAAGATTCAATTAAATTCAACAGATACGAACGAATCGTAGTTAATAAATAGAAACCGAAACGTGCATCAAATTGCATACATTGCACAAGATTTACTTGACTTAATTACATGAACAAAATACAAAATTAAATGCTAATAAATTTAAAAAAAATCAGCCGCAGTAGTACCCTTGCGGACGTTCAACGGAGATTTGAAATCAAATATTATTTTTTGAGTTTTGACCGTGTTCATTCTTTATTATTATTAATTATTATTCCATATATAAATATATATATATATATTCCAGCGTGAACCTAATCCCATGCGTGAACTGCGTGAACTGATCTGGACCATTGATTTCCTTTTTAGTTGTTAAGGGTATAACTGTAATTATATAAAAAATTAGATTTAAATCATTATTTTAATAATTGAAATAAGTTACGTCTTTCCTATTTTAAATTCATTATCCACATTATCTTTTATTTCATTTTTATTTTTTAGATTTCACCACCAGAATTCGGATTATGATTTTTAAGATTCACGTAACCTTCATATTTCAACGGTATACACATGTGTACTTTGATATGAATTGAACAGTACACATGTGTACTCAGCATGGTACATATGTATAATTAGCTACATAATACATACATATAAACAAAACTTGTAAACCTATTTTATATTAAGGAAATAACAATTTCCATAATGTTTGCCAAACCAAAAAAACATATTACAAGTTCCAGTTTCGTGAAAACAATAAACGCAACATAATCGGAAAAATAAAAAAGACATAGTCTTTTACAACTATTCGCCGCGTTGTATGCTGAATAATCTTTATCGACCAAGCAAACAAACATACGTGAATCATCCTTATCGACCTCATACGTGAATCATCCTTATCGACCTTCCATCTCCACTTTCCTCGTTTACGACGTCTCCTATAATAACATAAAAAACTCAGCAATTAGTACTTTGCATAATTCATAAGTGTACATCAACAACTTTACACATTCAATACACAAAAAAAATATGAGATATCACAAAAACAGACGCTATACACATGTGTACATCGCATTAAAAACATAGCAAAACCAGAATACACATGTGTACAGCGCCTTAAAAACAGAGCAAAATCAGAATACACATAACAATTTCCATAATGTTTGCCAAACCAAAAAAACATACAATTACAAGTTCCAGTTTCGTGAAAACAATAAACGCAACATAATCGGAAAAATAAAAAAGACATAGTCTTTTACAACTATTCGCCGCGTTGTATGCTGAATAATCTTTATCGACCAAGCAAACAAACATACGTGAATCATCCTTATCGACCTCATACGTGAATCATCCTTATCGACCTTCCATCTCCACTTTCCTCGTTTACGACGTCTACTATAATAACATAAAAAACTCAGCAATTAGTACTTTGCATAATTCATAAGTGTACATCAACAACTTTACACATTCAATACACAAAAAAAATATGAGATATCACAAAAACAGACGCTATACACATGTGTACATCGCATTAAAAACATAGCAAAACCAGAATACACATGTGTACAGCGCCTTAAAAACAGAGCAAAATCAGAATACACATGTGTACAGCGCCTTAAAACCCGAGCAAAAATCAGAATACACATGTGTACAGCGCCTTAAAAACAAGCACAATCAGAATACACATGTGTACATCGCCTTAAAGCAGTGAAAAAACTAATGACACATCTAATAATGACGGTGTATAGTTATAGTCCATTCAAATAACACATCAAAACTGTAGTTCTGGTTAGAAATAGACTAGTACCTGAATTTCATGCTCGATGTAGTATAGTTCCCAACAGGCATTGCAACCTTAATGTTTCGACTTGAAAAGAAACTGAAATCATTACAACCCTGCAACAAATGAAAGTTGATATTAGTGTCTGAGTAATTTTGAGGACGATAACTGTAGCGCATCAAGGGTGTGTCTGGAAACAGGGGTGTCAGCCATGTGCAATTGACAGGTTAAGTCGTTAAAACCGGTAGCAAATCAGAACCTAGCCGACATGAAACAGACCGATATCACCAGTCCTAATCGAACCGGCGATCTCATCAGCAACATTTAACTTTATTAACTCAACAAAATATTAAATTGAAATATCAACTAACTCAAAATTATGTTAAACCCTAATTCACTCTTCAAAATAAACACCCATTCAGATTGAGCCGGTATACCTGTAATCGACGATAGATCTGTTCAGCTTCGCCGGTATATCTATTCAGATTCGCCACCGCTGACGTCACCGGCGGTAGATCTGTTCTGCTGCCGCCGTCTGTAACCATCATCGTCATCATCAACGGCACCCTCAACGTCCTTAATTACCGGAAAAACAAATGAAAGAAACAAAAAAAAACCAACACTTTGTCGATCTGAAGTAAAGAAGAGTGGAGGAGTGTTTACCGGAAAATCTCGTCGAAGAAGAATAAAAGTACCACCACCACCGCCATAGCAGTGGCGTTGCTTCAGCTCTCTCTATCTGTCGTTTCTCCGGTTCCGTCGCCACACAAGGTGGCTCCATTCCTTCTCAGATTCTCTCTCTAGATCAAGTAGGTTAAGTGGGTGTGTGTTCTGGTACGAGGGATAGTGTACGAACATAAGAGGGTGTCGGGGGTATATTGTCGGATAAGCCCCGCCGGGAGCCGATCTCCGGCAGGGAACCACGAGATAAAGGGGTTACGGGGGGTGGGTATAGTGGATAAGGGGGAAGAGGTGTTAAGATTGTTTGGGTGTGCGACGACCGGAGGTGTCGCCGGAGTAACTCCAGTTGCCGGAGGTGTAATCAAGAGGGAAAGTAGAAAGATGAACGAGATGAAAAGTGGGTGTCTGCCTGTGTGCGTGTTTGAAGATATGAGGAAGATAGGGTTTGAAGTTTTAAAAGGATTTTTACATGTGAGAGAGAGATTTTTTGTGGGATTTTGAAATATAAATACAGAGAGATTTTTGTGGGATTTATGCAATCAAGATGATATGAAAATTACACATATACCCTTATTCTCTTAATTAAATAGTAACAAATAACCAAATAATTACCATCATGCCATTCACTTAAAATCTCAAGATCATAAAAATCAAGGGCCCAGATTAGTTCACGCAGTTCACGCTGGAGAAATTGTTCACGTTTGAACCTAATCCTATACATATATATAAGCAAGTTTTTTATGCATAACTACTTGTACCTTGTGTTTTGTGAGTTTTTTTTTTTAAAAAAAAAACTTGATTTTTTACTTTTAACCCAAAGGTTTTTAGCTTTTGTAATTTTAACCCTACATAATTTGTTTTTTAACTTTAACACAAAACTAAACTTGATTTTTTACTTTTAACTCAAAGGTTTTTAGCTTTTGCAATTTTAACCTTACATAATTTGTTTTTTAACGTTAACCCAAAACTTTTCATTATTTGCAATTTAACTTCACAACTTTTGTCGCTTATACTTTTCATCTTGGCAAATTTTCGTTTTACATATAGTTCTAAATTTTTCGACTTAATACAACGCAACGTACAAGTGTGGTTCAACCTTTTTATGTTTTGTTTCAAATTTTACAAGTTAACACGGCGCAACGTGCATGTGTGGTTCAACGCTTTTACCTCTCTTTTTTCATGTTTGACAGGTTCGTCGCAACACGCAGATCCTAGGTCGAGTCAGTGTTGGTGGTCGATGACGGTTATGTGACATTCGTACTATTTGACACCGTTTTACGCCCCGCCACAACGCGGGGTGTGCTTTGGGGGTTTTCTAAAGAAAAAATGGTTATGCATATGGTTGTCGTGACCTTGGCTTTTGGGTTTTCCAAAAAAAATTGATTTTTTTACTTTTCACCAAAAAGTATTCCATAAATTTCTTTTAACCCAAAACTAGTTGTTTTTTTTACTTTTAACCCAAAACTTTTTATCTTTTGCAATCTATCCTCGCAACTTTTTTTACTTTCAACTTTGATCCTTCATAGTTTTCATTTTCCGCAAATTTTTCGTTTTATGCTTGGTTCTAAATTTTGTGACTTAACACATCGCAACGTGCGTCTTTGGTTTAACGTTTTTACGTTTTGTTCTAAATTTTGCGAGTTAACACGACGCAACGTGCGTGTGTGGGTGAACGTTTTTACATCGTCTATTTTTTTCCCATTTGACAGGTTTAACATAACGTGCGGGTCCTAAATCGACTTAGTTACAACTAAAGAATCCTCGACGCATTACGGCGGGTCTCAATTCTAGTTTAAATGAAATTAGATGACTACGACTTCTAACTCCACACATTACAAATATATAATATAATATAATATAATATAGAGTTAATATCAAGGATTGTCCTTTATCTTTATACTCATTTTCAGGCGCTGTTCTTTATGTTCAAAATTGATGAGTTTTGTACTTTATGTTTTCAAATCATACGCGTTTTGTCCTTTCGCCCTAACCCAGTTAGATTTTTCTGCCAAATCTGGTCATGTGCAATGCACATGAGTGTAAAATTGTCTTTTCATCCTATTCTTTAAAAATACATATAAAAGAAAAAACATATTATATATCATAACAAAAGCCCTCTTCTTCCCCAAATCAATCCCATTTCAAAACCCTAATTTCTCTTCAATAACAACCTGCAACAATCTGACTTGGACACTTCCTATTGATTCTAAGTTTTTTTACAGGTTATTGAAGAGAATCGCCACAATTCTCAAGTATTTATCAACAGGTGCTATATAGATTCACAATCACCAGAAAAAAAAATAGTATTGTTATATTTGGTGGAAATCTTATAAAAAGTCTTATATGTCGGTTATAGTCTGTATGTTTAAGTCCATATTTACCTAAAGTACTACAATCAAAGAAGTCATCATCTTCAGCCAACTCGGTTCCTGATTTACCCTTCCATTTTTGCAAATAAGTCAGGATCAGCGGATTGATATAAACTTCGATGGCGGTTGTTGATGATAGTTAATGAATACCATGTTCAAGTCAGATTGTTGAAGAAAATTAGGGTTTTGAAATGGGATTGATTTGGGGAAGAATAGGGCTTTATGTTATGATATATAATAGTTTTTTCTTTTATATGTATTTTTAAAGAATAGGGTGAAAAGACAATTTTACCCTCATGTGCATTGCACATGACCATATTTGACAGAAAAATCTAACTGGGTTAGGGCTAAAGGACAAAACGTGTATGATTTGAAAACGTAAAGTACAAAACTCATCAATTTTGAACATAAAGGACAATACCTGAAAATTGGTATAAAGATAAAGGCTCACTGTATAATATATATAATATAATAAAAGACAATACAAATTTTAATACATAATATAATATAATACAATATAATACAAATTTTCAATACAGAAAAGAGGTACTATGTTAAATTGTTTTATTAATCTAATATATATAGTAATCAAATGAATTATTATAAAGTCATCTTGTTATTTCTTGACTCTCGTCAGTTATTGATATATGTTGAAGAAAATTTTATGAGTATAAATTTACAAAATTAGTTCAATATAAGAAGAATTCTTTATATATATATTTTATAAATTTGGTAAAATATGATATTCATTCAATATAAAATCGTAATATTAAATAATAAAGACTAGTTTTTTTAAGTCGCGCGTTACAGCGAAACCGAGCAAATGATATTGTAAAACAAACGTGATTTGAAAATAAAACATGTTGTTTAGAAAGTCAAACCATTAGAACGATTTAGTTTATCATAAATTAATATATGTTGTGAAAATGAAAAAAAAAATTATTAAAAAATGATAAAGGAAATACATGATTTTAAAAAAGGAAAAAAATTAAAATTATGTTATTAAAAGTAAATATAATAATAAATTATTATAATATATTAAATAAAAAATAATAAAAAAGCTATATATTTTTATAAAAATAAAGTTAATATTCATGTTGCTTCACTAACAATATATATATATATACATATATATATATATATATATATATAGAGAGAGAGAGAGAGAGAAACGAGTTCAGGAGAAAACGGAAAAAAAATATGAGAACGGTGAGAACGCATCCTGGCCCATCACGTGGCGTGGGACATGATCAGGGTCCGAGGGTTTTTTTTGTCTTTTTAGTATTCTTCTTCTTTCCCTATTTTCGCGTTTGACTTGCTGGTTTATTTTTTGCGTGGAAGATAATTTTGGCGTTATCTAGAATCATTAATTACTTGGCGTTTTACTGTTTTTCTCAGATTTCTTCTCGTTGAATTAATTTTTTTTGTGTCACATAGTTAATTCTTTTGGCGTCATCGCTTTTTCCATGTCATTTTTTGACGTTTTGGGTCTTTTTGTTAATAATTGATTACCATAGATTAATAATTGATTACCATAGATTAATATTTTATAAAAAATATACATATATTTTTTTTTCTCCCTAAAAAAATATATACATAGATATAATAAATAACCTCTTTTTTTTTTTAACTTATAAAGATATATAAGTTGTTTTATCAAAAACCTTCATAGTTTAGTACTTAAACCTTTTTGTTAAAACTTTCTTAATGACAATTAAGATCACTAATCACGTTTAACCCCGTTAATCACCTCGTTAATTATACTTTAAACGTGATTAGATTTTTAGAAAATTTCGCCATAATTTCCCCTAAACTATGGCGTTTTCCACGTCTTAAAAACGTATTAGTTTCACGTTTAAGCCCATAATCACAATCAAGTTCCAAAGCACTACTTTTTCAAGTAATATTTTCCACATAATTTTCCATATAACTTTTGAACTTTATATATTCTTAATCACATTTTTAATAAGAAAATGATAGCACTTATTAAATCTTTTAATAGGTTTACTAGAAAATAAATTTAACATACTTTTAACACTTTTATAGTGTACATCATGATGTTTTTTTTTTTTTTATAAAAGTTATTTTGGCCATAAATCTTTTTCAAGTTTAATATAAAGTTCATGTATTATATGGATGATGATCTTGTTAAGATCTAAACATAAAAATGTTTAGATCTTCCTTGTTAGTCTAATTTACACAAGATCATCTTTGTAAACACTCTACTTTAACATAATCAACATTAACATAAGCATAATCTAACACATATTAACATAACCAACACAATATACCTCTTATTTATTAGACTTTTATTGTGAGATTAGAGTTTTTTAAGCTTGATTTTGTTGTAGGGTTCAAGATGATCAACGTACTTTAGTAAACTACATAATATAATAAGAAGCTTAAAAATAGATGTTTGAGGTCTTACAATTTTGCAAAGCTTAAGAAAGATAAAAGCTCCAAAGTGCTCCTTAATGACCTTCCATGCTTGTCTATACTTTGGATGAACTTATAATTGTTTAAAATGGTTTAATGTGGGATGTTTAGTGAATGAAAATGGAAAGAAATAGGGGTGTTTGGGCTGCCGAGATTTTGTGGGGGAAGGAAGAAGAAGATGTTGCAACTTTTGAAGTGTAAGAAAATGTGAGAATGTTATGGACATTGGTAAATTATAACATACAATCTTTCTTTAGTCAAATAAATCAATCAAGGCCATACTTTTCATTAAATCAATCTAGTGGAGATTATGGGGTTATGGCCGAAAGTATGGTCACAAGATATGGCCCCCTTTTTTTAATGAATTAAAACATGTGAAATAAATGTTAAGTTACTAGATATTTAGGTAATTAATCTAGTTAGTGTAATTAGGGGTTAATGATAGTTTAGGGTATTAAATAAAGTTTAATTAGTTTACTAGTATATTGGGTATAAGTTTTGGATGGTAAAAATACCACTAGTTCGCTCACCGGTTCGATATCGGGTGTTATATGAAAGTTATAGTTTAATACCGGGAGCTATGGTTTTAATTTATCGTAGAGGTTATGGCGTCTATAAAGTGCGTTCATGCCCTTCGTCGCTCGTTCAGACAGTTTTCGGAACTTGCTGGCATGAATAACGTGTTCAGGTGAATAGTGTTTTCAGCATTTTGCCAACATATTAGGACAGAGTTTGCAGTTTTCTCGTGACGCAGTGAATGTTTCAATATGGTTTAGCATATTTAACCATGTCGTATGATTTTTAGACTTTGTACGACCTAATCATGCAATAATTGAATCGTAATGAACGTAATTAAACGTTAAATCAAGTGCTTAAGTTGTACGTAATTACCATTATTTTTGCCAGTTGTCACATTCTCCCCCCGTTAGAAGAATTTCGTCCCGAAATTCAAGTCGTGTTACCGGTTGCAGGGGAGTCTTGAAACAGGTGAGGGTACTTGGATTTTATTTGATCCTCACGTTCCCACGTATACTCGGGTCCGTGACGCGAGTTCCAGCGAACTTTAACCAACTTCCTACGACTCCTCCGTGTCTTGTGCACTTTCCAGTCTGTAACCTCAACAGGTTCCTCTGTAAATTGGAGTTTGTCGTTAACGTGTATCTCGTCCGCTGGGATGACGACCATTTCTTGAGTAGGACTTTTCTTGAGATTAGACACGTGAAACGTGTCGTGTACACTACTAAGCTCTTCTGGTAGTTTCAATTTGTAAGCAACTGTTCCGATCTTTTCCAGTATTTCGAAAGGTCCAATGTAGCGTGGGTTCAGCTTTCCACGTTTACCAAACCTTACTACGCCCTTCCAAGGCGAGACTTTCAACAATACCATGTCTCCGACCTCGAAAGCTAATGGTTTGCGCCCCTTGTCTGCGTAGCTCTTTTGTCTATCGCGAGCCGCCTTGATACGGTCTCGTATTTGAATGATCTTGTCTGTGGTCTCCTGAACTAAGTCCGGACCAAGGAGTTGTTTATCCCCGGTCTCCGCCCAACATAGCGGGGATCGACACTTTCGTCCATACAAAGCTTCAAACGGGGCGGCCTGAATGCTAGTGTGATAACTATTATTGTATGAGAACTCCACTAAGGGCAAGTGGGTATCCCAATTTCCACCCAAATCCATCACACAAGCGCGTAACATGTCCTCCAAAGTCTGTATCGTTCGTTCACTTTGGCCGTCCGTTTGAGGGTGAAAGGCCGTACTAAGATTCAGTTGTGATCCAAAGGCCTTTTGAAATGATTGCCATATCCTTGACACGAACCAACCATCTCGGTCCGATATAATAGAAACAGGGACTCCATGTCGTGCCACGATCTCTTTGAGGTATATTTCAGCCAGTTTCTTAGTGCTATCCTTCTCACTGATCGGAAGAAAATGTGCGGACTTTGTAAGTCGATCAACAATTACCCAAATCATGTCGTGACCTCTTGAGGTTCGGGGTAACTTAGTAATGAAGTCCATCGAGATTTATTCCCATTTCCATTTGGGAATTTCAGGTTGTTGCAGTAATCCTGAAGGCTTTTGATATTCCGCCTTAACCTTGGCGCATGTAAGGCATTTCCCGACATAGGTAGCAATGTCACTTTTAAGCTTAGGCCACCAATAAAATCCTTTTAAGTCTTGGTACATTTTATCCGATCCCGGATGTATAGAGTACCTTGACTTATGAGCCTCGTCTAGTATAATCGTTCGTAGGTCACCGAATAATGGAACCCAAATTCGTCCCATAAAGTACAGTGTTCCATCCTCCTTTGGCACCAATTGTGCCTCCATTCCTCGTAAAAATTCGGCTCGTATATTTTCTGGTTTAAGCGCTTCTTGTTGAGCATTGTGAATCCGAGAGGTGAGATCGGTTTGTATGGTCATCTCTAAGGCCCGCACCCTCAGAGGTTTTGCACGTTCCTTGCGGCTCAAGGCGTCCGCCACGACGTTCGCCTTGCCCGGGTGATACTTTATCTCACAGTCATAATCGTTCAATAATTCGACCCATCGTCGTTGCCGCATATTCAAGTCCTTCTGATCAAATATATGTTGTAAGCTCTTGTGATCTGTAAAGATTGTACAATGAGTACCATATAAGTAGTGACGCCAGATCTTTAACGCGAATACCACCGCACCTAACTCAAGATCATGCGTGGTATAATTTTTCTCATGCACCTTCAATTGGCGAGACGCGTACGCGATGACTTTGTCCCGTTGCATCAACACACAACCGAGACCTTGATGCGATGCATCACAATAGACCATGAAGTCATCGGTACCGTCAGGTAAGGATAAAATAGGTGCGTCACAAAGTTTATCTTTCAGTATCTGAAAAGCCGCCTCTTGTTTCTCGCCCCAGTCAAATTTCTTATCCTTTTGCGTTAGGGACGTTAGCGGTTGAGCAATTTTTGAGAAATTCTCTATAAATCTTCGGTAGTAGCCTGCTAATCCCAAGAATTGTCGTACTTCGGTGGGGGTCTTAGGCGCTTCCCAGTTCTTTATCGCCTCGATCTTAGCCGGATCGACATGAATTCCTTTCTCATTCACCACGTGTCCGAGAAATTGCACCTCGCGAATCCAAAATTCGCATTTAGAAAACTTCGCGTACAATTGTTCCTTCTTTAAAAGCTCCAATATAGCTCTTAGATGTTGTTCGTGTTCCTCCTTTGACCGTGAATATATTAGGATATCGTCAATAAATGCGATCACGAACTTGTCCAAATACGGCTTACACACGCGGTTCATGAGGTCCATGAACACCGCTGGCGCATTTGTTAGGCCAAATGGCATAACGAGAAACTCGTAATGTCCGTAACGAGTTCTAAAAGCCGTCTTGGGGATGCTTTCTTCTTGTATTCTCAACTGATGGTATCCCGATCTCAAGTCAATCTTGGAGTAATAACTTGAGCCTTGTAGTTGATCGAACAAGTCGTCGATTCTCGGTAGTGGGTATCGGTTCTTAATAGTAAGTTTGTTCAATTCCCGATAATCTATACACATGCGAAAGCTACCATCTTTCTTTTTAACAAATAGTACCGGAGCTCCCCAAGGTGAGAAATTCGGTCTAATGAATCCTTTATCTAGTAACTCTTGCAGTTGAGTAGATAACTCCTGCATTTCTGACGGAGCTAACCGATATGGTGATTTCGCCACTGGTGCCGCTCCTGGCAACAAATCAATTCGAAACTCCACTTGGCGCTGTGGAGGCAGTCCAGGTAAGTCTTCTGGAAAGACTTCTGGAAATTCTTTCACGACAGGGATGTCTTCTAGCTTCGGCTCTTTGGTTTCCTTGTCGACTACGTGGGCGAGGAAAGCTATACAGCCTTTTCGGAGACACTTTTGCGCCTTCATACATGTAATGATTCGTAGGGGTGTCTCAAGCTTCTCCCCATGAATTACAAGCGTTTCTTCATTTGGGAGTGAGATGCGGATAGTTTTCTCATGACAAATTACTTCCGCCCGGTTGTCGGACAACCAATCCATTCCGACAACTACGTCAAAACTACCCAACCCAACGGGTAAAAGGTCGATAGAAAATTTTCGCTCCCCAAGATCGAGTGTACAACCCTTAATAACCTCATCCGCTTCGACTAATTTTCCGTTCGCCAATTCTATAGAATACGGGACATCTAGCTTACTCGAATCTAGGCCAAGTATATTCTTAAATTCTATAGATATGAAACTAAAATCTGCGCCAGTATCAAATAGAACGGATGCACAGTGTTGGTTTATAGGGAACGTACCCGTAACAACGTTCGGGTCCTGTCGTGCATCTCGGGCTCCGATCACAAAAGCTCTCCCACGAGCCTGGTTTTCCTTAGGGCAATCCTTCCTATAATGCCCGTTGTCACCACAGTTGTAGCATCCTTGCCCCTTTCCAGCTCCATTTCCGTTGCCATTGTTGTTTCCATTTCTGTTTCCAGTTCCATTCCCGTTGTCATTTCTACCTTGATTGTTGTTACCATTTCCTCCACGGTTTGTGTTTCCTTTTCCCCTTCCTACCCAGCATGTTTCCTTATAGTGGCCTATCCTACCGCATTTATCACACTTTGCACAACGGCCCTCATGATGATACTTACACTTGTCGCATTTAGGCAGGGTGCCTAAATAGCCTTTACCCCTAGTTTCGTTGGTTGCTGTGAAAGCCTTGCCACCTCTTGGTGGGTTTACTTCCCTTCGTTTGTTAGCATTGGTGCCGTCGTTGTTGTTCACACGCATACCCTTGTTGGAGTGTGAAAATTTTCGCTTTCCACCACTAGTAGACTCTACGTGAGTCTCTTTCTTTTCCGAACCCTTCGCAGGAATCTTCTCCATTCTCACTGCCTCCTCAGTGAGGCTCACTGCTAAGGTAACAGCTTGAGTTATGGTGGTAGGTTGTGCCGAGCTAACTAGACTCCTGATCTCGGGGTGAAGACCCCATATGTATCGTTCGACTCTTTTGAATTCCGGAGTGACCATATACGGAATCACTCGTGATAAGTCATGAAATCTCTGGGTGTATCCTGAAACGTCGGCACCTACCATTTCAAGGTGCCAAAATTCTGTCTCCAGCTTTTGCAGCTCAGCTCTAGAACAATATTTTTCTCTCATGCGTTCCTTTAATTCTTCCCAAGTTAGCCCGTAGGCTGCAACGTCTCCTAGAGTTTGAACCTGAAGGTTCCACCAAGTTAGAGCTTCGTCCACAAATAGCCCTGTAGCGTAAACCACTGTCTGTTCAGGAGTGCATCGGCTCATGCGAATAGTGGACTCAGTTTTCTCTGTCCATCGTACAAATGCCACTGCACCTCCAGTACCATCATAATTGAGAGGCTTGCAGTCGAGAAATTGTTTGTACGTGCACCCTGAAACGTTGAATAGACATATTATATAAACGACAAACCTGAGAACGCACGATTAGAATAGGAGATGTAACATTTAAGTTGTTATAAAAACACTTTCTATTACCATTTGTGGCGTTGCCACCAGATGTGCCTCCCTGACCTTGGCCGCCAGTTCCACCAGATCCGCCACTGTGTTCATTGCGGTTGGCCTCATATTGGGCGATTTCTTGCGAGATTCGCTCTTCAAGGAGCTGATTCAGTTCTGCCTGTGTAGTAGGCATAGGGTCTGAGGTGTCGCGCCTAAGGTTCCTCCGTTTTGGTGCCATAGTCTTCCACACAAAAGTAAGGAACGAGTTAGACAAATATTTAATAATGATAAATATTGTCGGCTAAAAAAAAAATAAATACTAATCATCACACCATCCAACCCAACAATGATCCACAACCAATCAATCACGCATAGAATAAAGCACAATGTGCAAATAAAGGAAATATAATACTGAACTTTCATATATATATATATATATCGACAACTTGATACATTGTTTTGTGAAGAAAACAAAAGGGCACGAGGCTACATTACCCCGGTCATGCAAGTTTATATATATATAAAAGTGGCAAAATATTTTTCTCCACATTGTTCTTCAAGGTCTTCAAGTGTCGTAGCTAGTACATAGTCTTCATATATCCCTCAAGAGTGGGTCTTCTAGTCCTAAGCATAAGTGCTTGCAAATAAATACCTTAAGGGTAGGGGGATGGGAGAGGGGTAGGGAAGATTAGACTACGAAGATAGGTACGCTCCTCCCCAAGCTTAAAAACAAATACTGCAAGAAAGGGCACTCGTCTGCTGTTAGAGCGCTAAGACGTGTGCTCTAATGAAGATGTCAAGGTCAACAGGTGAGGTATGGTGTGGTGGTGATGATGGTGGTAGTGGAATAGATGGCGGATGGTAGGCTAGGGGTGATGATGGCATTGCGTCAGCATGACGCTCCATCTCCAGATTCCCCTACAGAGAGTCTCAACCTATAGCTGCAAGGTGGGGATCTCGTCCTCGTCATTAAATAACTCCATAATAAAGGGAGCAACAGTTAAGTGGATCGCAACATTTGGCAATATCGCTACGCGATGATCGCCATCGGAATGGCCAATAATGATGCTTTCGTGGAACAGGAGTGGTGCGGCTAAAACATCGTCCTCCACAGGGACGTCTTCCGCAAAGTGCATGAACTAGTCCAAAGAGGTATCCATAAAGTCAGGGTCGTCGTAACCACCAATACTAGCAGATGAAGCTATAGTACCCAGGCAAAAATAATCCGTACAACATGTATGTATATATCAATAAATAATCTCATTATTTATTATATATATATGTATGTACAATTATATGTTTGTCAAATATAACCACGTAAGTTGTGTGAGTCGATCTAGTTTATCAAGTCTATCCCACATAGACTAAGCCCCAATTAATGTCGCCTAAACAATGCGAGGACATTATCTATTTATTTATTTTTGAAATACGTTTTGGGTAGTGGATCTTGTGCTTTGTGTATGCAATGAAAACCATGCATTTTGTAAATCCGTTTTCATGAGAGGATCCTAGTGATTGTAGACTAGACTCGAGAAGGAATCCTGGTTCACTACAATCGAAGCTCTGATACCAACCTGTCACACCCGTGTCAAAGGCGGAAGCGCGTAGTGTGACTTGATCGGTTTCCACAGCATACGATGTAAGTAAACAAACTATATGATATAAAACATACACGATGTTCATCCATTCCATAATGTAAAGATACAAGTCATAAGTTGTTTTGTAGCAAAAGACGACATAAGTTTATAAGTTTTACAAACAAGACTTGTTCAAAATAAAGTTTTTGAAATAACGAGGTTTTGCATCCTATGTCCCGTTCGAAGACGGAATATATGGATCAAACCCTCCAAAATACGGATGACATCGTCTTCATAGTAAACTTGAAACTTCATAATTCGTTGCACCAAGATCCACTTAGTTACCTGAAATACATGTAAGTTTGAAAACATCAACAAAAGTTGAGCGAGTTCATGTGTTTTAAGTTCGTAATCATCAAATGAATCTGTAAAACATTTGAAAGTTCAAGTATCGAAATCTGGTATGTAAAGCGTAAATGAACATGTTGATCATTAATGTGTAGCTAGGACATTAATATGTGTGCCGACATAGGAAGCCACCAACCCGTAAGCGATTTAGTACCGGTCCACCCGGCGAGGGTAACAAAGGAAACTCCATGTGGCCACACAAGGACCCATGAGTGGGGCTCGCCCTGTACCCGATAGATCTACCCCCTTTGTTCCGTGGTCTTAAACAAGATTAATGGTGCTTTAAGTATCAGCCTATGCGCACATGATCTACTAATTCATTTTGTTGCTTAACCATACCATAGTAACATGTATTTCCCCCCGAGAGTTGTAAAACCAAAAACGTTTAAAAGAAAAGGGGGACATGAACTCACAAGTTTGCGTCCGTATGTATGCTGGCAATTCGGGTATCCAATTAGCGCGTAATAACCTACAAGTGCTCTAACTCATTAGACACTTGGGTTTATGTTAATTTATGTACACGTTGCTCATCTTGAACATTATTGTATATGGAACCCTTGTGCATTTTAAATATGTTGACATTTGTTTTGTATGTTCGTTTTATTATATATATATATACACTTCTTGAGTTCATAATGTGTTAGAACGGGCATCGCCCTTTGTAAGTATCCGTGCTTCGCACGAGTATATGCGGGTATAGCATGTATAAGTCCTTGTGTCGTACAAGTATAAGTGGACCGAGTCCAATAGCGTCTTTGTGCCGTGCACGACGCATGTTTGTTGTATGAAATATATATTCCTCAAAAATATATATCTTTAAGTTCGGTGAACGTCATTCACAGGTATACGTATGATCGGTTTGTTTTAGGTATATATTTGTTTCACAAATATATATGTATATGTATATCTTTTTAAGATATAGTTGTTAAAATATTTATTTTTAACGTTGTATATATGTTAATGTACGTGTACGGTATTCATTGTGAGTGTACACTTTAACAAGTGTATATGAGTACATCGTTATGTATTCGCGTATTTCATATGTATACGTATACCGTATTCATACGTGTATGTATACCGTATTTATACGTGCAGGTATACCGTATTTATACGTGTGGTATACCGTATTTCTACGTGTAGGTAAACCGTATTTGTAATGTATTTTTACAATATATTTTATTAAAAATATACATGTATTTTTCAGTGGGCCTTAGCCCATGTCTTTTAAGTTGTTGGGCTTAATCCATATTATTAGTGCATTTGGGCCTAGCCCATTTTACATGTTAATGGGCTTAGCCCAACTTATTAAATAAATGGGCTTTTACTAGCCCATTATCAAACCAAGTATTCTTGTATTTTTACAAGTGTATTTTGAGTGCATTTTATATGTATTCGCATACATATATATTGGTATATGTGCACACTTGGCGATTTTCGTTTTACACTTTCCGAAATTTTTGGCGTCTAAATATATATATATTTCATGTCTAAAAATGTATTATTTTTAGAGTTCGTCGTAGGAGTCGTTACCATGTATTTTATTGTCCGGAACGCCCGCGTGTCGTCCGTGATAAGTATCCACCCCGTGTCGTGTCGATATGGTGACCGTTGCCGATGGCGACGCATTTATACGTTATGACATTTATTTGATATTTCGCGTCGGTTTTTTTTTTTGGTGTTATATGCATATATATTATTTGGTCGAAATATATATATTATTTGTACGGTTCGCCCGAGGTCCGATTGTCCGTTATCCGCGCTTCATGTCAAAGTGTAATATAACTTGCATTCGTTTTCTCATGTATTTTACATTCTTTCGTCGACATGTTTTTGGAGTTTGTTATGTGTAGTGTATTTTGTGTTTAGTTTGTAGAATCCTAACTCTAGTACATACACACAATACACATGTATTTATACACATACACAATAAAGGTTGTAAAATATACATATATTTTTTTTTCTCCCTAAAAAAATATATACATAGATATAATAAATAACCTCTTTTTTTTTTTTAACTTATAAAGATATATAAGTTGTTTTATCAAAAACCTTCATAGTTTAGGACTTAAACCTTTTTGTTAAAACTTTCTTAATGACAATTAAGATCACTAATCACGTTTAACCCCGTTAATCACCTCGTTAATTATACTTTAAACGTGATTAGATTTTTAGAAAATTTCGCCATAATTTCCCCTAAACTATGGCGTTTTCCACGTCTTAAAAACGTATTAGTTTCACGTTTAAGCCCATAATCACAATCAAGTTCCAAAGCACTACTTTTTCAAGTAATATTTTCCACATAATTTTCCATATAACTTTTGAACTTTATATATTCTTAATCACATTTTTAATAAGAAAATGATAGCACTTATTAAATCTTTTAATAGGTTTACTAGAAAATAAATTTAACATACTTTTAACACTTTTATAGTGTACATCATGATGTTTTTTTTTTTTTTTTATAAAAGTTATTTTGGCCATAAATCTTTTTCAAGTTTAATATAAAGTTCATGTATTATATGGATGATGATCTTGTTAAGATCTAAACATAAAAATGTTTAGATCTTCCTTGTTAGTCTAATTTACACAAGATCATCTTTGTAAACACTCTACTTTAACATAATCAACATTAACATAAGCATAATCTAACACATATTAACATAACCAACACAATATACCTCTTATTTATTAGACTTTTATTGTGAGATTAGAGTTTTTTAAGCTTGATTTTGTTGTAGGGTTCAAGATGATCAACTTGTACTTTAGTAAACTACATAATATAATAAGAAGCTTAAAAATAGATGTTTGAGGTCTTACAATTTTGCAAAGCTTAAGAAAGATAAAAGCTCCAAAGTGCTCCTTAATGACCTTCCATGCTTGTCTATACTTTGGATGAACTTATAATTGTTTAAAATGGTTTAATGTGGGATGTTTAGTGAATGAAAATGGAAAGAAATAGGGGTGTTTGGGCTGCCGAGATTTTGTGGGGGAAGGAAGAAGAAGATGTTGCAACTTTTGAAGTGTAAGAAAATGTGAGAATGTTATGGACATTGGTAAATTATAACATACAATCTTTCTTTAGTCAAATAAATCAATCAAGGCCATACTTTTCATTAAATCAATCTAGTGGAGATTATGGGGTTATGGCCGAAAGTATGGTCACAAGATATGGCCCCCTTTTTTTAATGAATTAAAACATGTGAAATAAATGTTAAGTTACTAGATATTTAGGTAATTAATCTAGTTAGTGTAATTAGGGGTTAATGATAGTTTAGGGTATTAAATAAAGTTTAATTAGTTTACTAGTATATTGGGTATAAGTTTTGGATGGTAAAAATACCACTAGTTCGCTCACCGGTTCGATATCGGGTGTTATATGAAAGTTATAGTTTAATACCGGGAGCTATGGTTTTAATTTATCGTAGAGGTTATGGCGTCTATAAAGTGCGTTCATGCCCTTCGTCGCTCGTTCAGACAGTTTTCGGAACTTGCTGGCATGAATAACGTGTTCAGGTGAATAGTGTTTTCAGCATTTTGCCAACATATTAGGACAGAGTTTGCAGTTTTCTCGTGACGCAGTGAATGTTTCAATATGGTTTAGCATATTTAACCATGTCGTATGATTTTTAGACTTTGTACGACCTAATCATGCAATAATTGAATCGTAATGAACGTAATTAAACGTTAAATCAAGTGCTTAAGTTGTACGGAATTACCATTATTTTTGCCAGTTGTCACAACAAACAACAGATAAAGAAAATTAAAAAAAACAAAGTAGAAGCAATTTATGATTTAAATATTCAGTGTCATCAGTATCTTTTTTCTTTTGAAACTACAAGAACTGTGACAAATAAATGGCGTTTTGGGTTTAGCGTTGTTTATTTTCTTTGTTCATATGTTGAAATGTCTTTGTGGATGTTGGAGATATAGATCAACCTTTTGTGGGTGGATGCTATCTGCCCGCCGTCTTCATTATAATCATCAAGGCCAAAGTAGCATTTACACGAGTATAGGTCTCTTCTTATCATCCAAACCTTATTCAAGAACAAAGATGACAGAATGACATATGGGTGTCATCAGTCCCTCTTTTTTGAATTTTGTCCATCTCATGCAGCAAAATCTTACTACACTCACGTAACAAATCATTTAGCAAAACTTCATGCAGAACATTACTGAGTATCAAAGAAAAGATGTTTGCCATCGTTGTATTTTTTGGTGTTTTACATTGAGTTGTATTTTTTAGAAACCATTGTGTTTTTTGTGTGTTTTTTTGGTGTGATAAACGGAAGGTGGTGAGACGTTTCTATTTCTAGAATTTATTTTGGCGCGTAGTTTAGGCGGGATATTATTTTTATAACAAAAAATGTAATTAACATTTATCCAGATGTAAGGTTTGGCGTTATATATTATGGCGTTTCATATTTTATGGCGTTTTTATAGCCAGAGAGCTTAAATAAAAACACAGAAAAAAGTACACAGTGATAAAATTGGCGTTTTGTATTTATTTGGCGTTTTATTTTTCAATGGCGTTTTATGTGAGGAATGATGTTTTTACTTTTTTACCCTTAATGAAGCGCGTCCACGTAATAAAATTGATGTTATTTACGAAAATGCCACTGCGTCAATCTAGTCCATAGATTGTTTTGATCGGACGATCCATAAGCGTTCTCACCGTTCTCACACTTTATATATATATATATATATAACGATTAAAATTATGTTATTAAAAGTAAAATAATACATTATTATAATATATTAAATAAAAAATAATAAAAAGCTATATATTATTATAAAAATTATGTTACTATTCATATTCCTTCATTAACAGTATATATAATTATCGTTTTTCTAATTTATGACATTTATACTTTTTCTGTTGATGTACTTTTGAGTGGATGTGCCTCGGTTCGATTCGTGATCGACGTAGACGGCATTCCACCGCCGTGCGACCCAGAGAACGACACACGAATGACGTGTCACACCCTGACTTTTGCGGAAGCGTATACGTGTGACTTGATCAGTTTTCATTGCATTCGATTATAATAAACAACTATATGAATAAAATGATGTTCATCCATTTATAAGTTTTAAAAATATTACAAACACAAGACGTTTAAGTTTCAACCAACATATCCTCAGGTTAAATTACAAACCAACAAAAGTGGATGACATCTAAACTTGATATTTACATCTTGTAAACAACACCAACGCCCAAGATCCATCTTGTTTCCTAAAATACATGTAATTTTGAAAACATCAATAAAAGTTGAGCAAGTTCATGTGTTTTGTATGTGAGCTCGTATAAACTTGTAATCATTTGTAAGTATGCCTTTGTAATCCGGTATGAAAGCGTCTATGAACAGATCAATTAATGTTTTGCAAGGACATTAATATGTGTGCAATGGTGCAGGAAGGCTCAAACCTTTGCAGATTTTGTATCGGGCCACCCGGCTGGAACGATATAGTCACCACATGGGACACTCCCGGACCCATGGGTGGGGCTCGCAACACCCAGATAGATCTATCACTCATGCCCCTCGGTCCTTATACAAGGATTAATGGTCTTAAGTGTTGTACCCACCATTCACATGATCTAGCAGTTCATTTCTTAGCTAACCATACCATTTGTAAACGTTTGAACATGTATTTCACCCCCGAATGTTATAAATCTGAAAAACAGTTAAAAGAAAAGGGGGACATGAACTCACAAGTTTGCGTCCTGCTGTCATGTATACTCAAAGGTTCTTCTTACGGGTCGTACAACTACCTACACACGTGCCATGTTTTATTAGACGTTTAGGTTGTGTAACGACTCTTAGTCTTAGTTGTTTATTAAGACTTATTTTTGGGAATTTAGTATTTTTTGAGTTATACGGTTGATATGTATTATATAATTCAAAATTATATAATTATTATTTTAAAATAAGAATGTTTTAACTTAAACTATTTTTATTATATTATTTGGAATATTGTTAAATAATATATTTATTTTTAACTTGCTTTGTTATGTATTTTCTCATATAAATATTTTTCCCAAGTATGGGTATACTTGTACTTGTGTATTTTCATACTTGTGTATTTGTATACGAGTATTTTGCCAAGTATGGGTAGTGTATTCTGGTGTGTATTTATACGTATAGGAATACGTGTCTTCTTGTATTTATTAAGTATTTTATACTTAAATTTTTGTATAATTTTCCGAAATATTATTTTTATACACTAAAAATCACCACTTATATTCTTAAAATATACATATTTCAAGAGAATTTTTGTAGAAAAATATCTATAAATTTTGCTTTGGCAAAAAATAAGTATACTTCCAAATATATCTCAAAAATAATATATTTTTAAGATTAAACTTAGAAAATATATATATTTCTTGTTTTCACCAAAATAATATATCTTTGAATTGTTTAAGAAAATATATATTTTTCTCCACTCAAAATAATATATTTTCTATTTTGACAAAATATGATATATTTTGTATTAGTTATAAAAATTCATATTTTACCGTTTATTCGGTTTCAAAGATACCGTTTATCACATTTGTTAAGTTATGATTTTATTTCTGGAATATATATATACATATATAGTCCAATGTCCATTTTCCGACTTGTCCAATATTCGGGTATAAATTATATATTTATTTTCTTGTGATTTTGGTAATATTTTATATTACAATTTTTGGTGTTTTGGTGTGGTGTATTATTTCCAAGTCCTAATTTTAATATAACTAATACAATCAATATACAAATAGCACATAATTTGTGACATCTAAATATATATTTTCCTAAATATATACTTAGTCATTTTTATTATCAAAAACCAACCTCCAATATTTGTAATTTTTGTAATAAAAATTATGGCAAATTTTATACTTAAAATCAAGATAAAAAATTACTTGTAAACACTTGTTTAAAAATATATTTCTAAGTGTTTAATTTTTACAAAAATTTTGCCATAGTTTCCCTTTAAAAATGGAGGTTTCCATGCTTAATAGCATATCATTTTCTTTTAAAAATTCATCATCAATTAACAATAATCTTCATTTAACTTACCATGAGCCAAAAATATGCATTTTATAAGATGTTATGAACTTAAAGTTTTGTAAAACTTTGTAGTCTTTTAACATGTTTTTTTAGTAAGCTTAACTAACACTAAAAACATGATTTTTACTTCTTAAAACTCCTTCTTGTAAAATTTCATCTTTTACAACTTGTAAGATGATTTTATAAAAATTAATCTTCTTGCATTCTTCATGATCCATACACTTTACTAGCTTTGTTTTAACCATTAAAACCTGATTATTTTCTTTAAAAACCAACTCCATATTAAATCTTGAAATAAACTTTAGTTTCTTTAAACTTTTATTTTTGAAATCTTACAGCTTTAAGATATATAACTTGTAGGAGTAATCATCCTACACATAAACAAGTTCACCTTCAAGTTCATAGTTTACATAAAGGATGATCAATATAAATTTCTCAAGATCCATCCTTATACTTGCTAGATCATGTGTTTAATCATCATCTAGCAAGCTTCTTATGGTGATCTACACCATAAACACAAGTAATCAACAAACAAGTCTACTGCATACACATAAACAACCTTGATTTTCATGTTTTTAAGCTTTATGTTCATGATCATCTTTATGTTTTCTTGAGATTCTTTAGTTTGCCAAGTTACATCTTACTTTAACTACTAAGATTATGAATAAAAACAAGATCAAAGGGGCTTACTACTAGCACTATCGCTAGGGAAGAACAAGAAACAAGTTGATGAAGAAATGTGGTGGATAAAAGCACTCCAAGATGGTCCTTCAACTTCCTATGCTTGCAACCTTCCTATATATTCTTAAGACACCTTGTAAGTACCTTGGATTACTTGAGAATGGACTAGAAAAATTATGATGGTGAAGGGGTGCTTGGCCGTGAGCTTCTTGAAGGGAGAAGGAGAGCTTTTGAAGTTTAGATGATGAAAATGATAAGTGATTTATGGATTCTTGGTTTTTATAAATTGATTTCCAACAACATTTTATACAAGGGTTATTGTGTTTCAAATCTATGCAACATATCATATAAAATATTCAAGAAAATCAAGGGGTGTGGGACCCACTTGTAACCGGTTAGGGAGAGGGGGTATCTAGTTAGGTTTCAATTGTAAGTTAGTTTAGTTAGGATTTAGATGGTTTAGTTAGGGGTTAAATGTGTTTAGGTGTTTTAGGATGTAATATGATGTTTAGTGGTAATAACTAGCTTTGTAACATTAAAACAATGCTTCTAGTTAAATTTTGGTGTTTCGGGTAGTGTCCGGTTGTTCGTTTGGTTACCGGTTCATTAAGGTGTTAAATTGTGCAGTTTAGTGTGCAATATGATGTCTTTTATGACAGTTTTGATTCCCGACATTTATCAAGGTATTTTGGACCATTAAACTACATTTCTGCATTATATTTTGATGTTAAAAAGCTGAATTTTGCTGTTTTCTGCAGAATTCTGCAGTTTTAGTGTGTTTCGGTCACTTTCTGGCACTTAAATCAACACTCGGAAGGCAGTTTTATGATCACTACTTTCCTACATACTATTCTAGTGTAACTCTTGGTTCTGGGCTCATTCTGTGTCTTAACAACTTGTCTGTCTGAGTACTGAACTCTCGTCAGTACTTCTAGTTTGTCTGATAACTGTGCCAACTTTGTTCTGTGCACTAATTGAACCACACCGTGTTGCATGTATTAATGATAAACAATCTTGCTACTGCTCTCTGTTGTTGTATTTCTTCATCCTCTTCCTCCTCTCATGTGCTCCTCTACTAAAGCATCCTCTCTTTTTGGGAGGGAATGGTTCCTCATACTGTACCTTAAAGATAAATATCTCTTCCTCAGTATCAGCTGAGTATCCTGAGGGGTTTGGCTGAGATGAGGTTCCTTCATCTTTTGGGGAACTAGTTAATTGACGATAAGCGTCAGATGTACCTTGCTCGCTCATATTGTAAACTAACAAATTGTCAAATAACACAAAACAATAATATACATATTTACACATAATCACATAGGTTGTTTCCTAACACAATTATCTAAAATTTAGATATCAGCGGAACACTTCATTGGCTTAAATCAGTGGTTGTAGCTCTGATACCACCTTCTGTCGCAGCCCCTGACCCCTAACCCCGGGAGCGGGTGCCGCGAGAGTTAGAGCTGGTGGTATCGGTGTTTATAAATTACACGGCGGAATACATCGGGACCGTAGTTAGGAAATATTTTTATAAGAGTTAAACACCAAACTTTTATAACTATAAAAGGGATAAATCCCAAGTTTCATTTGACAATACGTTTGTAGGGGTAAACCCTAATTATTGAAACATAAACTCCTTTTCTTTATTTGGTAACTTTTGTAGCCACAACTTTAAGCCTTCAGTGCTCTCCAGCTAGCTTTTATTGGCTTCACATTAAATTACTTGAAACGCGTTTTAAAAATGTTTTATCAGCAAAAAATACTGGCGAGTGCATCCCAGTTTAATCAAAACAATTTTATAACTTTACAGTATTGAGAGCGATTACAATGTTTATATCTACACAGTTACTCATTCAGTACTGTCAATCCTGACTTGTGGGTCATGCTACTCATTGGCTAACTCTTTGTCCAATAGTAACGGATTCCAAATAATGTATACAAAACCCCAACATACCGGGAGTAATTGGATAATACATAAACTCAATCACTGTTAGTTATAATCGAAAACATTTGAGGTTTTTATAAAAATATTTACAAAAAGAAAATGACTCACATTGTTGACTTAGGTGATACTACTATAGCTTCCTGGTGATTCTCCTGGTTATTATATATTAAAATTAAACAATGCACACGTGTTAGTAAGATAACCCAAATCACATTAACCGTACAACTCGAGACAGAACTCCAAAGACTGAGTCAGACAGATCCTTGACATGCATTATGGAGTCCTAGATCAATCGGGTGTAACACGAGACAGAACTCCAACGACTGAGTCAGGCAGAGCCTTGACATGCGTTACAGGGCCCTAGATCAATCGGGTAGGGTAACAGATACGTAATCAAGGGTTATAATACTTACAACGGGGCAGAGCTTCGCTTTTTAGGGGTATAATACCCGAGAGATTTGACTATCAGAGAGTTTGAGAGAGAAAAAAGAAAATGAACGTTGAACAAATGAGCCTCGACCCCCTTTTATAGGCTGCAAACGGACTCCGTCACGCCCGTGACGCCCCAGGCTACGCCTGTCGGGGGTCGCGAGCCGTCATAGTTAGGGTTTAGGTTTGTCGAGTCAGACCACTAGCTTCGACACGTTCAAGGACACGTGGCGCAATGAAGTTTCCGACAAGTAAGGGCGGTCGCGCCCCGCGAGACCCTTGGTCTCACCCGTCGTGGGCCGCGAGACATCCTATTTATTTGTTTTATTTGTTTTTTATAAATATTAAGGTATTTTAGGCCCGATAACGAGTATACGAGGTATAATAGGAACGTTTAGGGTTACGTTAAGGATTTTAGGATGGTTGTTATAAATAATATGGTTTTATGGAAGTGGAACGACGACAATAAGGAAGGTTTTTCAGTGAAGGATGTCAAATTGGCTTTAATTGAGGACAGAGGTGATAGTCATCCCCCTAACTTCGAATGGTGTAAATGGGTGCCTCTCAAATGCAATATTATGGCGTGGAGAGGTAATATGGATGGATTAGCTACGAGAGTTAATTAAAGAAGAAGGAATGTGAATATTACTTCGGTTATGTGTTCTCTTTGCGAAGAGTTTGAGGAAACGGTGGACCATTTACTTACTGCTTGTTCGATGGTGGATAGGGTGTGGTCGGCCTTTAGTGTTTGGTGTAACTTGCCTCAGATTTATGTTTTCAATTTCAAAGACATTATGGAGATTCACAAGTTCACACAACTCAGTAAGAAAGCAAAGACTCTCATCCAAGGATTGGTAATTATCTCGTGCTGGTGTATTTGGAAAGAAAGAAATGATTTGGTTTTCAAACAGATTAGACGAAGTCCACATGATATTTTAGTGGAGGTTAAATCGAGGGGTTTTGGGTGGAATAATAATAGATTGTATTGTAAATATATTAATTAGGTGGATTGGTGTAAATATCCGTTGTATATGCTGTAATTGTCTGCCCTTTGCCCGTTTGGATCAGGGGTGTTGTTTGTTGTTTGGCCTTTTGCCCTTTTAGGTGGGAGGTTTGTTTTCTAATGAAGTTTACTTTTCAAAAAGATAAAAAATAAAAAAAATAAAAAGCAACATTTGAATTTGTGAGATAAAAAGGAAAAACAACAGCAAAACTGCTAACAACAATAAATATTAAATGATAAAACATGAATAAGAATCTGGATAGCCAGCCTTCTATAGCTTCAAATTGAGATCAACATGTTCCCCTACTTCACCATTGCCTATTCCATGAGTCTTTGCTGCTGGAAAGAAACTATGCAATGCATGTTGGTTTGACCATTCTGTTTCAGATGAATCTCTTGTTTGACCCTAAACAAAAAGTCAAACCATAAGAAAAGTCAAAGTCAAATTAAATAAAAAGAAGCTAGAGAGGCGGGTCAATGGGTTGAAAGTCACCAAAGTCTACTATTAATGTGTACTTCTTAATCCGTTTGGTTCAAAGATTCGAATTTATCATATTGTTTCCTGAATCTTGTGTAGCACAATAGTTGTTTAAAAAATCTTTCGAAAAAACACAACAAGAAAGCATTTGGGAGTCACAACCTGACCAACCCATTTCAACCTGTTACCCAACCGGCCTGACCTGACACTTGACATGTCTAGAAAAGAACTCACTTGATAAGATGGTCTTGTTAACTCTCCTGCGGATGAAGGCAGCACCTTCTCTTTTAACCTTGTATGCGAAGGAGGTGAAGCTTGAGGTGGAGCCAATGTGAGAAAATCTTTCGCGAGATTTTCCTCGATAAATTTCTCGGCCTTTTGATCTTTTGCGTCGCCCAAACCTAAAAGGTTTTCTCTGAAACAAGATCCAAAGTCCAATTATTAAAAAAATCTTTAGAAAATCCAAAACCAAACATCTAAATACTAATAAATCAATTATAGATCAAAAGGAACCCTTTTTGTTACCTTCTACATGTAGTTGATTCATCTGGTTTTGAAATTGGAGAGAGATAAGCAGGAGGGATATTTTCCATTGAAAAGGGATATGGCCTCTTCATTCCAACCATCTGTTCACACCAAATGCATCAAGATTCACACTTCCACAATAATTAAAAAAATGTAAATAATTAAGTTTGAAAATGTGAAATAAATAGTATAACATAAATAATAAACCTTGTCTCCATCTGAATAAGATGTGTGCTTGTTGGCACAATAACTTTGGTTTGAAGGGGGCTCTATCTGAATATTACTCATGACAGATGATGATGATGTAGCTCCTAATGAGACATTCACCTACACATATCACAAAAAAAAATTATATTACAAGATTACATTCAACATTTTATTTATTGTTTCCACTTCTTTTTTTTAATTTTAATATTTACTAAAATTAAAAAAAAATATTAAAAAATAAAAACTCATAAACACCAACCATTGATGATCTTTGTGCATGAAACTGTGGCCATGTTAATGTATTCGGCTCCGGATACTGATACTGATAGTGATACTGATACGGATTTGAATTCCCACCATCAATATTATACAATCTAGATTTTGAAACCAAAGGGTGGCGGCGGTTGGGAAACGGCGGTGGTAAAGGAACTTCCGGTAACCGGAATTTAACCGAATTCGACGTCGAAATACCTGCATCTTTCAACTGTCTTTCAGTTATCATCCTCTCAAGCTGAGCCACACCCATACCTCTTTGTGGCACTTTGTCATGCTTCATCTTTTTAGAAGATCTACCACTACCACCACCACTACCACCACCAACACCGCTGTTACCGCCGCCGGTGTGCTCTTCATGAGCCATTGAACCCATGCAAATAATGAAATAAACCACACTGAAATATTTCATGTATAAATAGAGAAAAAAAAATATATGAATCTTAAACGAGATATTGGTGATCTAAACGGATCGTAATTATTATAACAATTATTATAACAATTTGGAGGATAAATAGAAACTGAAACGTGCATCTAATTATGTAGATTACATAAGATTTTGTTGACTTAAATACATGAACAAAATCCAAAATTAAATGCTATTAAATTTTAAAAATCAGCTGGTGTTTGAGCTGTCGGAGAGTTGGATGAGATCATTGAGGAAGAAACGACGGCGTTTGTATCGGAAAAACTTGCCAGAAATTCGAAATTCAAATTGTTAAACTTCCAATAGTTTGAAATGCACCGGAATATTCGGTTCACGCATGTTTTCAAATCTTTTCACATAATAATAAAAAAAAAAAAAAACCATGGTTTTCATACCTCCAAGTTACGTTTTAATTTCATTGATTACAATGAAAATAATAATCAAATAAATAATGATAGAGAAAGCACTAAATTCTACAAAATTAAATATTATTTTGTCAATTCTCATATATTTTTTATTATCAATTAACTTTGTACTATAAAGTTATAGCAATTGTTTTTATAAAACTTTTAGATAGAGTCGAGATCTATTGTCTCACTTTATTTTTTTTTTTCGTATGCATTAAAAATTTGTTTTATAAAACACAGTATATTATATGGTACAAATTTTTGATACAATAAAGATGTTAAATTTTGTATTATAAAATATAGCAATAGTTTTATATAACTTTTGTGTGGTGTGGAGTAGATATATGTCGTCTCACTATGTGTAATTTTCTTTTATCTCATGTAAGTTATAAAAATTTATATTATATATATATAGAGTTAGGTTAACGTACAAGAGCCCTTATTCTACATTACGTACGCGATCATCTTAGCCGTCAGATCTTCATCGCAAATTGAAATCGCATGTTGTTTTTTTTTGTAACAATTTCGCATGTTGGTTTTTTAACATGCGATTTCATCAAAATTACCACATGCGAAATTGTTACAAAAAAACAACATGCGATTTCATCAAAATTATCACATGCGAAATTGTTACAAAAAACTAACATGCGATATCATCAAAATTATCACATGCGATTTCATTCATGCTATTTTATAACATGCGATTTCACATCGCGTACGTAGCGTACGTTAAATCATTTTGTACAATACACTTTTTCTATATATATATAATTAATATACTTTTGCACATTATT
The DNA here is from genome assembly GCF_002127325.2 of Helianthus annuus. NCBI lineage: Eukaryota > Viridiplantae > Streptophyta > Magnoliopsida > Asterales > Asteraceae > Helianthus > Helianthus annuus. The sequence goes on along the minus strand of NC_035443.2, from coordinate 23,084,238 downwards.
ATACTATATAAGTACAAATTTTCAATGCAATAAAGGTGTTAAATTTTCACATTAATCTAATAAATGTTCACTGATTGAATCATTAATTGATTTAGATTTTAGTAAGTTTATGGATTTGTGTTAAAAGAAAATTTATGAGTATAAATTTACAAAATTACGTTATAATACAAGGAAAATGCATAGAGCACTTCTAAAATTTTGTAGAATATGATATAACCCAAGAAAAAAATCATTATATCAGTTATACTCTTTTTTATTATATTTATATTTAATAAGTTTATGGATTTTTGTTAAAAGAAAATTTATGAGTATAAATTTACAAAATTACGTTATAATACAAGGAAAATGTATACAGCACTTCTAATATTTGGTGGAATATTATATTTACCCAAGAAAAAAATCATAATATCAGTTATACTTCTATTTTTATTATATTTATAATTAAAAGAAAAAACTTTAAGATATTAGAGTTTTATGTGACAAGAAAGAAAATATAGTATAGTGGTAATGTTCTAAATTCTGTTAACTGAATAGGCAATTATGAAATATTAAATATTCAGAAATTAAGACGTCCTCAATAATAATATTTTATCAGAAATTTATAATAGAGTGTGTCTAAATGCACCTCTATTTTTAGTATTTATACATCTATTTCCAAAATTATCATTATTATTATATATCAATTGAAAACACCACTTTGCTATAGTGATATTGTCAATTTTTTTTCCTTTATCTTTCTTTCTTTTCTTTTTGTGGTTTTTTTCTATTTTACTTTTATCGTCAATTTTTTTTCCTTTATCTTTCTTTCTTTCTTTTTTTTTTCTATCTTTAATTTTCAGCATTGACTCTTACAACTCCTTAACTTTCTAAATAATTTTTAATCGAGTTTTACGTCTTTATTTTTATTTACGTGTCGATACAAACTTAAGTTGATTTACATTTCGACATGATTTTTTTGTGTTTATTTACGATTTTGCCCCCAGTATAAAATTCGTTTTAATATTTTTTTACAAGACTATGGTAGTGTTTTGTTTTAATTGGTTGGCTCGATTTAATTTTATTCGTCATGCCAAGCGTTAGTTTTTTAATCATTTTAGTTTTTTTAGCAAAAATATGGTAGTATTTTTTACTTTGTTTACTCAATGTAATTTTTTTTAAGATCGTGTTATGAGTAGTATGTACAAGTAACTAAAACACAGACGTACATGCTATGAGAAAGAAATATTCGGCTTAACCGCAACGCGGGCAGGCAAAACCTAGTTTTATAATTTTTTAAATTCCACCCTTTAGCTTTTATATATTATTATTTTGTTCAATTGTTTACGGTTTTTTTTTTTCATTCCCTGTTTGTTTTTTATTAAATTTTGATTGTTTTGATTAAGTTTCTTTCTTTTTTCACCCGAATGATTTTGTTTTGTATTATTTCATCTTATAACTTTTTTCCCACCCAAATCTCTACTTAGAAAATATGTTATTAAATAACTTATTTAGAAAATAAACTATTTTATTTTTTAACAGCTAATTTTTCCCCTAAATACTTACACCTCTCAAGAATTAAACATTAGTCTTCCCACAAGAGATCATTTATGTTGACTACTAGTCTATAAACTGAGTGGCAGAAAATATACTATTAAATATCAGTTTATAATGTATTTCCATACATTTAGAGATTATTTACCAGAATCAAAATTTAAAATTGTTTATCTCTTAATTTGCCATATGTTGATAAGTTTGATTAATTACTATTTATGTTTTTGGTTATTTTTGCTATAGTGTTAAGTTAATTCTATTCTTTTTAAATTATATTCATTTGACCAAAGATAATATTTTTATATTGTTATTCAATTAACATATTTAAATTATTAATTATTTTTTTCTAAAAAGGATATAGAAGATTATCTAAACTTATTTTATTAGTAGTTAGCGTTAAATACTTACACCTCATAATGATTGAAACTTGATCTCCGCATAAGAGATAATTATTGTTGACCACTAGGCTATAATCTGAATGGCAAAAAATAAACTATTAAATATCATTTTAATATTTTATAATGTATTTCCTTACATTTAGAGATTATTTACCAGAGGCAAAATTTAAAATTGTTTATCTCTTAATTTGACATATGTTGATAAGCTTGATTAATTACTATTTATATTTTTGGTTATTTTTGATTTAGAGTTCACTTAATTCTATTTGTTTTTAAACTATATTCATTTGACCAAAATAATATTTTTATATTGTTATTCAATTTAGATTAACATTAAATGTATTAAAATTATTAATTATTTTTTTCTAAAAAAGTTATAGAAGATTTTCTAAACTTATTTGATTAATAGTTAGCATTAAATACATACACCTTTTAAAGATTGAATCTTGGTCCTCCAAAAAAGATAATTTTTCTTGACTACTAGACTATAACCGAAGTGACAGAAAATAAACTATTAAATATCAGTTTAACACCAGAGTCAAAATTTAAAATTGTTTATCTCTTAATTTCCCATATGTTGATAAGTTTGATTAATTACTATTTATGTTTTTGGTTATTTTTGTTTTAGTGTTCAGTTAATTCTATTTCTTTTTAAATTATATTCATTTGACCAAAGATAATATTTTTATATTGTTATTCAATTTAGATGAACATTAAATGTATTTAAATTATTAATTATTGTCTTCTAAAAAGTATATAGAAGATTTTCTAAACTTATTTTATTAGTAGTTAGCATTAATATTTAATATTTTTTATATACTTGCAACTTTTATATTATTAGTAAGCATTAAATTTTTATATACTTACAACTTTTTTATTATTATTAGACATTAAAGTCAAATTCAAAACTATGAATACAAATGAATTGTAAATATTTAATTAATCCATTACGAAATTAGATTTAATATAAGTCAATTACAACTAATTTTCTAGTTGTTTGTTATTTAATGTCTTTATTTTAAATACTATGATCAGGTATACCTTTTTAAATTATAATATCAAAATCATTTAATTAAGATTTCAATCATTTTTATTTTTTGAAAAGCCGAATTTTTAAGTATTTTTTTTTTCACACCTTATCAATATATATAGACAAAATTACACAAATCAACCTATATGTTATATCTAAACTGCACTTTATACCTTTAACTATGAAACCGGTCAAATCTAACATTTATGTTCATATTTTTCTACAAAGTATAACCTTTAACACAAACAACTTTGTTTCTTGGTTAACTTCATGTGAAGATATTATTGTCTTTTACCTTGTCCTTTAATTTTTTTAGTATAAACAACAAATGATTTGAAGTTTGTCATCTTCATCCCTTGTTCATCAAAACCCTAATTCTCTTTTCATATTCTTTTTTCTAACTGCTGGTGGAATTTTGTACATAAAAATTATCAAGATTTAATTCAAACAACATCCATTGATCCACATAGAACAGTACTATAGCGTTATTAATTAAAAAATTATACTCCGATCCAATGTTTTAAAAACCGGTTTTTAAATCAAACCGGATTAGCCTAAAAAATGGTTCAATCGGTTGAACCGGGTTGTACCGAGCGGTTCAACCGGGTTGACTAGCTACCTCAATAATTTCATAAATTACAACATCAACTCAAAAGTTGATCCAAAAATGCATGATTACATATTAAAAGATGATCCAAAAGTAAATCTATAATAAAAAATAATTCAAAAGATAATCGAAAATCATTCAATTTTCCAACAAGCTCTTTTAAATGAAAGTGTACAATATGTTTAAGCCAATTGAGTGTTGAATACATCAACTATTTTTGTTTCATACAATATTAAATAAGAACTTTTTGTTACGAATAATCATAATATATAAAAATTACGTTAGATAAGTAACATATATAATAAAAATAAGTAACAACCCGAACTAAAATAACCCCGGTCCCATACCGGTATTACGTTTTAAACCGGTATACCGGATTTTACCGCCGGTACAAACCTTATGCCGTTTCACTTATTTACCGGGGTGTTTCGTACCGGATTTACATCTGGAAACGGTAATACCGGTATAACCGGCCGGTATTTACCGGTTTTTAAAACATTGCTCCGATCAAGTCCTTCCGTTTTAAAGGAATTCGAGTATAAATAACGGACCAAACACACATTTCAACTTTTCCACACACTCAACTTCTCTCACAATTTCTCTCTTTCTCTCTCCCGGGACTGTTATTTTCTCGTCGGAAACTGTCGAACATCGGAGCTCCGACCAAACGCTACTTTGCTCCCATCATTCGCAACCGGTACAATGTCTTTGTGCTTTCTGTTTAAATTGCCATTATTAATCCACGCAATTAGGCTATGGGGTGTGGGGGGCATGGATTGTAACATTATTTCCACATAGGACCATTAATTAAATGGCACACCATCCCCTCCTTGATTGATGGTGATTCCCATGGATTAAACCACAATTACCACGACCCTCCCATTTGATAATTTTAGACAAAAATAAATTAAAACATAAAGGAGATAGTGGTTTGGGTTATGACCACACCCTTAGGGTAGTGGTTTTGAATGGTGGATTAAAGATGGATGACATAGCGCCTATGTGGATGGTCATGGTGGTCATGACCACACCCTATAGCCTATATAAAGTCGTTTCAATTTTTGACCGAGCACGCGAAATATTCGGGAGCCTAAACTAACCAAGACTCGTTTCATTTTGAGAAAGGTGTCGTTCCAAATTTGAACCTCCGTGTTTACTTGGTGTCAAATCCTTCCTAATCACGCTCTAAACATCCTTCAAAATTAGGATTTTCTAGAGAAAATGGGAACCATGTTTGATGTATCCTTGCCTCTCGTATCTGGAAACACATCACAACATTGATCGACTATTTCCCTCTCTGCATCGCCTCCTACTCTGTTCTCACTGCCACCTCTTCACACTATTCTGGCTTGGCCATGGTTCTGAATTGCAACTGTAACGATTGGACTTGAATATTTTCCAACTGGATTTAATGGTCGAAAGCTTATGTTCTATTTTTAAACCATACAAGTGAGCAGAGGCGTCTCTGAGAATTCGCATACCCTGTTCTTTTGAAAAAATGTGACATTCCGTAATGTTTTATTATTATAAAAAAAGATCAAATTAGTATTGGGCTCAATAAAGCTAACGTCAAGTGGGCTAAATTCTAAACCATAAAAGATTATTTGTAAATGGGCATATATTGGAATTCGTATATGTTTACTATCTAAAAAATAACACACACACACACACAGATATATATATATATATATATATATATATATATATATATATATATATATATATATATAGAGAGAGAGAGAGAGAGAGAGAAAGTATAATGTACTTCAGGGCTTAACGTACATTAACGTACGCGACCAAAATAGAACGTGCGTAATTATTGTCCCATGCGTGATTATCACATTTTTTGATCAACTTAACTTGCGTAATTATACTTCCATGCGTGATTATCTCCAAAAAACTGCTCCCATGCGTGATTAACTGGCTCCCATGCGTGATTAACTGATCCATGCGTGATTTTTGCCCTGATCCGATGGTTACGCGCGTCGCGTACATGAAGTACGATAAGGTTTTTTGTTTGTTAACCTTTCCCTATATATATATATGTGTGTGTTATTGTTTTAGATAGTAACATATATCAATTCCAGTATAGGCCCATTTTTTAGATAGTAAACACATACCAATTCCAATATATATATATATATATAGGATTTTTTTTAAAATCGCATGCCCCTCTAAATCACGGGCCTTGTGCGAAGGTCCTCCCCGCACACCACCAAAGCCGCCATCGCAAGTGAGCGTTTGAATTGAATTTATAGATTAAGAAAGAGATGTGAGAGAGAGAGAGAGAGAGAGAGAGAGAGGGGTAAGTGACAATATTTCATTATTTTAATGTATATTAAAAGATTAACTAAAATGACATTAATACCCTCACATGCATTGCATATGAGGGCAGTTAACCAAGAAAACAAACGTTGTTTGTGTTAAGAGTTATACTCTGTAGCAGAACATGAACATAAAGGTTGGGTTTGGCCGATTTCATAGTGAAAGATATGAAGTGCAGTTTAGGTATAGCATAAAGATTGATTTGTGCAATATATACATATATATATATAGGGTTGGGCTATATAAAAAACCCTAAATATTTAAGAAACCCGGGAAACTCAAAGCTCCCGACTTTTTTTTTTTTTGAAAAAAATAACACATGTAATATACATGTTTTTAAGAGTTTTGGGCCAAAAAAATCAAAAAAGCGCCGAAGGGTTTTTTTTTTTAAAAAAAAACAAATTTCAGCAACTTTCAGCATTTTTTGTCTAACACATGTTAGTCAACGAAGTTTTTGGAACTTGTTTATTTTTTTAAAAAAAAGTACTCGGCGCTTTTTTGTTTTTTTTGGCCCAAAACTCTTAAAAACATGTATATTACATGTGTTATTTTTTAAAAAAAAAAGTCGGGAGCTTTGATTTTCCAGAGTTTCCTAAAATTTTTAGGGTTTTTTGTGTAGCATTATCCTATATATATATATATATATATATATATATATATATATATATATATCTAGAGAGAGAGAGAGAGAGAGAGATAGAGAGAAAAAGTATATCGTACATTAAGGCTTAACGTACTTCACGTACAATAACGTGTGTGATTTGTTCTATAACATGCGTGATTAATGTTTTCAATATGCGTGATTATTGTGTTTCAACATGCGTGATTTTGGATTTTTGAGTTATAACGTGCGTGATTTTAAAATGAACATGCGTAATTACCTGTCGTACGTTATGTACGTTAAGCCGTAATGTAAGTTAACCTTCCTCTATATATATATGGGTTGGTTAACGTACAATTTGTCTTAACTGATAATGCGGACGAGATTGAATTACAACATGCGATTTTTGTAGCTCGACATACGATTTTGTTATATAAAACAACATGCAATTTTGACTGTTTTATACGCCATGCAACTGTTTTTTTATAACATGCAATTGAACTTTATAACGTGAGGATCTTCAAATCTCGTACGCTCGTACGTTAAGGAATATTGTACAATACACTTTCTCTCTCTGTGTGTTTGTGTGTGTGTGTGTGTATATATATCAAAAAAACATCACAAACGCTGGTTGTTGTGACCGCTAAGATTTATGAGAAACTTGATCATACAATTGTATGTTCTTATATGCTGAACTTATGCAAAAGTTGATACAATTTCTCTAATCAACGGATCAATTTTTTCATATGTATAAACTTGATGAACATCATATATTTTGATCATACACGACACCTAATTTATTCGGACATTTGAAAAGCAATTTAAGAATACCATTCTATAATTATTAAACCTTCATATTGTTTCGCTATCAACTCGTGCAAGATACAGAATTATAATCTAGTTTATTTATCTAATATAATAATTTGTAAATTGTAATGTTTTCAATCTAGTTTATTTATCTAATATAATAATTTGTAAATTGTAATGTTTCCAATTTCCGAACTTAATTCTGGTGAAAATATGTATGAAATAGGTAGTAAATTATTAAAACAAATGAAAAAAAAGAAAATCTTCGTTATGTTTTAAGAGGTCGCAAATCTAGTAAAGAATATATAGCGATTAATTATGTTTCTGGGAATGGAGCGATATTTTGTATTTAACAAACACTAACGTTCCAAATTTTAGGATTGGATTACGAAAAGTTGATAAAAATATAAGGTTGACATATTATAAATAAATATTACCATGCATGCATGTGCCGACCAATAAAGTCAAATCATAAAGTCAAATATGAAACCTCCTAAATCCAATCCTGACAAAGATCCTCTTTCATGTCGTATAATTATTTTTGATGCAAAATATATAGTTATTATGAAACAACAATAGAACGATCATATAAGTTCTCAAAATGGTTAATTTCTATATAAGTTTTATGGCATAGCATGGATATCATTATTGAGTTTTATATGCCTTTCTTGTCACATTTTGGGTTATAAATAAATTGAAAGCATGTGACGAACTGTCTTTTTTTTAGTTTAATTAAATTTATATGATTAAAACGACATTCATCAAAATGTATAGATTTTCGTTTATATAAGACAGTTAATACAAGTACATAAAATATAGTTTTCCTAATAGTTATCTTCAAAGAAAAATAATACTTTATTTAAAATATTTAGGATGTTTATAATTTATATATATTATATATATATATATATATAGGTAGAGGATCCTGTACATTAATCTAGAAGTGTGAAAAGTGTAAGAAGTGTATTATAACACTATATATAACACTATATAACACCATATAAACACCGTATAACACTATGTAACACCATATAACACTATGTAACACTATATAACATTATATAACAAATATAACACTATACATCTATCATAGACATGCTATCAGACAAAATATAGTGTTATATTTGTTATATAATGTTATATAGTTTTACATAATGTTATATGGTATCACATAGTGTTATACGGTGTTTATATGGTGTTATATAATGTTATATATAGTGTTATAATACACTTCTCACACTTCTGGATTAATGTACACTATCCCTACCATATATATGTATGTATATATATATATATATATATAGAAACGGGTTCAGGAGAGAACAGTGAAAAGTGTGAGAACAGTGAGAATGGATCCTGGTCCAACACGTGGCAGGGGCCCTAATTGTTATGCGGGGGTACGATTGTTCTTTTATACGTTCCCTCCTTATTCGCGTTATAAATTTCGTTCAAATTAAAACTTCACAGATTTATTGTTAGCTGTTACCTGCTTTGCAAGCTTTCTCAGATCTATGGCGTTTAACGTGGATTCTGTTCGACAAAGTAATATTCGTTGGCGTTTTCTATTTTTCGTTTCAGCAAATCATGCAATAGATATGGCGTTTTGTTCTTTTATCATTGTTCTATGGTGTTTTTTTTTTGTATTATTTAATTTATAATGTGTTGTATGATTTTCCATAGCGTTATTCAATTATGCAGTTTAATCTCGTTTTAGTTGATATTTAATCTATTATTCATAACTGCAATTGGAATTTTCGATATTAATTTTAATTGTCGTTTACGTTTTTGTGTATTTGTTATGTTTTTACGATCATTGGCGTTTTTCGTCTATTTGATTAGTTTTGAATTTTATTTAGTAGTATTATTACTATTTTGTTAATTTGTGGAAACATTAGTTTTGTTAATTTTGGCGTTTTCATTATGTGTTTATTATGTCTTGTTTATTTTTCAATTAATGGCGTTTTAATGTATAATGTTATTACGAGACATCACTCTGTTTTTCTGATTTTTCTGTTCCTCCCTGTGTTTTCTCAGACGAAGTCTCTTCCTCGAGTCAAAGGCATTGCCCCAGAAATGGATTACCATTTATCACCCCTGACGTCAGTGAAGAACTAAAGCCCAGAAAGGACATGCTATTATCAAGCCTTGATGATTGTTATTCAATGTATGTTAAGTATGCTAAGGAGTGTGGGTTTTCAGTCAGGAAAGGGACTACAAAGACAAACTCTAAAGGTATGTTACATATTAAGTATTTTTTGTGTATGAGAGCTGGGGTATATAAGGACAAGAAGGTTGATACGTTGGACCCCAATCAAAAAGAGCGAGTAGTGCGATCTAACTTTTCCAAGAGGACTGATTGTGGTGCACTGTTATGTGTAGAGTATGAGAATGGATTTTGGAAGGTGTATAAGTTTGTCGAGGAGCACAATCATGAACTTGTTGAACGTCCTAATAAGCATTTTCTTCCAACTAAACGGCATCTCACTCAGCTCCAGAAGCATGTTATACACAGCATATCTAAGCTGAATTTGGGTCCTGTCAAGGCGTTTAATGTTATGATGACTTGTTTTGGTGGTTTTGAAGTTGTGGGCGCAAGCAAAGTTGAATTTAAGAACTATAAGAGGCAAATAAACTTGTTCATAGGGGAATATGACGCTGATATGGTTGTGAAACATTTGAATGAAAAAAAACATTCGCAGCCTAATTTCTCGTATGATTACATCACAGACGAAGACAATCGTTTGAAGGGTCTTTTTTGGTGTGATAATCAAGCCAAACGTAATTACCACGTATTTGGTGATGTGATTTCGTTTGACGCCACGTATCGTTCCAACAAGTAATTTTTTTATAATTCAACTTCTTTGTTTTTTGGCGTTTTATTAATTTTACATTCATGGCATTTTTTTATTTTACATGCAATGGCGTTTTTTTAGCTTACATGCAATGGCGTTTTACTAGTTTACATTCAATTGCGTTTTATTATTGTTTCATTTATCATGGCGTTTTCATATGCAGATACTCTATGGTGTTTGTACCGTTCACTGGTATAGACAATCATCACTGCAATGTTACATTTGGTGCAGCATTGTTGGCGTCGGAAACTGCTGATACGTATATTTGGTTGTTAAGAGTTTTTCTTAAAGCTGTAGGTTCTAAGCCAAAACTTGTTGTCACTAACCAAGATCCAGCGATGAAGAAGGCTATTTCTGCTGTATTTGTTGACACTAGGCATCGGTTATGCATGTGGCATGTGATGCATAAACTTTCTCCGAAGGTTGTTATGCTTTTTTTACCTTTGGCGTTTTAGTATTCAATGCGTTTTAAGATACATGGCGTTTTGTACCTTGTTACTGTTTTTTAATTACGTTTTGTCTTTTGTTTTTTTATATATGTGTGGCGTTTTCGTGTTATTTATAGGTTGGTGTTAGGCTATGCAATTCCACCAATTTTAAAGAACGTATATGTGGTGTTGTGTGGACGGATATTCTCACACCTGAAGAGTTTGAATTAGAATAGGAAATGGTTATTGCAGAATTCAATTTAGAATATAATGACTGGCTATCTGATATTTTTGCACTTAGGGAATCTTGGATCCCTGCGTACTATAGAATGGAGCCTATGTCTGGTCTTATGCGAACGACATCCAGATCGGAGAGTGAGAATCATTTTTTTGGTCAAGTGTGCAATTCGAAAGCTACTCTTGTTGAGTTCATGACGCATTATGAGACTACAATAGCAGCACAGCGTCACACATATCGTAAAAATGATCATGAATCTTGATACCAACCCCAGTTGAAGAGTAGTTACAAAGTGTTGGAAGGGCAAGCTGTAGATATATATACAAAAAGTATTTTTTGTGATGTTCAAGCAGAGCTTATTGGAGTTGCGGATTGCGTAAATCAACGTTACGAAGGTCAGCCTGATGGGTTTGTTAAGTTTTATGTAAATGACTTCTAACAGCTTTGTACATCCTTATTTGAGGTAAATAATGGCGTTTTGGTATTTATGGCGTTTTTCTGTTAATGGCGTTTTATCATATGCAATGTGTTCTTTTCTTTTTTAGTTTTTTTTAGACAAACATTCTATGCATGGCGTTATAGAGATATTGTTTTTGGCGTTTTTCAGGTATTGTTCCGTAAGTCTGATTGCACATGCAGTTGCTCATGCAGACGTTTTGAACAGTTTGGTTTGCTATGTAGACATATATTCTATGTTTTGAGACTTATGGACATTAGGGAATTTCCAAAACAATACATTCTGGATAGATGGCGCAAAGAGGCCTCCCCAAACTGCTCTCCTGAATTCTCAATTAGTCGTGAATATATGACTGAGCCTGATCCTGATGTGCAAAGTATGATGCGAGATGTTATTTATTCAACCAAATACACTTTGAACCGTTTATCTGGTAATAAAGAGGAGCTATCCTTATACAAGGATCATGTTCAATCTTATATGAAGAAGGTTCAAGATATGCAGATTGTTGCTCCTCCCGCTAGTTCTAGGGACAGATTTGCCGAGATAACTGGTCAATATAAAAATGGCAAAAATCCGATGAGAGTCCATGTAGGTTATAAATCCAAAGGTTCTGGTACTCGGAAGCGCCTGAAATCTAAACAGGAGATAGCAGTTGACAAGAAGAAATCAAAGTCGAAACCCGGGGCTAAAGAAAGACAGTGTCAGAACTGCAAAGCCTATGGACACTACGCATCAACATGCAAACAGGCCGTAATTAAAAGAAGATCGAAAAGGTCTTGGAGAGCCAGTGAAGAGTAGTTTGGCGTTTTGTATTTGTCATTCTTACAGATCACATACAGTTGTCTTCGGGACAGTTTAGAGGACTTTGGCATTTTTTATTTCAATGCTAAGAACACAAACATTTCTCAGTTTGGCGTTTTTTTTTTTTTTGCATATTTTCTTTTTTCCATCTCTTTGTTCATAACATGCTACTTCGAAGTTAAATAACAAACAATATAAGATTGGGCAAGGAAATCAAACGACAAAAAAAAAAAAAAAAAAAACAATAACGCCACTAAATAAAACTTCCATAAACTTCTATTTTTTGGTCGTGCTAAACTTAATAATGTTTTGCTGAACGAAATGGATAACATTGTTAATCCTCAGTCAAGAAAGATGTGTAACAATGTTATCCATCTCGTTTAGCTAAACTTTATAGAGAACAAAAATAGAATCTCCATGAATGGCTTTATTGAAGTTTTGTGGTTTTTGTATATTTTGGCGTTTATATTGAGGTGTTGCTCATTCCATAGAGTGAAAGTTTATTGAGAAAATTTTGTATATCAAAGAAACATGGATTTGAATCTTTAATATTTTTGGCGTTTATAAGATGAATGGTGTAGAGGAAAATATAGGTTTTTGTGGTTTTGGTTTGGATTTTAGTAATTCTGAGAGTTTGTTTATATAGGAAGTTTTTGGCGCGTTTTTTAGGCGCGATTTTTATTGCAGTAAATGCTAGTAATAAAGTTACGTCGTTTTAGTACTGTTTGTTCAGCTTTATCGGTTAAAAACAAAGTTTGGCGTTTTATATCTATGGCGTTATATTATGATGAAGTGTATGTTTGTTGAGGCGGATTTTAATAGCGTGAGTTTGGCGTTTTATGTTAAGTCAAAAGATCCTTTTACCCTTAATGAAGCGCGCCAGATTAATAAAAGTGATTTTATTTATGAAAATGCCACCGTGTCATCTAGTCCATAGATTGTTTTGATCTGACGATTCATAAGCGTTCTCTCCGTTCTCACACTTTTGAGAGTTTTCTCTAAATCCCGACTCTATATATATATATATATATATATATATATATATATATATATATAATGTAAGTATCTAGGGAAAACCCATTTAATCTAGAAAACTTGGGAAACCTGAATTGTGTGGACATGATTGATCCACATCATATATTTAAAACACATGTTCAAAAGGCAATTTGGTCATTTGTTCAAGCCATCACTTCACCCTCTTCCCCATCCCATCAAGTCACCTTTATTACCCATCAACCCATCACCTTTTTAATCAAAAAAATATACTATAGACCTTCCATTTCTTTCTTCCTTCTTCATCCTCCATTCCTTTCTTCCTCAAAAACCCTAACTCCATTCCTTTCTTCCGTCTTTCATGGCCGACCCACATGACTTCGCGTCTGATGTACGTTAAGCCGTAATGTAAGTTAACCTTCCTCTATATATATATATGGGTTGGTTAACGTACAATTTGTCTTAACTGATAATGCGTACGAGATTGAATTACAACATGCGATTTTTGTAGCTCGACATACGATTTTGTTATATAAAACAACATGCAATTTTGACTGTTTTATACGCCATGCAACTGTTTTTTTATAACATGCGAGTGAACTTTATAACGTGAGGATCTTCAAATCTCGTACGCTCGTACGTTAAGGAATATTGTACAATACACTTTCTCTCTCTGTGTGTTTGTGTGTGTGTGTGTGTGTATATATCAAAAAAACATCACAAATGCCGGTTGTTGTGACCGCTAAGATTTATGAGAAACTTGATCATACAATTGTATGTTCTTATATGCTGAACTTATGCAAAAGTTGATACAACTTCTCTAATCAACGGATCAATTTTTTCATATGTATAAACTTGATGAACATCACATATTTTGATCATACACGACACCTAATTTATTCGGACATTTGAAAAGCAATTTAAGAATACCATTCTATAATTATTAAACCTTCATATTGTTTCGCTATCAACTCGTGCAAGATACAGAATTATAATCTAGTTTATTTATCTAATATAATAATTTGTAAATTGTAATGTTTCCAATTTCCGAACTTAATTCTGGTGAAAATATGTATGAAATAGGTAGTAAATTATTAAAACAAATGAAAAAAAAAAGAAAATCTTCATTATGTTTTAAGAGGTCGCAAATCTAGTAAAGAATATATAGCGATTAATTATGTTTCTGGGTATATGGAGCGATATTTTGTATTTAACAAACACTAACGTTCCAAATTTTAGGATTGGATTACGAAAAGTTGATAAATATATAAGGTTGACATATTATAAATAAATATTACCATGCATGCATGTGCCGGCCAATAAAGTCAAATCATAAAGTCAAATATGAAACCTCCTAAATCCAATCCTGACAAAGATCCTCTTTCATGTCGTATAATTATTTTTGATGCAAAATATATAGTTATTATGAAACAACAATAGAACGATTATATAAGTTCTCAAAATGGTTAATTTCTATATAAGTTTTATGGCATAGCATGGATATCATTACTGAGTTTTATGTGCCTTTCTTGTCACATTTTGGGTTATAAATAAATTGAAAGCATGTGACGAACTGTCTTTTTTTTTTAGTTTAATTAAATTTATATGATTAAAACGACATTCATCAAAATGTATAGATTTTCGTTTATATAAGACAGTTAATACAAGTACATAAAATATAGTTTTCCTAAAAGTTATCTTCAAAGAAATATAATACTTTATTTAAAATATTTAGGATGTTTATAATTTATATATATATATTATATATATATATATATATATAGGTAGAGGATCCTGTACATTAATCTAGAAGTGTGAAAAGTGTGAGAAGTGTATTATAACACTATATATAACACTATATAACACCATATAAACACCGTATAACACTATGTAACACCATATAACACTATGTAATACTATATAACATTATATAACAAATATAACACTATACATCTATCATAGACATGCTATCAGACAAAATTTAGTGTTATATTTGTTATATAATGTTATATAGTTTTACATAATGTTATATGGTGTCACATAGTGTTATACGGCGTTTATATAGTGTTATATAATGTTATATATAGTGTTATAATACACTTTTCACACTTCTGGATTAATGTACACTATCCCTACCATATATATGTATGTATATATATATATATAGAAACGGGTTCAGGAGAGAACAGTGAAAAGTGTGAGAACGGTGAGAATGGATCCTGGTCCAACACGTGGCAGGGGCCCTAATTGTTATGTGGGGGTACGATTGTCCTTTTATAGGTTCCCTCCTTATTCGCATTATAAATCTCGTTCAAATTAAAACTTCAAAGATTTATTGTTAGCTGTTACCTGCTTTGCAAGCTTTCTCAGATCTATGGCGTTTAACATGGATTCTGTTCGACAAAGTAATATTCGTTGGCGTTTTCTATTTTTCGTTTCAGCAAATCATGCAATAGATATGGCGTTTTGTTCTTTTATCATTGTTCTATGGTGTTTTTTGTATTATTTAATTTATAATGTGTTGTATGATTTTCCAAAGCGTTATTCAATTATGCAGTTTAATCTCGTTTTAGTTGATATTTAATCTATTATTCATAACTGCAATTGGAATTTTCGATATTAATTTTTATTGTCGTTTACGTTTTTGTGTATTTGTTATGTTTTTACGATCATTGGCGTTTCTCGTCTATTTGATTAGTTTTGAATTTTATTTAGTAGTATTATTACTATTTTGTTAATTTGTGGAAACATTAGTTTTGTTAATTTTGGCGTTTTCATTATGTGTTTATTATGTTTTGTTCATTTTTCAATTAATGGCGTTTTAATGTATAATGTTATTACGAGACATCACTCTATTTTTCTGATTTTTCTGTTCCTCCCTGTGTTTTCTCAGACGAAGTCTCTTCCTCGAGTCAAAGGCATTGCCCCAGAAATGGATTACCATTTATCACCCCTGACGTCAGTGAAGAACTAAAGCCCAGAAAGGACATGCTATTCTCAAGCCTTGATGATTGTTATTCAATGTATGTTAGGTATGCTAAGGAGTGTGGGTTTTCAGTCAGGAAAGGGACTACAAAGACAAACTCTAAAGGTATGTTACATATTAAGTATTTTTTGTGTATGAGAGCTGGGGTATATAAGGACAAGAAGGTTGATACGTTGGACCCCAATCAAAAAGAGCGAGTAGTGCGATCTAACTTTTCCAAGAGGACTGATTGTGGTGCACTGTTATGTGTAGAATATGAGAATGGATTTTGGAAGGTGTATAAGTTTGTCGAGGAGCACAATCATGAACTTGTTGAACGTCCTAATAAGCATTTTCTTCCAACTAAACGGCATCTCACTCAGCTCCAGAAGCATGTTATACACAGCATATCTAAGCTGAATTTGGGTCCTGTCAAGGCGTTTAATGTTATGAAGACTTGTTTTGGTGGTTTTGAAGTTGTGGGCGCAAGCAAAGTTGAATTTAAGAACTATAAGAGGCAAATAAACATGTTCATAGGGGAATATGATGCTGATATGGTTGTGAAACATTTGAATGAAAAAAAACATTCGCAGCCTAATTTCTCGTATGATTACATCACAGACGAAGACAATCGTTTGAAGGGTCTTTTTTGGTGTGATAATCAAGCCAAACGTAATTACCACGTATTTGGTGATGTGATTTCGTTTGACGCCACGTATCGTTCCAACAAGTAATTTTTTTATAATTCAACTTCTTTGTTTTTTGGCGTTTTATTAATTTTACATTCATGGCGTTTTTTTATTTTACATGCAATGGCGTTTTTTAGCTTACATGCAATGGCGTTTTACTAGTTTACATTCAATTGCGTTTTATTATTGTTTCATTTATCATGGCGTTTTCATATGCAGATACTCTATGGTGTTTGTACCGTTCACTGGTATAGACAATCATCACTGCAATGTTACATTTGGTGCAACATTGTTGGCGTCAAAAACTGCTGATACGTATATTTGGTTGTTAAGAGTTTTTCTTAAAGCTGTTGGTTCTAAGCCAAAAGTTGTTGTCACTGACCAAGATCCAGCGATGAAGAAGGCTATTTCTGCTGTATTTGTTGACACGAGGCATCGGTTATGCATGTGGCATGTGATGCATAAACTTTCTCTGACGGTTGTTATGCTTTTTTAACCTTTGGCGTTTTAGTATTCAATGCGTTTTAAGAAACATGGCGTTTTGTACCTTGTTACTGTTCTTTAATTAAGTTTTGTCTTTTGTTTTTTTTTATATATGTGTGGCGTTTTCGTGTTATTTATAGGTTGGTGTTAGGCTATGCAATTCCACCAATTTTAAAGAACGTATATGTGGTGTTGTGTGGACGGATATTCTCACACCTGAAGAATTTGAATTAGAATAGGAAATGGTTATTGCAGAATTTAATTTAGAATATAATGACTGGCTATCTGATATTTTTGCACTTAGGGAATCTTGGATCTCTGCGTACTATAGAATGGAGCCTATGTCTGGTCTTATGCGAACGACATCCAGCTCGGAGAGTGAGAATCATTTTTTTGGTCAAGTGTGCAATTCGAAAGCTACTCTTGTTGAGTTCATGACGCATTATGAGACTACATAGCAGCACAGCGTCACACATATCGTAAAAATGATCATGAATCTTGATACAAAAGACCCCAGTTGAAGAGTAGTTACAAAGTGTTGGAAGGGCAAGCTGTAGATATATATACAAAAAGTATTTTTTGTGATTTCAAGCTGAGCTTATTGGAGTTGCGGATTGCGTAAATCAACGTTACGAAGATCAGCCTAATGGGTTTGTTAAGTTTTATGTAAATGACTTCTAACAGCTTTGTACATCCTTATTTGAGGTAAATAATGGCGTTTTGGTATTTATGGCGTTTTTCTGTTAATGGCGTTTTATCATATGCAATGTGTTCTTTTCTTTTTTAGTTTTTTTTAGACAAACATACTATGCATGGCGTTATAGAGATATTGTTTTTGGCGTTTTTCAGGTATTGTTCCGTAAGTCTGATTGCACATGCAGTTGCTCATGCAGACGTTTTGAACAGTTTGGTTTGCTATGTAGACATATATTCTATGTTTTGAGACTTATGGACATTAGGGAATTTCCAAAACAATACATTCTGAATAGATGGCGCAAAGAGGCCTCCCCAAACTGCTCTCCTGAATTCTCAATTAGTCGTGAATATATGACTGAGCTTGATCCTGATGTGCAAAGTATGATGCGAGATGTTATTTATTCAACCGAATACACTTTGAACCGTTTATCTGGTAATAAAGAGGAGCTATCCTTATACAAGGATCATGTTCAATCTTATATGAAGAAGGTTCAAGATATGCAGATTGTTGCTCCTCCCGCTAGTTCTAGGGACAGATTTGCCGAGATAACTGGTCAATATAAAAATGGCAAAAATCCGATAAGAGTCCATGTAGGTTATAAATCCAAAGGTTCTGGTACTCGGAAGCGCCTGAAATCTAAACAGGAGATAGCAGTTGACAAGAAGAAATCAAAGTCGAAACCCGGGGCTAAAGAAAGACAGTGTCAGAACTGCAAAGCCTATGGACACTACGCATCAACATGCAAACAGGCCGTAATTAAAAGAAGATCGAAAAGGTCTTGGAGAGCCAGTGAAGAGTAGTTTGGCGTTTTGTATTTGTCATTCTTACAGATCACATACAGTTGTCTTCGGGACAGTTTAGAGGACTTTGGCGTTTTTTTATTTCAATGCTAAGAACACAAACATTTCTCAGTTTGGCGTTTTTTTTTTTTTTTGCATATTTTCTTTTTTCCATCTCTTTGTTCATAACATGCTACTTCGAAGTTAAATAACAAAAAATATAAGATTGGGCAAGGAAATCAAACGACAAAAAAAAAAAAAAAAAAAAACAATAACGCCACTAAATAAAACTTCCATAAACTTCTATTTTTTGGTCGTGCTAAACTTAATAATGTTTTGCTGAACGAAATGGATAACATTGTTAATCCTCAGTCAAGAAAGATGTGTAACAATTTTATCCATCTCGTTTAGCTAAACTTTATAGAGAACAAAAACAGAATCTCCATGAATGGCTTTATTGAAGTTTTGTGGTTTTTGTATATTTTGGCGTTTATATTGAGGATGTTGCTCATTCCATAGAGTGAAAGTTTATTGAGAAAATTTTGTATATCAAAGAAACATGGATTTGAATCTTTAATATTTTTGGCGTTTATAAGATGAATGGTGTAGAGGAAAATATAGGTTTTTGTGGTTTTGGTTTGGATTTTAGTAATTCTGAGAGTGTGTTTATATAGGAAGTTTTTGGCGCGTTTTTTAGGCGCGATTTTTATTGCAGTGAATGCTAGTAATAAAGTTACGTCGTTTTAGTACTGTTTGTTCAGCTTTATCGGTTAAAAACAAAGTTTGGCGTTTTATTTCTATGGCGTTATATTATGATGAAGTGTATGTGTGTTGAGGCGGATTTTAATAGCGTGAGTTTGGCGTTTTATGTTAAGTCAAAAGACCCTTTTACCCTTAATGAAGCGCGCCAGATTAATAAAAGTGATTTTATTTATGAAAATGCCACCGCGTCATCTAGTCCATAGATTGTTTTGATCTGACGATTCATAAGCGTTCTCTCCGTTCTCACACTTTTGAGAGTTTTCTCTAAATCCCGACACTATATATATATATATATATATAATGTAAGTATCTAGGGAAAACCCATTTAATCTAGAAAACTTGGGAAACCTGAATTGTGTGGACATGATTGATCCACATCATATATTTAAAACACATGTTCAAAAGGCAATTTGGTCATTTGTTCAAGCCATCACTTCACCCTCTTCCCCATCCCATCAAGTCACCTTTATTACCCATCAACCCATCACCTTTTTAATCAAAAAAATATACTGTAGACCTTCCATTTCTTTCTTCCTTCTTCATCCTCCATTCCTTTCTTCCTCAAAAACCCTAACTCCATTCCTTTCTTCCGTCTTTCATGGCCGACCCACATGACTTCGCGTCTGATCTTCAGGCTTATTCTCCTAGCCGTGTATTCCGAAACAACTTCATCGGTGATGAATCACCGGTGGTTTACTTCCAGCAGGCTTCATCTTCTTCAGGTATGTGAATGAATCAAAATTCTGTTCTTCTTTTTTTAGGGGACAATTATGTTTTTTTTTGTTCTTGTTCTTTTTTTTTGGAGTCAATCATCTTTCTGGGTAATCATCTTCTTTTGGTTCCTGTTCTTCTTAGTCAATCATGAATACCCTGCCATTTACATGTTTGTTGGTGTGGTTGGAAGGATAAATTTGTTCTTTTTTACCAGACAATTGTGTTTTCTTTTCCAAGTAGTGTTAAATGTTTTTTTTTTTTTGGTTTTTTTTGCGGATTAGATGATTTGTTCTAGATCCTTTTGTTTAACTTATTTGAAGTTTTTTTCACATTTTTTAATATCTTGCACAACTAGGCAACCAATTTGTATTTTCCTTTTGTTTTGCTGGTGTTTGAAAGCCATGACTATACAAGTTTATGATTTATGGTATAATCAGGTCTTGGACATATCTGATGGGAAATTGAAGGCTGTGTTTTGGGCTGATGAGATCGCCAAGCTAAACTACAAGGCTTTTGGCGATGTGTTAGCGTTCGATGCTACTTACCAGACAAACAAGTTAGTAGCTATATTACACCTAATATATGGAACATGTTGTACATGTGTTACACATGTAGCTCTTATGTTACAACCTTTTCTGTTATCTTAAAACAATTTGTAACATGTGTTACAGATCTGCCTTTTTTTTAATTTCTGACAGTTGTACATGTGTTACATATGTAGCCCTTATGCTAAGAGGTTTTGGAAAAAAGATAAATTCATTGTTACTTCAAATCGATAGGCAATTCTAAGATGTGTTACACATGTTACAATTGTCCATTGTTTTGAAGTAACAATAAGCATTCTAAACAATAGGCAGTTGTAACATGTGTTACACAAGTAGCTCTTGTGTTACAATCTTTCCTAACAAACGTAAGACGTATTACATGTGTTACACATCTAACTATTAAGATAAATGGTTGTGAAAAAAGATATATTTACTGTTACTTCAAAACAAGAAGGAATTGTAACATGTGTTACATATCTGCAATTTTTACATTTCTGACACATGTACATGTGTTACACATATGGGCCTTATAGCAGGGGGTTTGGGAAAAAATATAAATTCATTGTTAACGATAGGGGATTTTAAGATGTGTTACACATGTTAGAATTGTCTATTATTTTGAAGTAGCAATAGGCATTCTAACATGTATCTGCATAATGTTGCGAAAAAAGATTCCTTCATTGTTACTTCAAAACAATAGGCAGTTGTAACATGTGTTAGACATGTAGCTCTTATGTTACAATCTTTCCTAACAAACGTAAGGCGTATTACATGTGTTACACATCTGACTATTAAGTAAGATAAATGGTTGTGAAAAAAGATATCTTTACTGTTACTTCAAAACAATAAGCAATTGTAACATGTGTTACAGATCTGCATTTTTTAAATTTCTGACACATATAGGCCTTATGCTAGGGGGTTTGGGAAAAAAGATAAATTCATTGTTAACGATAGGGAATTCTAAGATATGTTACACGTGTTAGAATTGTCTTTTGTTTTGAAGTAACAATAGGCATTCTAACAGGTATCTGCATAATGTTGCGAAAAAAGATTCCTTCATTGTTACTTCGAAACATTAGGTAGTTGTAACATGTGTTACACATCTTAAAATTGTTTATCTTTTTCAAATAACAACAGGCATTCTGACATGTATCTGCATAATGTTAAGGGTTGGATTAAGAATATGCATTTTATTTTGAGTTCTGACACCTGTTACATGTGTTACACCGACATGTAACATGATTTTATGCTAACCGCCCACCCTTTTTTTCCCAGGTACAACATGATTTTTGTACCATTCACTGGTGTAGACATCCACATGCATTGTGTGACCTTTGGTGCTGGGTTGCTTTTAAATGAGACTGTTGAATCTTATAAATGGGTACTCCAAGCATTCCTGAAAGCACATGGGACTGAACCCCGGTTGATCTTAAGCACATGAGTGTCACATATTACAATTGAAATAAAATGTTAACATGTGTTCATTACACTTATGTAACATGTTTCAATGAATATCACATGTTCCAATTGAAATAACATGTTAAGATTCGTATATATTTGCCTTGTTTTTATTTACTACATCGTATGTAACACATGATACTTACATGTTCAACCATGTGCTGCATATACTTACGTAAGATGTGTAACACATGTTACAATTGCTTATTGCTTTGAAGTAACAGTAAAGTTATGTACCTTGTTTTCTACTTCATCCTGTGTAACACACGTTACACTTGTTAATGAGTATCACATGTTACAATTGAAACAATATGTTGACCACCCAATGCTCGTCTACTACTTGCTTACAATTAGTAATGAATAAAACATGTTAACTAGTAACACATGCTTAACATTGTGTTGGCCAATTTGATAACTGATAACTGGTAACCAAATACATTTCCCACCATAACTATTGAACATCCAGACACTAACATATTACAGACAAGACCAGAATGGTCATATTGTATTTTGGGTTATGGCTGTAATTTAAAACAAAAAAATTCGTGGTGACTAGGATAGTTACAAAAACCACCACGTATATATCACCAGCCAGTTGACTTCTTATAAACAAAAGTTGTGGTACCCAAGATAACTATAAAAGCCACCATAGATGTTCACCACAAAAACCGTAGAAAAGACCACACTACCCTAGTCAGCGCGCCCCCCTAAATGAGGCGGCTTCTATCTTGCCTTTCAAAGTATTAGAGGGTGACAACAGAATATGAGTGGCATACTTCATCCGCAACTTTCTCACCTCCTTCATTTTCCTGCTCCCATTTGTACTAAACCCAGCTTCAAATGGTTCATGCACCCCCCTGAACTTTTCCATGTGCCTCATTAAGAAGATACCACAGTCTGTACCGTTCCCACTCGTGGCCCAATCAAGCTTCTTCATCTTGATTTCCAAACCCTTGATCACCGAACTCCTTGGATGGTTTACCTCCTCCAGGTAACGTACAAACATCTTCTTCTGGTAACATAGAACAAAGATCACACTGAGATGGTATACCATGTTACACACAATCTGATGAATATTGGCATTTTATAGTGTACTTACATATTTGTACGGTACTGACTTGTTGATGTAAACATCACTATCCTGTGAAGATGAAGTAACACATATTAGCATGCCTATTGTTTTGAAGTAACAATGAATTTATCTTATTTCCCAAACCCCTTGGCATAAGGGCTACATGTGTAACACATGTACATGTGTCAGAAATTTAAAAATTGCAGATCTGTAACACTTGTAACACATGTTATAATTGCTTATTGTTTTGAAGTAACAGTAAAGATATCTTTGTTCACAAGCATTTATCTTAATGGCTATATGTGTTACACATGTTACAAGTGCCTCTTTTCTGAAGTAACAATGAAGGAATCTTTTTGACAATTCTATTGTTACTTCAAAACTATTGTCAATAAGCAATTGTAACACATGTTACAATTGCTTATTGTTTTGAAGTAACAGTAAAGATATCTTTGTTCACAAGCATTTATCTTAATGGCTACATGTGTAACATATGTTACAAGTGCCTGTTTTTTTGAAGTAACAATGAAGGAATATTTTTGACAAGCCTATTGTTACTTCAAAACCATAGACAATAAGCAATTGTAACAAATGTAACACATGTTACAATTGCTTATTGTTTTGAAGTAACAGTAAAGATATCTTTGTTCACAAGCATTTATCTTAATGGCTACATGTGTAACACATGTTACAAGTGCCTATTTTTTTGAAGTAACAATGAAGGAATCTTTTTGACAATTCTATTGTTACTTCAAAACAATAGACAATAAGCAATTGTAACATGTGTTACATGTGTTACTCACATGCAGCGACCATGTAAATCAACAAGGGTAAACAAGACGTACCAGACGTGCTTTCACTCCTCGTGCGGACATCCGGTGTTTGAGCTTCCTCATCAATAACTATCAATGGCAACATGTGTTACATTCTTGTTGTTAGACCCCTAAATACACTGCCAATTATATGAACGCGTACCTGTCTTGTTTTCACTCCCAATCTACTCTCACTCAAAAAAAAAAACCAAGACATTCGAAAACACATATTTCTACTCTCATTCAAAACAAGTAACACTTTCTACTCTCATTCAAGAAAACACATATTTCTACTCTCATTCAAAACAACTAACAATCTTGTCTGTTCCGTCAATCATCGGAAACACCTACTGATCGATGAACAGTTGACTATTCCGTCAACATTTATCGCATAAAAAATCATCACCGATTGATGAAAAATCATCACCGATCAAAACACCTACCGATCGGAAAAAAAACGCAATAGCTAGATTTCCGGCAACATTTATCGGATTAAAAATCGATTGAAACTTACTTGCCTCTGCACTTGGTTCTTGATTTCTTCCATTTCCGGCGACTTTTGCCGGATGATAACAACCGAAATGTTGCTCCCATATCTAGGGTTTCCAATCAAACGAAAATCACTGTCGGTTTTTTCTTGTTTCGCGATTCACCGTAGCACTTTCTTCTTCTTCTCCGGTGACAGTCTCTTATCTGGTGCCACTTTCTTCTCTGGTGCCACTTTCTTCTCCGGTGGGATTGGGAGTTATGATGGTTGAGAGAGAATGACATTTTAGGTACAAAAGAAAATGGAGTGTTTGAATTTTTGGGTTTGGTTTTGATGGCTTCTTTCTTGATCTTCGCGCACCTCCTTCTCTTCCCATGCAGGTCAAATCACAAATATTATAATATATATAATGTACTAATATTATGGTTAATTTTACCTATATACCCTTCAAGTACTCTTGTTGACATCATCATTGTATTTAATTTAATTCAAAAAAGCTTCAAAATTTATGAGCCATTGGATGATCTTGATCAATGGTTATAGATTGGGTTTCTTAGGTTTTCTTAGCACAAATAAGTTTTCTATATATCCTTTTCCTATATATATATATATATATATATATATAGTTTTAGAATCCTGTAAAAAGATGAAATTTGTGAGAAGTATAAGAAAGAATATGATGTGGATACATGTCATTACTTGATTTATTATAACCTTTTAAAAATTGCACTATAATAACGAGTGTTTTTTTATCTTTAATATGAGTACCATATTGTTATACTTATATAGAGAAAAAAATTACGTTTCAATCGGATGTTTTAGTCCATGGTGTTTTGTCTATCTTGTTTTAACTGTATAGTGATTCAAGGTGTTATGTTTTACAGTAAAACACCATGAACGTATATAAGACACCATAATATTGCAAATACCATTTACATTCAATCTCGTTTTCCATGCTGTTTTATTTTAGGAATTCAAAACAATTATGGTGTCTTGTAAAAGGAAAAAGTTAGCACTTGAATTTAATGATATTTTTATTGCTAATAGAATGGCGTCTTTGTATACTTGTATGGTGTCTTGTTTTCTATGGCATTTTATTCTAGTTTCATGGTGTTTCTATATAAGAAAATGGTAGTTTGCTGAATTCAGTTGTATTTGCAATGTTATGATGTCTTATATACGTTCATGGTGTTTTACTGTAAGTAGTTTTATGAATTCAATGGTATTTGCAATGTTATGGTGTCTGATATATGTTCATAGTGTTTTACTATAAAACACAACGCCTTGAATCGCTATACAATTAATACAACATAGAAAAACACTATCGACTAAAGCATTCAATCGAAGCGTAACTTTTTTCTCTAAATAAGTATAGCAATATGGTACTCATATTAAAGATAAAAAAACACTCGTTATTATGGTGTAATTTTTCAAAAAAAAAAAGTTATGTATAAAAAAGTTATTGACATTTAAAAAAGACGGGGGAACTTGCATGTGCATTGCATGTGGGTTTTGAATTTAAAAATATTAAATTTACCTTTTTACCCTTAATATAGAAAATTAATTATTTTAATGATAAACACTATTTACAATTTTGCCATTATAATCTCAACCATTAGATTATAGATCAAAGGGTGCAGATTCCTTCCTACACTTCTCACAAAACACACCAATTTTACAATAACTCTACCCTATATATATATATATATATATATATATATATATATATATATATATATATATATATATATATATATAGGGTTAGGTTCATTTGTGAACAAGCCCCTTGATAATGAACTGTGTGAATATATAGGAAATAGTAAAATGAGAACCACCTTGAGTTGTGAGAAGAACTAGGTCTTCAAAAAGGTTTTTCAATAAAAAATCTCAAAAATCATTAAAAAAGTAACTTGTTCTAGAGAAAAAAAAACGTCGCACGCAAAAATTTACATTGGATGTAATTACATCACTGTAAACAAAATTTACATCAGGCGTAAACAAATTTTACATCAAGCGTGTAAGGCCTCGCTTTTTTTAACTTTCCTTATTTAGAAAGTTTGTCTTTTATTCTATTTATGGAAACTTGTATTCTCTTGTAATCGTACTTCATTCCAATCATTGTAATCCGAAGATTTGATCGTAATAAAACTTGAATCATTTACATAAATTATACATGCTCGTTCTACATTCATCTTATATACATGCTTGTTACACATTCGTCTCTCACGCAAACTTATACTTATTTTACATACAAATAGTTGTAAATACGTGTTTTAATATTATTTATACGTGTAAATACTTAATCATGCATTCATAATACTCGATTTATGGTGTCATACGTACTTTATACTTAATAACATGCTAAACATACAAGTTATAACCTAAATTAATTAAAACATCAAAGTATAGGGGCTGTTTTGTAAAAAAAATGAAGTTCTCCCCGGGCAACATGCGTCGCGGCACGCGGCAGCCCACACCCACCTCCTCCGCGTACCGCAGAGGGTATCGATCCGCAGCCAGCTTGTTCTTACACGCGGGTTGGCTAGTTTTTCACCTAATTTTCTCACCCAATTACCTTTAAACCTCATTTCACCTAATTTTTGTCCCACATCGCTTAGAAAACAAAACCTAACGGAGTATCTCCCTTATAAAAGAAGGTAAAGAAAATGTACAAAGTGAATCAGTTTATACTTGCATATTTAGCCATATGGTTAAATTAAATGGCAATTATGACCCTTAGTCTATGAAGAAATTCATTTTTAAGAGCTTTTTAAGTAGTAAATTTTGCGGTTCTTTTTTAGTTCGAGCTAGATCGAGCCGAGCCGAGCTAGCTCAAGTTCTAATCGAGTCGAGCTCGAGCCTCAAATCTCAGCTCGATCTAAAATTCGAGCTCGAACCGAGTTCGAGCCGAGCTCGAACTGGGTCTAGCTCGGCTCGTTTACAACCTTACAAGTAATAAAGTTGATGTTATTTACGTAAACGCCACTACGCCCTTCTAATCCATAGATTGTTTTATCCAACGGATGAGGGGAGTTCTGTCACACCCTGGCTTTTGCAGAAGCGTGGATTATTTTGGTGTGACTTCTTAATACCATAGCAATAATCATAACAATGCTATATGAAGATAAAACACAAGATGTTCATCCATTCATTAAGTTTAATAATACCATAACATCAATGTTTGAAAATGTCGACACTTAAGATAAGTTACAAACCATACTTGTTTTAAACGTGTTCATAAGACACCACAAAAGACTTTAAATAAAACGAGGTTTGGAGACATGTGACCCGTCCAGGAAAGGGTTACACCTCCCAAACCCTACGGCCCTGGATGAAATCTTTATTAGTACACAGCTTGACACCCATGCAGACACTTGCCAGATCCCTTAGTTTCCTGAAATACATGTAGTTTGAAAAATCAACAAAAGTTGAGCGAGTTCATGTGTAAGTGAATATGTATAAACCTTTGAAATATGTCTGTGTGAAAGTCCCTGGTATGTAGCAATTAAGGAAAAAGAGATCACCAATGGGTTGCAAAGCCACTGGTATGTGTGAAGTATACGGGAAAACTCAAACCTAGCGGAGTTGCACCGGGCTTCCGGCTGTAAGACACAGTCACCACTATGGGCCGCCCCGGCCTCATGGGTGTGGGCTCGCTACACCCAAATAGATCTATCACTCATGTCCCTCGGTCCTACGACGAGGATTAATGGCCTTAAGTTTCGCGCCCATCACTCACATGATCTAAGTAGTATGCCCTCCTTAAGCTAACCATACCATGTATAAAAATGTCCGTAATAATTGTAACATGTATTTCACCCCCGAAGTTGTAAAACTGAAAACAGTTAAAAGAAAAGGGGGAGCATGAACTTACAGTAGTGCGTCTCCTGAATCATATCGTCAACTCAAACTTGGTCCGCTACACGACAACCTACAACGTACTATTGTCTATTAGACGAATAGGCCGTGCCTTGCTTTTGTATTTTCGGGTTTGAGTTACGTTACTTTGTTATTATTCCAAGTCATAACTTCTTGTTAAAATAATAATAATTATTTTAACTTAAGTTTTATTTTTAGGGTTTTGGAATAATACTTAGGCAACTATTTCGTATTCATACTTCTCAAGTATTTTATAAGTGTATTTCCTTCCCAATGATGGGGGTATTTATACATGTATTCTGGTGGTTCCGAAAATAATATATTTTTAAGTTCCACTTAGAAAAATATATTTACCCATTTGTCGAAATAAGGTAGTCCCAAAATATATATTTTTTTCCCAAAAATAATATACTTTCATTCTTTGTATCAAAATAATATTTACCCAAAATATATTCGTAAAAGTATTTTCCGGAATTATGAATGTGACGGTATTTTGCTAAGTTACATTATTTTGCCCTAAATAATATAACTAGTTCACAAAATAAACAAATAATCACACAACCGTTTTAGTATAAGATATATATTCTAAATATATATTTATCCATTTTTATTTAAGAAGATCAACCTCCGACACTTGTATTTTGTTACAAAAATCATGGCTAAGTTTATATTCGAAACACAAGTTATAAAATATACTTGTAACACTTGTTTAGAAAAATATTTTCTAAGTGTTGGAATTTTTAGAAAATTTCGCCAGAGTTTCCTTTGTAAACGGTGGTGTCCATGCTTATTAGCATATCATTTTCTTTTCAAAAATTCATTCAATAAATCACAACGTATTATCAAACAACATTACACTAACCATGTGCAAAAACAATGCACTTTACATAATAACATGAACTTGGTTTTTAGTAAAAAACGCGTAGTAACTTAGTGGGGTGTTTAGTGGGTTTAGTTACCTTCCAAAGTGTAACTATTTCTTTAAAAACCATTTTCTTACAAAAGTTTAGTGTTTACAACTTGTAAACAATTTTTACAAAAATAAAACCTTTGGATTCTTCTTGTAAATACAAGGTTTTTACACTTATTTCATTTCCAAAAATGTGTAAGTGTATGTAAAAGTCATAATCTTTTAAAAATCGATTTTTAAACTTGGTTTATTTTAGAAAAGTCTTTTGTAGAACTCGGATCTACATGATCATCACTTACTTTGTTCACCAATATTTCAAGAAAAATTATTTTCTTCCAAGTTCATGCTTAGACTTAGAAGATGATTATTTCAAGTTTCACATAATCACCTTCTTAGTTTTGTTAAATCATGTTTCTATACATCATTTAACAATCTCAATATGGTGATTAACATCACACAACCAAGAATCATCATACAATCAACAACATGTTCACTACAACATCCTACTACAACATTTCATCATGTAATCTTTTATGTTCATGTTTCTTGTTTAACCCTTTTAGTGTTCTTGTTCTTTAGTGTTTTAAACATATCTATCATACTACAACTTTTAATCATAAAAACAAGATGAACAAGAGTTTAACAAGGACTTACTACTAGCACAAAGGCTAGGGATGATCTCTAGTGAAAAGATGAAGAAGATGATGGTGAAAAGCAAGAAATAAAGCTCCTTGAAGTTCCACAAGTTGCAAGCTTCCTTGAATCACCTTCTAGTCTTGAATGAAGCTCAAAAATGGATGAAGATGGTTGTGATATGGTGGAGGTGGTGGCGGTTGTAGTGTGGCCGAGAGAAAGAGGGAGAGATGAGTGAGAGTGGGTGTAATCTTATGAGAGATATGAAAGGATGTTGGCCATACTTATAATGATCCTTCACTATATTTTGTTCAAAACAATAAGAAACAATCCAATAAAATATTGAGATATAATCTAGGAAGTAAGGTGGTAAAATATGGTGGGTCCCTTGGGTGACCGAAATCGGGTATGGGGGTGGATGTAAATTTTTGATGATAGTTGGTAATGATAAGTTAGAATCCAAGTATATACTTACATATGTTAGTTAGTTGATATTATTGGGTGTTATGGTGTTCGGGGATCATGACTAGCCAAGAAATAATTAAACAATATGTTTGGCAAAAATTTGGTGTCCTGGGTAGTGTCCGGTTGTCCGGTTACACCGTTCCGTTAAAGTGTTTAATTATACCGTAAAGTGTCTTTTATATACCTTTTTGTGTCACAATTAATTCCCGGCACTTAGGAAAGCATACAGGACCATTCTGCCAATATTTTTGGCACATTACTAGCATATTAAATGCTGAATTTTTGCTGAAAATACAGAATTCTACACTTAAAGTGTGTTTTAGGCACTTCCCGGCACTTTAACTATCACCTAGTGACGCAGTTTTATGGTCCTTACTTCCCTACACTCCATACTAGTATAATATCCTGTCCCTGGCTCATACTGGCCTCAAAACATACTCTGTCCATGTGCTGGCGTTGTCAACATGTTTCTGAATTATTCGTTCAGTATGCTAACTGTGCTTTGTGCATCAAGTATGTCACTAAAGTTTGTGTGTAATAAATGGAGTGACTGTATGCAATATGATGCATATGTATGTATGATGCATAATTCATAAAGTAGTTTAAGCCGTCAGTTGAAATCAAGCACAGTCATTAAGCATATAATTAAAATTAATTAATTGTATAGTACCTGTAATTGTAAGGGTTGTCACATTCTCCCCCTGTTAGAAAAATTTCGTCCCGAAATTTTAGTTCTGCTACAAGATGCAGGGGTCTTGGGGAATAAATGTGGGTATTTCTCTTTCATACGATCCTCACGTTCCCATGTAAATTCTGGGCCGTGTCGTGCATTCCATCGAACCTTGACGAGTTTGACACTACTCCTGCGTGTTTTATTAACCTTCCAATCCGTAACCTCAACTGGTTCTTCAATAAAGTGGAGTGTGTCGTCAACATGGATTTCGTCGGTAGGAAAAACCACTGTCTCTTGAGTTGGGCTCTTTTTCAGATTAGATACGTGAAATGTATTGTGAACGCCATTAAGTTTAGCAGGTAAGTCCAACTTGTATGCTACGAGACCTATTCGTTCCAGAATTCTGAATGGACCAATGTATCTGGGGTTGAACTTCCCACGCTTCCCGAAGTGTGCCACACCCTTCCAGGGTGAAACTTTCAACAAAACCATGTCTCCCACCTCAAATTCCAGAGGTTTTCTTCTACGGTCCGCATAACACTTTTGTCGATCACGAGCCGCTTTGATGCATTCTCGGATTTGCATAATCTTGTCTGTTGTTTCTTGAACCCATTCCGGGCCAACAAGCTATCTATCACCCGCGTCTGCCCAGCATAGGGGTGATCGACACTTATTCCCACAGAGAGCTTCGAACAGTGCGGCTTGAATGCTTGCATGATAACTGTTGTTGTATGAAAATTCGACCAATGGTAGGTGAGTGTCCCAACTCCCTCCTAAATCCATTACGCAAGCTCGCAACATGTCTTCCAACGTTTGAATCGACCGTTCACTCTGTCCGTCTGTTTGCGGGTGAAACGCAGTACTCAAATTTAACTAAGAACCAAATGCTTCTTGAAAACATCTTCTGGCGTCGAGGGAATTGCACGTATAGAGATTCAAAAAAGAATCAACCTGATTGCCAAATCCTTGACACGAAGCGTCCATCTCTATCCGAGATAACTGAGAGAGGCACTCCATGACGTGCAACAATCTCTCGCATGTATATTTCAGCAAGTTTACTCGTGTTGTCTTTTTCCTTGATTGGCAAAAAGTGCGCAGATTTCGTTAAACGGTCTACTATCACCCAAATCATATCGTGGCCCTTGGGCGTCCTTGGTAATTTTGTTATGAAGTCCATTGAAATCTGTTCCCATTTCCATTTGGGTATTTCAGGTTGCTGCAGAAGACCTGAAGGCTTCTGGTACTCGGCTTTCACCTTGGCGCAAGTCAAACATTTACCAACGTATATCGCAACATCGCCTTTCATTCTTGGCCACCAATAAAAATCCTTGAGATCTTGGTGCATCTTATCTGCTCCTGGATGAATCGAGTACCGTGACTTGTGAGCCTCATCAAAAATAACATTCTGCAAGCCACCAAACGAAGGAACCCAAATTCGTTTCATGAAGCACAAAGTTCCTTCCCCGTTTGGTACCAACTGCTTCTCCATCCCACGGAGATACTCATCCTCAGTATTCCTTTCTTTGAGTGCTTCTCTCTGCGCGGCACGAATGCGCAATGAGAGGTCTGTCTGGACGATCATTTCTAAAGCCCTAACCCTTATGGGCTTGATCCTTTCTTTCCGACTTAGGGCATCGGCGACCACATTCGCTTTCCCTGGGTGATACTTGATCTCACAATCATAATCATTCAACAGCTCCACCCAGCGTCTTTGCCTCATGTTAAGCTCCTTTTGATCGAAAATATGTTGCAGGCTCTTGTGATCAGTATATATTGTACACCGCGTGCCGTACAAATAGTGTCGCCAGATTTTCAATGCAAACACTACAGTGCCTAACTCCAAGTCATGCCTGGTGTAGTTCTTCTCATGGACTTTTAACTGGCGAGAAGCATATGCTATAACCTTCTGCCTTTGCATTAATACACATCCCAAACCTTGACGCGAGGCGTCGCAATATACCACGAAGTCGTCCGTTCCTTTAGGTAGCGATAAGATCGGTGCGTCGCAAAGTTTGTTCTTCAACAACCAAAATGCTTCTTCTTGTTTGTCTCCCCAATCAAACTTCTTGTCTTTCTGCGTAAGGGAGGTCAAAGGTTGAGCGATTTTTGAGAAATCCTCAATGAACCTGCGATAATACCCAGCCAAACCTAAGAATTATCAAATCTCGGTTGGCGTCTTTGGAGTTTCCCAGTTCTTGATCGCCTCGATCTTTGTGGGATCCACATGAATTCCATATCCATTAACTACATGACCAAGAAACTGAACTTCGTGTAACCAGAACTCACACTTCAAGAACTTTGCGTATAACTTCTCCTTCTTAAGCAGCTCTAAGATGGCTCTTAGATGATGCTCATGTTCTTCTTTTGTCTTTGAGTAAATCAAGATGTCGTCAATGAACACAATTACGAACTTATCGAGGTACGGCTTACAAACTCTGTTCATCAAATCCATGAATACAGCTGGCGCGTTCGTCTGTCCAAACGGTATAACCAGGAACTCGTAATGTCCATAACGAGTCCTAAAAGCAGTCTTGGGAATACTTTCCTCTTGTATTCTCAACTGGTGATAACCCGATCTTAGATCGATCTTTGAGTAAAAACTTGTTAGTGCACTACGTCTATTGACTTCGTCTTGTATCATGTAATAGATTAGGATAGGTTAGAATGTCCTGTGCACGAGGTTCGAGAAACGATATGTAGTGAATTAGCATGTAGGTCCGCTTATATGGACATTGTCCATATAAGCGAACGACACTCATCACACAGGTTCGCTTTTAGGACAGTCCACATAAGCGAACCTTCACCACTATATATAGTGCATGTGTTAGTTCATTTGGCACGGACCTGATTGTGTAACGAAGTGCTGCCAAATTGCTTCCAGGTTGTAAACATTTTCAAGATCAATAAAGAGAAGCATTATATTTAGTTTGAGCGTCTGATTCACTGATTCCACCTTTGAATTAGATAAACGACTCTTCTGATCGACTCATTCAGGGTCAACGACGATCCAACAAGTGGTATCAGAGCTCCGGAGGAAGAGTTTAGCTCAAATTGGATCTGTTTTCTGTCTTCTACACCTTCTTTTTAGATTTGGACAAGATTTCACGGTTAAATTTGGACAAATTTTTCACAGAATGTGTGTTAGTGACTAATAACAAACCCTTGAAAGTTTCACATCATAATTCAAACTAAAAATGGACAAAATGGACCAAATATGCTTCGATTGGAGATTCGCTCTTTTGGACAGTTGATAGGTCCGCTAGTATGTTAACATAGGTCCGCTTGAAATTCAAAAGAGATTCGCTCGAAATAACCTCTTTGGTTCGCTTTTCAGACAAATTCACTGTTAGATTCGCTCGAGCAAACATATTCAGGTCCGCTTGAACGAACAATCACAGGTCCGCTCGAACGAACAATCACAGGTCCGCTCGAACGAATATTCACAGGTCCGCTCGAACGGACATCAACTGGTTCGCTCATCCGGAAACAACAAGGTTCGCTTATTCGGTCCATAGGAGATTCGCTTATTCGGTCCAATAGGAGATTCGCTTATTTGGATAAATAAGAGATCCGCTTATTCGATCAACTTGATTGGTTCGCTTATTCGGTCAACTTGTTTGGTCCGCTCATTTGTCAAAGTGATCCGCTTATTTGTTCAATCTGGTTTTGCTCATTAGTGTAATCTGATTTCGCTCAAGTATTTCCAGATTTCAAGACATGGGTAATGATGATCATGATGCCTGGTGGCGAAGAGACTATGCAAGATGGGAAATTAGAAAGTTGAATGACCCATTTCAAGAAGCCAAAAGAGCCAACAGATGGAATGAAGAGTTAGAGTGTTACATGGATCCACTGGGAAATCCAGTAGTTGATCCGTCAAAAGTGGATTTTGATGCAGTAACCAATTTGTTTCCAAGTGAGGGAACTTTCAACACACGAAGGTTATCTGATAAAGAGTATTTGCCGGATTTGGAGAAAAAGATAAGAGAAGTTTGTTTAGCAAGTCTACCGAAGGTGGTAGAATTCAAAAAGAGAACAGAAGAAAGGGTGAAAAAGATGGTTGAAGATATAAAAAAGGAAGCTTTTGGAGAAGTCAAAGCTGACGCAGATAAATCTAAAAAAGATGGAAAAATTTCAGATGATGATAGCAAAAAGGCCGATAATGAACAGATTCTGGAGTTACGCTTGAATTGTGAAAAGTTGAAATCTGAGAATGATAAACTGTTAAAATATTTAAACAGTTTGACATCAGAAAACAAAATTTTGAAAGAAAATGTAAAAGATTTTGAAAGCAAAAGAAAAACTTCAGAAAATGAAGATTTCTGGATAAAATTGGAAAACAAAAAACTGAAAGAAAATGAAATAAGATTTCAAGAACAGTTAAAAGTTATGGAAAATGAAAAATCTGTTCTTGAAAATCTTAAAATTGAAAATGAAAAATCTATCAAGTCTCATCTTGAAAGAATATCTCAGCTTGAAAATGAAGCTGAGAATTCAAGAAACAAGATTGATGAACTTGAAAAGAAATTGAAGGGTTTTGTGACTTCATCAGATAGATTGAATTTTCCCTGTCCAAAACCAATCAATTATGTTCCAATAAGTGACAATGTCACAAATTTTGACAAAGTCAAAATTGAAGATTGTGATGAAATATCTGATGATGAAAAAGAAAAAGAAGAAAAAAGAAAAACATTTTTGAAATTAAATGAAATGTTTAAAAATACTGTTTTACATTCTACTGAGAAAGGTGAATGCTCAATGCAAAAGCCTGTAAAGAAGAGTGTGGAACAGAAACAAAAAGATAAAAAATCGAAAAATTTTCAAAAAGAAAATAAAAGCTCATCAGATCAATCATCCAATCATTATAAAAAATTACAAAAATTTAAAAATGAAAACTTAAAAAATGTTGGTAATAAGTGGTGCAGGTTTGACCACAGTGCTTCAAAGTCAAATCCAGCTTTTCGAAGGAGTGATGATTACCACAAAGCCAGACAATGCTATGATCTGAGCGTTTGGTGTGATGGTGGTACATGGTATGATAACAGGGTGTGTTACAACTGTGGTTATCAAGGACACATCGTTGTTAACTGCCAAAGATGGAATTATGAGACGAGAAGATGCTTTAATTGTCAAATCAGAGGCCACATTGCCAGAGATTGCCCAAGGAGATCGATGGGAAGATCGAGGGTTGAATCTCAAAGAATGGTGAAGAAACCAGTCATTGTCAAGCCCGAAGAACAGAAGGTTCTGGAACAGAAAGTGAAGCTTTCTCAGGGGCAAAAAGACAGACTGCGAAAGAAAAGGAAGAAGGCCAGAGAATATCTGGAAAGGATTTTGTCCTTGGGTTCATCCGTTGGTAAGAATAAGAGTTCTGATAAATCGACTTCTTCGATTGCAAAATCAAGCAAGACGGGTTCATCAGATACAAATTTGAGGACAAAAGAGAAAAAGGAGAAAAAGAAAAGTGTCGGCGATGAATCTGACAGATCAAAGTCAGACAAGCCACACTCAGGCAATGAATCTGATTCCACAAAATCAGAAGAGCCACAACTTGAGGTAAAAAAGGAAGAAACAATTCCTTTAATGAATGATAAGGATTTTCAACCATTACAAGCCGCGAACAAAAAATCAAAAGGTGTTGATACTAGAAAAATGTTTAATAGCAATGTTAAACATATTTTTAGTAAGATGGCTGATGGTAAGGAAAAATGAGTAACATAATTTTATGAAGAAAAGAGAAAAGCTCAAAATACGCCTAAGACTGGTCAGGCTTGGGTGTCAAAATTGGTTGGTTAAAATTCTGACTTGCCGGAACTTCCAGGTTGGTAAGCGAGAAGCAGGTATCGGCATTTTTCTTGAGAAATTCACAGGATGGTAACTGTGATATTTCGATCTACTAGTGGGAAATCAAGGACATTAATTTGTACTTGATTTTCTACAAGTGTTTGTGAAAATTGATCTTATATTGTTAAAATTACAAGATGATGATGTAAACCCCTAACCTTCAAATGGTTGGGAAGCAAACTATTTTTCCAGAAAAACCATTTTGATTAAAACAAACTTAAGTGTTTTGAAATCATAATGGGGAAATAGTTTGTTGTAAGGGGGTGTGTTGATTGACTACGCCGAAACCCTCACGGCTGAACAAACATGATTACTGTCACAGATTGAGAAACGGTTTTCTAACTGTCAAAATTAATGGGTTGTAAATCATGGGGGTACATTATATTTTCTGCAAAACAGAGCATGAGATGCAGAAAATGGATGGCGAGACAAAGCTATCAGTATCGGGTTGTCAAATTTTTAATGATTTTGCATTCTAGGGGGAGAAAAATTGTCAGAAAATACAAAAACATTAGAAATTTTGAAAAATACAAAGACATGATAAAATTCGAAAATTTTGAGTTGTGCGTAAAAAGAGGAAATGATAGTACATCAGTAGACAGTTACAGTATGCTAAAGAAATGTAATGATTATATAGCGTTAAACAGTCTCACTGATGATATGTCGATAGGTTTTTATACACTTAGTAAACTTTTTCGGGATATAAACCTAAATTCAAACACTTGCTTATTTCGTGGGGAACACTACTTGAATATATAGGTAACCCCTGAAATCTCGTTTGAAAGGTCCCATATTCTGAGATACTAGGTCTTTATACTCAGTGATATATGGGGTATTATTCCGGGACTTCTGCTGTATGGAAGTACTGACCTAGTCCCCGAATAATACTTTCTGCAAAAATGCTTGAAACACAGCATCGCCCTCAGCAAGCTGATGAAACAATAAAATTGATAGTCGCTGCTGTTGTAATCAAAAGATCCTCTAAAGGGGACACACCAAAAGTCGAGCCGTCATCTCTCTGTTGAACGGAAGTTCTGACCTGAGCTCTCACGGTCTCGCATCTAACCCCTTACAGATATCATCTGTGGTATACTCACCTGTAAGACTGAATATCTGGGATTCTGGATACGGGAGTATATTCAAGAGGTGGGACACATGAATGAGTTTAAGTTCTTAAAACATCTAAATCGTATCCTGAATCAGTTGAAATTTGTATGAAAATTTAAGTGGATCAGTATATCGGCAATCTAAGTGAATTGTTTAATTCTTAATGTGTATCTAAGCTCAACGGTACTTGTAACTTGTCAAAAAACTGATATTTCTTTACTGCTTTATATTTTCAGAAAATACAAAAAGATTTTGATTTCTGCTTTATTTTCGACAACCGATATCTGAGTTGCTGAGTTTTAAAATCTAAGTAAGCTGATTGTGTTTCTGAAAATAAAACAAGTTCATTAATTTGAAACTTGAAATTTCTAGAAAAACTTCAAAAACAGTTTGTGATATCTTCAGGGTCATTAATTTGAACTTGAATGATTAACTGAGAGGGATTTGGATGTGTAGATGGTTAAAATCTTTGTAATAGAGATAGTTTACGATCCTGTTTGTTAATATTGTCAAAACTATGAAGTTTGTTGACAGGGGGAGTGTATTAGAGAACATGTTTAATGATTTCGAAAATATTGTTACTTATGAATGTTTGAGGATTACAGGAAAGATCCAGACTACGATCCCGAGAGCCGAGTCTAAGGGGGAGTCTGAAGACAAACTGAAAGTGAGGAAGAGCTTGTAGCTGGAAAGCTAGGTGTCGATCCCTAAAAGCACGGAAGCTTGATGAGAGGGGGAGCCAGCTGACTATGAAGTTGATCAAAGAAGAAGTTAGAAGGTTACTTACATTGTTACAATCTGAACAAGATGGCAAGATGATCAAGACTGAAGAGGTGGCATAACAGAGAATAGTCACTGAAGACTTCGTCAATATCCGAGGGGGAGTCTGTTAGTGCACTACGTCTATTGACTTCGTCTTGTATCATGTAATAGATTAGGATAGGTTAGAATGTCCTGTGCACAAGGTTCGAGAAACGATATGTAGTGAATTAGCATGTAGGTCCGCTTATATGGACATTGTCCATATAAGCGAACCACACTCATCACACAGGTTCGCTTTTAGGACAGTCCACATAAGCGAACCTTCACCACTATATATAGTGCATGTGTTAGTTCATTTGGCACGGACCTGATTGTGTAACGAAGTGCTGCTAAATTGCTTCCAGGTTGTAAACATTTTCAAGATCAATAAAGAGAAGCATTATATTTAGTTTGAGCGTCTGATTCACTGATTCCGCCTTTGAATTAGATAAACGACTCTTCTGATCGACTCATTCAGGGTCAACGACGATCCAACAAAACTTGAGCCCTGTAACTGATTGAACAGGTCGTCAATCCTTGGCAAAGGATATCTGTTCTTAATTGTCAGCTTGTTCAGCTCCCGGTAGTCGATACACATGCGAAAACTACCATCTTTCTTCTTAACAAACAAAACTGGAGCTCCCCAAGGCGAGAAGCTTGGCCTGATAAATCCTTTGTCTAGCAGCTCTTGAAGTTGCGTTGACAGCTCTTGCATTTCCGAAGGCGCAAGCCGATAAGGTGCCTTAGCTACGGGCGCGGCGCCTGGAACTAAGTCAATGTGGAACTCAACTTGTCTCTGAGGCGGCAATCCTGGCAAGTCTTCTGGAAAGACTTCAGGATACTCCTTCACGACTGGAATATCTTCTAATTTTGGTTCAGCGGCTTCTTTATCAACGATGTGTGCCAAGAAGGCAACACATCCTTTCTTCAAACACTTCCGGGCTTTCAAACAACTAATGATCCTCAATGGCGTATCGCGCTTCTCTCCATGAACCACAATCATTTCTCCATCCGCCATTGGGATGCAAATGGTCTTCTCCTGATATACAATCTCGGCTTTGTAGCTTGACAACCAATCCATCCCTACTACCACATCGAAGCTTCCCAACTCGACCGGCAGTAGATCTAGTGTAAAGTCGTGGTCTCCCAGCTCAATTACGCAACCTCTGACCACTTCACTCGTTTCAACTAGCTTTCCATTAGCCAATTCAATTGAGTATGGGATGTCTAACTTACTAGCAGTTAACCCAAGCATTTTCTTAAATTCTAGCGATACAAAACTATAGTCGGCACCAGTGTCAAATAGTACAGATGCAAAGCGTTGGTTTATAGGGAACGTACCAGTGACAACATTCGGGTCCTGGCGTGCTTTCCTCGCTCCAATGTTGAATACCCTTCCACGAGCTTGATTGAGTTTTAGGCATTCACGCTTGAAGTGCCCGATGTCTCCGCAGTTAAAGCATCCTAGTCCTCGACCGTTACCATCCCCATTACCGCCTTGATTATTGTTTTGATTGCGGTTACCATTTCTTGCTGGATTTCCGAAGTTACCGCGATTACAATTTCCGCTGTTGCGGTTCCCATTCCCGTTACCTCTGTGGTTGTTGTTACCAGATCCCCTTTGGCCACCACGGCCAGTACCAACCCAACAAGTGTCCTTTAAATGACCAATCTTTCCACAGGATTCACATTTTCTAACACTGCACCGGCCAGCATGATGATACTGGCAAAAATCGCATTTGGGCAGAGTGCCCATGTATCCTTTCCCCTTGTGTTCACTGCCAGTTTTTACCTCAGCTGGCGGGTTTGTATCCCTCTTCTTGCTGGCATTGCCGGTACTTTTCTTAAAGTTCGAGAACTTTCTCTTGTTTTCCCCTGAGGATTCAACATGAGTTTCTTTCTTCTTCGGTTCAGAAATTGAAAACTTGTTCAATATGATGGCTTCTTTTGTAAGTTCCACGCTGAGATCAATGGCTTCGGTAATTGTCGGAGGCTTGGAAGTTGTTACCATGCTCATGATCCGGGGTGCTAATCCCCAGATGAAACGCTCCACGCGTTTGAATTCGGGTGTGACCATGTACGGTACCACATGGGACAGATTATGAAACCTCTGAACATATTCAGCGATTTTTGGGCCGTCCATCTTTAGGTTCCAAAATTCCGTTTCCAGCTTTTGTATTTCAGCCTGTGAACAGTATTTCTTCCTCATGAGCTCCTTCAGCTCAGTCCATGTCAATGCATATGCCGCCGCCTCTCCCAGGGTCTGTACTTGCAGATTCCACCATGATAAAGCACCATCAAGAAAAAGCCCTGAGATGTAAGTAACTTGTTGTTTGGGAGCACACTTGCTCATCCTTAAAATAGAATCCGTCTTTTCTGCCCATCTGACGAATGCAACAGCACCTCCAGTGCCGTCGAAATTTAAGGGCTTACAATCCAGGAATTGCTTGTAGGTACAGTCGTTGCGTGGGTTATTGTTGTTGTTGTTTGAGGTATTCCTGCTTGTTTCTGCGCGCGAGGCCTCATACTGTGCTATTACTGCGGCAATTCGCTCCTAGAGTTCCACCTCAGTAGTAGGCAAGCGTGTGTCTCGTCGTGGTGGCATCTTCTAAAAGAAGATCATATTGGTCAGGTCATAGTAAGTATAGTAGATATGCATTTATAATAACATCCATCAATCTCATAACACATAACATCCCATGTTATAATATAAAACAAATAATCCAACAAAGCATGTAGTGAGAACGTTGCCATTGAGCTTTCATTAATCATGACCACAATATAGCTTTTACATGTTTCACAGTACATCATACATCAAAATAAGACCACAGGGTTACATCACCCCAAAATACAAGTCAGTCTACACTAATCATATACAAAAATGTGATCTTCCAATTTCTCACCAAAACAACCTACCTACACCAAACCAAAATATAGCTACGCTGATGGCGGAGGAGGAGGAGGGAAGAAAATCAAATGGCACAAACGCACCCAATCCTCCTCAGGTGCATGGATAACGCGCAGCAAGTAAGCAATCTGCTGCTCAGGGGTGAGGAAAGGAACATCAGAGTCAGGGGGTAGTGGAAGAGGAGCTGGTGGTGTAGCAAAAGGAGGCTGACAACGACACGAGGGAGGACGCGGAATCCTCTCCAACTCTTGGACCCGACGACTCAAAGCATCCTGCTGTAACTGCAGGGATATAAGTATGTCCTCTGTGGTATATCCGACATGGAACAGGTGATATGGGTCTGACAGGGGCATAACATTGGGCGATGACCACAAAAATGGCTCGCCCATATGTGCAAAAGGTGATGTAGTGCGAGGAAATTAAGACATGAATGGTACAGCTAATGACACCGACGGGACAAAAGCAGGCTGCTGTCTCGACGAACCCTCCCCAGGACGAGG
Source organism: Helianthus annuus (assembly GCF_002127325.2). Lineage (NCBI taxonomy): Eukaryota > Viridiplantae > Streptophyta > Magnoliopsida > Asterales > Asteraceae > Helianthus > Helianthus annuus. The sequence continues at coordinate 23,041,988 of NC_035443.2, read as the reverse complement.
TGGAGGAATGTCCTGGAGGAAAGTGATAGGAAGGTCGGTGCGATGGATATCTGACACATGGGGAAAATGAGAGGCAACATCAATCGGTGCAGAAATGGGTGCAAGAGAGGGGGTAACAGGTCTAACATATGGGAGATAATCATCATCATCGATCCACCCGTTGTGGGTGTCAGCGTATCGAGGATCAATGCGAGTGGCAAAAGGTGCATGGTCAGCATACACAGGGGCTGAATCAGGTAATATCGATGCAATAATGGGAATATCAACAATGGGAGGTGCAATGGCTGGTGCATCCACAACAGGCGGTGCAACGACTGGAGCATCATCAAGAACAGGGTCGTGCACAGGTACAGGGTCATGAGCAATAATAGGCTCTGGTGCCATGACAAGCTCAGGGTCGGCAAAGTCCATATCAAAGTCGGCTGGTACATCAAGAAGCTGATCAATAGGAACCACTGGTGCCTCCAAGGGCTGGTCATAAGGAATAAACTCGATCTCGTGATCGGAATCAAAATCAGGAGGAAAAACTGGATCAAACTCGTAATCGAACTCAGGATCAAACTCAAACTCGTGGGGTGAACCAGGTACAACTGACATAGCTGTATCAGAGTCGGAGTCAGTAGGATATCGATGCAATCCGACGGCGTGCAAAGTGGAAGATGATACTGACTCAAAAGAATCGGTACCGGGCTGATCAGATAAAATCTCCTCAGCGGGAGCCTCAACAGGTGGTAAAACGACAGCATCCACAACTGGAACCTCAACCAAAGGAATGGCGACATCATCAGCAACCGGGGCTCCACCCTCATGGTCGTCCTCAGGGGGACCCTCGACGAAAAGATCGATGTCGTCATCAGACACAACATCGAGTGGCAAATCCTCTACGGGAAATGCGGCAAGTGGAACAGGAGCAGGGATCTCAGCAAGAGGTAGATCCCCGACTAGAATACCATCAGCGAGCTGAACATCGTCTCCAACATCCGGCAAAGCAAAAGGCTGGAAGTCGTCATCATCACTGTTGTCAGTATCAGATGTATAACTCTCGGGATCTGTGGGCATCAGATCATCTGAGTCTACTACTATGGGGTCTAGTGTGCCAGTAACTCCACTCGAAGAAGACATGATGTCTGTAACAAGCAATCACGACAATTGCACATATATCAACGTATAATCAAATAAACAGGTAAGTTACAATAATGCAAATAATCGTCCTAGCCTTCCCCAGACTATCCCACCCAGTCTCTTAGACTAACTCCCTGGTCTCTAAGACCAACTTTCCCAGTCTCTAAGATTAAATCCCTGGTCTCTAAGACCAACCTCCCAGTCTCTAAGACTAAACCTCCCCAATCTCTAAGATTGGACCCCCCAGTCTCTAAGACTGAACCTCCCCAGCCTCTAAGGCTGAACTCCTTCAGTCTCTAAGACTGAAACTCCCCAGCCTCTAAGGCTGAACTCCCTCAGTCTCTAAGACTAAATATAAATTTTGAAATGTGTATTTGTGCCCTTTATTTGTAAAAATGTTTGTACCCTGGATCTGGACGTTAGTGTATGCAATGTAAAAATATTTTCGTGAGAGCCCTAGTGATCATAATCTAGACTCGCGATAGAATCCTAGTTCGCTATGATCGTGGCTCTGATACCAAGCTGTCACACCCTGGCTTTTGCGGAAGCGTTGATTATTTTGGTGTGATTTCTTAATAGCATAGCAATAATCATAACAATGCTATATGAAGATAACACAAGATGTTCATCCATTCATTAAGTTTAATAATACCATAACATCAATGTTTGAAAATGTCGACACTTAAGATAAGTTACAAACCATACTTGTTTTAAACGTGTTCATAAGACACCACAAAAGACTTATAAAACGAGGTTTGGAGACATGTGACCCGTCCAGGAAAGGGTTACACCTCCCAAACCCTACGGCCCTGGATGACATCTTTATTAGTACGCAGCTTGACACCCATGCAGACACTTGCCAGATCCCTTAGTTTCCTGAAATACATGTAGTTTGAAAAATCAACAAAAGTTGAGCGAGTTCATGTGTAAGTGAGTATGTATAAACCTTTGAAATATGTCTGTGTGAAAGTCCCTGGTATGTAGCAATTAAGGAAAAAGAGATCACCAATGGGTTGCAAAGCCACTGGTATGTGTGAAGTATACGGGAAAACTCAAACCTAGCGGAGTTGCACCGGGCTTCCGGCTGTAAGACACAGTCACCACTATAGGCCGCCCCGGCCTCATGGGTGTGGGCTCGCTACACCCAAATAGATCTATCACTCATGTCTCTCGGTCCTACGACGGGGATTAACGGCCTTAAGTTTTGCGCCCATCACTCACATGATCTAAGTAGTATGCCCTCCTTAAGCTAACCATACCATGTATAAAAATGTCCGTAATAATTATAACATGTATTTCACCCCCGAAGTTGTAAAACTGAAAACAGTTAAAAGAAAAGGGGGAGCATGAACTCACAGTAGTGCGTCTCCTGAATCGTATCGTCAACTCAAACTTGGTCCGCTACACGACAACATACAACGTACTATTGTCTATTAGACGAACAGGCTGTGCCTTGCTTTTGTATTTTCGGGTTTGAGTTACGTTACTTTGTTATTATTCCAAGTCATAACTTCTTGTTAAAATAATAATAATTATTTTAACTTAAGTTTTATTTTTAGGTTTTGGAATAATAGTTAGGCAACTATTTCGTATTCATACTTCTCAAGTATTTTATAAGTGTATTTCCTTCCCAATGATGGGGGTATTTATACACGTATTCTGGTGGTTCCGAAAATAATATATTTTTAAGTTCCACTTAGGAAAATATATTTAACACATTTGTCGAAATAAGGTAGTCCCAAAATATATATTTTTTCCCAAAAATAACATACTTTCATTCTTTATATCAAAATAATATTTACCCAAAATATGTTCGTAAAAGTATTTTCCGGAATTATGAATGTGACGGTATTTTGCTAAGTTACGTTATTTTGCCCTAAATAATATAACTAGTTCACAAAATAAACAAATAATCACACAAGCGTTTTAGTGTAACATATATATTCTAAATATATATTTATCCATTTTTATTTAAGAAGATCAACCTCCGACACTTGTATTTTGTTACAAAAATCATGGCGAAGTTTATATTCGAAACACAAGTTATAAATATACTTGTAACACTTGTTTAGAAAAATATTTTCTAAGTGTTGGAATTTTTAGAAAATTTCGTCAGAGTTTCCTTTGTAAACGGAGGTGTCCATGCTTATTAGCATATCATTTTCTTTTCAAAAATTCATTCAATCAATCACAACAAATTAGCAAACAACATTACACTAACCAAGTGCAAAAACAATGCGCTTTACATAATAACATGAACTTGGTTTTTAGTAAAAACGCGTAGTAACTTAGTGGGGTGTTTAGTGGGTTTAGTTACCTTCCAAAGTGTAACTATTTCTTTAAAAACCATTTTCTTACAAAAGTTTAGTGTTTACAACTTGTAAACAATTTTTACAAAAATAAAACCTTTGGATTCTTCTTGTAAATAAAAGGTTTTTACACTTATTTCATTTCCAAAAATGTGTAAGTGTATGTAAAAGTCATAATCTTTTAAAAATCAATTTTTAAACTTGGTGTATTTTAGAAAAGTCTTTTGTAGAACTCAGATCTACATGATCATCACTTACTTTGTTCACCAATATTTCAAGAAAAATTATTTTCTTCCAAGTTCATGCTTAGACTTAGAAGATGATTATTTCAAGTTTCACATAATCACCTTCTTAGTTTTGTTAAATCATGTTTCTATACATCATTTAACAATCTCCATATGGTGATTAACATCACACAACCAAGAATCATCATACAATCAACAACATCCTACTACAGCATTTCATCATGTAATCTTTTATGTTCATGTTTCTTGTTTAACCCTTTTAGTGTTCGTGTTCTTTAGTGTCTTAAACATATCTATCATACTACAACTTTTAATCATAAAAACAAGATGAACAAGAGTTTAACAAGGACTTACTACTAGCACAAAGGCTAGGGATGATCTCTAGTGAAAAGATGAAGAAGATGATGGTGAAAAGCAAGAAATAAAGCTCCTTGAAGTTCCACAAGTGTCACAGCCCCCGATCCCTAGTTCCTGGGAACGGGCGGCCGTGAGCCAGTTTCGGTGGTATTACGTTTATTTATCCAATTTGGCAGCGGAAATTTTCATCAGGACCGTAGTTAGGAAATATTTAATCAGAGTAAACCACCAAGTTTTATAACATTAAACATATGGGTAAAAACCAAGTTTTCAGTACACACATTTTATAGGAATAAATCCTATTTATTTAATAAAAACATCCATTTTGTTCTTAGGTAACTTTATTGCCACTTTTCCAAGCCTTCAGTGCTGTCCAGCTGGCTTCTACTTGGCTTTCACATTTTGTTACCTGAAACGCGTTTTAAAAACATTTTGTCAGTGGGAAATACTGGTGAGTGAATCCCAGATTAATCAGGTTTAAATAAAAATTCCCAGTGAACAGTATTGAGGGCGCATCCGCAATTACATTTGTTTCCAAGTTATATCAATTACCACCACACGGTAATGTCGTTCCGACTTATGGTCATGTTACTCCTTTACCAGGTGGTAACAAATTTTGTATACAAAACCCCAAATTTACCGACTGTAATTGTATTCTTACAAATACTCAATAACTGTTATTCGCATGGAAAGATATTTAAGGTTTTGTAAAAACAGTTAACAAAAAGATTTACAAAAAGTGGATCAATTCACATTGCTGTCTTAGGGTTTTCAGAAATGATTTCCTGGGAATAATCTATAAATTACACAAATGCACGTGTGTTAGTATAATAACCCATTTTAACATTAGTAATACCCTCCCCGAGACGGCATTCCAACGACTACGTCGGGCAGAACCACGACAGCCGTTACGGAACCCTAGATCAATCGGGCAGCGTATCTAATACGTCTCCAGGGGTTACCATACTTACATCGTAGCAGAACCTCGCTATTTTAGGGGGTATAACGCCCGGGTATAATAAAGCCACCACAGAAATTTAGAAAGAAAGAAAGGAAATGAGCGAGACGGACTGAAGGCCGATGGCCTCTATTTATAGGGATGCTACTGGACTCTCTCGCGGCCCGCGTGAGATATGGGCCAAGGCTTACGCGCGTAGCTGATCCGGGTCACTACCTAGGTTCAACACGCGTTATGACACGTGTCCTCACCGGGCTGTGCCACAACTTGGCTCACTCGCGGCCCGCATGGACTTAAACGGAGTTATACGCGGCCCGCATGAACTTAAGATTTTAGCGAAGTATGGTTACATCCTAATGCGGCCCGCGTTAAGTTGAGGTGAGGTCATACGCGGCCCGCCTCAACTTAAGATGTAAGGTTTTTAATTTATTTTATATGTTATATTGTATTTTGGGCTCGGTTTTCACATACGGGGTGCATATAAGGACATTTTAAGATATATTAGGGTGTAAAAATTTTTAGGAGGACATCGGTTTTACCGAGGATTGTTATATCCCCCCCCACCTTGTTTTAGAGCTCGTCCTCGAGATCTACTGGAACAAGTGTGGATATTTCTTTTACATTTCTGATTCAAGCTCCCATGTATATTCAGGTCCTCTTTTGGAGTCCCACTTCACTTTGACCAGAACTAATCTCTTATGCTTTAGATTTTTAATTTTCCTATCTTCAATTTGTAGAGGTCTTTCTACAAACTTGAGTTGTTCATTAACCTCTATATCCTTGAGAGGTACTACGAGTGATTCGTCAGCTGGACACTTTTTGAGATTAGATACATGAAATACATCATGTATTCCTGCCATTTCCTCTGGCAGTTGTAGCTGATAGGCTACAGGTCCTATTCTTTTTAGAATCTTGAAAGGTCCAATTTACCTGGGACTTAACTTTCCTCTTTTTATGAATCTTACTACTCCTTTCCAAGGGGAGACTTTTAGTAATACTTTATCGCCTACTTGGAATTCTAATGGTTTACGTCTGTTGTCAGCGTAGCTCTTTTGTCGATCACGCGCTGCTTTCAGTCATTCCTTGACTTGAATGATTTTATCAGTTGTTTCTTGTACTATCTCGGGTCCAGATAGTTGTTTTTCCCCAATTTCTGCCCAACAGACTGGGGTTCTGCACTTTCGTCCATAAAGTGCTTCGAATGGTGCAGCATTGATACTTGTATGATAACTGTTATTATAAGAAAATTCTATTAAAGGTAAGTGTTCGTCCCAATTACCTCCAAAATCAATTACACAAGCTCTAAGCATGTCTTCCATCATCTGGATTGTCCTTTCGCTTTGTCCGTCTGTTTGAGGATGATAAGCTGTGCTTAAGTTCAACTTGGTTCCCATTGCCTTTTGGAAGCTTGACCAAAAATGAGAGGTAAAACGGCTATCCCTATCAGAAACAATTGATAAAGGAATTCCATGTAATGAAACGATTTCATTTACATACAATTTGGCTAATTGTTCCATACTAAAGGTTTCCTTCATTGGTAAGAAATGAGTTGATTTGGTTAGCCTATCTACAATCACCCAGATTGTATCATTACCTTTTCTTGTTTTGGGTAATTTGGTAACAAAATCCATTGTTATCAATTCCCATTTCCAAACTGGCATTTCTAATTGTTGTAATAAACCTGAGGGTTTTTGATGTTCAGCTTTAACTTGTAAGCAAGCTAAACATTTAGAAACATAAGCTGCTATATCCTTTTTCATTCCTATCCACCAGAAATTTTTCCTTAAATCCTGGTACATTTTATCACTTCCTGGATGCATCGTATATTTAGACTTATGAACTTCTTCTAATATACGGTGACGTAAATTTCCTAATTTAGGTATCCACATTCTCTTTTTATGGAACCTCCAAATTCCATCTGTTCCTTGTTCTAATTCCTTAATCATTCCTTTTAATCTTTCAGTATCCTCCTTGATTACTGATTCTTGTGCTTTTCTAATCTGATCATTTAAATCTACTTGTAGATTTAATTTAAGAGAACGTACCCTTTTTGGCTTTTCATGATACTTTCGACTTAAAGCATCAGCCACCACATTGGCTTTTCCTGCATGATACTGGATATCACAATCATAATCACTAAGTAATTCCATCCAGCGTCTTTGTCTCATATTCAAGTCTTTTTGCCCGAAGACATACCTTAAACTCTTATGATATGTAAAAATGGTAAACTTACTACCATAAAGATAATGTCTCCAAATCTTAAGGGCAAAAATTATGGCTCCTAATTTCAGATCATGGGTTGAATAATTTTCTTCATGACTCTTAAGTTGTCTAGAGGCATAAGCTATAACCTTTTGACGTTGCATTAACACATATCCATATCCTAACTTAGAAGCGTCACAATAGACTACAAAGTCTTCAGTTCCTTCTGGTAACGCTAGTATGGGTGTATGGGTTAATCTTTGCTTAAGGATTCTAAAAGCTTCTTCTTGTTTTGGTCCCCATTCAAACTTAACAGATTTACAGGTCAACTTAGTTAAAGGAATGGCTATTCTAGAAAAATCTCGAATAAATCTTCTATAATATCCGGCCAATCCTAAGAAACTTCTAACCTCGGTTGGTGATTCAGGGGTTTTCCATTTAGTAATTGCCTCGATCTTTGTTGGATCCACATGAATTCCTTCATGGTTAACTAAATGTCCGAGAAATTGTACCTGTTCTAACCAAAACTCACATTTTGAAAACTTAGCATAAAACTTTTCCTTTCTCAATAAACTTAAAAGTAATTGCAAGTGCTTTGCATGCTCTTCTTTACTTTTAGAGTAAATCAGAATATCATCTATGAAGACTATTATGAATTTATCCAAATATGGCTTACATATTCGGTTCATCATGTCCATAAATGCGGCTGGGGCATTGGTTAAACCAAATGGCATAACAGTAAATTCATAATGACCATACCTTGTTCTGAATGCGGTTTTAGGAATGTCCTCTTCCTGTACCTTTAATTGATGATATCCGGATCTTAAATCGATTTTAGAGAAAAATCTAGCTCCCTGAAGTTGATCGAACAAACCATCGATCCTCGGTAATGGATACCGATTCTTAATCGTGACTTTGTTCAATTCACGGCAGTCAATGCACATACGCATTGATCCGTCCTTCTTTTTAACAAATAAAATCGGCACTCCCCATGGTGATGAGCTTGGCTATATGAATCCTTTCTCCAACAATTCGTCTAGCTGTTTCTTCAGTTCTTGCATTTCAGCAGGTGCCAAACGGTAAGGTGCTTTGGCAATCGGTGCTGTCCCTGGTAACAGGTGAATTCTGAATTCAACTTCCCTGTCTGGCGGTAGTCCTGGCAATTCTTCTGGAAAGACATCTGAAAATTGGGACACTACTGGAATGTCTTTTAATTCCTTTCCTTTAGTGTTAGTGATTATAGAAATCAAATACACTATATATCCTTTCCTTATATAACTCGCAATTTTCATCACAGAGATGAATTTAGTGGATCTAGATGGTTTATCTCCTTTAATTGTGATCTTTTCACCTCTTGGTGATTTTACCTGAATTGACTTTTGATCACATAAGATATTGGCTTTTTTGGCTATTAACCAATCAATTCCTTGCACGACATCGAATCCAACCAGATTCATTGGGTAAAGGTTTGCAATAAACTTTTGATTAAAAATTTCTATCCTTGCTCCTTGCAAGATTTCAGAAATCCTAACGGTTTCTCCATTTGCGGTTTCTACTAGACATTCTTGTGGTAGTTTAGTTAATGATTGATTTAGGAGTTTGCAAAATGAAGTATTAATAAAACTTTGGTTTGCACCAGAGTCAAATAATACTTTAGCAAATATATCATTAACTAAAAACGTACCAGCAATGACGTCCGAAATTAGTCTAGCTTCGTCTGGAATTAGAACGAATGCTCTAGCATTTTTAGTGTTCTTGCTGTTTGCGGTTGGGGCTAACTTTGGACAGTTTGGCTTGATATGACCTTTTTCTCCACAGTTAAAGCACATTCCATTAGTTGGTTTTCTTCTGCATGTCTCCTCCTTATGTCCTGGTGCTTTGCAGAAATTGTAGTAAGTAGAGCATCTTCCAGAATGCTTCTTTTTGCAGGCTTTGCAGTATGGCGTAGAGGTAGAACCTACATTTCTACGGTTAAAATTTCCTGAACGGAATTCTTGGGTAAGCCTTTGTGTCAGGTTTCTCCTCTGGTCTTCTTCTCTAGTTCGTACCAGTTCATCAGTCAAGGTATTGGCTAGTTCTACAGCTTCTTCTATGGTTTGGGGTCTAGCTGCCTTGACTACATGCCTAATCTCTCCAATTAATCCCCAAATGTAACGTGAGATTAATACCGGTTCAGGTGATGCAAGGGTTGGTACTATCCTAGCATATTCAAAGAATGTGGTAGTGTAACCCTTACTGTCTACCCCGGTCATTCTAAGATTCAGAAACTTATTTGCTATCTGTTCCTTTTCATTGGGAGGGCAGAATTTCCTTTCTACCATATTTTTGAACTCCTCCCATTCTATGTTATAAATTCTATCACTTCCTCTTGACTGGAGGATAATGTTCCACCATTCTAGGGCTGCATTTTTAAACAGATTTGAAGCAAACATTATCTTATCTTCTTCAGCACATTTGCTTATTTTTAGAACAGCCTCAGTTTTCTCTATCCAGCGTAGAGCTGCAATGGGTCCTTCATTGCCCGAGAATTCTATGGGTTTACAGGACCATAATTCCTTGTAAGAACAACCATATGGCATGGTTCTTCTTCTTTTGGGAATGGGCGCTTGAAGTACGGGTCCATTGTTCACGCTGTGTTCTGGTTCACTTGGTCGTTTACTGCTATGCTTACTTTTATTATTCGCTTCTTGAACCGTTTGAATAATAAATGGCATTGCATCTATAATTCCTTGTGCCACTATGTGTTGAACGGCACTATTATCCATTTGGTTTCCATTGTTGTCCGGATTCTCATTAATCACGTTATTGTTACTCTGGTTATCGTTATTCAGGTTATCTTGATTTCCTTCGTCGGCCATCTGTATTTTAAACATTTACCAAATATTAATATCACAAATAATATTTGAATATAGCCAATCACATGACACGCACTTTTAGCCAAAAGCGTCGAGCATTGCGACTTTTACTCTATTTATATAGTATGCATCATTACACACTAGTACTGAAATTTAAATTACAATACCGACTAAAATGTAAAACTACAATACTAGTAGTATGCATCCGTAGTGTTTTTTTTTCTAACACATAAACACATATATTTTATTATTATTATTATTATTATTATTATTATTATTATTATTATTATTATTATTATTATTATTATTATTATTATTATTATTATTATTATTATTATTATTATTATTATTATTATTATTATTACTACTACTACTACCGTTCCTGCCATCACATTCACTGATATAGATTCATCCAAAAATCCATATTACGCTCGTCGTATTTCCAGACGAGGCGTTCTCCCACCTGTCGCATTCTCTCACTGATTTCCAAAATTTCCTCCCCAAAGGTCCTAAGTTCTTGGACATTTTCTGCACTCATTGGGGGTGCAGGTTCTAGGACTGGGTTTGGAATCTGTGGTATGGGTTCCTGATATGGAGGCATAGGGGCCTGGTACGGGTATGGATTCTCTAAAATTTCCCTAACATATGCATCACTAATGTTGTAGGGATCTTGAGGATCTAACCATGGGTAAGCTCCTAAGTTGGGTATTGGCACATTTTCCTGTATTGGGTTTTGTTGCACGTAGTCCCTAACATCGTCCCACCAGGGGTCGTAGTTGTTTGGGTCTAGAGGATTTGGTGCAGGTACCCTAGGTATCTCCTCAAGGTTGTAATCAGGCATTTCTATTTGATTTTCTACTTCCATGGGTTGGTCAGGATTTTGTGGTTGTGGTTGGGGTGCTAGCATTTGTTCCAGGTTTGGGTCAGCAGCAGTGGTTGCTAAAATATGGATATTAGCTATACCCCTATTGAGCATATCCTGATTATAAGCATCAGTCTCTCTTTTTGCTGCGGCTAACACTCGCTGTTCCTGCAACTTTTTCATTCGTTTCCTACACTCATGTGCTCCCCTACTGAACCATCCCCTCTTTTTCTGAGAAAATGGCTCTTCAGATTGAGCCTTAAACACAAAGATTCCTTCTTCCATGTCAGCAGAATACCCTGAGAGGGCAGGCTGAGAAGAGGAGGTTCCTTCGCTCCTAGGCGAACCGGACAGTTGACGATAGGCGTCAGAGGGTCCTTGGTCGCTCATACTGTAAACTAACAAATAGTCAGATAACACATAGCAAGAAAATACAATTATGTACGTATTTCCGTAATTTATTTCCTAACACTTTGAATTTTGATGTCAGCGGAACACTTATGTGGCTGAATCAGTGGCATAACTCTGATACCACCTTCTGTCACAGCCCCCGATCCCTAGTTCCCGGGAACGGGCGGCCGTGAGCCAGTTTCGGTGGTATCACGTTTATTTATCCAATTTGGCAGCGGAAATTTTCATCAGGACCGTAGTTAGGAAATATTTAATCAGAGTAAACCACCATGTTTTATAACATTAAACATATGGGTAAAACCCAAGTTTTCAGTACACACATTTTATAGGAATAAATCCTATTTATTTAATAAAAACATCCATTTAGGTAACTTTATTGCCACTTTTCCAAGCCTTCAGTGCTGTCCAGCTGGCTTCTACTTGGCTTTCACATTTTGTTACCTGAAACGCGTTTTAAAAACATTTTGTCAGTGGGAAATACTGGTGAGTGAATCCCAGTTTAATCAGGTTTAAATAAAAATTCACAGTGAACAGTATTGAGGGCGCATCCGCAATTACATTTGTTTCCAAGTTATATCAATTACCACCACACGGTAATGTCGTTCCGACTTATGGTCATGTTACTCCTTTACCAGGTGGTAACAAATTTTGTAAACAAAACCCCAAATTTACCGACTGTAATTGTATTCTTACAAATACTCAATAACTGTTATTCGCATGGAAAGATATTTAAGGTTTTGTAAAAACAGTTAACAAAAAGATTTACAAAAAGTGGATCAACTCACATTGCTGTCTTAGGGTTTTCAGAAATGATTTCCTGGGAATAATCTATAAATTACACAAATGCACGTGTGTTAGTATAATAACCCATTTTAACATTAGTAATACCCTCCCCGAGACGGCATTCCAACGACTACGTCGGGCAGAACCACGACAGCCGTTACGGAACCCTAGATCAATCGGGCAGCGTATCTAATACGTCTCCAGGGGTTACCATACTTACATCGTAGCAGAACCTCGCTATTTTAGGGGGTATAACGCCCGGGTATAATAAAGCCACTACAGAAATTTAGAAAGAAAGAAAGGAAATGAGCGAGACGGACTGAAGGCCGATGGCCTCTATTTATAGGGCTGCTACTGGACTCTCTCGCGGCCCGTGTGGGATATGGGCCAAGGCTTACGCGGCCCGCATGGCCTAGGGGTCTAGGCGTAGCTGATCCGGGTCGCTACCTAGGTTCAAAACGCGTTATGACACGTGTCCTCACCGGGCTGTGCCACAACTTGGGTCACTCGCGGCCCGCATGGACTTAAACGGAGTTATACGCGGCCCGCATGAACTTAAGATTTTAGCGAAGTCTGGTTACATCCTAATGCGGCCAGCGTTAAGTTGAGGTGAGGTCATACGCGGCCCGCCTCAACTTAAGATGTAAGGTTTTTAATTTATTTTATATGTTATATTGTATTTTGGGCTCGGTTTTCACATACGGGGTGCATATAAGGACATGTTGAGACATTTTAAGATATATTAGGGTGTAAAAATTATTAGGAGGACATCGGTTTTACCGAGGGTTGTTATAACAAGTTGCAAGCTTCCTTGAATCACCTTCTAGTCTTGAATGAAGCTCAAAAATGGATGAAGATGGTTGTGATATGGTGGAGGTGGTGGCGGTTGTAGTGTGGCCGAGAGAAAGAGGGAGAGATGAGTGAGAGTGGGTGTAATCTTATGAGAGATATGAAAGGATGTTGGCCATACTTATAATGATCCTTCACTATATTTTGTTCAAAACAATAAGAAACAATCCAATAAAATATTGAGATATAATCTAGGAAGTAAGGTGGTAAAATATGGTGGGTCCCTTGGGTGACCAAAATCGGGTATTGGGGGGGGGGGTTGGATGTAAATTTTTGATGATAGTTGGTAATCATAAGTTAGAATCCAAGTATATACTTACATATGTTAGTTAGTTGATATTTAGTGGGTGTTAGGGTATTCGGGGATCATGACTAGCCAAGAAATAATTAAACAATGTGTTTGGCAAAAATTTGGGGTCCCGGGTAGTGTCCGTTTGTCTGGTTAGACACCGTTCCGTTAAAGTGTTTAATTATACCGTAAAGTGTTTTTTATATACCTTTTTGTGTCACAATTAATTCCCAGCACTTAGGAAAGCATACAGGACCATTCTGCCATATTTTTGGCACATTATTAGCATATTAAATGCTGAATTTTTGCTGAAAATGCAGAATTCTGCACTTAAAGTGTGTTTTAGGCACTTCCCGGCACTTTAACTATCACCTAGTGACGCAGTTTTATGGTCCTTACTTCCCTACACTCCATACTAGTATAATATCCTGTCCCTGGCTCATACTGGCCTCAAAACATAGTCTGTCCATGTGCTGGCGTTGTCAGCATGTTTCGGAATTATTCGTTCAGTGTGCTCTAACTGTGCTTTGTGCATCAAGTATGTCACTAAAGTTTGTGTGTAATAAATGGAGTGACTGTATGCAATATGATGCATATGTATGTATGATGCATAATTCATAAAGCAGTTTAAACCGTCAGTTGAAATCAAGCACAGTCATTAAGCACATAATTAAAATTAATTAATTGTACAGTACCTGTAATTGTGAGGGTTGTCACAAGTTCTCACCGGTTTTCGCACTTTTTGTCGTTTTCCCTAAATTCTGCCCCAATATAATATAATAATACCCAAGAATTGGACTCAACCAATAGGTTCTCTCTCACACTATTTCAGATGGATCCTTCTTGTAGGTTGCGACATTGAATGATCGAAAAAACACTATCGATGATGGATGTCAGAACATGAATGCCAACATTCCCAAAAAAGTGAACTAATTGGTTCTAACTTCTTACAATAACGATTTAATTCCATAATTGTCTTCATATCTATAGGTCATCAAACCCGATTTATCATAAAATTGAGATTCTTTCACTTTCTCCTTATCATAGATCGTTGAAGTTCGAATAAACTATTTATGGATCATGTTGTTAATTACAATGCTTGTTTTTCAACTATAACGTAATATTTGGTATGAAGGAATAAAGGCAGAATGAAATGGATCATTCTGATTGAATCAATTGTATAAAGTAATGATTAATTTTATTTATATATTAGTAATCAAACATCACAATGGAATGGAATTATCCATTTCATTTCATTCTCTATCTCATTACCTTGTTCATTTTAATTTCTCGTTCATTCTCTCGTTCATTCCATTACCTCTTACTAAACATACTCAGCGTTTGGTATGCAGGAATCAAAGGTGGAATGGAATGGACCATTATGAGGGAATGAATAAAAAGGTGTTTGGTTGGTCATGGAATGGAATTCTCATTACATATGGCCTTTCATTCCCTCAAAATCATTCCATCTGTCCCCCCATGTTTTTTCCATTCCATCCCCCTTTCACCATTCACTAACAAAACCACAACCCACCACTGTCGCCACCACCGTTGTTGCCACCCACCGTCGTCGTCGACACCCACCGCCGCCGCCACCCATCGCCGCCCTTTGTCGCCACCCACCTCCGCCCTGGTCATCACCCGCCACTGACACCGCCACCCACCTTGGCCACCCACCACCACCGCTGTCGTCACACACTTCCGCCACCGCCATCACCTGCTACCACCCATCTCCACCGCCACCCACCTCCACACTTGTCGTCAC
Source organism: Helianthus annuus (assembly GCF_002127325.2). Classification (NCBI taxonomy): domain Eukaryota; kingdom Viridiplantae; phylum Streptophyta; class Magnoliopsida; order Asterales; family Asteraceae; genus Helianthus; species Helianthus annuus. The sequence continues at coordinate 23,026,981 of NC_035443.2, read as the reverse complement.
CCCCGACCACCCACCGTTGCCGCCACCCACCGCCAACGTCACCACCCACCACCACCACCACATCCGCCGCCACCCACCGCTAACGTCGCCACCCACCACCACATCCGCCGTCACCCACCACCACCCATCGCCACCGCCACCCACCTCTGCCTTTGCCGTCACCCGACACCACCGGCCGCCCCCGCAACCGCTACCCACCTCTTACTGATCGCCGCCACTCACCACCGATTTTTTTTTCCTGCATCTTTTCTTGTCTGCCAAACAACACGAAGTAATGATTCTTTTTATTCTCACATGGTAACTAAATAAGACAATGATTGGTAATGATCCGTTTCATTATCTCGTTCATTCCATTACCTAGTCCATTAAGTATTAAGTATATATAAATAAAAATGTTTTTTTCTAATGATAATTTAGTTTTTGAAATTGTTAATATCATTCAAATAAAAGAGAATTAAACTAATAAAAGAAGAAAAATGATTTAGCTATTTTCCTTGAAGAAGGTAAATAATCAGATTGTAGTAAAAAATTATAAGAGTTAATTACTTGGATGGTCCTAATCTTTGCACATAATTCACCAATGCCCCTAAGTTACATTGGCACTCACGTCAGTATGCAATTTGTAACTATGATGGTTTTTACCAGCTAACGTCGTTAAACTTTATAGTTAAATTCGTATAAAATCACCAAACTATCATTAATATTTAACAAAAATAAACAAATAGGTTTTATAAAACAAAAAAAAATTGATCATATAGATTCAAGTGGACCTCACCCTTTTAATTTAAATATATTAATAACTTAAACACCACACGGTTCACACTCCACCCTTTCTTCTTCTTCTTCAAACAACCAACACCAACCTTCATAACCACCACCCATCTTATTTTTCCAGCACACCACAGCACCATGGCCTCCATCCTGTTTGACGACGATGTTAAGGACAACGTGTTTAGCAAGTGACTAAATATGAGCAACTATGAGAAACTGATTAAGCCTCCTGTGCTGCAATAGTGCAACTAGATACGGCAAACACAACCCAAATGGTTAATTTTGGGTCCAAATGGGTTATTTTTTCTTTATCATTTTTCTAATATTAAGGGGTATTTTTGTCATTTTATACAAAATTATCAGAAAATTTTAACACTCATCCACATCAGGGACCACCATAGTTGTAAAATACATACCCCGGGAGCATCTGTGTAAATTTTGAAAAGTTGGGGACCAAACCTACAATATATGCATAGCACATGAACCATCTAGGTAATTAACTCTCATGAGAAATACATAAAACAACTTAAATTTTCATTTATTGTGTATAACTTAGAAATGAACAGGGGAGATGAAGAAACACGGAACTAATTGTGGAGTTAATTAGTTTGGTTTATATTTCTACCATAAAGATTAATCCTTTTATAACTTTCTGAGCTCCCTAATGATCCGTTAATCTTGAAAAACAGAACACCGTTAGCTCGTTAAGAGGGGTTTCCCTCTTAACCAGACTCCGGCGTGAGAATAAGTAACTGTTTTGAGGAGATAGTAGTGTGTGGTAAAGAGTGAGAGTAGAGAGAATAGAATGAATCAACCTGTGTATGGATGTTCCTATTTATAGCCGGAGAGGTGTAAGAGGAGTTGGGCTGATGGGCCTTGGGCCGGAAGGTGACAACTTAGAGGATATGCTCCTTGTCTCACTGGTGTCGACCGGCAGTGTCTTCTAGAAGATATTTTGTGCTGGCGCACCATGATTGGAGCCACGTGTCCTGTTGTCGGCCTTGTTGTCCCTCTGCCATCAGCAGGTGAGTGGAGATCGTGGGGCAGTTGTCGTCGCCCCTTGATTGGTGCCACGTAGGCATCCTTGCGTACTCTTTGTCTCCTGCACGTCAGACGATCGTGGAGCACGATTGAGCACAGCTTGGAGGACGCTGACTGGCCCTTTTGTTCTGTCACTTGTACCTTCTGAATTGGCCTTGCGCCTTAGCCCTGCGCGACTCTTGCTGAGCACGTAAGTAGCCCGCGCAGGGTTATGGTTGTTGAAGGCTCTTATTCAGAATGCTAAGTGTTGAAGTTGATGCTCTTTTCTTGTTCAGACCTCACGCGAGGTTAGTCCTTCTTGAAGTAACCCGAGCGAGCATGGGATTGAACTTCTTGCTGAGTAAGAAGTATGGTATCGCGAGCGACCTGTAGAAAGGTTTGCACGGCTTTTTGGGACCATACCCCTTCAAGTCCCCCCAGTCCAGTGCTGCACCATGCGCGAAGTAAGTGGTTGGAGCTCTGGACTTAGAAAAAAGAAAGTTACTAGTTATGAAAAAATGTTTGCTTGGTTTTGGTAGACGGCGCGCGTGTAATTGTGTATCATTTACTACGGCGCGACTGCCGGACTTGGCTGATGATGCTTCACTGCTTTTTGGATGTTAACGCGCAGGTTCATTGAATAACTACATATATTGTGCAGCCTGAGTAACTTCTGCATGAAGTTTGTAGTAATTTTGGGTGGGAAACCTCGAATTTCGAACTCTGACAGGTTGGTGAAAATGTCGTTGAAGGCGACGGTTGAGTTGACTGTTGACACGGTTATGATTAGGGGTGCAAACGAGCCGAGCCGAGCTCGAGCTCGAGCTCGATTAACTTATGAGAGCTCGGGCTCGAGCTCGGCTCGATTCGAGCTTTGTTTTCAAAGCTCGAGCTCGGCTCGTTTGTATTTTATCAAGCTCGAGCTCGGCTCGGGCTCGGCTCGTTTATTATCTATTAATTAGAATATTAAATAAAAATAATAGACTTTTTAGGTTTGCGAGCTCGATAAGTAAAGCTCGGGCTCGGGCTCGTTTACTAAATAAGCTTATTTTTAGGTTCGAGGTCGGCTTGTAAACAAGTTTAAATAAGCTCGGCTCGACTCGACTCGTTTACACTAAGGCTCGACGAGCCTAACGAGCTTCACATGTGAGGCTCGAGCTCGGGCTCGATAAACAAACAAGCTTTGTTTTGAGACTCAAGCTCGGCTCGGCTCGTTTCGAGCTTTTTCTCGAGTCGATCTCGAGTAGCTCGCGAGCCGCTCGGCTCGTTTGCACCCCTAGTTATGATGACGTTGTTCCTGACGGATCGGCTTTCCGTCAGGCGAGTGAGGCCCACGCGCGCGTGATAACCGTCACTCCGAGAATCCCGCCTTACGTGGCGTCTTCTGATTGGTCATGTGCGCGGTGATCTCGGCACGTTTACCCATCGCATTAAATGCGATGGGTATATATATCCGATGAGTGGTGAGAGAATATCACCTTTCTGCTTCTGTTGCTATCTTTCCCTTCTATTTGCTCTCAAATTCTTTGAATCTTCAATCTTTTGAAGAACACACTAGCAGATCTTCGAAGATCTTCAAGCTTTTCAGAAAATATGTCAAATTCCTATTTGAATATCCATGGCTGAAGAGAATCCTCAAGAAGAAAACCCAGGTGAAGAAGGTCCCCTTCGCGTCTTGAAGTGGGATCTGGGCTTGTTTGAGCAGATCACGAGGGGATTCCGGTTTCCACCGGAGTGGGATGCTCGATATCCTGGCCAGAATCAGACGGCCGCCGATGCACCGCCGGGATATATTACCCTCTTTGAGGACTTTTTCTTGCAGGGCAACTTCCGGTTGCAGGCGACGAACTTCATGGCCCATATAATTCAGTATTATAGGTTTCATATTTCACAGATGAGCGCACCCGGCATGGTGAGGGTTCGAGGTCGGCTTGTAAACAAGTTTAAATAAGCTCGGCTCGACTCGACTCGTTTACACTAAGGCTCGACGAGCCTAACGAGCTTCACATGTGAGGCTCGAGCTCGGGCTCGATAAACAAACGAGCTTTGTTTTGAGGCTCAAGCTCGGCTCGGCTCATTTCGAGCTTTTTCTCAAGCCGATCTCGAGTAGCTCGCGAGCCGCTTGGCTCGTTTGCACCCCTAGTTATGATGATGCTGTTCCTGACGGTTCGGCTTTCCGTCAGGCGAGTGAGGCCCACGCGCGCATGATAACCGTCACTCCGAGAATCCCGCCTTACGTGGCGTTTTCTAATTGGTCACGTGCGCGGTGATCTCGGCACGTTTACCCATCGCATTAAATGCGATGGGTATATATATCCGATGAGTGGTGAGAGAATATCACCTTTCTGCTTCTGTTGCTATCTTTCCCTTCTATTTGCTCTCAAATTCTTTGAATCTTCAATCTTTTGAAGAGCACACTAGCAGATCTTCGAAGATCTTCAAGCTTTTCAGAAAATATGTCAAATTCCTATTTGAATATCCATGGCAGAAGAGAATCCTCAAGAAGAAAACCCAGGTGAAGAAGGTCCCCTTCGCGTCTTGAAGTGGGATCTGGGCTTGTTTGAGCAGATCACGAGGGGATTCCGGTTTCCACCAGAGTGGGATGCTCGATATCCCTGCCAGAATCAGACGCCCGCCGATGCACCGCCGGGATATATTACCCTCTTTGAGGACTTCTTCTTGCAGGGCAACTTCCGGTTGCAGGCGACGAACTTCATGGCCCATATAATTCAGTATTATAGGTTTCATATTTCACAGATGAGCGCACCCGGCATGGTGAGGGTGAGGCATTTTGAGTTTTTATGCCCGGGCGCATGATATAGAGCCCACAGTGGAGAAATTTCGAGTGTTCTATCAGCTCATTAGGAACATGGGGTTCTATTCCTTCAGTAATCGAGGAGCTGCTAAGAAGATCTTGTTGAATCCACCCAAGAGTTTCCATGACTGTAAACAGAAGTTCTTCTTTATTCGCGAGGAGGTGATGCCGATTACAATGACCGTCCGTCCGTTGGATATAATCGAGAAGGAAGAGCTGGCGATTCCCAATAAGGAGGGTTGGTATTTGAAGCTCAATCCTACACCTAATCGAGTTTTCGGTGAAAACGTTCTGGTGGCGGCGCGGATGAGTGATCAATGGCCGGCGGAGAGCAAGGAAGTTCCGGTTTTGAAGTTTGAAGATAGAGGTTAGTTGCTTCTTTGATTACTTGTTTTTTTTTTGTGATTTTCCTGCGCTTAACTTGACGACTTCGATTATAGAACCGCATCTTTGGCAGGCTGCCTTCCCCACTTTGGTGTGTCCATGGGGGTGCGCCCGCTAGAAGCAGGGGAGCAGTATTGGTATGAAGAGATTAAAGGTCACTTCATGTACCCCGTTGCTGGAGCTTTCGCCAATCCACCAACTTCAACCGAAGGTGCGCATATACCTAACCCCCGGCCATTGCGCCCTATGACTTCTACTGGGAAAGAGATTGTCTATCTTTCCAGCGAGGAGTCTGTGGGGTCTTCAAATGGGGAGCTAAGTTCCTGGTCTAACATCTTTGCAGGTGTGTTACGCGAACTCGGGATTGACCCAGAGGAGAAGAAGAAGAAGAAGTCAAAGAAGAAGAAAGTTATTAACATTGATGCTGATGTGACCAGCAAAAAGGGTGGGAGTAGTCGCGCGGCCTCCGGTGCTGCTGATAAAGGTACTCTACGCTTTCGTCAGAGTAACTTGGAAGATTACGTTATTACCAGTGACTCACTTGAAGGTTTGTCGTGCGTAGGCGAGAAGAAAACCGGCACCGCTGGTTCGAAGAGCTCTGGGAGCGCGGGTTCTCGGAACTTTGATGCTGGTGCCACTCCGTCCTCTGTCGCGCTTGAAGACGAAGAGGAGGAAGAAAAGGAAGAAGAACCTGCTGAGAAGTTGATAGGCAGGAAAAGGAGTAGGGAAACCACCGCTGGTGCTTCTGTGGCGCAGGCTGGTGGAGCTCCCGTAATCGGGAAACAGAGCAATTTGCGCTATCTCTATAAATTCTCTCCCGGTTAGCTTTTTGACTAACTTATTTTCTTTGTTGCCCCCACCTTTTTTAACACTTGGTTTCTGTAGAAGCCAAGAAGAAAACCCCTGAAAAGAAGGGTGTTGTGTTTAAAGATCCTCAAGAGTCGGCGTTGAAGAAGATTAAAGTCATAATCAAGCCTCTCAAGACTGCTGGGGTAGAGTCTGAAAAGGAGAAAAAGAAAGCTGTCGAGAAGCCTGTTGACAAGGCTGTTGAGAAGGAGAAGGAGGGCGAGAAAAAGAAGGCCTCTGGAAAGCCTATTGGTGATGATCCCAAGGAGACCGGGGCCGCTGCTACAACTGCACATGAAAAAGCGTAGGGTCCGGAGGTTGTCCATATCACGGGGCTTGACCAGCCCGTTCATGAGAAAAGGAAAGGACCTGAGGTTGAGAAGCCGACTAAGCCTGCGCAGGCTGATGCCCCTGTTCGGACTGTTCAAGTAACTTCTACTACTGGGGGATCAGGTTCTGCTATTCACAAGGAAAAAACCGCTGCTGCAGGTGGCGCGAGCTCTGGTGGCGTTGGAGGGTCTATACCGTAGTCTCCCATCGTCCCTACTGACACTGTGGGTGATATATATTATAAAACTTACACAGAGGAGGCTCACGGCGATGCTCCCCACTGAGCTCCTTGGGGCTTGAAGCAAAAGGACACTTTGTTGCAGTTCGCACCATGCCACGACTGGTTCCTGAATTCTTTCTCCCCCGGTGAGGTCAACCGTCAAAAGGCGCGAACTCACGATGCGCTGTATCACGCTTATGTTGTTGGGGAAGCCAACACTCGTGCCGCCAACCACCAGATCGTGCGTGAGTGGCGTATGATGGTTAGAGAGCGGGCTGAGTGGGAAAAATACCGCGAGCGCTTGTTGAAGCAGGTTAAGGAGTATGAGAAGGCGAAGGCTGCATTTGCCGAAGAGAAGGCAAAGTTTGAGGCTGATAAGAAGTCAGAAGAGTGGGGCTGTGAAGGCCTTCGGGGCAAGCTTCGTGCTGCTGAAGATCTTCTGGCGAAGGAGCGTGCTGACTAGAAGAAAATTTGTGAGAAAGATAATAAGCGTACGTATGCAGCCCGAGCCAAGATTACCGAACTTGAGGGTCAAGTTGCTGAATTGAAAGGGAAGGTTGAAGATGTTCAAGCCGATAGAGAGCATGTTGAGGTCTGATCATTGTTAACCCTTCTTCCCTTTATGCTTTTTGCTTGTGAAATTAACTAAGTTTGTTTTTCCCTCTGCAGGCTGAGTTGAAAGCACAGGTCTCTAGTAAGGACAAAGACCTTGCGGCTAAGGACGTTGAGATTGCAGAGTTGAAACGCCGTTTGCAAGAGGAAACCGACAAAAGTGAGTCCTTGAAAATTGACCTTGAAGCTGAGAGAGGGAAAGCTGCTTCTGCTGAGGAGGCCAAGCAAAAAACTGAGGAGGCGCGAGACATGAGTACATCCGCCCTTAACATAGCGCAGAACAACTACTCCGAGGCTCAAGTCATCGTTGACACGCTGGTTGCCGAGGCTGAGTGGATGCGTGGCAGAGGAGTAGTTCTGGTATGGTTCTCTTCTTAACTTAGGCTTTATTTATTAAAACCTATTTCTTATTCATTGCCTTTGCTGTAGATGGCCAACTCTATCATGAATGCTGGAGAACTGGATGGAGCTGTTGCTGCTCTCATAGATGCCTCACACGCGGTTGGTCACCGTGGAGGTTGTCTAGAGTGTGCGCAGCATGTTGAAGAGGCTATAGGACAAGAGTTCGATGTCAGTCATTGCTCAGTGACCGATCAGGCTGATGCTGCATTAGCCCGCGCTGAAAAGGCTTATGACCATCTATCACTGCCTATGATGGATTTGGTCGCAAAGGCACTGGAGCATGACGACTGGTGCCAACGCTTGAAGCAGATTCTTGACCCTCCAGAGACCATGGAGTTGTCTTATGAAGAGCCAGCTGGAAATGACGGTGATGGGGATGGTGATGGTGATGGCGATGGTGATGGTGATGGTGATAAGCATGACGACGATGATGGTGGTGACGGTTATGAGTAGGTAGCGTTGACAGGCTTTGTGCCTTGTAATTTTATTTTTAGATGTTAAATGTAACCCATTGCGCGGTCGCGCTTATTTTGATTCGAACTGCTGATGTTTTGTTATTCTATTATGTAACCATTGCGCGGTTGCGCTTATTGAATATGACGTTTATGTTTGCTTTCCCTTTATCCAGTTACAATTATTGCACTGTTGTTAAAAACTTTGGTTATGTTAGCGCGAATAAATGTAAGTGTGGCTCTTGTGCGAGTGTAACTGCCCGGTCTCGCGCTATGTTCGCGGAGGACCTTGGAGGCATAACTCAAGAGCTCGTAATTTACTGAAGTGTTTTCGTGCTAATCAAAAGTTTAACATGCATTTGTAACGTAGAAGTCATCATGATAAAAGAAAACATAAGGCATATGCTTTCATTGATTAAGAAAAAGACGCTTACGCCAACATACATCGCATGTAAGTAAAATAAAGGGCGTTTAGCCAACACTGGAAATTAAGATAGGCTGGTGGCCGACATGAGTGGATAAAGGCGCAAGGCCGAGAGTTGTTACATATAACACTTGCGCAGTTGTTGCGTGTTCCACGTGCGCGGGATGATGTATCCATCCAGAGTGCGCAACTTGTATGCCCCTTTCCCTAGCACCTCGTGTGTTAAGTATGGGCCTTCCCATTTGGGTGCTAGCTTTCCGGGGCGTTCAGCGTTTGAAGCTTCATTATCTCTGAGAACGTATTCCTCCTAGAGTGAAGGTACAAATGCGTACTCTTGCATTGTAGTACCTTTACAATTGTGTCTTATACTTGGCTTCTTTGATTCGTGCTATTTCGCGCCTCTCTTCAAGTAAATCCAAGTCAAGACGGCGCTCTGCCTCGTTATCGATTGTGTTGACTGTTGTCAAGCACGGAGAGGGAAGGCCAACTTCAGCTGGAATAACTGCCTCAGAGCCATAAACTAGGCTAAAAGGAGTCTCGCCAGTACTTGTTTTCGGCATGGTTCGATGAGCCCACAGGATGCTTGGGAGCTCATCTGCCCAGCCTCTTCTCTTTGTGCCCAGTCGGGCCTTTATCCCTTCAACGATACTCTTTTTAACACTTTCGACTTGTCCGTTGCCCTGAGGATGCGCAACAGATGAGAAAGTGTGTTCGATATTCATCTCTTTCATCCATTTTTGAAGGTCTTCGGAAGCAAAGTTGGTGCCGTTATCAGTTACAATTTTGAGTGGGAGGCCAAACCTGCAAATGATGTGTTCCCAGATGAACTTGCGCACCATCATTGTAGTTGTTGAAGCAAGTGCTTTCGCCTCCACCCACTTGGTGAAATAATCCACGACAACGATCATGAACTTCACAGCTCCCGGAGCTTCTGGGAAAGGTCCCACCATATCAATTCCCCACTGCTGGAAATGCCATGCAGTGGACACAGGAATGAGATCATTTTCCGGGCGCAGGGTTTTCGGGGCGTGCCTTTGACAGGAGTCGCATTTGTGCAATTCCTTTAGAGCGTCAACGTGCATCCCTGGCCAATAGTAACCAGCGTTCAGTATTTTTGCGACAACCATGCGTGGGCCTGCATGGATGCAGCAGATTTCTTCGTGAATCTCCCTGATAAGTAATTTGCATCTTGGGGTCCACACAGCGCAAAAGTGGCCCCAAGAAGGATCTTCGGTACAAGATACCGCCATTCATCTCATAATGCAGGGCCTTGTTCTGTATCTTCCTTGCCTCTGTTTTGTTGTCAGGGAGTATTCCTTCTTGCAAATATTGGATTATAGGGGTCATCCAAGATGGGTGCCCTATCTCGATCACATTTACTTGACGCAGCAAAACCGACGGGTTTTTTTAGTACTTCGATTCTTACATCTTTGGCGAGATGTTGAAAAGAAGTTGAAGCGAGCTTGCTCAGGGCGTCTGCTGGTTTGTTCTCTGAGCGGTTGATGTGCACTACCTTGTATGACTTGAATTGTTGAAGCAACTCTTTTGCTTGGTCTAAATACAAAGCCATAACTTCGCCCTTTGCATCATAGAATCCGTTGATTTGACTGGCAATCAAGAGCGAGTCAATGTGCGCTTGTAGATTTTGAGCTCCCATTTTTATGGCGAGGCGCAAGCCTGCCAAGAATGCCTCATATTTCGCCTCATTGTTGGTGTTCTTGAAATCCAACTTGATGGCGTATGTAAATTCATGTTTTTCAGGGCTAACCAGGCGCAATCCAGCTCCTGCGCCATCTTCGTTTGAGGCCCCATCAGTGTATAGCAACCATAACCCATCGGACGTGTCTTTTCTGGGAGTCTCAACAATCTCACAATCTTTGATTTTGTCCTCTGGGACTTCGGTGATGAAGTCCGCTAGAACTTGGCCCTTAATGGCTGGGCGTGGCCTGTATAAAATGTTGTGGCCCCCCAACTTAATTGTCTACTTTGCTAGGCGCCCTGACGTTTCTGGCTTTTGTAATATAGTGCCGATGTGAAAGTTGGTGAGTACTGTGATCACGTGCCTTGTAAAATATCTGCGCAGCCTTCTAGAGGTGTGTAGCAGCGCAAGTACCAACTTTTCCATTGTTGAATATCTCGTTTCTGGATCAGTAAGCACCCTACTGACGTAATATATTGGAGTCTGAACTCCATCTCTCTCCACCAATAATACCGACCCAACTGCCTTGTCCGAAGAGGACAAGTACAGGATGAGTGGTTCCTTTTCAAACGGCGCAGTCAGAGTAGGGTGCTTTATCAAACACTCTTTCATCTGCTGGAATGCGGTTTCTGCCTCTGGCATCCATTTGAATTCTTGCTTCTTTACGCAGTTGCGCAGAGTGCTGATAAAAGGGTATGACTTTGCAGCATGGTTTGATAGAAATCGATTAAGCGCGGCTATGCGGCCGGCCAATTGTTGCATTTCTTTGATTGTTCGAGGTGACGGCATTCGCTCTATGGCTTGAACTTTCTCTGGATTAACTTTAAAGCCGCCATTTGTGACCACGAAGCCCAAGAATTTTCCTTCTTCCATACCAAAGGAACATTTGGCTGGATTTAATTTCATATTCACGCTTCGCAAAGAGTGGAAGGTCTTCTCTATATCCATTAACATTTGGTCTTCCTCAGGACTTTTGATTACGAGATCGTCAATGTAAACCTCGATGTGTTTCCCAATATCTTCAGCAAAGATTTTATCCATCAGACGTTGGTATGTTGCGCCAGCGTTTTTGAGACCGAATGGCATGTTTGTGTAACAGAAGATTCCGAGGTCAGTTCGAAAAGCTGTCTTGTCTTCGTCCTCCAGCTTCATCTGGACTTGGTGATAACCTTTGTAACAGTCTAGAAAACATTTCCATCTGTATGGTGCGAGAGAGTCTATCTTTTTGTCGATCTCTGGAAATGAATAACAGTCTTTCAGGCATGCCTTGTTGAGATCGGTGTAATCGACACACATTCGCCATCCTCCATTTGACTTCTCGACCATGACAGGTTTCGCGACCCAACTCTGATAGCGCACCTCTCTTAAGATTCCTACTTTTAACAGCTCACACACTTGCTCATTCATTGCTTTGGTCTTATCCGCCCCTAAGTTGCGTCTTCTTTGTACTTTTGGTTCAACGGAGGGATAAGTGTTCAGGCAATGTTCAGTAACATCGCGCGGGACACCGGTCATGTCTGCCGGGGTCCAGGCGAAAATGTCCATGTTCCTGAACAAAAGTTGTTTGAGGTGCGTTCTTATGTTTGGTGAGATTGCGTGGCCTATCGTCACCGTTTGCTCTGGGTATTTACGGTTTAAACCCACTTTTCTAGCTCGGTTGTTGAAACTTTGGCCGCTTTGGTCGGGCGCACATCCTCTGCTGACATTACTTCTTTCTTTACATTTATAATTGCCACCCCCGTCTCGGTTGGGAATCCGATCGCTGAGTGGGGTGTGGAAGTTACCATGTTCAGCTATCCTTGGGTTTCTCTTCCAATCAAAACATCATGCCTTGATTTGATAGGCATCACCATGAAGTTGACAATTGTGGTTCTTGAATACTTCCCGTCAGACAGCGTGACGGGGAAGCTGATTTGGCCTAGAGGGAAGACCATTTCGTTGTAGAATCCTGACAGAGGATAGTCGACTGGCTCGAGTCTCGCTATATCTTCATCGTCAAATTGATTAAAGCATTGCTCATAGATGATATCCGCTGTACTTCCCGGATCAATGAATATGTATTCTATTTCGTAATGACCGATAATACCGGTAATGACGACGGGGCGCGTGGCACGCAGACCCCCGCGCACTACTGGGAAGATGACCTGTTGCTCTTGCCATGCAGGTTCGAATGGTCGCTTGCCTTTATCTCTTGCGCTATATCTTGGTCCGTTGACCATGTGCATTTCCAAGCGTCTAACCCATTTCCAAGCGTCTAACCTTTTTCTCTCTTCCATCATCGTTGCGTTGAATCTGGCGTGTGTCTTTGCGCATGTTCTTTACCAGATGGCTTAACTTTCCGCTTTTCAACGCTTTTTCGATTTCTTGCCTTAAGCTGATACAGTTATCTGTCAGATGACCTGTATCCTTGTGAAAGTCACAGTACAGGTTGGGGTCCTGCCCCTTCTTGTTCGTCATAGGCCTTGGAGCCTTGAAATCGTGGTTCTCCGTCATGAGCACCTCTTTTGGTGTCTTGATGAGCGGAGTCCAGTGCTTTTCTCGTTTCTCGTTCCTGACTGCCTTTCGATAGCCGATTCTGTCGATTGTTTCTCGCGCGTCTTCTTTGTAGCGCGATCTTTCCTCATAACCACTGGATTGTCCAGTCTTCCATTCATGATTTTTGGTTTTGTTGCGCTTTCCATAGTCGCGCGAGCTTCTCTTGGAAAAACGGTCTTCGGTATAAGAGCTCTTGGCTCCAGCAAGTGACTCTTCAGTTTGCGCTACAATTTTTGCGGCTTCCATCAGCTTGTCCCACTCCTTGGGCATACCATCTTTTCCGGTGATAGTTCTGATGAGACTATCGCACCGAATAGCTTTCTTAAAGTGAGCGCGCATGATCTGTTCGCTTACACCGCCGATTTCCAGACATTCTTTGTTAAAGCGCGTGATGAAGTCTTCTAAACCCTCGTTTTCTCTACGCCAGATATCAGTTACCTCAGACGTATCTCGTTGATAGCGTCTTTGCTGGCTGAAGTGGTTTACAAACTGTGTTCTGAAATCAACCCACGATGTAATCTTTCCTGGCGGAAGGCTGTCGAACCAAGCGCGAGCAGCCCCTATGAAGGTTTGTATAAACAAATGGCACCACATAGGCATGTTCCATCCTCCCATGCAACCAACGCTTGTGAATACTCTAACGTGATCATCGGGATCAGATAGACCATTAAACTTTCCGACAGTTGGAGGCAATTTTTCCTTTGACAGCGGTGCTAGAGCAATCTTTGGGATGAACTTTGAGTGTTCGGCAGCTTCGGCTGGTCTATAGGCGAGGCGGAAATCTCGCTCCGCTTCTTCGTTGTACGCGATGTGCTGCCTTGGCTTGTAGTATTCATGGTTCCGCTGCAAGCGGTTGAAGACTAAAGAAAATTAGTCATCTTGCCAGGTTGGATCGTTTGGGTCTGTGTCATCCCACTCGTTGTTCAAGTTGTGCGGCCCAAGCCGGCTCTGAACTGGACCTCTTTGAATGTTTAACGGATAGTCATAATAACTTTCTGTCTCTCCCCGTGTGTCGCGCGTGTCATGCACGCTTGGTCTTCTCGGGGGAGGAGGCCTGTTGATTCTTCCTTGGAGGTTTTGTTGTGGGGGTATCTGGCGCCCCCTGACTCCGACCCTGAGGTGTAACCAAAGATGGTTCTGCTTGTAAGACCGCTTGCTGTGCGCTCAAACACTGATACGCAGCATTGATGGAAGCAATTTGCTTGGCGTACCAAGAGGCTGGAGTTTCGCCTTCAGGTAGCCCTAATAGCGCCGAAATGTTCTGAGGAGGAGCTGGGTTTGAAGGTCCAGCAACATTGTTTCCTGGGGTTACCCTCTGAGTGATGCAAGTGAGGCTCGCGCGGGGTCCCCCGGTGTTTGCTATTTCGATTTCTCCTACTTTCTCGGCAGGTTGGATTTGGACATTATGAATGTCTTCAGCTGGACCTGCATTAGAGTTCGTGCCAAAACCGAAATCGGGAATGATTCCTTGACCAGCTATGACCAAGAAAACCACAAAAACTCGGAAAAAACACAGAAAAAGAAGATGAAAGTGATTGTGAAAATCGGTGGGCGCCAATGAAGAAACACGGAACTAATTGTGGAGTTAATTAGTTTGGTTTAGGTTTCTACCATAAAGATTAATCCTCTTATAACTTTCTGAGCTCCTTAATGATCCGTTAATCCTGCAAAACAGAACACCGTTAGCTCGTTAAGAGGGGAATATGGGGGTTTCCCTCTTAACCAGACTCTGACGTGAGAATAAGTAACTGTTTTGAGGAGATAATAGTGTGTGGTAAAAAGTGAGAGTAGAGAGAATAGAATGAATCAACCTGTGTATGGAGGTTCCTATTTATAGCCGGAGAGGTGTAAGAGGAGTTGGGCTGATGGGCCTTGGGCCGGAAGGCGACAACTTAGAGGATATGCTCGTTGTCTCATTGGTGTCGACCGTTAGTGTCTTCTAGAAGATATCCGGTGTTGGCGCACCGTGATTGGAGCCACGTGTCCTGTTGTCGGCCTTGTTGTCCCTCTGCCATCAGCAGGTGAGTGGAGATCGTGGGGCAGTTGTCGCCGCCCCTTGATTGGTGCCACATAGGCGTCCTTGTGTACTCTCTGTCTCCTGCACGTCAGACGATCGTGGAGCACGATTGAGCACAGCTTGGAGGACGCTGACTGGCCCTTTTGTTCTGCCACTTACACCTTCTGAATTGGCCTTGCGCCTTAGCCCTGCGCGACCCTTGCTGAGCACGTAAGTAGCCCGCGCAGGGTTATGGTTATTGAAGGCTCTTATTTAGAATGCTAAGTGTTGAAGTTGATGCTCTTTTCTTGTTCAGACCTCGCGCGAGGTTAGTCATTCTTGAAGTAACCCGCGCGAGCTTGGGATTGAACTTCTTGCTGAGTAAGGAGTATGGTCTCGCGCGCGACCTGTAGGAAGGTTCGCGTTGCTTTTTGGGACCATACCCCTTCAGGAGAGATGTGAAAATGGTATTTAAAGGCAAAGCTTACTCCGACACTACTTTACAGTAATTACACTACATTACACTAATTAACTAAATAACCCCTTCTTGCCTAGATTTGAACCTAAGATCTCCCTTTAAGATACATGGGCGAACCCCACATTGGCTATTCCTTCTCTCACTAACCTAAAAATCGCCCCACTCTCATCCCCCCCCCCCCCCCCCCCTCTCCATTTCATTTTCATACCCTTATTTTTACCTCCCAACTTTAATCTTGAGAGAAAAGAACAACGAAACCAAGTGTTTGCTAGTGTTCTCCATGGAAAATGGAGTATGACTTGAAACCTATGGTGAATAACGCAACAACGGTGATTGTTTACAATATGTAAGAAGGGGTACTTTTAAGTCTATTTTTTGGATATCTGAATCGATTATTTTGGCTTTCTCATTGTTCGTTTTTTTGGTAGTGTAATATTGTGTTATTTATTTATATTTGTGAAGCTGTTTTTTCATTTGTAACAAAAATTAGACTATACTATTGGATTGAGATTTAAATACATTTTGAATACTCATTTTAAAGCTTGGATTGTATAAGATGGGCCTTGTGTGACCTCCATCATTGCTACGTAAACTTCACCTGTAACCAATGTTTTCAGGACTAAGACTAAGCCGGACGTTGAATTGGTCACCTTACCAGTCCACTGGTTGGAACGGTCGAACTGGTTGGACCGGATGTAAGAACGGGTTGATGTCATAAATATTATAAAAAAAATAAATAGCATAAAATTGAAATTCTTTTTTTTCAAAATCTTGTTCAGTCCCAAATCCGATTCAATCCCCCGTTATTCCGGTCCGACCATCGGTTCCCATTCCAACCATCCGGTTCGAATCGAAATGGGTCTGATGTAAGGTTGTTCATCAAATCGAATAACGAATATGAATCAACTCGCATTCGAACCTTGATAATCGAATTCAAATCGAGCCGAATTTCGAATTTTTCGAATAATCGAATTCTGAACACCCCTAGTCTGATGGTGTGAACCGGACCGCCCAGACCCCCGGTTCCTGGTCCGACAAGAACGACCGCCGGACCAGTCTGACTTTTAAAACACTGCCTATAACCATGGTTTGTGCCTCCTTTACCGCATAAAAAGATACTGTGTAAATACACAAGCAAGGTGTCTACTTGTTTTAGTTATTTAACTAAATGTACATGAAGTCTTATTATCGTGCGTGCGTTAGTAAATAAAGAAATGTAAATGATTTTTTTGCCGACAGAACAGTTTGATAAAGAATTCATTCAACATGTTGAAGAATAGATAATTAATCAGTTTCTACATGTATTCAAAGCTAACCCAAATTGTCCTGCAAAGGAAATCCAGAATGCAGTTAAAGATAAATTCAAGGTCATAGTTAGTAAATGACAGGTTTACATGGCAAAGAGTTGTGCCCAAAGGAAATTGCATGGTTCAATGAAAGACCACTATGGGAAGATGGGTTCATACTTAGCAGCCTTGAAAGAGCAAATCCAACCTCTACTTTTGAACTTGTGATTGTCCCATCAGAATATTGATTCTGGTATAGAGGTTTTCTTTAGGTTTTTTGTGTGTTTTGATCCACTTAACAAGGGGTTCTTTTAGCAGGCTGTAAAAGACTTTTTTGTCTTCATGGTTGTTCTTTAAAGACAGTTCTTGGTGGTATGTTATTCGCTGCAATAGGTAGGGATGGGAATGATCAAATGTACCCAGTAGCTTGGGCAGTTGTAGAAGGTGAGAACAATGACAATTGGGGGTGGTTCATGAATGAGTTGAAGAAGTGCTTAGGAATAACTCATGACAGAAAGGGTTGGACCCTCGTATCTGACCAACAAAAGGTATGTTGTGTATTTTAATCTGCTGCTTTCATTTACGTGTAACAACTTTACCAATTGTTCTGTATTTCAAGGATTACTTACTAAATGGCGTTGCCTCTGTATGGGGTAATGTTGAGCATAGGAATTGTGCTAGGCACATATATGCTAATTTAAACAAAAAAAATACAAGGGTGATGATCTAAAGGAGTTGTTTTGGAGGGCTGCCAAAGCATATAATAAGGCTGACCACAAAAGGGCACTTGCAGAGATGAGGGAAATGAATGTTGAGGCAACCGAAGCATTTATCAACCAGGATCCTAAATGCTTTTGTAGGTGCTATCTTCAAATTGAGACTAAGACTGATGTTATTGTTGACAGTATGGCAAAAACATTTAATGGTTACATCATACACTCTAGATCAAAGCATATAATTAACATGCTAGAAGATATAAGGTTGGCAGTAATGACCAGGTTAGTTAACAAGCATAGCGAGATGTCTAGAATGTGGTTGTTTGCCTTACGATCCAAACAAAAAAGCTTGATAAAGAGAAGGAGAGGGCTTATAGATGTATTGTGTACTGTTCAAGCAACACTTTGTTTCAAGTCAAGTAGTTTGATGATGTATTTTGGATAACAAAACATGTACATGCAGGAAATGACACTTAACAGGCATTCCATGTTATCATGTATGTGCAATTGTAGGCTTTGTGAATAGGAGTTCTAAAGTCTTTGTTCATAGGTATTTGACCAAAGAGGTGTATTTCAAGTTCTATGAATACACTATCCCACCACTACCTTCTGAAAAAAAAAATACCGGCCAACAGTAGAACTACCTTTGGCCCCTACACCAGTCAAGATTGGTCCAGGCAGGCATAACAAGGGGGCATAACAAGGAAACTTGTAAAAAAATCGTAGCTAAAATTACTCAAGTAACAAGAAAGAGGGGCAAGCCAAAAAAAGTCAACTGGTGTATAAGCTTCACAATCAACAGCAACACCACAAGCTTCTCAGGCCACTCAACAATCTAAGGGGAATGCAACATCACCGTCTCAGGCTTCTTAGGGGCACACTAAGAGGGTCAAGCCAAAAAAGATCACCAAAACCACCTACCAGTCTACTCAGTGACCAATTTTATCTCTATGCCTTTGTTTATGCTATGCTTTTGTAGTAATGTGTTGTTTTGGATGGTAGAATTATGTCTATGCTGTGCTTTTGGTTAAAAGTTGTAATTACTTAAGATTGTATTGGTTATGCATATGTTTTAATGAATTTGGCTAATGTTATGTTTTATGGCAATGCATAATGTCTATTGTTATGACCAGTTTTTTGGCAAGTTTTATATCCCATTTTATGGCAATTTTATGGCAGTGCATAATGTCTCTTTGTTTTATGATCAGTTTTATGAGAATGCATAATGTCTCTTTGTTTTATGATCAGTTTTATGAGAATGCATAATGTCTCTTTGTTTTATGATTAACTAGGTTATCACCCGGGACTGTTTACCGGGTTTTACCTTCAAATACCGGTACCGTACCGATACCGAACCGTATCATACTAGGTATTTTCGGTACCGATACCGGTTGGTACTGACTTCATCCCTATTTTAGTGTGTGCTGGTGTAAAAGTTTGGAAAAAAAAAATCAGAATATAAATATGATTTCGATTCGCGTGTATTTGCTTATGTAGCATGCCATTCAAGCAGAATTTATAGAATATCTAAATAACGAATATTTTGATTTAATATTACATGAATTGGTAACAAAACTAATGGTTTTTTTTTACAAGAAATGGTACAAATTTAAGTTCATTAGATACAATGATAAACAGATAAAAGTGCATCATATTTGAAAGCAACTGTGTATATTAAAAAAATATACACATTGTTATGCCTCCTGTACTTAGAAAAACTAAGTAATTTTTGGGTATTGGATTTTAATAGTTTTAAGTTTCACATGTTGGCCGATAATAATCCCAACTTTAAAAATCCCCTCCAACGATCCCAACTTTTAAAAATTTGGCCCCCATTGATCTTTTTCAACATATAAGAATTTGGCATCCTCAATAGATTCAAGTACATCTGCAGATTCCCTAATTGATTTAAGTGCAAATATGTAAGAAAATGATCAATGTGGGCCAAATTCTTACAAGTTGGGATCGTTTGGGGGGGATTTTTTAAGTTGGGATTATTATTGGCCTAAAGGTGAAACTTAGGATTATTAAAATCCAATAACCCTAAATTTTTTATAAAAATGTAAAATCATAATATGCAATATTATTTCTTTAAAAAGGGAGATTTATCTGTAAATAGTATAGGTCATGTGAATATGTGATACATACGCATATTTTTACATAAATAAAAACAAGATCATGCACTTATTTTCCTCTTTGCTTGTGTCACAACTAAGGCAAAAGCCTTGAGTTTTAAGCAATGACAACCCCACATATATCTCTTGAGTCAGAATCCAATGAAGAAAGCAAACCCATGAGAACATCATTTCTTAACTCATGAAAAAGGATTTGGCCCTTTCTCAAAGGGACCCATCTTAGCAACTCTACTATTAATAAGACCAAAAAAAGGACACCAAAATGACCATGATTTGGAGATGGTGTTTATGGGGACATGCTAATGGAACAACAGTAAAACACTTGTCATTTGGAGTACATTCATGAATATATCTCCAAACTGTGTATTAAGTTACAGAGAAAATAATAAAAGGGTCATTTTTCAAGGTGCATTATAAATTATAAATTTAAAAAAGAACATGCATATAACAAGTAAACCGGATGATAACTAAATTCACATGATTGTGTATTGAATTATGTCATCTAACTACATCTAACGGCTATAGTCGTGGATTTTCTATGACATGACTCTAGACGTATAGCATGCACGAGAGAATGAATACTTTCATGACTTTGCGATACACAATGAGAAGCTGTTACACGAGTGCTTTCATGTACCACATGACTCTAAGCCCACATGTATGGATTAAAAGTCGATACACAACCTGGAGTTGTACATCTAATGGCTATAGTCGTGGATTTTCTATGACATGACTCTAGACGTATAACATGCATGAGAGAACGAATACTTTCATGGCTTTTTTTACGTGTATTTTATTTTACAAGTGTCTTAAAAAAAACGTTAAAGTTATAACTAAACTTGAAATCTTCTCAAGTTTATCGTTAGATACCTACCTAATTAAAAAGTATTCTTTTATCATCTATACATACAAACACTCTACTCAACTCATCTAATTTGGTTGATGAACCGACCTCCAAAATCCAAACCATATAGACATTGATATTATCAACATTTAATTAACTAAATTCTCTCCCCTTCATATTAACATTTAATCACTCTTTTGAAACACACAAGGTCCCGTAGCTCAGTTGGTTAGAGCGTTGGTCTTATGAGCCGAAGGTCGCGGGTTCGAGCCCCGCCGGGACCATAATTCAACAATTTTTAATTTTTTTTTTCTGTTGAGGTTTCATTTTCTGTTGTAGGTTTATTGCCCAATTAAGATCAAACCTTTTAATCTACATCTTGTTGATCCATCAGCTTCTGAGGTTACTTCTCACCTAAACAAACCCCATTTCATCTCTGTCAATATCATCATCAAATTCTCAATCTCCATATATACATACATACTCATGGCCCACCACCCTCTTTTCTTATTACTACTACTATTTCCTCTGTTTCCCATCTTCAGTTTCTTCATCTCACATTGCTGTTTTCAGGTTTTTATCATAATTTTTAGTTAAAATGACAGATATTGGAAATAACATGTTTGTGCTTTTCTGCTAGGTGTTTGATCGAGTTTACCGGCTCAAATGGGTGCTTGCGGCCGGTGGTTTAAGAGGTTATTAGGCGGTAAAAAAAAGGAGAACCGACCCGAAAAAGTAGAGGTAATGTACTAATGTACCATCTTCTTTTAGCAATTCTGGTTCAAGAATCTTGTTGTTTTTAAAATTATGGATGATAGTTTTTACACGCGCTTTCAATGATTGATAAACGCTATCAGTTACCAACTTACTAAACACCCGTAGAATAACTTATCGTTGTGGTAAAACGCAGTAAGCGGATACACATCTCCATTAAAAAGAGAAAAAAATGGATGTTTGACTTTTTAAGTCAAGTCAAACACTATTTAAGCTCAAATGTTACACAACTTGTGTTAATGTTTTCAGTGGCACTAATTTTTGATAATTGCATATGTGTTTGACCTTCAAAGTTATCTTTTGTTGACTTATTGCAGATACAGCAGGATTCCAAGAACTCAAACGGGTCACGAAGCCGAGATTCTTCTGTGAGAGAATCAAGCTTTCGTGTTGGTAGTACAAAAGTTATTGGCCGAAGCACCGGAACAAAAGAATTTGCCGCTGTTCGCATCCAAACTGCATATCGTTCTTATCGGGTATACATTTTAATAAGTTAACATATGGCTCCTAACAGATGAATTGTAGGGGGGGGGGGGGGGGGAAGATTTTGACCCGTTTTGTTTTTTAATGGGTCGTGTTTAATCTCAGATGGGTGAAGTGTCAACCAAAGTCTAATTTTTAGCACACTCACTTATATTAAGGAATTAGATTTTTATTGTAATAATATTATTATTATTACAATCAGAAATAATGAAAGAAGATTGTGGTTCCGTTTTCTAAATTGCATTTTGGGTAGGCGAGAAAAGCGTTACGCTGCTTGAAAGGTACATCAAGATTTCAGGAGATAATCGAGGCGGATGCACTTACAAAACAAGCTTCTTCTGCTCTTAACAAAATACATTTTTGGAGCAAAATACAAATGGAAATCAGAAATCGCCGCCATTGGATGGTGGCTGAAGGACGGATGAAACAAAAGAAGTTTGAAAATCAAGTGAAATTCGAGTCTAAGCTTCATGAACTTGAGGTATGAACTAACGTTTTCCCTTCGCGCAAAAATCAAAATGTCTACTTCTTGTGTTATAGTTTTAAATTTAACCGAACCCCAACCCAGCCCATTTATTCAATGGCTTGGTAGTGTCAACCCGTTTTGTCAGGAATTGTTGCCCCTACCACACTAATGAAACTAGAAACACCTTTTTTGCATTATTCAAGGAAACTATTTACTTTATGAAAAGTTTCAATGACGGCCCCTCATCTTTTGCTAGTTTTAGGAAACATCCCTAACATTAGAAAGCTTATATTCTTTGCCAAAAGGTCGAATGGTGCGGTGGGCCCGAGACAATGGAAGAGATCGTGTCAAGAATGCAACAGCGTGAGGAAGCCACAAATAAGCGTGAACGAGCAATGGCATACGCCTTCTATCACCAAGTACGTCTAAACTCACCTTTTATAACTTGCATAATTAACAAGAACCCTCGTATCAACGATTTTAAAATCGACCCTTTTGTTTTTAATATTTGTAAAGTGGAGGGCGAACCCAAACCGATATTATGGACAAGCTTATTATGATCTAAGCAAAGAGAGCTGGGGGTGGAGCTGGAAGGAGCGGTGGATTGCGGTGTGCCCATGGGAGGCCCGGGTCGTTGTACGGGCCAAACCGAGTAAAAAAACAAAGCATGGTGGTGGTAGTGCACCAAAGATAGTGGTTGCAGTGAAACCTCATGTGAGTACTGGAAAAGGTACAATTAAAGGTACTTCCTGAAATGATTTGGATACAAAACTGACAAGTTTTCCTGCTTGAGTGAGAGTGGTTTATGATATTCATCTTGATTTGTAAAATATATAATTTGGTGTGTTTGTGACTTTGATTAACATATAGTTATTATTTAATTGAGTTGATTTACGGGATTATTCAATGGCGGAATTGCTCTACTCCTGACATTTCGAAGGTTTAAAACCCATAAGAAAACGATAACGTTAGAAACCATTTTTAGCGTAAAATAGTTTATCAGTAAAACCATTAAGGATAGTGATATGTGTGAAAAAAATAATATTTTGTACCCATGACTTGTCTTCATCAACCATAAAGAAGTACCATCCACCATGAATCAATGGTCTTTATAGCCAAACGGCTCAACTGAAAAAGGTTAAAATAATAATAATAACACTAATAACAATAAATTTTTGATAGGGACCTTGTAGACAAAGCTACAAAATTTACCATGTATTAAATGAATTAAAATTGGGTGTGTTATTAGGTGATATTTATTTTATTCTTGGAATCAAACTAATCCGTATTGAAATCGAATATATTAATTGTTGGGAAATGATGTGTGTTATTTATAACGTGTTATTTTTAATGGAACGGCTCCAAATCTACACCTATTAAATCCAGCTAATACCCTCTCCTGAGAATCGAACTCTTATGTAAATTTGTTAAAGGTAAACAGGACATTAATAAAACAACTCTTAAAGTTACTCGTAACGAACACCTCTCCTTCCTCTGTCGACGGTTGTCACTCCTCCAACGAACCCTAATCTTCCCAATCTTCTGATCTCGCATCCCTCCCTAAATTGCAACCGCCACCAATTAAGATCTTCAAAAGGCTGGCGCAATGATCGTGCGAGAACATAGACCGCTAGCAGAACTCCAAGTGTGCACCGAAGCGATCGCTAGAGGGGTTTGTCTATAATAGCTTAACCACAATCTAACTGAATCAGATTCACACCTTTTTCTAGTAAAAATGGGTGTTTTGACAATAAAAAACCTCACAATCTACTAGTTAAAAACTTAAAAGAACATCAACATAGATGGTAGCTTTCAAGGTCTTAACTTGCCCTCAAAATCAATCCATCCAAACCAGAATTAATGCCACATGCATAATTCAACATTGAATCTTTATAAGGAAAAAAGAAGATAAACATCCACATATCGAAAGAAGTAACGAAAACGACTTATTACCCGAAGCATCCAAGCAGTGATGGAGATGCGACCGGCAAGATTAGACTTGTCGATTCGTTCTTGTCATATTCTTTTTGTAGGCTTCTCAATTATTTTCCAAATTTCACCATCATTACCAACATCAACAGTCTTCATTACATTTGTAACAATATAGCCCAAATGTTCATAAATCACAACCCATGTGACCAATTTAGAACTTTATCCAAACACTATGGGAACAAACATCCTCAATAACAAGATTCTTTTTTAAGGAAACAGGGATAATGGACAACATTCATAGTCTAGAATTAGACAACACATAATTTAATCCAAACAAAGTCTAGGGCTAAACAGAATAGCCCAATTAAAACATGAAAACTGAATATTAAAATAAACTGAGATTAAAAAAACCTGAAATCAAACTCAGAAGTCAGATTTCTTCTTCTCACAGCCATTAGATTCACCAAACTGTCACTTTCTGAGCTTCCCTAACTGAAAAGCAACAAACCTTTCCTGTAATTTTTGTTAAAAATTATAAAACAAGATCAATCTGGGAACTACTGACCTTTTAATGAGATGTTTATGAACCAATGGTGATGAATCAATGGCGCGAATCCGAGGAAGCAGACGACGGCTTGTCAGACAAGCCGTCGTGTTCCTCTTCCTCACCCTGGATTCGTGTCGGGATACCAAACCCTGAAAACCCAACCATGCCCGGGTTATTCAATCCGGGCATGGAAAGCGGGTGATGGAAACCCGGGGTTTGATGCGGGTCGACCCCCGGGCCGGTAAACGGCATTGGGTCGACCCAGGCACGAACCGGAGGTGAGTTACTGGACTGAAGGGGTCCCCTCTGAGAAATATAGTTTAACAACAACTGATTGTTTGTTGGTTGGCCGAACAACGGCTGCAGAAACGGCGCCGTTTGTGTTGCTGCCGCCGGCAGTGAATTAAACACAAACCCACCATTCTCCGGCCAAGCGGAGCCGTCAAAATAAATATTATTATTCCCTACAACAGTTTGATGCTGAGGCATCTGATCTTGAAACGACTGAAGAGAAAGCTTCAGATCTTGATTCTGTGGAAAATTCTGGTGAAACTGGACCGCTGATAAACCGGTATTCCCCACCGCCGCTGATGAACCGGAACCACCGGTCGGAAAAAAAGATTTAACCAAATCAACAGATGCAGGCAAAAAGCTCGAATTTTGAACACTACCCATTTGATTATCAACAATATCCTCATCTGGGTCATCTTCCAATTGCCCTAATTGTCGATAATTCCCATTTTCTTGATTAGGGTTTTGTTCAAGATTCACAATTGGGGGTTTTCCAGCGGTGGGCGTCCAAGCCGGCAGCTCAGCCAGCTCATCAATGGCAGCTTTAGCCTTCTTAATTAGCCAGTCCACAGCTTTACTGGGCCGGTCGTAGCCAAGCCGGTCTTGCACATCATAAAACTGTATAGCCGTGTTAGCCGAAAGGCGCACGCGCCGGTCACGTGGCCCCTTTGCTGTACACACCTTACTGTGCCGATCTTTTAAACCGGTTGACCGTACAATGTGCCCCCCTTGAACTTCCACTATCTCTCCACCGGTTCCTGTGGCTCTCAGCCCCAGTCTAGACGGCCGGTTTGCTGTCTGATGGTGATGGTGGTTGTTGAGTTGGTACCGGTAATTTTCTTCCATTTTTCCCGGGAAATTAAGGGCATATTCGGAATACCCGCGTTTATTATTATTATTACTACTATTATTATTACTATTGTTGCTCTGGGAAGCCAGATTAAACGACAGCGTTTGGGCTACAAGAATACATGTATATGACAACAACGCCACCAGAAGAAATGAAAAAGGGGGATGGGATCCATGAGGAGGCTAAATGGAGGGGTGGCTAACCCATCTTTGTTGACAGGCTTTTGAATGATAGAGTACCTGTGTATGTACAGTACAAGTTTGCAGAGCAGCCAAAATGGGGAGGTGGTGGTGGGTGGGTGGTTTGTGGTGGTTGTCAACAGTAAAAGAAGGGATATTTGGAGGGTGAGAAGAAAGATGATGACATTATTATTAATTTTGGGGCCTACATGATAGAGAAGGCTTTTGGATAGTGGGTCAGAAAAAATCAACAAATTAAATGTTGGAGCAGGTTTATTATTACTTTGTTAGCTTCTCTGCCTTTTCATTTCTTGTAATTAAAACAAGGTAAATTTATATAGAGTTAACTTTCGTTTTGTTTTTGTTTTGCTCCTTTTTGTTTGGTTAGTTAATGATTTTGTATTAATTCGTTAAAAATAGTTATTTTACTTCAATAGTTTACTATGTTTTTCTCATTTTATTATTTAACTCTTAACTCAGTTAAACCATACAATTAAAGGTAGGAGTATTTTGAGAATTATATTATATATCTTTACCCATTTATCTTTACCTTCTCTCCTACTATTTCTTACCCATCTATCTTTACCTTCTCTACCACCAGCAACCAACACCAACTGACCACCACCACCCGCCCACCGTTCACCCTCTCTCTCTCTCTCTCTCTCTCTCTCTCTCTCTCTCTCTCGATCTCTCGATCTCGATTGTCAGTTGGTTAGCAATACCTCCATCATTGTCCGCCAACACCCACCACCGTCTCCGGCGGCCCTCAGCTAACCCTGAGACACTTCTGAAAACATATATGAAACCAGAGCCGGTGGTCAGTGTTCAAATCATCAAGTGCAGACGACAGTGGTTTGGTTCCACACAAATGGTCGAAGCGCTTTCACACCAGAATCGTTTTATAGCGATTTCATGGGGTTTTCTACCAGGGGAGACAAAGGGTTAAAACAACTATCAAGTCAGAGAGAGATGAACAATATCGACAATAATGGTGGTGCTACCAGGCAAATAACCGGCCAATACTTTTTCGGCAGTCAAATCGACATCGGCGGCCACCGCTTTGAGATATGTAAACTAGGGTTTGATGATAGTGGTGGTGAGAATAGCTAGCGTGACACCGTTTTAAGATCTGTAAACTAAGGTTTTCAAGGTTAGCAAAAGATGATCGATTCGAGGGAATCAAAGGGCTAAATAGTTTGTTTTGGGTGAATGGTGATGGAATATTTTGTGGATGATTTGTGAAATTATTTGAGGAGAATTGTATTGAAGTATTTGAATTTCATCTTGTTGATCAAGTGCAAAATTAGTTCGATCAACAAGATGAAATTCAAATACTTCAATACAATTCTCCACAAATAATTTCACAAATCATCCACAGAATATTCCATCACCATTCACCCAAATCAAACTATTTAGCCCTTTGATTCCCTCGAATCGATCATCTTTTGCTAACCTTGAAAACCCTAGTTTACATATCTCAAAACGGTGTCACGCCAGCTATTCTCACCACCACCATCATCAAACCCTAGTTTACAGACCTCAAAGCGGTGGCCGCCGATGTCAATTTGACTGCCGAAAAAGTATTGGCCGGTTATTTGCCTGGTAGCACCACCATTATTGTCGATATTGTTCATCTCTCTCCGACTTGATAGTTGTTTTAACCCTTCGTCTCCCCTGATAGAAAACCCCATGAAATCGCTATAAAAACGATTCTAGTGTGAAAGCGCTTCGACCATTTGTGTGGAACTAAACCACCGTCGTCTGCACTCGATGATTTGAACACTGACCACCGGCTTTGGTTTCATATATGTTTTCAGAAGAGTCTGGGGGTTAGGTGAGGGCCGCCGGAGATGGTGGTGGGTGTTGGGTGTTGGCGGACAATGATGGAGGTATTGCTAACTAACTGACACTCGAGAGAGAGAGAGAGAGAGAGAGAGAGAGAGAGAGAGAGAGAGAGAGAGAATGGTGGGCGGGTGGTGGTGGTTAGTTGGTGTTGGTGGCTGGTGGTAGAGAAGGTAAAGATAGATGGGTAAGAAATGGTAGGAGAGAAGGTAAAGATAAATGGGTAAAAATATATAATATAATTCCCAAAATACCCCTACCTATAACTGTATGATTTAACTGAGTTAAGAGCCGGGAGTAAAATGGGAAAAACATAGTAAACTATTGGAGGAAAATGGCCATTTTTAAAGGGTTGGGGCAAAACCGTTAAAACGACCAAACCACGGGGAGCAAAACGGAAGTTTCTCATATATATATATTTATATTTAAGAGATAAAATTTATTTAAAACCATTTGTGCCAGTGTATTATGATAATTTCTCTCCCTTGGGTAGGATCAGATATGTAGTATTCTAGTCCGCATGGGGAATTATGGGAGGTGAAGTTCAAAAGTGGTGTAATGGTATAATACTCCATTCATTCATTACCGAATTATTTATTTTTAATTTCTTTTCTTTTTTAAAAAATTAAAACAAATAATATTTCATTAAATAAAAAAATACATTAACATTTACTAAAAAATAAAGACAATACATGAAAAGTACTAAAAACATACGACTACTTAAAAAAATAAAGCTCTAAGTCCTTATTTTTCGTGGATTTGTTGCCTACGCATTTGTGCTAGGATCAAGGTGTCTCCTTGGAGGTGATCGATTGGTTTAAACTAATACTTAATGTTTCTTTCCATTTTCCTCGCTTCTTGCATCGCAATGAACTTTTTATTTTCGACGTTTCTTTCTTGCAACGTTTCCAAACACCTATTCCTCGAAATCTTATTTGATTTCGGCACCCGCTGAAGACGATCCACCCTTCCCCTTTTTTCCCACTTCTTCTACCTGAGGTTGGGGCAAATCCATTTCCTCATCCTCGTCATCCTCATTGATAGGATTGTTTAAATCAACGTTTCGAGCATCGGAAGTGGACGTATCCGGATCAACCGAAGAGGAGGTTTTGGACCGTTTCGCCTTGCGCCTTGTGACACTGTGCCTCTGCGACCATCAAACAAATACCAACTTTATGAAATATTGTGTTTCATACTTGGGATTTGTAAAAATATGTGTATCATTTGCACATATCAAATCATGTTCGATTTCAAGCTTTAAATCGCTTTCTGGAAGGTTATATGCGCACTGATGCGTAAATATAACCAGTTTAATACAACGAACACTCTGGAATAGTGAAATAGGCTTAACATACCTTAAATAACCTTTACGTAACTTAGAATAAGTTATGGAGGGTTTGGTGTGGTGAAATCAAGTTTATTCGCTTACAGGGACTAATTTCGACAAACTGCGAAAGTAGGCCGATTTGTACTGTAACGGACATTCCGAAACTTGATCATAAGTTAAACATACCCCAAATATCCTTCATATAGCTTAGAAATAGGCTTTGAGGTGTCCGGTATGCTAAAATAAACTTTTTGGTCATTCAGGGACTAAAAGCGTCAAAAAGTGCATAAGTTTGCATTTTCGCGCATATCTTACGTTCTGAATATATCCGGACATCCAAAAATTTATGTAAGCATTAAAGTATTTTATTTTAGTGTTTTTCATGATAAAATTTCATTCGTCGCTTAATTTCGATCGTTTTTGCGTTCGTTACGACTTCCGTCGTAATTAACCAAACAACGCAACCGTACGGCCAAACAAACCGACATCCGAGATATTTTTGAGCATGTTTTGAGTTCCCTATACTTTAACATCATTTTACAGCTTTGAAGCATGGTGGATACGCCGCTGGTACTTCCTATATATAAGTGCTTTTAACACATTATATATCGTTGCGTTATCTAGATCACTCGGGTAAACGATTTTGAAACAATGTCACACAATGATGTTTTCTGAATATTATAAACCATACGAGTTTTGTTAACGAGTTTCTACGATATGTTTTACAATTTGATTTCATAAAACAAATGGTTTGGAGTTAAGAATCATGGCTACGAGATTTTATAAATCATATCCAACTTGATTTGAGTTGGTTAATTATGTCGCAATACTTTACTTTTCAAAATAAGGTTTTTAAATAAGTATTGCAACATGTAAAACGAGCCATGAATCTGACACTCACATAAAACCTATGTACTCGCCGACATTTTTATGCTGACGTGTTTTCACATGTGTTTCAGGTACAATAGTTGATGATGTTTGATGATGATATTGGTCTACGCTCACATAGGAATGGACGAGGCCTTAGTGACTTAATAACAATGAAAATCTATTTGTTCATGTTTTGTTTCTAATTCCAATGTAATGTAATACATTTAAT
Organism: Helianthus annuus; assembly: GCF_002127325.2. Classification (NCBI taxonomy): domain Eukaryota; kingdom Viridiplantae; phylum Streptophyta; class Magnoliopsida; order Asterales; family Asteraceae; genus Helianthus; species Helianthus annuus. The sequence continues at coordinate 22,997,226 of NC_035443.2, read as the reverse complement.
TAAATAAAACGAAATTGTTTAATCCATGGTTGTGAAACAATGATTCTGTTACAACACTCCCCGACGTTTCCGCCATGTTTTGTTGTTTTACGTGGTCGGGGTGTGACAGAAAAGTTGGTATCAGAGCCAATGGTTATAGGGAATTAGGTTATTACTTATTAGTAATGCTTTGACCTAGACTATAACCTTCCTAGGACCCTAACACAAGTTATCTTGTGTTTAGTTTTAAAACGATACCGTCACTTATCCTTATGTGACAACCACAATAAGAACATAAATTTCGAATCCGCCTTGAAAACCAATCATCTGTTCTAGGATGATTGATTACTAGGTTTTGAACCCTCTAAGTTTTCAAAATCTCGTCAAAGTTTTGTCTAAATAATGTGAACACGTGCAAACTGGAAGGGTGGGTGCCTGTACCCTGGGTCTTCTGTCTAAGGCTAGAGTGTTCGTACAAATCCGCAGTATCGGACCGGTCACTCTTACCTGGGAACTCTTGGGGTGAGTGTCCACTTATAGGTGAGCATGTCTTCGCGATACATTATATTGACCCATTTACTTTGATTAGTCACCGTCTTATTTGTTTGCCTTTGGTAACAAACAAATGGTCACAATCTTCATGCGTTGTCATTCTCTTTTGACTATCGTTCGCTTGTTTCCTCCTATGCCTTCCATTATCTTCAAGATGCCTCTTCATCGCAACAACACTCAAATGTCCGAACCAGGTGCTGCAATTACCCAGCAAATAGGCGTCGTACTCCAGAGGACCGTTGATTTAGCTATCACCATGAGTCGCCTCAGGGATGAAGCCGTATAAGGGAACTGCTCCTTGGTGCAATCAATGCCACTGTCATCATCCGAATCAAATACCCTGTTTCAAATGTACCCACGGTGGACGATGGGGACATTTGGTTAACATGTACCGCTTTGCAATCCAAAGCAAAGTTGTTACAAATCCTGCTGCTGCTCAACCTTCAAATTCTGCTTCATATGTCGCCTTGGCATATCTAGCGCCTCAACCTCATGAACTTTCTACCTTGTGTATCGACTTAAGCATGCCTAGTGCGAGGTGTCGAAACACCTCTCGTTACACAAATTCCGAAATCCATATAGGATCTTTCTATCCTCATGATTAGATCCTTGTGGATGGGTAACGTTCATCGGAGCCCTTAATTGAATTCTTTGTATGATTCAATACGTACATTACGATTCAATAAGGACAAAGCCGAATTCCTATTAAGATTTTCCTATCTTCATAGATAGATTCTTGAAAATGATTAAAGTGCCAAATGAAATCCACGGATTGGATTCCTGGTGTGCTTTAAATATCCATGTCCAAAGATAACAAATTAAAGGTCATGTTAAACAATTATGTGATTATGTGCCTATGTGTTCCCTTTTATGTTTTTGTGTGATCCAAAATTTTGTTATCCAAATCCTCGTAGAATCTTCCATATCTTCGTATAAGGGATTCATAGTAGGATATCCAAAGGTACTACCTTAAATCCTTAATGGGCTTCTACGTAATAGTTAAGACCCTTGGATTATAAAGTACTATTCCATAATTAGACCCCTTGAGTGGTCTAGCTAAACAGATTGATCAAAAAATCTGGTTAGGAATATCATGTGATGATATAGCTGAAAAGACTCGTTGGTGGTCTAACTAAAGGGATCATTTGTCGATCTAATTAAAAGGACTCTATGGTAGTCTAGTCACACTCATCACATATTTGATTTTCTTCCCCTACACATTATGAAATGCACTGTGCGGACTATGCAAGGAATTACGTAATTATGGACGCGTGCATAATTATGGAATTTAGTGCATAGAAACCACAACAAGTTTTGTCATGTGTCCATAGTTAACCCTATTCATTTCCATTTCTGAAGAATACCCATTGAGGAAAATGACTCATTCCGTTCATTTTCGTTTCTGAAAAATATCCATCGAGGGAAATGAATATCCTTGATTTTTTCTTCATTTCCATTTCTGAAGAATACCCATTGAGGAAAATGACTCATTCCGTTCATTTTCGTTTCTGAAGAATATCCATCGAGGGAAATGAATATTCTTGATTATTCCTTCATTTCCGTTTCTAAAGAATACCCACTGAGGAAAATGACTCATTCCGTTCATTTTCGTTTCTGAAGAACATCCATCGAGGGAAATGAATATCCTTGATTTTTCTTCCTTCATTTCCATTTCTAAAGAATACCCATTGAGGAAAATGACTCATTCCGTTCATTTTCGTTTCTGAAGAATATCCATTGAGGGAAATGAATATCCTTGATTTTTCTTCCTTCATTTCCATTTTTGAAGAATACCCATTGAGGAAAATGACTCGTTCCGTTCATTTTCGTTTCTAAAGAATATCCATCGAGGGAAATGAATATCCTTGATTTTTCTTCCTTCATTTCCATTTCTGAAGAATATCCATTGAGGAAAATGACTCATTCCGTTCATTTTCGTTTCTGAAGAATATCCATCGAGGGAAATGAATATCCTTGATTTTTATTCCTTCATTTCCATTTCTGAAGAATACTCATTGAGGAAAATGACTCATTCCGTTCATTTTCATTTCTGAAGAATATCCATCGAGGGAAATGAATATCCTTGATTTTTCTTCCTTTATTTCCATTTCTGAAGAATACCCATTGAGGAAAATGACTCATTCCGTTCATTTTTGTTTCTGAAGAATATCCATCGAGGGAAATGAATATCTTTGATTTTTCCTTCATTTTCATTTTTAAAGATTGTCCGTTGAGAGAAATGACAGGATTATGCCTTTTATATCTTTGATGGGTTATTCTACGCAAATATATAAAAACCCTAGATTTCATGCAAGACAATTATTTAACACAGCGTCACAGACAGACTCCTACGAATAAATTTCGGGATGAAATTTCCTAAAGTAGGGGAGACTGTGACATCTGGTCCTCTGCGACCATCAAAAAAATACCAAATTTGTGAAATATTGTGTTTCATACTTGGGATTTGTAAAAATATGTGTATCATTTGCACATATCAATTCATGTTCGATTTCAAGCTTTAAATCGCTTTCTAGAAGGTTATACGCGCACTGATGCGTAAATATAACCAGTTTAATGCAATGAACACTCTGGAATAGTGAAATAGGCTTAACATACCGTAAATAACCTTTACGTAACTTAGAAATAAGTTTTGGAGGGTTTGTTGTGGCGAAATCAAGTTTATTCGCTTACAGGGACTAATTTCAACAAACTGCGAAAGTAGGCCGATTTGTACTGTAACGGACATTCCAAAACTTTATCATAAGTTAAACATACCCCAAATATCCTTCATATAGCTTAGAAATAGGCTTTGAGGTGTCCGGTATGCTAAAATAAACTTTTTGGTCATTCAGGGACTAAAAGCGTCAAAAAGTGCATAAGTTTGCATTTTCGCGCATATCTTACGTTCTGAATAAATCCAGACATCCAAAAATTTATGTAAGCATTAAAATATTTTATTTTAGTGTTTTGCATGATAAAATTTCATTCGTCGCTTAATTTGGATCGTTTTTGCGTTCGTTACGACTTCCGTCGTAATTAACCGGACAACGCAACCGTACGGCCAAACAAACCGACATCCGAGATATTTTTGAGCATGTTTTGAGTTCTCTATACTTTAACATCATTTTAGAGCCTTGAAATGAGGTTAACGGGGCTTAAACGTGTCAAAAACACCTCAAAATGCATGATTCTTAGGTGCAGGGACCAAACTGTAATTCTGTAAAAGATTGCCAGGCGGCCCGTGTAAGCCTTATATGAATCTTACGTGGCCCGTGTGAAACCCCAGTTCAGCAAAACCAGTTTCTTTCAAACAACAGCTGGTTTCTGGCTTTGGTTCTTGGTTTTTCAATACCATGAGCATGTTTTGGGGCACCCATAGGTTTATAATTCAGTGGGCACACATGGAGGCTAGGATTGAAGCTCGTTTATCGAGGAACGATCATAACGGTTGTGATTTTCCTATAAATACCCAACACCTTCATTGTTGCAACTCACAAATCTGATCCTTTTTGCTCTAAGTTGGGGCTTGGCACCTCATACCGGAGCAATTTGGATCAAGATTACCTTGCTTTGACCCTTTGTAAGTATTTCTTCGTGCTTTTATGCGTTTTTAAGCATGAAAGTCAAACAGTGTTTGACTTTCTGCTTTGACAAGTCAATGGTCAACACGAAGTTCGTTTGAACTTCATAACGTGAGCGTAATCAGGATGGTTATAGTCCCTTGTGACTATGCCTACTGATTACCACGTTATTTAGGCGTAGTGACGAGTCGTAGTTTCGGCCAAAATGCGTATTCTTGCGTTTTTTTGAAACCAAACTACTTTTAGGTATCAAAACCGTTTGTTTTGATACCAAACCTGTTTTCTAACTTCGTTAAACGTATTTTAACAGGTTTAGCTCGTCACTTTAGGTTTAGTGCTTATGTAGAGTCGTAAGTCAAGCGGTCTAAACAACCGCTTAGACTTTCGAACTAGACCTGTTTGGTCGATCATTAGGATCCGACCAAACATGTTTAGTGACCATAGTTGTATAGGGAATAACCTTCCGAGGTTATACCTTATGGTCACTTCGTTTAGTTAGTTGTATGATAGGTAGTTTATATGCCTTAGGAAAATGACCAAAATGCCCTTTTTACGCATAAATTCATTTTAAGCATATGTAACCTAAATTTTTATATCTAAACTGATTAGGTAACATTATTAGACATGTTAAGGCATATAATAGTTAGGCGGTCCGAACGCGTTTTACGCAAACGACGCGTTAAAGTAGCGTAAGCTACCTAAACGGGTCGTAACGGGTCGTAAGCATTTAGGTTAGGTTTTCCTTTAGTATGTAGGCCTTGTTAAACCATATCATATGAGTCCCCACACTCATTTGGTTTACGAGACCTCATACTATCTGATCTTCCAAGTTAGGTCCGGTTATTAATGTAGTTACCTATACTAGGTGTCGTTTGATTTCCGTGATCCCTCTAGCTTTGCTTGGTTATTGTTCAAGACTTCTAAGCACCCCCAAGTGTGTACATAGTCCCCTCTTTTACTGTTTTTCAAACGTTTTGGGGTAAAACACATGTGCCTACTTGTTACTTTCGTGTTTTCCATGTTTTCATATCATATACTTGCTATGTTCATTAGTACACTATTAGCACATGATTTCATTATGTTTTGCTATGTATGTTCACTTAACATGCTAGCGCCATTGTTTTACGTTTTGAACCATTTGTAACCATTTGATGTATGTGAACCATTTGTAATCATTGGATGCATGTGAACCATTTGTAATCGTTGGATGTATGTGAACTATTTGTAACCATCTGATATATGTGAACCATTTGTAACCATTTGTTATATGTGAACCATTTGTAACTGTTTGAACCGTTGGGTTAGGGAAGTGATTAGGTAACGGGGCAGGTGTAATGTGTTAAAAGCATGGTGGATACGCCGCTGGTACTTCCTATATATAAGTGCTTTTAACACATTATATATCGTTGCGTTATCTAGATCACTCGGGTAAACGATTTTGAAACAATGTCACACAATGATGTTTTCTGAATATTATAAACCATACGAGTTTTGTTAACGAGTTTCTACTATATGTTTTACAATTTGATTTCATAAAACAAATGGTTTGGATTTAAGAATCATGGCTACGAGATTTTATAAATCATATCCAACTTGATTTGAGTTGGTTAATTATGTCGCAATACTTTACTTTTCAAAATAAGGTTTTTAAATAAGTATTGCAACATGTAAAACGAGCCATGAATCTGACACTCACATAAAACCTATGTACTCACTGGCATTTTTATGCTGACGTATTTTCACATGTGTTTCAGGTACAATAGTTGATGATCTTTGATGATGATATTGGTGTACGCTCACATAGGAATGGACGAGGCCTTAGTGACTTAATAACAATAAAAATCTATTTGTTCATGTTTTGTTTCTAATTCCAATGTAATGTAATACATTTAATTAAATAAAACGAAATTGTTTAATCCATGGTTGTGAAACAATGATTCTATTACAACACTCCCCGATGTTTCCGCCACGTTTTGTTGTTTTACGTGGTCGGGGTGTGATACGCCTACTACTAGACGTCATGGTTGGTATGTTAACCCACTTAGGACTTCCACGTAGAAGTTCCCAAAACTTCAAGTATGCGAATGTCCCTTGCGTCGAGCTTGTCCAACGCTTTTTTTAAAATATCTCCATCGCTTTGACCGCTACCCAATTGTCCTTCATACATTGGAAGACCTCTTGAAACCCATGGCATTTGGCATTTATATCGGTCCACTTGCTTGATACTGAATCATTGTCCCAGTATTCCCCTTTAGTCTAGCACCATTGAACTGATAAAAAGGTTCGTCTGGAACCTCAACACCCTGGCTTGAAGCCTTTCTCTTCTTGGCATTTTCACACCCTTCAATAAGCATCTTTATTTTCACTTTCAAACCATCTTTGCCTAAAAATAATGAAATATATGGTGTTATAGAGGATTGTCGTGTTTTCATAAACTACAATAGTTATTATACATTTTGCATTTATATGGTGTTTTCAACAACACACTTAAAGTTATTATTCATTTGGCGTTCAAATTTTTCTCAATTAATCACGTTTTCACTAACACTTACTCTTATATCATGACATTAGTACGCCTTCACAGTTTACATCTATAAATTTCAAAATTAGACTTTAGATGGCATTTTTAAACACACGCTCATAGTATACATGTACAAGGTTCATAGTAATCATATATAACATCAGTTACTTTATACATATTACACATAAACTCTAACGAATATAACTTTGTTTTGATGTTCTCTTCCTCATTTCATCATGTGTTTTATGGCGTTTATATTCAGGTGACTTGTTGGGCTTCTCTCTACCAGAAATTGTACATAATTTATAGAAACTAAAACGCCAATAACATCAAATATCTTTGATAAATTAGTCCACATTTAACTCACTTTGATTTTTACTCTTGGATTGTGAATGATCTTCAGACGCCATAACGAATCTATGGTTTTCATGTTTTCCGTAAAAGTTGGGGAGGTTGTGGTGGGAAGTTAGGTTTCGGTGTTGGTTGAATTCTTTATGTGGAGGTACAATTACCTTTTTGCCCTTAATGAATCCCACACCTTTATGAAAATCATTGATATTTACAAAAACACCACCGCTTCATTTTAGTCCGTAGATTGTTTTCACACTTTGGGGCGTACACGTGTGTAGATCAATGGCCAGGATTTGTTCACTCAGTTCGCAAATACACTAGTGTTCACTCTATAACCCAACCATATATATATATAGGTAAAGGATCCTGTAAAAAAGGCACAAAGTGTGAGAAAGGTAAGAAAGAATCTCAACCATTAGATCTTTTGATCTAATGGTTGAGATCAATAGGGACCAAATTGCAAATATTTTTGTTAATTTGGACTGAATTGAAATTTATAGGGGCAATTGTGTCTTTTTATCTTCATTTGTAAATCAAATCCCTGCAATTTCGTTCTCTCTCTTATACACACGATCACAATTTCTCTCTCTCTTTTCTTCTTCCATGTTCAATCAATCGGAAGATTGTATGTTTTATTTGTACCTTCGGAAGGATCCGCTCGAGGAGCAGGTTAGCATTTCTGAAGAATCATGATGCAGAGAAAGAAAATGATGATGACATTCGAAAGTGAAATTAACGGTGCCGGAAAATTGAAACGGAAAACCATCGCATACGTGATCTTCTCTGATGTGTACAAAAGGTTTTTCAATTGAGTGAAGGGATGTTACAAGTCCGAGCCGAGGTGGGTCACATGAAAGGTGTTAAACTTAACTATAGATCGACTTTTTTTTTTTAAGGGAACTCCATGTATAAGGTTATCACACTCTCTAAACCGGAGAGTTCCGTATTGCTCCACTTTGGAGAAGATGATACAGAGGTGTTATATTTCTTTCAGTCATGGTGTTTATTTTCTTTTCTGAATGGTGTTATTTTCTTTTCTGAATGGTGTTATTTTGTTTCTGAATGGTGTTATTTTGTTTCTGAATGGTGTTATTTTCTTTTTCTGAATGGTGTTATATTTATTTACTGAATGGTGTTATATTCTTGTACTGAATGTTGTGATATTTTATTGACTGAATGGTGTTATATTGTTTATTGAATGATGTTATTTTTTGTTTACTGGATGTTTTTTTTTTTTTTTTGTTTCTGAATGGTGTTATTTTGTTTCTGAATGGTGTTATTTTGTTTCTGTATGGTGTTATTTTGTTTCTGAATGGTGTTATTTTGTTTCTGTATGGTGTTATTTTGTTTCTGAATGGTGTTATTTTTTGTTTACTGAATGGTGTTATTTTTTGTTTACTAAATGGTGTTATATCTTGTACTAAATAGTGTTATTTTGTGTACTGAATGGTGTTATATTTTTGTTTACTGAATGGTGTTATATTATTTTCGTAAAAACACTATGAATTGAACTATGAATTTTTTTAAAACACCATGTCATGAACATGGCTCTGATTTTGTGAATAATGCAAAAAAAATTAAAATGAATGATGTTATGGACGGTTATATTCCTTAAATCAAGGATTTTCTCTCTCAAAATTCTTAAATCAAGGATTACCATATTTGAATTTGTTAATGCATTTACAATCTTACCGTTTTCAATTAATTTAGATCTAATGGTTGAGATTCTTTCTTACCGTTCTCACACTTTTGGTCTTTTTTACAATAACTCCACCCTATATATATATATATATATATATATATTATATAGGGTTAGGTTAACGTACAATAGCTCTTATCGTATAATATGTACGCGATCATCTCAATCGTCCGTTCTGGTGCGAATTCACTTTTGAACATGCGATTTGTGCTGAAAAACCAACATGCGAAATTGTTTTATATACCAACATGCGATTTCATCATATTTACCAACATGTGAAATTGCTACAAAAAAAACATGCGATTTCATCAAAATACCAATATGCGATTTCACAATATCGTACGAGCGTACGATAAGCCTAATTGTACGTTACACTTACACTATATATATGTATATAAGAAGAAAAATATTGAAAGAAGAAAAAGAAGAAAGAACATATTGGTAACATACTAATTCATTTATAAATCATATCATTAATTTTCTCTCTTTAATTAATTAGTCAACTACTCGTTAATTATCTCACATATAATATATAAAACCTTCACATATTAAAATTTTCCTACATATACCCTACACATTATAGAATTTTATCCTACACATGTCGAAATTTAGCGAGTTCTAATAAAAAAAAATTAAAAAAATTGGTATGTTTTTTTAGGCTTTTTTAGTTAGTTTTTTGGTTTTCTCATTTAAACTAGTTTTATCATACTATTATTTAACAAAATTCGGGCATGACCCGTTCGTATCATGAACAATTCCCTGTAAGACTAACTTGTAATAACTTAAATACGACACAACGGAAAATATGAGCCTAAAATTTCATTCTTTGTTAGACATAATACTTACATGAAAGTTCAAATACAAAATTTCATACACTCATTAAAAAGGATTTACCACGTTCCATTATATTAATGCTTCAAGACCCATATTTGTAAAACTATGTGACCGATCCTTCCCGTACAATCCTTACTCTTGACCCGATCTTCAATCCTCTTATCCTTCATAATAATATTATATCCTCCCAACCTGCATTCACCACATACATAAACATCATTAAGACTGGGTGACGTCCTTCTTAAATTAAATATATGCAATCAAATAACCACTCCATATTCCTTCTTCTCATGCCGGTCTCTTCGAATAAGCTTTCCTGTATAATAATTCATTCCATTTCTTTGAACCTTCACAAGGTCCTTATGGCGTACCTGCATTCTCATTTCATACTTAAGTTCCCGGTTTAGTAACTTAACACTCAAACATATACACATACCCCATCCATTCGTAAGCAATAATTCCCACTTCGCATAGAGACACAATCATACATATAAGTTAAACACGTACTTCACTACATAAATATGTACACATAAACAAATGTATAAACTATACAAACATACACGCTACATAAGATATTCCAAAAGGGTTTTCTAAGACACCCTAAATATAAGCTTCCCAATGAAAAGATCATGTACGTAAGAGGCTACAAGCACTCTTTCTTCTATTCATAATTACCTAACAGTTCCGACTAACAGAAGGTAATTATTTTTCCTGACGGAATACATATAGACGTTTACAATTGTAACCAGGTGGTTAAGCCTTACAATTCTCAAAAACATAAGAGGGATTAGTCATACGTAACTTAAAACGTGTTTAAACGAGTTCGTTATACGGCCTGCCTACTGTTTACGGGCCTCAAACATTATTCTGATGCAGGGGAGGCCGGAAATTATGGCCTGGGCCGTAATTTACGGCACCTGAATCTTTGTTTCGTCAGTTTACGCTAAAACTTGCGTAACTTTCAAACCGTTTAACCGTTTAACCTCCCTTTTCTTCCCACGTGACCGTAAATTCGTCCTCTATCATATGGACTCAAAATCTAACACCCGAACTAAGGAAATTCTTAACTTATATGCTTTCGGCTTAATATTCATTTACGAATTATTCGACCCGTTTATGTTTTTATCAAAAAAAAAAACTCACAATTTTATACCCCAAACTCACATGACATTAAACTATAACACTTTTACATTATCCGGAGTTCCGTACATGGGCTTTATGAACCCGATTCCCGGTATGCGTTAAACTCATTCATTTCAATCAATTATACGTAAGTGAACTTCATTAGTAAAACTTCCTTATTTTGACCCGTTGGTCTACATAGCGAAAACCTTCGCTTCTAAATAACCAAATCTTAATAGGCTTCGATTACCATACTCAAGTAACTAGCACATAAATTTGCTTAAATAAACTAAGAAGTGATTCGGAAATCACTTACTTAATACTACTTACTTGATATCATCATCAATAACGCATTTCAACATAACTTCTAACTATTATCATACAATTAATCTCTTTTACTACTAAAGAGGGAGTCCGGGAGTTTACTTACCTCGTACGTCCAATTTACATGTGGCTTCTGTGTTTACCTTCGACCCGAAGCGCTTCCATATTCGTGTCCCTATTGACATGGCTCCTATCCATACATGTCATCATAAATGTAGCACGATCAGCTTACGAACATTCGTTCATTCGACTTTCAAATCATGCAATATTTGACTTTTGTTAGCTTATTAACACATATAAGGAATGTGTGTCATCATACTTTGTTACTATCGAACGTAACACATTAGCTAGCGAGTTCATAACGCAATAGTTTCCTGCATACAATGTTTACCTTTTTAACTTCATATCTATACATAAACCATTTTCCTTTAACTACGCCGTTCACTTATATAACTATTGCATTCACATATAGTTTGCATTCCATAACGCTTTACATAAAAGACCAATTCCATTTTATATCACAATTGACAATATATCAATTTCTCACATAAAACCATTTGTTCATATCCCATTCAAAGCTACTTAGATTGTCATTGAGGCATTTCATCAAACACCTAGTGTGCGTACAACATATGAAGCATTATGTACATGTACCCTATGCATAATTTCACGAGATATCATCATAATTCACATAATCAACCATTCTTGCACAAATCATTCATCTTACACATAGTAATTTATCAATGTTCTAGTGTTCACACAATTATTCATAGAATTGCTCTACTTATTCAAATGACATAAACATCATCCTACTAGAACAAGTGGGTTTTCTCTCAAATCTTTAGTAAATCAAATTGAAGTATAATATACCTTCTAACTGGTGATTCTAACTCAAATATAAACTCAATTTCATAGTGATTCACGGATTGGTAAAACCCACTTCATCAAGATGCATCAAAACATGAAATTCTTTCTTACCTTATGATCAGAATACTTAGATTAGTGAGTAATCAAGCACATGCATTCGATTTGTGTCAAGAACCACCATTAATTTGCTGAATTTTGACCTTGATTGAACAAGTAGGGTTTTGTGACAACTCGTACCTTACCGTCTTTTATATTACGTGTAACTGTTGAACTAGATGTGATTGCGTGAACTTTAATAATTGAATGTTATGATTATGTGATATGTGTGTTAAATGTTAGTGTAGTGAACGAGCCCAAACCACACACTATAACCCGATCGCACAAGGCTAACCGGTCGCACAAGCCCATTTGGGCCACTCCTTGTAATTGGACACCATAAGGCAGCCGAGTTGGGCTCAGCCCACTCCCCACTCGCGAACACAAAACCAAATGAAGGGGTTTGATTTTCATTGTTTTGCAAAAACACATTAACACACATAAACCCTAGAAGCTCTTTTCCTCTCTCTCGTTTCTCTTGGAACTCGACGGCAACACCCCTCAATTCTCGAAGCCTTGTAATCGGATCACCCTCTACCTTTTGGTTAGTGTCTTGCTTTATGATTTCGTGTCGATTGATGTGTGTTTATAATAGTCATGCATGATGATATAGGATTTGTGTTTAGCATGATTGATCTTGTTGAATGATATGTGGTTACTTGTCATGAAATCGGCTCTCATGTATTGCATTATAGATTTGTTAAACATATGATGCTCGAATCAACCGGCTGGGGTATTGTTGAACTCGGATATTATGGTTAGGTTATAGAGTTTAAATCTGATTATATGTGTTGTGGTAAATTATTGTTCAAGCTTGTTCATATGTATGATGCTAGGGTTCATATGGATTTAAGAATAAGTTGCCTTGTTTGATCAAGAAATTTCATATTGTGAAACTGTTAATTGTTGATTGATTTTGTGCAAGTTTGGAAACCACGAAACTGATTGCATGAAACATGGAAATCTGTTACAATTTGATAGCCACACGGTTGCGAGTCGAGACCCTGTAATCGTTGCGACTCGAGACCACACACTTCCGGCACAAACCGCACAAGTCGAGACCGAGGTTGCGAGTCCCGTTGCGACTCGAAACCTCACACAGCAGCACGAGTCGAGACCACGGTTGCGAGTCCTGTTGCGACTCGAAACCGGACCATGACGAGCCGAGACCAGCCCTCTTGCGACTCGAGACACTCCTGTTGCGACTCGAGATCGCTGGTTGCGACTCGAGACCCGTTATTTTCGCACACACTGTTTTGGACTTACACTGTCACGGGCCCAATCGATTGGGCCAAGTAATTGGACTTACGTACTTGACTGCTAATTGGACTGTCTATGTTAGCTGGGCCGGGTATAGCTTGGGCTTAGACATCCGAATCACACCAGTGGTGAATTGCTATACTTTGATTGTTTGCATGCTATGCGTGTTTGCTATGATTCATGAGTGCATTACTTGAACCAAACCTGACTTGTATAATAACCATGATAGGACGTGGTTGACCACTTACTAGCTTACCTGTACTTTCTGTGTATCTGCCGAGCAACCCAAGGTGAGTTCACACAAGCCAAGGCATGGGGTTCCCAGGGTGGGAATGGGGATTTGATGATTTACTGTACATACATAGATGGTAGAACCTACTGCTAGACTAGTAACACTTATTGAACGATCTTCGCACACCTGCCAAGGGTTGGCCGCGATATTATGACTGACTTCGCACACCTGCCTTTGGAAGGCCGCGAACTGTAATCTACTAATCTTCGCACACCTGCCTGGTAGGCCGCGATACAACCAAAACCTAGTCTAGAATACTCGGGAGGAACATCCCCTAATATCTTCGCACACCTGCCTGGGAGGCCGCGATACGAACTAAACGATATACGACTTAACGAACGAACAAAACGCTACTCACACTATACTATTACTGAACTGTTAACTGTGAACTCGCTCAACTAGTTGTTGATTATCTGCTGCATGCCTTGCAGGACCTTAGGTACATTATGGAGCTTGCACAGGGAGGAGCAGGTCGTTGTGGGATACGGATCGTGAACGATATTTGAACTTATAACTTATTTGGGTTTTCATTATTATGCTTCCGCTACTTAAACAAAGTTTGGTTTTTGAAACATTAATCATGTCGTGATGAATTACTTTATCTACTTTTATTATTAAATGCTATGTTTGATATGATTGATGGCTTGATCCTGGTCACGTCACGCCTCCAAGTGGTGGTAATCCGCGTGTGGGATTTTGGGGGTGTGACAGATTGGTATCAGAGCCATTGGTTATAGAGAACTCGGTTTTAATATGGGAAAACGATTTTATTAAAACCAGACTATAACCAGAACAGTGCTCTCAACGATCCACAACGACGCTTCGCTCCACGTGCAAGACTCGACATCCTAGGTAATAAGGTTTATGTTTATTGCCTGTTTGCTAGAACTGCTTAGAACTTTGCTCGCATTACGCTTAGATACACATGACTTATTACATGAGAACACCTACGTGCTTACGCTTTTCTGTCATCGCCCTATTCGCGAACCACTCTCACTTACGTTACTTTTACTATGAAGATCATGTCTGGACGAATTAACATGACACAAGCCCAGCTAGAGGCTCTCGTTCAAGCTCAAGTTGCTGCGGCACTTGCAGCTGCTCAAGCAGGTAGTATATCCTGTAGTCATAACTTACGCTAGGATCTTTAGATCCTACACTCCTAAACTAGCCCTTGTATTTAAACTTTGCCCTATTCGTACACAATAGGTCAACACGCGCAGCAACCTGTATGCACTTTTAAGAACTTCATGGACTGTCGTCCAAGTACTTTCAGCGGCACAGAGGGGGCAGTGGGACTCCTCCACTGGTTTGAGAAGCTTGAGTCAGTTTTCGAGATGTGTGAATGCCCTGAGGCTCGCAGGGTGAAATACGCCACTGGCACGCTAGAAGGAATAGCACTAACTTGGTGGAACGCCCAAGTTCAGATATTAGGGTTGGCAGCTGCTAATGCCACACCCTGGAACGAATTCAAGGAACTTATCAAGCGTGAGTACTGCACAAGGGATGATATCCACAAGTTGGAGGATGAGTTTTATCACTTGAAGATGACGGGGTCAGAGATAGAAGCTTATACGAAGCGATCGAACGAACTGGCTATTTTGTGTCCTACCATGGTAGACCCTCCCATCAAGCGCATCGAGTTGTACCTCAAGGGTCTAGCCTCAGAGATTCAGAGCCATGTTACATCGGCAAACCTCGACAACATCCAAGACATCCAGCGTCTTGCTCATCGCCTCACGGATCAGGCGGTGGAACAGAACAAGTTGCCCAAACGCATCAGTGCTACCACTACTGCTGTCACTACTTCTGCTACCCCCAGTGACAACAAACGGAAATGGGATGGGGATTCCAGCAAGGGATCAGTTTCTGTTCAGTCCCAAACATAGCAGCGTCGCACCAACGATTATCAGAGTCCGAATCAGCAATCATCGGGCAGTCAGGGGCAGAGTGGTTATAGGGGAACTCATCCATGGTGTGGTAGATGCAACAAACACCACAGTGGAAGGTGTCGCAGGGAACGATGTCAAAGATGCCTCAAGCCGGGTCATGAGGCAAAGGATTATAGAAGCTCACGGCCAGCAAACCAGAACCAGCAACTCCCACCACCAGCTCCACAGAATCAGCAGCAGCAGCCACAGCGTGGAAACCGAGGATGTTTCCAGTGTGGGGCTGAAGGTCACTACAAACGCGATTGCCCTCAATTGAACCAGAACCAAAATCGCAACAACAACAACAATCAGGGCAACGGGAACAACAACAACAACAACGGTGGGAACAACAACAACAATGGCAATGAGGCAAGGGGTCGAGCTTTCGTGCTAGGACGAGGAGACGCAGTGAATGATCCCAACGTGGTTATGGGTAAGTTTCTCCTTGATGATATTTATGTTACTGTTTTATTCGATTCGGGTGCGGATACAAGTTATATTTCTGTGAAAGCCAGTAAACTGTTAAAACGTACATCAACACCCCTAGACACCAAACATGTCGTAGAACTAGCTAACGGTAAGAGTTTAGAAGCCACGCAGATAGTCAAGGGTTGTAGTATTGTCTTAGCCGGTCAGGCTTTCCCCATCGACCTTATTCCCATAGTCTTGGGAAGTTTTGATATCGTTATTGGGATGGATTGGTTATCCCAACATCAGGCAGAGATCTTATGCAGTGAGAAGATCATTCGTATTCCACGTTTTGGTCAGGAACCTCTTGAAGTTCAAGGTGACAAGAGTGGTGCAGTGGTTGGCATCATCTCTTTCTTGAAGGCTCAGAAGTGTCTGCGGAAGGGTCACATCGCAATCTTGGCGCTCGTTTCAGATGCATCAGTGAAGGAAAAGAAATTGGAAGATATTCCAATTGTACGCGACTACCCTCAGGTGTTTCCTGAAGACTTACCTGGCTTACCGCCTCATCGTCAGGTCGAATTTCATATCGAGCTCGCTCCAGGAGCAGCACCCATAGCTCGCGCACCATACCGTCTAGCTCCATCAGAATTGGAGGAACTGTCAAAGCAGCTACAAGAGCTCTTGGAAAAGGGCTTCATTCGTCCAAGCTCTTCGCCTTGGGGAGCTCCAGTGTTATTTGTGAAAAAGAAAGACGGTACGTTCAGGATGTGCATTGACTACCGTGAACTCAACAAGGTGACTGTGAAGAACCGTTATCCTCTTCCACGCATAGATGATTTATTCGACCAGTTGCAAGGGTCGTGTTACTACTCCAAGATAGACTTGAGGTCTGGTTATCATCAGTTGAGAGTCCGGGAGGAGGACGTCTCCAAAACCGCATTCAGAACTCGTTACGGCCACTACGAGTTTCTTGTCATGCCGTTCGGGTTAACGAACGCGCCTGCCGTATTTATGGACCTTATGAACAGGGTGTGCAAACCCTATCTTGACAAGTTCGTCATAGTATTCATCGACGACATTCTAATTTACTCCAAGAGTCAGGAGGAGCACGAGCAGCACCTACGCCTTATTCTGGAACTCCTGCGGAAGGAACAGCTGTACGCTAAGTTTTCGAAATGCGACTTTTGGCTTCGTGAAGTCCACTTTCTAGGCCATGTAGTGAACAAGGATGGGATCCATGTCGATCCATCCAAGGTAGATTCGATCAGGAACTGGCCTGCACCGCGTACGCCAACGGAAATACGCCAATTCTTGGGTTTGGCGGGTTACTACAGACGGTTTATTAAAGACTTTTCAAAGATTGCTCAGCCGCTTACGCTACTGACACAGAAGGGTGTCACCTATCACTGGGGAGACCCTCAGGAGACTGCTTTTCAGCACTTAAAGGATAGACTTTGCAGTGCACCTATCCTCTCTTTGCCAGAGGGCACGGACGATTTTGTAGTATACTGTGATGCATCCATTCAGGGTCTTGGATGTGTGTTGATGCAGCGCGATAAGGTCATTGCTTACGCCTCGCGCCAACTTAAGATTCATGAACGGAACTACACGACGCACGATTTAGAGCTGGGAGCTGTTGTTTTCGCGCTTAAGATATGGCGACACTACCTGTACGGTACCAGGTGCACGATTTACACCGATCACAGGAGTCTCGAGCATATTCTTAAGCAGAAGGATTTGAACATGCGTCAACGACGATGGGTCGAACTACTGAACGATTATGAATGCGCTATCAAGTACCATCCAGGCAAAGCCAATGTTGTGGCTGACGCCCTCAGTCGGAAAGACACTCTACCACGGCGCGGGCGAGCGCTACAGCTTACGATTCAGTCTAGCCTTCCTGCACAGATACGAGATGCTCAGGTAGAAGCATTGAAACCTGAAAATGTCAAAGCCGAAGCCTTACGCGGCTCACGACAACGAATGGAACAGAAGGCAGATGGCGCCTACTATGTAACGGGGCGTATTTGGGTCCCACTTTATGGCGGTCTACGCGAACTTGTAATGGACGAAGCTCACAAGTCTCGCTACTCGGTACATCCAGGGTCGGATAAAATGTACCACGACATCAGAACTACTTATTGGTGGCCTAGCATGAAGGCCCACATCGCTACCTATGTCGGCAAGTGCT
This sequence comes from Helianthus annuus, assembly GCF_002127325.2. NCBI lineage: Eukaryota > Viridiplantae > Streptophyta > Magnoliopsida > Asterales > Asteraceae > Helianthus > Helianthus annuus. The sequence goes on along the minus strand of NC_035443.2, from coordinate 22,979,215 downwards.
TGACCTGTGCGAGAGTCAAGGTGGAATACCAGAAACCAGCGGGCCTACTTCAGCAGCCTAAGATACCGCAATGGAAATGGGAAGAAATTTCCATGGATTTCGTTACAGGCCTACCTAGATCCCAGCGTGGGAATGATACCATATGGATGATCGTGGATCGACTCACCAAGTCTGCACACTTCCTAGCTATTAAGGAAACGGATAAGTTCTCCACTCTCGCAGATATCTACCTTAAGGAAGTTGTTTCGAGGCACGGGGTACCCACCTCCATCATTTCGGATCGCGATGCACGATTCACGTCAGAACTATGGCAAGCAATGCACAAATCTTTCGGCTCACGGTTAGACATGAGCACAGCATATCATCCTCAGACAGATGGGCAGTCTGAGCGAACGATTCAAACTCTTGAAGACATGCTTAGGGCATGCGTTATCGATTTCGGCAATGGCTGGGAAAAGCATCTCCCTTTGGTGGAGTTTTCGTACAATAATAGTTATCACACCAGCATACAAGCCGCTCCATTCGAGGCATTGTACGGACGTAAATGCCGGTCACCTCTCTGTTGGGCAGAGGTGGGCGATAGTCAGATTACGGGTCCAGAGATTGTAGTGGACGCCACAGAAAAGATTGCACAGATAAGACAACGCATGGCGGCAGCACGCGACCGTCAGAAAGCCTACGCGGATAAGCATAGAAAGCCATTGGAATTTTAGGTCGGGGACCGGGTTTTACTAAAAGTCTCACCCTGGAAGGGTGTGGTTCGTTTTGGCAAACGGGGCAAACTAAATCCGCGGTACGTCGGACCGTTCGAAATCATTGAGAAAATCGGCAAAGTAGCCTACAAGTTGAACCTACCAGCTGAACTCGGGGCAGTTCACAATGTATTTCACGTGTCGAATCTGAAGAAGTGCCTGTCAGATGAGACCCTTATCATTCCTTTCAAAGAACTCACTATCGACGAGCGGTTGCAGTTCGTCGAGGAACCAGTTGAAATCACGGACCGGGATGTGAAGGTCCTCAAAAACAAGAGAATCCCTCTTGTTCGAGTACGTTGGAACTCCAAACGTGGCCCAGAGTACACCTGGGAACGCGAAGACAGGATGACAGAAAAGTACCCCTAGTTATTCGGAACCAATACAACCACTACTGAGGCTGAAGCTAGTACTTCGGAATTTCGGGACGAAATTCCAGATCAACGGGGGGAGGATGTGACACCCCAGGAAAACCAGTGAACGTTATAATCTACCTAGCTTCCTCAGTGAGTGCGTACCAAATTTCGGGACGAAATTTCTTTTTAGTTGGGGATAATGTGACAACTCGTACCTTACCGTCTTTTATATTACGTGTAACTGTTGAACTAGATGTGATTGCGTGAACTTTAATAATTGAATGTTATGATTATGTGATATGTGTGTTAAATGTTAGTGTAGTGAACGAGCCCAAACCACACACTATAACCCGATCGCACAAGGCTAACCGGTCGCACAAGCCCATTTGGGCCACTCCTTGTAATTGGACACCATAAGGCAGCCGAGTTGGGCTCAGCCCACTCCCCACTCGCGAACACAAAACCAAATGAAGGGGTTTGATTTTCATTGTTTTGCAAAAACACATTAACACACATAAACCCTAGAAGCTCTTTTCCTCTCTCTCGTTTCTCTTGGAACTCGACGGCAACACCCCTCAATTCTCGAAGCCTTGTAATCGGATCACCCTCTACCTTTTGGTTAGTGTCTTGCTTTATGATTTCGTGTCGATTGATGTGTGTTTATAATAGTCATGCATGATGATATAGGATTTGTGTTTAGCATGATTGATCTTGTTGAATGATATGTGGTTACTTGTCATGAAATCGGCTCTCATGTATTGCATTATAGATTTGTTAAACATATAATGCTCGAATCAACCGGCTGGGGTATTGTTGAACTCGGATATTATGGTTAGGTTATAGAGTTTAAATCTGATTATATGTGTTGTGGTAAATTATTGTTCAAGCTTGTTCATATGTATGATGCTAGGGTTCATATGGATTTAAGAATAAGTTGCCTTGTTTGATCAAGAAATTTCATATTGTGAAACTGTTAATTGTTGATTGATTTTGTGCAAGTTTGGAAACCACGAAACTGATTGCATGAAACATGGAAATCTGTTACAATTTGATAGCCACACGGTTGCGAGTCGAGACCCTGTAATCGTTGCGACTCGAGACCACACACTTCCGGCACAAACCGCACAAGTCGAGACCGAGGTTGCGAGTCCCGTTGCGACTCGAAACCTCACACAGCAGCACGAGTCGAGACCACGGTTGCGAGTCCCGTTGCGACTCGAAACCGGACCATGACGAGCCGAGACCAGCCCTCTTGCGACTCGAGATACTCCTGTTGCGACTCGAGATCGCTGGTTGCGACTCGAGACCCGTTATTTTCGCACACATTGTTTTGGACTTACACTGTCACGGGCCCAATCGATTGGGCCAAGTAATTGGACTTACGTACTTGACTGCTAATTGGACTGTCTATGTTAGCTGGGCCGGGTATAGCTTGGGCTTAGACATCCGAATCGCACCAGTGGTGAATTGCTATACTTTGATTGTTTGCATGCTATGCGTGTTTGCTATGATTCATGAGTGCATTACTTGAACCAAACCTGACTTGTATAATAACCATGATAGGACGTGGTTGACCACTTACTAGCTTACCTGTACTTTCTGTGTATCTGCCGAGCAACCCAAGGTGAGTTCACACAAGCCAAGGCATGGGGTTCCCAGGGTGGGAATGGGGATTTGATGATTTACTGTACATACATAGATGGTAGAACCTACTGCTAGACTAGTAACACTTATTGAACGATCTTCGCACACCTGCCAAGGGTTGGCCGTGATATTATGACTGACTTCGCACACCTGCCTTTGGAAGGCCGCGAACTGTGATCTACTAATCTTCGCACACCTGCCTGGTAGGCCGCGATACAACCAAAACCTAGTCTAGAATACTCGGGAGGAACATCCCCTAATATCTTCGCACACCTGCCTGGGAGGCCGCGATACGAACTAAACGATATACGACTTAACGAACGAACAAAACGCTACTCACACTATACTATTACTGAACTGTTAACTGTGAACTCGCTCAACTAGTTGTTGATTATCTGCTGCATGCCTTGCAGGACCTTAGGTACATTATGGAGCTTGCACAGGGAGGAGCAGGTCGTTGTGGGATACGGATCGTGAACGATATTTGAACTTATAACTTATTTGGGTTTTCATTATTATGCTTCCGCTACTTAAACAAAGTTTGGTTTTTGAAACATCAATCATGTCGTGATGAATTACTTTATCTACTTTTATTATTAAATGCTATGTTTGATATGATTGATGGCTTGATCCTGGTCACGTCACGCCTCCAAGCGGTGGTAATCCGCGTGTGGGATTTTGGGGGTGTGACAGGTTTCACCCTTTCTTCCCCGCCTTCTGGTCGCGATACCCACACGCACCCAACTACTGGGTTTTTAATTTTATTATGTTATTTATCAAATCTTACATATTCAACCCCCATGTTATCTATTGTTGTCACTTAATAACCTTTTTCCAACTTTTACAAACTTTCTTGATATTTTAAAAACTTATCTAATTATATAATACATTAGACATTAAAACATTCTATTTGCAATTTATGGGGTGTTACAAATCTACCCCCTTAAAGAAGGTTTCGTCCCCGAAACCCTTCTCATTCCTACTAAACCCATTCCATTCTTACTTTTTCGTCTTATTCATTCGCGAGGCTTACTACTACTTAATTACATTCAGGATCTTGGCAAGAGTTCTATTCCTGCGTAAACATAATTTTACACATTGTCCATACATTCTTAAATTATGTAATTCACCTTTTCATACACGTAATTTGATTGAAAATTTATCCAGGTCCTTATTAATGTCTTACACCTTAAAGTGCTAGTTCCTAGCACATTTCATTACTAACATTTCTTTCATCATTCTATCAATTACACAACCAAAGTTTTTTTTAACGACTTGTTTCTTTAACGTTCCAACTATTGAGTGAACATTCTTGCTGACGAGTGAACGTTCCAACTGTTGAGTGAACATTCTTGCTAATGAATGAACGTTCCAATTATTGAGTGAACATTCTTGCTGGGTGAACGTTCAAACTGTTGAGTGAACGTTCCAACTGTTGAGTGAACATTCTTGCTAATGAATGAACGTTCCAACTATTGAGTGAACATTCTTGCTGACGAGTGAACGTTCAAACTGTTGAGTGAACATTCTTGCTAATGAATGAACGTTCCAACTGTTTAGTGAACATTCTTGCTAATGAATGAACGTTCCAACTGTTTAGTGAACATTCTTGCTAATGAATGAACGTTCCAACTGTTGAGTGAACATTCTTGCTAATGAATGAACGTTCCACCTGTTGAGTGAACATTCTTGCTGACGAGTGAACGTTCAAACTGTTGAGTGAACATTCTATTACCTAGTAGTACTAAGAACAAGACTATCCTCCTCATAATTACTTTTTCGTACACAATACAAGGATAAAGCATCGTCCAACGGTTGGTACCATTACTTGAGCTACTTTACAACTTTAAGTCTAGCCTCAAAATAGTCATTAGCAACACTTTATTTTTAGTTCTATTCATATACTACTTGTTATACTAACCGGTATGTCGTGCCTGAGCTTCATACCAATTTTCATTCAGGGCCTCTATACCCTCTTCCTAATGACATAAATACTTTCTTAAGCTATTCGTCACAAGTCAATTTATTTCATACCATACCATAATTATCCTATTTTACAATTTCGTTCAAACGTGCAAATAATTTTACAGATTCTTACTTATTAATCAAGAACTAAACATTTTGCTAACCTCGTTTTCACTACATATGTCAGCGATCCATACGCCGGATTCTTTTGCATCGTAATAGGTACCTTCCACACCAAAAAATGGTCTCATTCATTTGTGTAAAATGCTCCTACTCGTGAGCATCCTTTCTTCAGTTCTATTACCATCATCTTACTGAGAATTTCCTCCATTCTTAACTGTAAAATTATCGGTTAGCACATATCATTTATTATTTGTATCCTACATGGTGTTTGTTTGCCTAAGATTATTTTACAAATTTCTTACATACATGCTTAAAACATATTACACATTCCATTTCTCACATACTGTTTCTTGCTACTACAATAGCTTTCATCGGTCTTACCTACTTGGTGAATCAAATACTTCATACTATTTTACTATACTAGTTTAATAACTATCCACTTACTTTTTTTGACTTTTCGGAAGTCCATTTGTAAATACATTCTGACCTATGCCTACTAATTATCTAGTCCCGACACATCCTTCTCTAGTCGAGCTATAAGCTCCTATTAAAAACATAACCTTTATACATACCAATGCAAGTCAATTCCATTGACTCGTTATCCATTCCTTGCGTTGGTTATTTCTTTCTAATTTGTGGTATTGGATGATCATGCATTATGCCCACCTACAATGTAAGACTTGAACAATCAAAACATTAAATACCGGGTTCAAATGGTAATCACCATTTGACCCGTGTGACTCATTTTCCCTTCTCAACCATCTTGCATACAACGCATTTACATGAATATATTTATATATATAGTAGAAAGTTTAAAACATAACTTGGTTAATATCTGCTTTAAGAATATTTACTTCTTCAGTCCGCATTTACTTACGAATTCGGACCTTTCATTCCACTTTCCGTTCCTTACTATGTTTTGAATCCGTCTCGCAAATTCTAACATATCATTCACACTTTCTCATTCTTTCTATGTTTGGTACTTTCAATTTCTTGAGAGTCTTAGATTTTCCATTCACCCTCACGTCCACCTACTCCCTGATTCTAACGGGCATACCTGTAATAATTATCACGGTCTGACGAACGTCGTAGGTTTCTTGTGTACCGGCCAGGTACACAATCCACATACTAGTTTTGTGTCTTCGTGTAACCGTCACCTTATGTTCGAAGAATTAGTTTTCAGCACGTGTAACATTTTCAAAACTTCATTACTATTCCATTATTATCTTTCATTTAAAATTCTCCTTCCATTGATAGGTTTTACCATTACATGTACTCACATATATTAAATATACGTACCTGGAACCAATTTATCTTACTACGTGCCTTGGTGTCGGTCCTAGACCGCACTCGCGGATCATCCTCTCCATCAACTATGCTTTTCTTACACATAACATAATGTTAGTTACTTCATATACATACTTAAATACGTACTTACATTCGATTCTACCTTTAGATCTTGATCGGGTCTTGGATTGTACGGGTTCCTTGTCACAAGAGCACACAGGTTTGAGTTTAAGTATTTGCCTCCTCATACTTGATTTCCCTCAAACTAGGGCTCTGATACCAAGTTGTAACGCCCAAATTTCACATCCCAAAATGTAATTTTATCATACTATTATTTAACAAAATTCGGGCATGACCCGTTCGTATTATGAACAATTCCCTGTAAGACTAACTTGTAATAACTTAAATACGACACAGCGGAAAATATGAGCCTAAAATTTCATTCTTTGTTAGACATAATACTTACAGGAAAGTTCAAATACAAAATTTCATACACTCATTAAAAAGGATTTACCACGTTCCATTATATTAATGCTTCAAGATCCATATTTGTAAAACTATGTGACCGATCCTTCCCGTACAATCCTTACTCTTGACCCGATCTTCAATCCTCTTATCCTTCATAATAATATTATATCCTCCCAACCCGCATTCACCACATACATAAACATCATTAAGATTGGGTGACGTCCTTCTTAAATTAAATATATGCAATCAAATAACCACTCCATATTCCTTCTTCTCATGCCGGTCTCTTCGAATAAGCTTTCCTGTATAATAATGCATTCCATTTCTTTGAACCTTCACAAGGCCCTTATGGCGTACCTGCATTCTCATTTCATACTTAAGTTCCCGGTTTAGTAACTTAACACTCAAACATATACACATACCCCATCCATTCGTAAGCAATAATTCCCACTTCGTACAGAGACGCAATCATACATATAAGTTAAACACGTACTTCACTACATGAATATGTACACATAAACAAATGTACAAACTATACAAACATACACGCTACATAAGACATTCCAAAAGGATTTGCTAAGATACCCTAAATATAAGCTTCCCAATGAAAAGATCATTATACGTAAGAGGCTACAAGCATTCTTTCTTCTATTCATAATTACCTAACAGTTCCGACTAACAGAAGGTAATTATTTTTCCTGACGGAATACATATAGACGTTTACAATTGTAACCAGGTGGTTAAGCCTTACAATTCTCAAACACATAAGAGGGATTAGTCATACGTAACTTAAAACGTGTTTAAACGAGTTCGTTATACGGCCTGCCTACTGGTTACGAGCCTCAAACAAGATTCTGATGCAGGGGAGGCCGAAAATTATGGCCTGGGCCATAATTTACGGCACCTGAATCTTTGTTTCGTCTTTACGCTAAAACTTGCGTAACTTTCAAACCGTTTAACCGTTTAACCTCCCTTTTCTTCCCATGTGACCGTAAATTCGTCCTCTATCATATGGACTCAAAATCTAACACCCGAACTAAGGAAATTCTTAACTTATATGCTTTCGGCTTAATATTCATTTATGAATTATTTGACCCGTTTATGTTTTTATCAAAAAAAAAAAAAAACTCATATGTTTATACCCCAAACTCACATGACATTAAACTATAACACTTTTAAATTATACGGAGTTCCGTACATGGGCTTTATGAACCCGATTCCCGGTATGCATTAAACTCATTCATTTCAATCAATTATACGTAAGTGAACTTCATTAGTAAAACTTCCTTATTTTGACCCGTTGGTCTACATAGCGAAAACCTTCGCTTCTAAATAACCAAATCTTAATAGGCTTCGATTACCATACTTAAGTAACTAGCACATAAATTTGCTTAAATAAACTAAGAAGTGATTCGGAAATCACTTACTTAATACTACTTACTTGATATCATCAACAATAACGCATTTCAACATAACTTCTAACTATTATCATACAATTAATCTCTTTTACTACTAAAGAGGGAGTCCGGGAGTTTACTTACCTCGTATGTCCAATTTACATGTGGCTTCCGTGTTTACCTTCGACCCGAAGCGCTTCCATATTCGTGTCCCTATTGACATGACTCCTATCCATACATGTCATCATAAATGTAGCACGATTAGCTTATGAACATTCGTTCATTCGACTTTCAAATCATGCAATATTTGACTTTTGTTAGCTTATTAACACATATAAGGAATGTGTGTCATCATACTTTGTTACTACCAAACATAACACATTAGCTAGCGAGTTCATAACGCAATAGTTTCTTGCATACAATGTTTACCTTTTTAACTTCATATCTATACATAAACCATTTTCCTTTAACTACGCCGTTCACTTATATAACTATCGCATTCACATATAGTTTGCATTCCATAACGCTTTACATAAAAGACAAATTCCATTTTATATCACAATTGACAATATATCAATTTCTCACATAAAACCATTTGTTCATATCCCATTCAAAGCTACTTAGATTGTCATTGAGGCATTTCATCAAACACCTAGTGTGCGCACAACATATGCAGCATTATGTACATGTACCCTATGCATAATTTCACGAGATATCATCATAATTCACATAATCAACGATTCTTGCACAAATCATTCATCTTACACATAGTAATCTATCAATGTTCTAGTGTTCACACAATTATTCATAGAATTGCTCTACTTATTCAAATGACATAAACATCATCCTACTAGAACAAGTGGGGTTTCTCTCAAATCTTTAGTAAATCAAATTGAAGCATAATATACCTTCTAACTGGTGATTCTGACTCATATATAAACTCAATTTCATAGTGATTCACGGATTGGTAAAACCCACTTCATCAAGATGCATCAAAACATGAAATTCTTTCTTACCTTATGATCAGAATACTTAGATTAGTGAGTAATCAAGCACATGCATTCGATTTGTGTCAAGAACCACCATTAATTTGCTGAATTTTGACCTTGATTGAACAAGTAGGGTTTCACCCTTTCTTCCCCCCTTCTGGTCGCGATACCCACACGCACCCAACTACTGGGTTTTTAATTTTATTATGTTATTTATCAAATCTTACATATTCAACCCCCATGTTATCTATTGTTGTCACTTAATAACCTTTTTCCAAGTTTTATAAACTTTCTTGATATTTTAAAAACTTATATAATTATATAAAACATTTAGACATTAAAACATTCTATTTTGCAATTTATGGGGTGTTACAGCGGAGGGTTTTTTTTTGTCCTTTCATCTTCTGCTTTTCCAGTTGCGCTTTTCTCAATATTGTTTTAATTTTTGGGGTTTAAGATTTTTGGCGTTAACCAAAATTCAATAACTAATAGCGTTTAATGGTTTCATTGTATTAACATTTTGGCGTTTATGGCGTTTATTCAAATCGTATGCCATTGGAACCTAGGGGGTCAGGAAATCTATCTGAATGGCATTTTTCAAGGCGTTTTAAACAAGATGGCCCATTGTTCTATTATTTTTTATATACATTTTGGCATTTGTGGTATCTTGCCGTTTTACAATTGTTAAATTATATTTCAACCACAGGAAAAAAAATACAAGCGAAGAAAATAAATTAAAAATCCTGATCGGATCTCTCTTCACAATCTTCACTGTACAAGAACTGTCACCAAATATATGGCATTTTATGTAAAACTTAACAAACCCATCGGTTTGATTATTTTGCCTGCTCGTCTGTTGAAGTGGCTTTTTTGTGGATGTTTGGGGACATAGATCTATGACGTGTGGGTGGGTTTTTCACTTTTTTCATCTTTATAATCATTCCACTCTTCATTGTCATTGATCTCTTCTCCTCATCCAAGCCTTCTTCAAGAACAAAAAATACAAAATGCCATATGACTGGCATCAGTATCTTTTTCTTGAATTTTTGTCCATCTCATGCAACAAAGTCTTACTGAGTTACTCCCCTCTGCTAACAATTCATTCAGTGCAACTTCACAAAGAACAATACTGAATATCCAAGAAAGCATATTAGCCGTCTTTGATTTTTTTTAGAGATAAATGGCATTTTAGTCCCTGTGGTTTGGGTCATTTTGCCAGTTTAGTCCAAAGGTTTTATTTTTAACCTGTGGGTCCAAAAAGGTTTCACAGTTGCCATTTTAGTCCACTGGGTTAACTTCATCCATTTTTTATGTTAGTGAGAAGGCCAATTCGGTCATTTTATATGGCTGAATTGCCCTTTTAGTTAACAGAATTACATACAAAATGACCAAATTGGCCTTCTCGTTAACAGAAAAATGGATGAAGTTAACCAAGTGGACTAAAATGGCAACTGTGAAACCTTTTTGGACCCACATGTTAAAAATGAAACCTTTGGACTAAACTGGCAAAATGGCCCAAACCACAGGGACTAAAATGGCATTTAACTCTTTTTTTATTTTTTGGCGTTTTACAGTGAGTGGTATTTAGTAGTATTGGCGTTTGTTTTTTTGTTTGATCAAATGGAAGTTGCTGAGACGTATCATTTTATAGGATGTCTTTTCGGCGCCTAAGTTAGGCGGTGCATTATTATAATAAAGTACTCGTCTTTTCAGTTACTGTTTGTAATTATTGTTTTTGATAAGCTTTATCTCTGAAGTCTGTAACACGTCCCATCTTTCAAGTTTGGCATTTTAGATTCTAATATAATAAATTTTCCCTATCTTCAGTATTACTGATTTATAGTTACTGTTTCTAGTTACATTTTCAAGTTTGTTTTTTATTTATTTTATTTATTTTATTTTTTGGTTTTTTTATAATACTTGTCCAAAGTAATTTCATTATGGTTTGGTAATTTTTGTGGCGTTTTATGGCATGTTTGCGTTTTGACAAGCATTTGGCTTTTTGGCGTTTTTATTAGATACGACATTGTTATTATATAACAATCAACTGAAAAAGAAAATTAAACAAAATAAATATTGATCTTCCAAATCTTCACTGTCACTAGTCTCTTTCTTCTTTTGAAGCATCTTCACTGGCTGTTTCGACTTTCGTATGTTTTTTTTTATTTTTGTTTTTTGAAGTAGTTTTTTTTTGTTGCCGTGTGGAAGCACAAAGTCTAAAATCAGCCTCTTTCATCTCATACAGCAAAATGTTATTGAGTTTACACCCTTTCGGCCAAAATGTTATTTTTTTGGCGTTTTACCGAGAAAAAGAACGCCACTAAATAAACCATCTTAAAACTATAAATTTGATCATGCTAAAATCAATAAAGTGTTGCTGTATGGTGATGGATAACATTGTTAATCCTCAGTTAAGAAAGATAACTAACAATGTTGTCCACCCCATACAGCTAAACTTTATTGACAACAACCTCAGTAATGTTTTTGTATGTTTTGGCGTTATAAATTGGATGGAAGTTGAGGATAAGTCAATAAGATTTTACTCAATGAAATGGACAATATCTTTACTTAATGATTTTGTCCATTACATTGAGCGAATGTTTACAGACAACCAAACTGAATTTCTAATAAACGTTTTGGATTAGAAGATATTTGATGTTTGGGTTTTCTGGCGTTTATCAGACGAATGGTATATATTAAATATGGCGTTTGGGGTTTTGTGTGTGTTTTTAATTGAAGGTCTGAATTATTGTATATATAGGATTTTTTTGGCGGGATATTATTATAATTAAGTTTGGCGTATTATATCTAATGGCGTTTTTAGTTAGAATGGTGTGTGATTTTTGTTTGGCGTTTTATTTTCATGAGATGGCGTTTTGTTTGGAGTAGTCAAAAGATGCTTTTATCCTTAATGAAGCGCGTCCACGTAATAAAATTGATGTTATTTATGAAAACGCCACCGCGCCAATCTAGTTCGTAGATTGTTTTGATATGACGATCCATAAGCGTTCTCATCGTTCTCACACTTTCCACCGTTTTCTCTAGATCCTGACCCTATATATATATATATATATATATATATATATATATATATATATGAAAAGGATAAATCGAAAACCTACCTTAGTTAAAGAAACCCAGAAAACTTCTTCTCCACCATCCATCTCATTTGATCAATGGTGGATATTAAAAAAGGTACAACAAAGTCACTTTCTCATACTTTTTCAGAAAAATGTTACAGTTTTGCAGACAGATGTTACAGTCTGACAAAAAGTGTAAAGTGTTACATTTTTCTCTCCCATCTGACACAAAAAAGTGTGAAAGCTGCATTGTTACATAAAATTTCGCGGTAAAAAATGTAACATGTTTTTTACGCGTATTACAAAATAAAAACTGCGTAAATTGTAAGTTCTAAAATCTATTCACTTCATGTAATCTAAAAAACTGCCGCCAAAACACAATAAAAATGTGTTACAGATGAGTTGCAAAAATGTGAACATCTGAAAAAATATAACTTTTTCTCTCTCCTCTCTCAATTGTTACGAAAAGTGTGTTGGTGTCAGAAAATATTGCAGGTGTCAGTAAAAATGTTATAGTGAAAAAAGTATAACACGTGGCATCATTATATCCATCTATTAGGTTTTCAGAGTTTTTGCAACTAACATAGGATTTCTCCCTTTAATTCAACCACACACACACACATATATATAGGGGAAGACTATAGCGAAAACCTACTTGAGTTGTGTAAACTCAAGAAACCTTTGTAAAAAAACCCATGTAACATTTTTATTTTTCTCTAAAAAAAATAGAAAATGTAATATACATATATTTGAACATTTTTATAAAAGAAAAACAAAAAACACCGACTAGTTTTTTTTTAAATGTTAAAAATTTCATGTTACATAATATATATGTCTAAAAAAATGTAACATACAAATTTTGAACATTTTTTTTTTAAAAAAACTAGTAGGCGTTTTTTTTCATAAAAATGTTCGAGTACGTTTTACATTCCCTGTTTTTTTTTAGAAAAAAAATTAAAAATGTTACATAGGGTTTATTTGAGTTTTCTCAACTCACATTGGTTTTCGATTTATCTTTCACACACACACACACACACACACATATATATATATATATATATATATATATATATATATATATATATATATATAGGGGAGGGTTATCTTGAGAACACTAAATATTGCGAGAACCGTGAGAACGAATGAAAAAACCAATCAAAACCAATTTTTTTTATACAAACCTCATTGTAATTAAGATACAACATCAAAACAAGAATTTATAACATCAAATAATTCATTTCTCATTTCAAAATCATTCTTTTTAGATTTTTTACACATGTGTAAATATAGCAGATTTACACATGTGTAAATGGCAAAATTACACATGTGTAAATTTTCTTTATTTATGAATTCACGTAAATTTAAACGCGTACATTGAATTTCTAACATTGTATTCGAATAATAATGATAAGTGTAGAAAAAAATTTTGAATTTGAATTGTTTTTGACCAAGTTCTCATGGTTTTTTCATTTGTTCTCACGGTTCTCACAAATATTTAGCGTTCTCATTTAAACCCTCCCCTATATATATATATATATATAAAAAAAAACAGTAAACGTTACTTAAATTTACACCAATAATTCTAAAATATTGTCTAAGACCTCCTCTTCAAAAGGCAAATGTTTGGGCTATCCCTATTTTAACAATACAATAGTGGCAGCAGCCTAATAGGTTAGAAACATGTTTAAAGACTGGTGCGCAGTGCTAGGCTACGTAAAATCATTTAAGGCATTGAAAACAATATGTTAGTGTTGTGTTTATAGTGTTGATGTTCATAGCGTATTCATTTCACACATTTCCTTTCTAATATGGATGCTTTAGAGTCTACTTTTTAACATTGATATATCAGCATGCTAATAAAAGCTATGCAGCAGTACTGACCAAAATTGGTCGATAATAAATTAGTGATTTGATATCAAAGATAAAAACTATCGTATATTGTTAGAACTAGTAATACCATTCTAATTTCCCTTTAAATTATAAAATGGTTATATTTGATGTTTCTTTTTTTTTATATTTATTATTTACTTTAATTTGTTACTTATCGCGATGTTTTTGTTATGACGCTAACTACAAAGATTTTTTTTTCCCAAAGTACATGACACAATTCTAGTTAAAATCATTTTAAAGCCGTATTAGAGGTGTAATCGAGTCTCTCCAAACTCGAGCTCGTCTAAGGAGTTTCGCACGTTTAGCTTAAAAGAGCTCCAACTTGACTTATATCGAGATCTCTAGCTAAAGCTTATATTCAACCTGTTAAGACCAAACGGTATGGGGGCCGGCTTAGGCCCGCTTAACCCGGCGCCGGTCCCCCACACCGCCCCCTCGGTCAGGCCCGTCCCCAGCGTCTCCCACCAGCCGTTCTCGATGAGGCTCAATTTCTCTCCTCACACACACAGCTATATATATATATATATATATATATATAGGGGAAGGATGTATAGAAAACCCACTTTAATTTAGAAAACCCGAGAAACTCAAAGCTCCCGATGTTTTTTTTGTTTTGAAAAAAATTACACATGTTATATGCATGTTTTAAGGGTTTTGGGCAAAAAAAAATCAAAAAAGCACCGAGTAGATATTTTTAAAAAAAATAAACAAGTTTTGGTGTAACACATGTTACATTCATCTGACATATTTGTAACATGTGTTACACGAAAACTTGTTTATTTTTTTAAAAAATATCTACTCGGCGCTTTTTTGATTTTTTTTGCCCAAAACCCTTAAAAACATGTATATAACAAGTGTAAATTTTTTCAAAAGAAAAAAACATCGGGAGCTTTGAGTTTCCCGGGTTTTCTAAATTAAAGTGGGTTTTCTATAGATACTTACATTATATATATATATATATATATATATATATATATATATATATATATATATATAAAGGGGTTCATCCCCCACCCCGTAGGTCCATCCCCTCTAAGCCAAGCTTACGTGGCGGTGACGTGACGGCCCATCCCCTTAAGGATGAAACTCTCCATACCCTCCAGCCTAATAAATTTCAAAATATGAGTTTGGCTAAGTTATTATTATCAAATGTTTAAGTATTAAATTAATAAACTTATATCTAATATAGAAACGGGATCGGGAGAAAACGCTCAAAAGTGTGAGAACGGTGAGAACGCTTCCTGGCCTAACACGTGTCACGCGGCCTAGAGAAGGGCGGAGGAGCTTTTTTGTCCTTTCATATTTCTTTTTTTAAACGCGTGTCACATCCCGTTTCCATTTTTTTGGTGTTTAATATATACGTCGCGTTTTATTGTTTGTAGATCAGGATCATAGTTAATATTTTGGCGTTTTAATTATGTTTTGGCGTTTTTATTGTTTTTTTTTAAATGAGGATGCCTGTCTATGATGTAAAAAACATCAGTATTTTCTTGATGTTTATAATATCAAGTAGGATACAGGTCTATAATTTGACAGACAATTATAGCGTTTTGAAAAGATAAATAAATTCAGTTTTTCATGTATTGGCATTTAATTTAATTAATGGTTGGTAATAATGTTACCGTCTCTTTATTTTACTGTTTAGCAATTACTGTTTCGTTCAATTTCATCGGTGAATTAGTGTTGATTTTTCATTAATAGCTTGTTTGGCGTTTTTTGGCGTTTTATAGCAACATTGTGCTTTGCTAGCATCCGTTCTCTCAGTTTGCACACTATCAGTCGTTTTGCTGTTTTTGGCGTTTATGTTAATTTTTTTTAGTAGAGAATTAGATAATAAAATCAGAGAATTAGATATAGAAACTGAAAAAAAAAGTATAAAATTATAATCTAATTTCTCTTCCAAATCTTCACTGTCATCAGCCCCTTCTGCTTTAACATTTTTGGCGTTTTGAATCTGTTTTGAATATCTTATGTAGATCCTTTTTTCCTACATAATGCCCGTCTTCATTAAGGGGTAAAAGTCTTTTTTTCTTCGTTTTTTCATGAAAATTTGTCCATCTCATTCAGCAAAAGCTTATAGATATACCCACCTCATAGTAGAATCCATTCAGTGAGACTTCATGCAGAACAATACTTAATAAAGAAGAAATGACGTTCCGCATCTGTGGCTTTTTTAAGTATCTTTTTTGGCGTTTAAAGTGAATGGTTTGTTGGAAAGATGACGTTTATTTTTTTGGTGGTGTGATCAGTTGATTGTGTAGATACGTCTCTCTTATAGGATGTTTTTGGCGCGTAGTTTAGGCGGGATTTTTATTTATAATAAATGATATTAATAAAGTAGCGGTCTTTTCAGTTAGTGTGTGTATTGTTTACTGGTTTTGTTCAGATTTTTATGAGTTTTTATGGTCTTAGACATTCCATCTTACAAGTTTGGCGTTTTTTAAGGGCTTTAAGTAGTTTTTGGCGTTTGTTTCTATTTTTAGCTTTTAATAATTCTTCTCTAAATTACTTTTATTATAGGTTGGGAGTTTTTGGCGTTTTACTTCATTATGGCGTTTCACAATAATTAAGACTTTTGGCGTTTTATTAATATAATGTTATTTTTTTATTCTAAGTTGAAAAATACATAACAAACAACAGAAAAAGAAAATTAAAAAAATAAAAATAGAAACAATTCATCTTTCAAATCTTCACTGTCGTTAGTCTCTTTCTTCTTTGAAACATGTTCACTGGCGGTTTGGCTTTGTCATGCTTGTGTTTTTTTGGCCGTTTGGAAAGGCAATATGACATGAGTTTTTTGTTTGGATATGTATCTTCAAACCACTCATCAGTGTCATTCGTCTAATTCTTGTCATTATAATATTCCTCAATAACAAAACACAAAAACTGACATAAGTCTGACCCCAGTATCTTTTTCTTGAAGTTTTGTCCATCTCATTCAGCAAAATGTTATTTGAGTCGTAGCACCTCAGGAAAGAATGCATTTTCTGAAAGTTCGCGTAGAACAATATTGAATATACAAGAAACGATTTTTGGCATTTTGGCGTTTTTCTGAGGAAATAGTGTATCTGAAAGAAAAGTCCATTTTTGGAAATTTTTGATATTTGAGAGATTTGGCGTTTTCTAAGATGATTGGTATATAGTAAAATATGGCGTTTTTGAGTAGGTGTGTTTGATGTTTTGGATTTTTTGGCGTTGTAAGATGAATGTTATATAGTAGAAATATGGCGTTTTCAGGTTGGGGGGCTGTGTTCTTATGTATGAGAATGTTTTGTTTATATAGGGATGCTTTTTGGCCAATAATGGCGTTTTTTTCATTAGTTGGCGTTTTTGGTATAGAAGTGTAAAGACCTTTTTACCCTTAACGAAGCGCGTCGACTTAATAGAATTCGTGTTATATACGAAAACGCCACCGCGTCAATCTAGTCCATAGATTGTTTTGATCGGACGATCGATAAGTGTTCTCAACGTTCTCGCACTTTTCATCGTTTTCTCTAAATCCTGACCCTATATATATATATATAGGGAAAGGTTCATTGAGGAACACTAAAAAAATGGGGAACGGGGAATCGACTCAAACGAACTCCGATTGAACTCATTCCAGCGGCGTTGGAACCGGCTCATCGAACCCTAACTAGAATCTCTTAACCCTAAACCCTAAATCCTAACTCCTAAACTCTAAACCCTAAAGCTAAAAAATAAGGCTAAAACCTAAGCTAAACCGTAAAATTTAAACTATAAACCCTAAAAGCTAAACCCTAAAGGCTAAATCTAAAGCTAAACCTTAAAGCCAAACCCTAAAGCTAAACCCTAAACCCTAAAGCTAAACCTTAAAAGCCAAACCCTAATATATTTAGGGTTTAGGGGTTATGATTTAGGGTTTAGGGTTAAGAGATCGTAGTTAGGGTTCGACGAACCGGTTCCAACGCCGCTGGAATGAGTCCAATCGGAGTTCGTTTGAGTCGGTTCCCCATTGTTCCACACTTTTTTAGGGTTCTCCAATGAACCTCACACTATATATATATATATATATATATATATATATATATATATATATATATATATATATATATATATATATATATATATATATATTATTTAAGTCTTTAAATATCATTTAATTCAAAATTATGTTTGTTAAATTATTAAAAAAGAACAATAATGATAATAATTATTTTCAGAAATGCTTCTAAATATTTTTAAGTATTTAATGTGGTTGGGTGATTCAAATAGGAAAACTACAATATGTCAAATAATAATAAAAAAAACATGGTATTAAGAAACCTAAGTTTTAGTTCTCATCATTTTATATGTATCTATAGATTTATATTTGCAGTTTAGGTTAACTTGCTAAAATGATGTTCATAGCCTAATCTTGTTTACATCTCTTCTTATAATGAACTTACCATGATAACAAACAGGAGGTTGTATGCATTACAAATATAGTTTAGGAGACTTTAAAATGTTTGATTATTGGACAACCTTAACAGATGGGATTTTCGGTTATGGGTCAGTTAAACTAATGGGCCAAAAAATACTAAGAACTCATTAACCAATGGGCCAATTATAATATTAAAACTACATCAGTCAATGGGCAAATAAAGCAAGCCCATCTTTGAGTGTTCTTCCCTTTTTTATATGCAATTTTCATTTGTAAATTTGCTTTAGCAAATGATGTGGGAGAACAAAACAAGTGAGCAAAACTTTTTTACTTTTTATAGTCAGTCTTTGTAAATTTGTTTGGATAGAAAATGTGGGAAAATATTAAAAGTATGATCTATGAACTTACTGGACAACAAAAACAAGCATCTAAGTTTATTATCCATCAAATGAGATGTATGTGGTTCTTCAACTAGGTTTTGGTTTTACCACAAACACAACACCATATCATCAACTCAAAAGGTCTTAAAGAAAGAACAATAAACATTGTTTCTTGTTTTTTATGAAAATACCGAAACAAATTTTTCGATAAATCGTTTATGGTTTAACCGAACCATCTGTTAATTGTTTGGTTTTGTTAATTTAATAAGTTAGGTCGGTTAATTTGGTTGCGTTTAAGTTAATTTGGTTATACTCACCCATAATTCAATACATATTCAATTTAAGTTAAGAACTATGAAAACCACATAAAGAAATTAAGAAGTAGAGTGAGGGTAATTCCTGTACCAAGGCTACTGTCTAAATTACACTTAACAAGTTTTGCACACATATGTAAATGTTAAAACTTCACATGTGTAAATTTTTATTATATACGAATACATGTAAATTAATACATATAAAAATGTTGTATTTTAATAATGATGCTAGTATTCTAAACAAAATAGTGATTGTATTGTTTTTTACGAGCTTTTACAATATTAGGGGCTGTTTGGCTAAGCTTATTTTAGTGACTTATTTACTTATTTACTTTTTGAAAAGTTAAAAGGTGTTTGGGTTAGCTTATTATGTGAGAGGAATAAGTAAATAAGTCATTCCATTATGACTTATTTGCTTTTCAAATAAGCAAATAAGTAAATAAGTCATTCCAATAAGCTTAGCCAAACAGCCCCTTAGTAACGTCTCATTTGATTCTTCCCCATATGTGGAGGAGAATATAATATTTAGTTTCGTTGTGATTTTTGTAAATAATTTATTGCGATAAAAGGTCAACAAGTGTAACTTTTCCTTTTTTTTTTCCTCTTTTAGTCACTACAAACCCTAACGTAATTACAAAATTGTCACCACCTCATCTTAGTCTCTTCATGATCCAAGGTCCAGATTCACCTAGTACAGTTTTCATGATAAAAAAATCTTGGACTTGATCCGTCTTCTATATATCATCGATTTGGAATTTTTGTCTTGAAAAATAATTCAAATCCACTTAAAGGTGTTAGGGGTAAAACCCTAAGTACCCTCAACACCGCCCAATTAAAAGTTGTTAACTCATTTGAACTCAAAAATACCCGCAACTACCCTAAACGAGGGGTATCCATCTTTGAACCCAAAACTACATTTAAATCAAAACCCACAAAACCAATAGTTACATCACACTCTATCTGAGCAGTACCCACACGGCTTGCGACGGTGTAGTGCACTACCCGAGCAACTTGAAGAATGCCCCTAGTACCCCGATACACTTCTTACAAAAAAAAAAAAAAAAACAGTAGTATTTGATACTACATATAATTTAAGGATCATATTATTGGAACACCTAAGATTCTTATTTTGACACCATGAATACGAGTCATATAGGGTAATTACAATTCCCAAAGTCAGATAAGGTCTACCACACTTATCACATGTAAACCCTATACGAGGCGTATAGAGCTATACGACTCGTATATGATACGAGGTAGTACGAGGTCAGTCAACAGTGACACAAAATTAATGGATGTGATGAATACGTCAGCCCTATACGACTCGTATAAAGCTATGTGAGTCATATAGATGTAAAATGAGTGATTGTTTTGGTATTCTTTCTTCCTTTTAAATGACAAAGAAATAATGATCATTTCGTTCTTTCGACAAACAGCTCAAACAAATTAAACTTCAACTTTTGAATTTACCAAAAAAAAAAATTACAACACGAGCACGTTAGCGATGTCTTGGTTCGACAACAACTATGTTTTGGCGAATCATCATGCAGTATGAGCATGATTGTGTCAGAAAGAAATTACGAGATAAGAGTGAATGACGATCACACGTAGGAGGTTGTGTCCGGCGTTCATTCTTATCCCAAGGAATCGTTATTTACAGACCTGAACGAGATAAGCATTTATTTAATTATTTGAATTAGGTGTTAGATTTATCGTGTCACCTTTTAACCATTAACGTGTTTCAATTTGTTATGCATGGCGTTGAGTACGATTATGGGTATCCGGGTTACGAATACGGGTATGAAGTCTCATATAGACAACAAAACTGTGACAACAACGAATACGGTGGTGAACCTTCTTACGCCTATGAGTCATTGGTTGACGAGCAACCCACTTACCCACAAGTTTCGAATAAAACTAAGCAGGTATGACAATTCTTCATTTATGTCTTTTTAGATAAATATAAGATTAACCGTGGGGCTGTTTAGAATTTTATATCCCACGATGAGTGGCAAGAGTGGGTCAAAAAGGGGACTTGATAACGGTTACGTCATTATTAATAGACGGTCGAAGAAACATAGTGATAAGGTCGTGAGGACATTGCTTCATTGCAACCATAGTGGCCAGCATAAGAGTGCAGCCACTCTTAGGAAAACTGGCAGCAAAAAATGTGGTTTCCTTTTTTTTTTTGTGATAGGGTTTTACGACGTAACGCATCACGATTGGAGGGTAGATGTGAAGAACCCGAAACATAACCACGACCCTATTCAACATAAGGAGGGTTATGCGTACATGAGACTCTCTCAGAGTGAATTTAGATTGGTGCAGCTACTGTCAGCGCAAGATATGGAGACGGGTAAAATTTGTGAAACCATAATCGAACATAACCCCAATAATAAGCGTGTTCTGAAAAACACACACAACGCTCACTAGAAGATTAATGCCGAAAAGTTTAGTCAACGAGCGTCTCTTATGCAGAAGCACTTTGCCTATTACACTCAGCAGGATCCTTCCACAAATGCCGTTGAGGATATTTGTTTGTTCATTGGTTCTCTTTTGAAATGTCGCAGGAATTCCTGTATGTGTTGATGATTGATCCAACCTACAAAACCAACATGTACAATCTTCCATTTGTGCAAGTTGTGGGTATGACGTCGACAAACCAGACCTTTTGTGTCGCCATACCTTTCTTTCAAATGAACAGGAAGCAAAGTACATATAGGTCCTGGAGAGGATAAGGTCTATATTAGAAACGTGTGTAGAGCCGCATGTAATTATTACAGACAGAGACCAAGCTCTGATGAACGCGTTTCAGAAAATTTTCCCGAACGCTTACAAGTATCTTTACAGGTTCCACATTTTACAGAATATCACTAAATACTGAAAAAAAAATCCTTTGCTGATGAGAGGATTTTACTCGTACATGGGCGACATTGTGTGAGTCTCCGATAGAGGCACTATACTAGTATAGCCTCAACAACCTTTATAACGCACTAGTCGCAGTCGAACGTAAATGTAAGTTTTGTTTTAAATATATACATTCATTTTTAGATTAAAAAGAATTGATTATGTTTTATATTTTTAGATGTTTTTTATTACGCGAATGATGATTGGTTAATACCATCCTCCACAAAATTTGTATCAGCATGGATCAATCAAACAGTCAACTTTCACCAAACTACAACAAACAAATTTGAGAGTCATGATGTCGATGATATGTTAATAAAAAAATATATCTTAGTTCACATTAAAAGCAGTCTGCATACACTGGTGAAACATGTTGACGATATGTTAATAAAAAAATAGAGATAAATAAAGAAAAGTTTGGAAGAAAGTAACAGCAAACGAATGAGCCACCACACAAAGATAGCTTTGCTTAACACTCTACTAGGTAATGTTTCCATCCACGCTCTTAACATAATAGAGAATGAGCTACTTCAAAAGCTATCCGTGTTACCGACATTTGGTGCAACCTGTGGGTGCCAGCTATCCATGAGTTGTGGGTTGCCATGCGCCTGTCATCTGGAAACCTATGAAAATATAGGTATTTATAGCCTATATTAGGATTTATTATACCACTTTAATATGCTTGCAAAATTTTGATAATCTTTTTGTTTATAGATTGCATAAGTCCACTCGGTTCCGTAAACATATTCTAGAGAAAGCTTGATCTTAAGCCATCAATAATAAATAATGAAGACGTGGATCAGGAAAAAGAATTGGATCATGTGAAACAACAAATGTTGTAACAACCCCCGCAAGTGAAAATGCATGATGTCGAAGATCAAGGTGGTGTTCAGCCCACTGAAAAGCGACAAAAAAGTGTTTGTCTTACAATAAAACATTCGAGGGCGTCCAACATTGAAGATCCAACAACAAAGGAGAGAATACGCTGCTAGACATAACTCATTTGCGCATTCTGAACATAGCAAGTGCGCCCCGACACAGCTCTTACATACCATCACAAGACTCTCTAATACCAAGGATTGTTGTAAAGTCTGACAAATAAGTAATGTGACGCAGTTGTTCAATGACTTCCAAAAAAAAAGAGCCACACGAGGACCATGGGTTTCCGTTAATATAGGGGAATGAATCGATTAACGATATTGTCCGTTATAAAGATCAAATTCCAAAACTGTTTCACCCCTTCATTTCAAGAATAAAAGATATCAAGTCGGATGGTCAAAATTGTGTCGTACAAGACTTTTATACGACTCGCATAGATCAAAATTATGTCGTACAAGACTTTTATATGACTCGTATAGATCTATACGAGTCGTATAGGGCCTCATATAAGGAATAAACTGATGCGTATCAGCCTTATACAAGGCCTTATACGACTCGTATACAAGGCCCTATATGACTCATATAGATTTATACAATTCGTATAGGGCCTTGTATAAGGCTCATACGCATCAGCCTTATCCCCATACGACCAAACAACAAACACACACCAAATACACATATACAATGCGATTCGAACACAATCAACGGTTCGGTTTCAAATTTTTTCGCGGCAAAAGGTTAGTTATTTTCCCCCCGAATCATGCATATGTATTTTGTTTCAAATTTCATTCTTTAAATATTGTGTATTTGGGTTCATTTTGGATTGAAAGGGTTTGAGGTTTAATTATTTTTTTTACTTTCTTTGAATCTATACGATGCGTATAGGTCTATACGACTCATATGGATTAAATTTTTTTAATGTCGACACAACTCTTACATACCGTCACAAGACTCTCTAATACCAAGGATTGTTGTAAAGTCGCACAAATTAGTAATGCGACGCAGTCGTTCAACGACTTCCAGAAAAAAGTGCCACACGAGGACCATGGGTTTCTGTTAATATAGAGGAATGAATCGGTTAACGATACTGTTTGTTATAAAGATCAAATTCCAAAACTGTTTCACCCCTTCATTTCAAGAATAAAAGATATCAAGTCGAATGGTCAAAATTGTGTCGTACAAGACTTTTATACAACTCGTATAGATCAAAATTATGTCGTACAAGACTTTTATATGACTCGTATAGATCTATACGAGTCGTATAGGGCCTCATATAAGGAATAAACTGATGCGTATCAGCCTTATACAAGGCCTTATACGACTCGTATACAAGGCCCTATACGACTCGTATAGAAGGACCATATATGACTTGTATAGATTTATACAATTCGTATAGGGCCTGGTATAAGGCTCATACACATCAGCCTTATCCCCATACGACCAAACAACAAACACACACCAAACACACATATACAATGCGATTCAAATACAATCAACGGTTCGGTTTCAAATTTTTTCGTGGCAAAGGTTAGTTATTTTCCCCCCGAATCATGCATATATATATTTGTTTCAAATTTCAAAATCCTTTAAATATTGTATATTTGGGTTCATTTTGGATTGAAAGTGTTTGAATTTTAATTATTTTTTTTTTAAATCTTTGAATCCATATGATGCGTATGGGTCTATACGACTCATATGGATTCAATTTTTTTTTTAATGTTGTTGATGTTATACGACATCATATGAGTCTATACGACTCATATGGATTCAAAAATTTTTAATGTTGTTGATGATGGTTGTATACGTATCTTATACAACCTATACGATGCATACACGACCCAATTTTTTTTAAATTTAAATGTTTATTAAATACAATTAATTTATTAAAAAAATATAATATATATGTTAAAATGTTTTGAACTTTATAAATAAAAAAGTTAATTAATAATTAAAGGGTTTATTAAATAGAAATAATTTATGAAAAATGTATAATAAATTTGTTTTGAAATTTATAAAGTTTATTAAATGTTATATATTTTTTAAAATAACATGTCAATATGGATGTTCAGCAGCCTGCTCGGGGGTGTGGTTGGGGTTAGGGTCGAGGTCGGGGGCATAGTCGTAGTCGCAAGCGCGATGTCGCTGCTATTGACACGTTGCCTGAGCACCCGTATTTGGTGATTGAGCCAGATAGTGATGTTTTCCACTGCAATGAGAAGCTACGTCTGTCGCAACCCCCGACCCCTGCCCCGAAAGCGGGCACCCACGAGACTCAGATCCGGTGGTATCGGTGTTTATTAATATGGCAACGGAATTTACACATTAGGACCGTAGTTAGGAAATATTTTATCAGAGTTAAAACACCAAGTTTTTATAATAATAAAATGGGATAAACCCAAGTTTTCATTACAATACATTTATAGGGATAGACCCTAATTTATTGAAAACAAAATCTCCTTTTTATTTAGGTAACTTTTATTGCCACATCTTTAAGCCTTCAGTGCTCTCCAGCTGGCTTATATTAGCTTCACATTAAGTTACCTAGTTGAAACGCATTTTAAAAAGGTTTTATCAGCAAAAAATACTGGCGAGTGCATCTCAGTTTAATCAAAACAAGTATTTATCACTTTAAAGTATTAAGATTTACAATGTTTATATCTATCCAATTATTCAATACAGTATTGCTACTGGGCAACCTTTATCCCCCGTGCTTGCGGTCATACTACTATTCGCAATATTTAGGGTTTTGTAAAATATTTGACTCACAAAAGGGGTTTATAAAAAGCGAATGTACTCACAAAAAGATGACAAAATAAGATGTACTAACTTTGCTGACTTAGATAATACTATAGCTATCTATTAAAATTAAACAATGTACACGTGTTAGTAAGATAACCCAAATCACATTAGCCATACAACACGAGACAGAACTCCAACGACTGAGTCAGGCAGAGCCTTGACATGCGTTACGGAGCCCTAGATCAATCGGGTAGGGTAACAAATACGTGATCGGGGGTTATATTACTTACAACGAGGCAGAGCTTCGCTTTTTAGGGGTATTATACCCGAGAGTTTTAGCCTACTAGAGAATTGAGAGAGAAGAAATTTGAACGACGAAGAAATGAGGCCTGAGGCCCCTTTTTATAGGGCTGGATGATGGCGGCTCGCGCCCCGCGACGACCCCCTCTACTTCCTTCGCGGCCGCGAGCTAGAATTCACACGTTAATGGCCACGTGGCGGCCTGAGAGTTCGCCTGGTGTCACTCCGTCGCCCCCCGCAACAGACCCAGAGGACTGGGTCGCGACCCGCGACAGTCCCATATATTTGTTTTTATTTGATTTTTATAAATACAAATGTATTTTAGGGTTGTTTCTCGTATACGGGGTATATTTTACGGCGTCCAGGGGTGTTTTAAGGTTTTTAGGATGTTTTAGGAAGGTTGTTTTATCCTCCCCACCTTGATTTAAATCTCATCCTCGAGATCTACTAGAACAGATGTGGATATTTCCTTTGCATCTTTGACTAGAGTTCCCAAGTGTATTCTGGTCCTCTCTTGGAATCCCATTTCACTTTGACCAGAACTAGTCTCTTGTGTTTAAGATTCTTGATCTTTCTATCTTCAATCTGAATGAGTTTCTCTATAAACTTAAGTTTCTCATTTACCTCTATGTCCTGAAGAGGTATTACCAAAAATTCGTCTGCTAAGCACTTTTTGAGATTACATACATGAAACACATCATATATTCCTACCATTTCCTCTGGCAGTCATAGCTGATAAGCTACTAGTCCTATTCTTCTAATAATCTCAAAAGGTCCAACATACCTGGGACTTAGCTTTCTTCTTTTAACGAATCTGACTACTCCTTTCCATGGAGAAACTTTTGACAATACCTTATCTCCAACTTGGAATTCCAAAGGTTTTCGTCGGTTATCTGCATAACTCTTTTGACGATCTCGTCCTGCTTTTAGTCTTTCCTTGACTTGAATAATCTTGTCCGTTGTTTCTTATACTATCTCTGGTCCAGATAGTTGCTTTTCTCCAATTTCTGCCCAACAGACTGGAGTTCGGCACTTTCGTCCATAAAGTGCTTCAAATGGTGCAGCATTAATGCTGGTATGATAGTTGTTATTGTAGGAAAATTCTATAAATGATCGTCCCAATTTCCTCCAAAATCAATTACACAGGCTCTAAGCATATCTTCCATCATTTGAATTGTCCTTTCGCTTTGTCCGTCCGTTTATGGATGATAAGTTATGCTTAGATTTAACCTAGTTCCCATTGCTTTTTGGAAACTTGTCCAAAAATGAGAAGTAAACCGGCTATCTCTATTAGATACAATAGATAAAGGAATTCCATGTAATGAGACTATTTCATTTACATATAACTTAGCTAACTGTTCCATACTGAAAGTTTCCTTCATCGATAGGAAATGAGCAGATTTGGTTAATCTGTCAATAATTACCCAGATTGTATCATTACCTTTTCGTGTCTTGGGTAATTTGGTAACAAAGTCCATTGTTATCAATTCCCATTTCCATATTGGCATTTCTAATTGCTGTAACAACCCTTAGGGTTTCTGATGTCACACCCCAACCGATGGCGGAAACATCAGGGTGCGGCACTAAGCGTCCAGATTGCTCAAAGGTTTCCATAACACTATTGTTTCCATATAAATTAAACGAGTTTCCTGACATTTTCTAAACATCAAACGGAGTTTCACAACCAAAAGTATCGATTACAAATCAACAAAATATTGTTCAAATTATTTAATTTAACTAGGCGAGTTTCTAAGCATCACCCTAGCTTGATTCTTGTTTCCTCGGCTACTATCAACCTGTAACATGTATTAAAATATATCAATAAGAATGTTGGCAAGTATACAAGTTTTAGTACGTAATAGTATAATAGTTTAAAAGTTTCAAAAACTCATATCCAGCAATAAACACATAGAATAAGTTTCGCCATGCTATTAAACGCAGTGCAAGTGATAGCCCAAGTTTCCAATGCGTTAACCACTTTCCCAAGACTCAAGGAAAGTAAAATAGACTCCTAATAACAATACCCCAAAGACAAACTGGGAGGTGCATTACCCCTATAGCGCTACCATTGTTAAGGCGGAACTAAACACAAGGATTAAACGTTCACATAGCATAAAAGTTTCAAGTCTCAAGTTTCCAAGTATCAAGTTTCATGTTTACAGCGGATAGAGTAAGTTTCAAATAGTTTCAAGTGTTAAGTGTCAAGTTTCATAGAATACATGTTGCATCCCAAAATTTTTTAAACAAAAAGGGATCGAGTATACTCACAGTGGGTGCTAAGTATCGACACCACTAGTGGATTGAAGGGAGCGCTGGAGTTAGCCTGATTATAGTATCACAGTATAAGCGTTGAACACAATGACAAATTGAGCAAATGTCGGACAGATCTCCTAATCGGATGGCCATCCGGACGGATGGTCATCCGGTCGGATGACCTGTTGAATTAGACGGACCACCATCCGATCGGATGGTCATCCGGACGGATGACCATTCGATCGAATGGTCATTCGATCAAAAGGTGTGTTTCCAAAATGTTCAAACTTTTGAAGTTTTCGTTGTAGTATAAATCCAAGTCGTTCGATCGGATGGTCATCCGGACGGATGACCGTTCGATCGGATGACTGTTCGAGTGAAAGTTTCATAGTTCTAAGTTTTGATTCAAATAGTTTAAGTATTGAAGGCTATGGGGAACAGGTCGTTTAGTCGGATGACCGTTCGATCGGATGACCGTCCGATCGGATGGTCATTCGACTGTGTGATCCTTTTTCCCCTTGCAACCATCGTAAAGTTTCTAAGTCTGAATTTAGCGAAGACGACGTGGTACGTATTGTTTTGGTCAAAAATTACCGAAGCAATTAAGTGATCAAATTAGTTAAGTGAGGTAGTGTGCTAGAAATGAGTGTCGAAAATATGTTAATCAAGTTAATTGCAAAAACAGTTTCAGGATACCGCTCAGGATATAGAGCTGTATCTATGATCAAACGATGAGCGAAAAATGTAAAGGGATGACACGAGATGTACGAGGAAAGCCCTTGATCAATCTAGATCGCCGGCACAAAACCTCGGGAGTTGACAATCGCAGCTGCCTTGTTATTCTATTACTTCAAATATCAGGATACAGTGCGGGATGTGATGAGGATCCACTAAGTGTTACAATGTGATTCGAGTACAAGTGTTTGTGTGTAGTGGTTACCAGTAGCTTGAGAGTAAAGTGTGCGAATGAAAAAGTGTGTGCCTTAACCGATCCGATCCATCTATTTACAGTAAAAGAAATGTAACAAACTACCCTACTAAACCGGGATCCGGCGGATATTCCCTTCTTTGAACGTTGTAGACCAGGTCCTTCGGGTTCAACGTTTCTCTTGTAACTGGTTTGCTCGAGTCTTAAGGAGAAGAGGTCCATCTGACCGTTAGTGACCTACAACTTCTTACCTGCACGTGGTCAATTTAGTTAAACCAGGATATCGTACCAAGATGTTACCAATATCCTGATCACAAGTAAACAATAAAAAGCAGAATATTAGTCAGGATATATGCTCAGAAAATGACACATAACAATTGTCCCCAAAATATATCTGTTGGTATACCAATCCAACGGATATATTTTAAAAACTCTATCTCGTAGACCGAGGCCATTAAAACGAGGTGACGTTTGAGATGACTTTGTGCAACTTCCCATAGCATATCGATTGAGATCTCATGGCAATAGCCGTTTTCTCTTGTTCTCCACTTCCAAAAATCCCCTAATTCTTAAAGCCACCAAGAACGAAGATCAGTGGCAACGAAAGTTCTTTTTCGTAAAAAGGGACTCCATCGACGGGGGTTTTGATCTGCCAGTTAGATGGCTAACCAAGGGTAGGATTTAGGGTTTTAGAAATATCCCAAAATATATCCTTAACTGTATTCTAACTGATATCCTAATATTTATGCAGTGAATTTCAGAGACCTAGCATCCCCAAGTGCAGAATCACAACCCAGGACAGGATCAAAGAGATTTACCTACTTCCTGCCGCTGAAAGAACTTTCTCCCTGTCTCTCACAAACTCAAGTCAGAAATCTAGTCCAGAAATGTCTGGTAAGTATACTTGAGTAAATTGACTATAGAATATAAATGACATGAATTAAACACTTCTCCCTTGACACAGTGCCGGTCATCAACCTTGAAGGCTTCCAACTCGATGAGTTGGATAGTTATTCCAGCCTTGCACCCATCAAACAAGAGATCAATCCGAAGCCAGCTGACACTCTAAAGCCCAGCAGCTCAAAGACTACTACCGCTCCCAAAGCTCCTCCAGCATCCAGGACCCGGGCCTCCAGCTCCTGGAAGAGGAAGGAAGCAGATCATTCTACTACTCCCCATGTATTCCCATTTGAGAATCATGGGTTCACGGATTCCAGCAAATTCATGATAGGTTTCCTTAACCAGGTTAGTATCCTGACCTATATCCTGCACCATATGCTAATTACAAATGTTAATTTAGGCTGATACCTATTTCCTTACCTTGCAGGGCCTTGAACGCCTGGTATTCCTCTATGAGGACGCATGTGGCTTGAACGTCATGTTAGAGAGCAAACTGAAGAAGGCTGAGGCTACCGTCGCAGATCAAGCAGCAATTGCCACTGCTAAATCGGAACACTATGAAGCCAAGTACAAGGCCATGACTCAAGACCACCAGTCTGCTATCCAGAAGATCACCCAAGAGGCTCAAGCTAAGTCCGACGCGGCCCAGGTTTAACATGAGCAAGATATGGCTTCGTATCGGGAGAGCCTTAAGAATTCAGTTATCATCTCCCTCCTCCAGGCCAGACTGAAAATGGCTTACGAGGCCAGGGCTTTGGGCGTTGAATGCCCTTCATGGAATATCAAAGCCTGGGAGATGAAATTGAAGGATCTTGGTGGCAACCCTGTGGAGCCCCCCTCAAAACCTGCTGCAGAGGAACCCGCTAAGGTGATCGAGAAGGTAGATGATGCTGGTGCTATAAAGGATGCTGGTGGTGATGCTGCTGATGAGGCTGGGATGAATGCTGGAGAGGATGCTGCTGGAGAGGACACGATGGAAGAGGGAGCTGCCCTCTAAGTGCAGCAATGTGGGCGATGATGGATGTATGTTGTGACACCTGTGTCACTTCAACCATCAAACAAATACCAAATCAATGAAATATTGTATGTCATACTTGGGATTTGTAAAAATATGTATCGTTTGCACATATCAACTCTTATTCGATCTCAAGCTTTAAATCGCTTTTTGAAGGGTTATATGCGCCCTGATGCGTAAATATAACCAGTTTAATGCAACAAACACTCCGGAATAGTGAAATAGGCTTAACATACCTTAAATAACCTATACATAACTTAGAAATAAATTTTGGATGGTTTGGTGTGTTAAAATCAAGTTTGTTCGATCGCAGGGACTAATTGTGTCAAACTGCAAAACTATACCGATTTGTATAGTAACGAACCATTCGGAACTTGATCATAAGTTAAATATGCCCTAAATATCCTTTAAATAGCTTAGAAATAGGCTTTGAGGTGTTTTGGTGCGCAAAAATAAACTTTTGGTCATTCAGGGACTAAAAGCGTCAAAAAGTGCATAAGTTTGCATTTTCGCGCATATCTTACATTCTGAATACATCCGGACATCCAAAAATTTATGTAATCATTAAAATATTTTATTTTAGTGTTTGGAATGAGAAAAATCCATTCGTCACGCAATTTGGATCGTTTTTCGCTCTTATGCGCATTCCGTCGTAATTAAGCGAACATCGCGATCGTACGACCAAACGAACCGACATCCGGCATATTTTTGAGCATATTTCATGTCCACAATGTTTAGGCATCATTTTAGGGCCTTAAAGTTGGCTTGACGGGCCTTAAACGTGTCGAAATGAGCTTTAAAACACAACAAGGACTGAAACTGTCAATTCTGAAAGTTGTTTGCTGATCAGAACCCCAGGCAGGGCGCGTAAGGTCTAACCACACCTTACGCGGGGCGCGAGGCCCTCCCAGATGTGCAAAAATCAGTTTAACAGCTGTTATACTCTTGTGACCCACTTGCAAATGGTTTTTGGCAAACTAGGGGCTTAATCTATGGGCTCCAAAGGTATTAGGAAACATGGGGCACACTTGGACGGCTTAGATCGAAGCTCGTTTCCCGATAAACGATCCTAACAGTTCTAGCATTCCTATAAAGACCCAACCCATTCACTTGCAAAAACCCACATTTGATCTGATTCTACACTCTCTAAGTGGAAGTTTATGCTTCCTACCTGAGAGTGAATCGGGTCAAATCTTGTGGGGACCTTCTGTAAGTATTCTTTCGTGCTTTTCATTCGTTTTTATCGTTAAAGTCAAACTGCGTTTGACTTTCTACTTTGACCAGTTTATGGTCAACGCGAAGTTCGTTTGAACTTCATAACGTGAGCGTAATCACGATGGTCATAGTCCCTAGTGACTATGCCTACTGATTACCACGTTATCTAGGCTCAGTGACGAGTCGTAGCTTCGGTCAAAATGCGTATTCTCGCGTATTTTGTAACCAAGCTACTCATAGGTATCAAAAGCGTTTGTTTTGATACCAAACCTGTTTTCTAACTTTGTTAAATATGTTTCGACATGTTTAGCACGTCACTTTTAGTTTAGTGCTTGTGTAGAGTCCTAAGTCAAGAGGACTAAACACCCGCTTAGACTTTCGAACATGACCCGTTTGGTCGATCATTAGGATCCGACCAAACATGTTTAGTGACCATAGTTGTAGAGGGAATAACCTTCCAAGGTTATACCTTATGGTCACCTAGTTTAAGTAGTTGTATGATAAGTAGTTTATATGCCTTAGGTAAATTACCAAAATGCCCTTTTCATACATAATTGGTAATTAAGCATATGTAACCTAAATTTTTTCACATAACTGATTCTGTAACATATTTAAACATGTTTTGGCATATAATACTTGTCATAGGGCTAGTTAGACGTCTCAAATGCGCATTTGCGCGCGCGACGCGTTAAAGTAGCGTTAGCTACCTTAATGGATCATAATGGGTCGAAAGCACTTAGGATAGGTTTCATTTTAGTATGTAGGCCTTGTTAGACCATATCATATGAGTTCCCACGCTCATTTGGTTCACGAGACCTCATACTATCCGATCTCCCGATTTAGGTCCGGTTTATTTATGTAGTTATCAATATTAGGTGCCGTTTGATTCCGTGCTCCCTCTAGCTTGCTTGGTAGTT
The DNA here is from genome assembly GCF_002127325.2 of Helianthus annuus. Classification (NCBI taxonomy): domain Eukaryota; kingdom Viridiplantae; phylum Streptophyta; class Magnoliopsida; order Asterales; family Asteraceae; genus Helianthus; species Helianthus annuus. The sequence continues at coordinate 22,946,136 of NC_035443.2, read as the reverse complement.
GTTCAAGACTTCTAAGCACTCTCAAGTGAGTATATAGCCCCCTCTTTTACTGTTTTCAAACTGTTTTGGGGTGAAGCATGTGTACCTATCTGTTATTTTCATGTTTTCAAAAGTATAATTGATTATACATATTTGTACTTATCTTTTTACAAACTGAATGATTATTTATGATCTAAACTCTAATTTTTCAAAGATTATAAAATACATGTTTGGAATAGTACTTATTTTGTTCACCAGACCGGTTGGTAGTATGATATAGCGCTATAGGATTTGACACCCCATTCCTGTTGTCATGGAATGTCTGAAACCAATTTGTTGCTCCATCCAAATAGGGATTGCCTTTGTGGTATTTCTATACTCTCAAAGGTGTATTTTGATGCACTAGGTCTGAATGAATTCTTAAATCACATTATTTTTGTATATTAAGTTATACTCCCAAAAGTATAGTTTGATATGCTCTCATATGGGATATTGTACAAAAACCAACATATATTTTGTTAATCATTAAAACATAGTTTGATATGTCATTTTCATAATCCAAAGCATAGTTTTAATATGTTACCAACATATATTTTGTTAATCATTAAAACACAGTTTGATATGTTATTTTCATAATCCAAAGCATAGTTTTAATATGTTATTTTCAAACCAAAACATAGTTTAATATGTTATTTATAAATCCAAAGTATACTTTAAATATACTACTGAAAATTATTATTTTTAACAACTAAAGTATATTTAATATACTATTTGTTTAACAATTGGGATTTGGTTAGTGTTTAGATAACGGGACAGGTGTAATATGATGAAAACATGGTAGATACGCCGCTGGTACTTCTTATATATAAGTGTTTTCATCGCATTACATACCGTGGCGTTATTTAGTACACTTGGGTTAACGGTTTTGGAACTGAAATATATTCTAATATATTATTTATTCGGCTTTCTTAAATCAAAGTATATTTTTATATATACTCTAAACCTTTTTATCAAAATATTGTTTTTCAAACAATATATTTTTATACAAACTTATTCTATTTACTTATTTAATTTCCTATGTATTATTATTTTATATCATCTGATTTCTTATAAATGATTTATAAAAGAAAACCTTTTACAAGGATCATGACTACTTTTATTAAAAACTTTTTCTTTAAACTCATAAGTCATGAATCCTAAGTACAATAAAACCTATGTATCTCACAGGCATTTTTATGCTGACGTACCTATTTTTACACATGTGTCAGGTGCTGCTTTGTGATGATTGATGATATATGCTACACATAGGATGGACTCGTGCCTTAGCGACTTTAAAACTTGAAAGATAATAGTTGTACTTATTTGATTGTATTAAACAATAAGTTCATTTATTCAATAAAACAAAATTATTTATTCCGTGGTTGTGAAATAATGATTCTGTTACAACACTCCCCGACGTTTCCGCCACGTTTTGTTGTTTTACGTGGTCGGGGTGTGACATATGTTCCAAGGCCGGAGCCCACTTTTTTTAGATTTGGTTGTTGTGGTTCGTTCAAACAATTTACATTTCCTGTCTTTGAATAATTTATATTTCCTGCATTAAAATAATATGATGACCAAAGGTGGATGGGTCCTGGGTTTCAGGATGAAGCCCTTGGTCACCAGTTAGTATAATTTGTTTTGAATGATGCAACGGTTGGAGGCGGATGGGTCTTGTTTTGAGATGAAACCTTCAACCATTGCGTAAATATGGTAAAAACTAACTGTGCTTTTGGCGGATGGGCCTCAGTTTGAGGTGAAACCAAAAGCACAACTTTTGTTATGTTAATAATATAACCCTGTTTAGACTTATTTGTTGTCGCCTTTTAAATTTTTGCCATGCATTACTTAGCTTAGATTTTAGCTTTGTAAAATTAGTGTTATCATTTCTGTGAAGATATCTTGATCAATATACTCAGTGATATCCTACGCAAACTCTCGTAAAATATGACTTCTCAGTATCTAAACAATTCAGACAAAGTTTCTCAAAATAGTTTATTTTTCAAAATCTCAACTAATTTAAATAAAGTTTTCAAAGGAAAAAGATAATTTACTTAGAATTTATAAACAAATCTAACTCTGATTTTTAAATCCAAGTATCGCATGCCAAATATTCTAACTAAATATCCTGAATCGTATTCTGAGAATATATCCTGAAGATATATCCTAATCAGGATACTTAAACACGGTTTCAAAAGTTCAAACAAGTTGTGTAAAATTCTCAAAGGAAAGATCATACCAGGAATAGAGTGTAACCCTAGTATCAAACTCCAACCCTTCTTGCAACTCCTTCCACTAAGATGTCCCCAGTCTTAGTATACTAGGTTCAAATTTGATTCTTTGAGCCTTACATAGTCGTCTTAGGAGGAATGTCCCCTATGCATGAACACTTAGAAAATTTTTGAAAGGTGATAACCTTTAAACCTTAGAGAGTATGAAAATACCCTTTCGTGAGAGAGGGTGATCAATCCTCATATACCTTTAGGATTCAAGATATAGCCAACAGTAACGAAATTGTCATCCACTTTTACATGAACTAGTCCCGCTACGTTGAACTATTCCCGAATAACTTGCGCTCCAGGCGGGGTGTTTAAACCCAATTCGGAAGAAAGGTGAATACCTTTAAACCTGTGAAGGGATCAGGATCCCTTAAACGTGAGAGAGGGGGCCAATCCTCTAATCTTTCGAAGTATCCTGAATGTATATCCAGGAGCTATATCTCGAAGCATATACTGCAAAACATCAGTAAACTAAGGTGGGTGTTGGCCTGGCTAACACCCCTCCGATGCGTAAGTTAGTAATGGGTTCAAAACAATAAATAACATCAAAATTTAATAAAAGAGGTAGAATCCATACCATCCTGACTTAGAATTTAAATTCCGTACTCACTTGAAATAAAGTTTTAGATGTATAGCATTCCAGGATCTTGGTAACATATCCCCCCCATATTCTTGAGTCGGTATGCTCCTTTTCCTGATTCTGATTCAACCTCATAGGGTCCTTCCTATTTTGGAGCCAACTTTCCATCAGCAGGATTAGTAGTATTCTGAAAAGCCTTTCTCAATACCCAATCTCCAACTTGAAATCTTCTAGTCCTTATATTCTTGTTATATGCTCTAGATATCCTCTGTTGATATGCTGCCATCCTTAGCCTTGCAGCGTCTCTTGTCTCATCAATAGTATCCAGTTCCTGGCATAGGACTTCAGGATTCTACTCAGGATCCCTGAGGTTGGATCTCGCTGTAGGTATCACCATTTCTGTCGGGATCATCGCTTCTGCTCCAAACACCAAGGAAAACGGGGTTGGCCAGTTGCACTCTTCACCGTCGTCCTATCAGCCCACAAAACAAAGGGTAATTCTTCTGCCCATCTTCCTTTCTTAGCCCTTAGTCTCTTTTTCAAGTTGTTGACAATTATCTTGTTCGAGGATTCTGCTTGTCCATTTGCTTGAGGGTGTACCGGAGTAGACGTGATCATTTTGATTCCCCAACTCTTGCAAAAGTCAGTAGTCCTTTTACTTATAAATTGAGATCCATTGTCGCAAATTATCTCAGCTGGTACTCCAAACCTAGTCAGGATGTTCCTTTTTATGAAGGATACCACTTCTTGATCTCTGACCTGAACAAATGCTTCTGCTTCAACCCACTTGGAGAAATAATCCGTCATTGCCAACATGAAAACCTTTCCTCCTGGAGCCCTTGGAAGCTTTCCCACTATATCTATCCCCCATTTCATAAACGGCCAAGGGGAAACATAAGGATACAGTGGTTCAGCAGGCTGATCTAATATATTGCTATGTCTTTGACATGTGTCACATCTCGAGCATATTCTGCAGCATCTTTTCTCATCATCGGCCAATAATATCCTGTCCTTAATACTTTTGAGAATAATGACCTGCCCCCAGTATGGTTACCACAATCCCCGTCGTGTATATCCTGAAGCACGTCTTTGGTTTCGGGATCCTCCAAGCACCTCAGATATGGTCCTGCAAGAGATTTCTTATACAAAACATTATTTATAATAGTGAATCGTGATACCTTCATTCTAAAGGCCTTAGGATTCTCATTCTTTGGGGTGTGTCCTTCCTTGAGATATCTCATGATTGGAGCCGTCCAGGACTTTGGATCCTCCTCGGGATAGTTGTCATCAGGATCCTGAATACTTATTACTCCCTTATCATGAGGATTCATCGCAGGATATAGGATATGTAATATTGGTATTCGGGTTCCTTCCGGTATCCTGACAGATGATCCCAGATTTGCCAAGGCATCAGCTTCAGCATTATCCTCTCTTGGTACCTGTTCAAGTGTAAAAATATCGAAATATCCTGCTAATTTTTTGAGAATTTCAAGATACTCGATTAACTTCTCTCCTTTAACTGCATAGGTTCCATTAAAATGATTAGTGATTAACAAAGAGTCAACATATACTTGCAAATTCTTGATACTCATATTTTTAGCCAACTCTAATCCTGCAATCAAAGCTTCATATTCTGCCTCATTATTAGTAGCAGGAAATTCACACCTAATAGCCTGGGGTACTATGTCCCCCTGTGGCGATTTTAGTAGTATACCTAGACCGACACCTCTTACATTAGATGCACCATCAGTATACAATGTCCAGCATTCTAAGTTTTCTCCTAGCTGCTGTACTTCTAGGTCTACTTCATTTTGAATGTCACTACTGAAATCAGCCACAAAGTCAGCTAAAGCTTGAGACTTTATGGCATTTCTAGGTTCATACACTAAGTCATAAGCACTTAATTTCACTGATCACTTAGCCATTCTACCCGACAACTCGGGTTTCCTAAGCACATTCTTAACAGGATAATTAGTTCTAACATGAATCCTATGCGTTTCAAAATAATGTCTAAGTTTCGTTGATGCCATAACTAGGGCTAATATCAGTTTTTCTAGATGGGAATATCTAGTTTCAGCATCTAATAAACTTTTACTAACGTAATAGTCAGGATACTGCTGACCTTCATGATCCTTTATAAGGACAACACTTACTGCATTCCCTGATGTTAGGGCTGGATTTTTATGACTTATGATCCTTACATATGATCCTAACCAGTGATCCTTATTTCTTTGGCAGATAGTGATCCTCAGAAGAGTTCCAGGATCAGGATCACGGACCATCACAGGGATCCTCATACTAACAGTTGTTTTCATTGGATTTAATGTTATCTTGCAGGAATGTCTGGCAGGATCCGCTCTTAGCAACGTAAACAAGGGACTCGTCTTTACAACTTTGGCATATGCTTAAACAGAGATGAACGTTGTAGACGATATGGAAACTCAGCATAATTTAAGGGCGATAATTTAGGCTAGATTTACTTTTATTCCTAAAGGGGTAACGAGCTAATAGTTAGTCTATTTACCTAAAATAGGGCCACTCACACTTGTATAAATAGCTCTCTTCCACATTCGGAAGACACAACACACTTCCCACACGCTTTGACACACGATACTATAGTGATCCTTGTACTTAGCTCGTTACCATCCGAAGTTGTAACTTTTATTTGTTATATTGAAGTTTGGTGATCGGTAGTTTCCATCACCCGAGGTTTTTTATGCCGGAGATCATTGATCAAGGGCTTTTTCCTCGTATAAATCCTTGTGTCAATTGTGCATTTTACATTTAAGTGATCCTTCACTTTGTTCAACAAACCAAGCATCATTCCCCGTTTTCATAAGAGTTTGGTTGCATTATCCTTGTGTGATTTTTGACCAAAACAGTTTGGCGCCCACCGTGGGGCAATTGGTGCTTCATTCATAAGAAAACTTTTCTGTTGGTGATCATTCCGGAAGTGTAGCATGGCTTCACCGTTGAAGAATACTTCCACAGCGATGTCTGCAGTCAATTCATCCAATGGCATTCCACCTTTGCCTCCACCACCAGCTGGATCTCAGAAAAATGCTGAGAAGAGACCAACTCCTATCTCCTCTAAACCATCATCTTCTGCTCTAACTTCTTCTGTTCCCAGTACTAGTAATATATTTACTTTGATTTTGCAGATGAGGGATCGTATGCAGCAGCAGGATGAAACTAATGACAGGATCCTCAAGGAAATCGGAGATCTCAAAAGGCAAAAGAAAACGGCAGAGGATCATTCCCCACTAATGCCCAAATCTTTGAATTTGATACTCCGATGATTACTTCTCAGCCATCAGAGGCCCCAGACATTCAACATATGGGTGGATTAAGAGGAGTGCATTTCGGCCCAGCAGCAGTGACTCAGGCATCAGGATCATATTTCCAACCGGCAGGATCCTATACTCAGTATATGGGATCCTTCATGAACTCAGGATCCTCCTTCGTTCCAGGATCATCCCAGGTTCAAGGATCCTCCTTCGTTCCAGGATCATCCCAGGTTCAAGGATCCTCCTTCGTTCCAGGATCATCCCAGGTTCAAGGATCCTCCATTGTTCCAGGATCATGCCATGTTCAGGGATCCCTTCAGATACCAGGATCCTTGAAGAATTTGCAAACAGGAAGTCCAGATGTCCATCAAGGAGATTTTATTCCAATGCAAACCATTGCTTCCACTGGTCCCTCCATCATCCCAGAATCCCAGCAATATGGATTCACATCCAATGCTCCTAACTTGAACCCGATGGGAGGTAACACTTTTAATAATTCTCTTACCACTAACCATGGATTCATGCAGGATATAGGTATCAATCATGCTATGGCCAGAGAACTACAAAAACTGAAAGATATGATATCAAGTGTCCCAGGGGTAGTCAAACCTATCCCGGAGATTGCAGATGGAAGCCATAAGGTATCTCGTTTTGCACCACCAATTTGTGATGCTGAGATACCCAAAAGGTTCCATATCCCTACTATGAAGCTGTATGATGGTACAACGGATCCTGAGGAACACATAGCACAATACAGGGAGAGGATGGAGATCAATCCAATTCCAGAAAAGCTAAAGGAAGCATGCCTATGCAAAGGATTTGGATCCACTCTTACTGGATCAGCTCTTAAATGGCTGCTAAGTCTTCCCCCTTACTCTATTACTTCATTTGCTAATTTAGTTAACTTATTCAATAACCAATTTTCTTGTAGTAGAAAATTTGAACGATTAACTAGTGATTTATATAGGGTAACTCAGGGTCATAATGAATCATTAAGGGATTATATAACCAAATTCAGTAAAGAATCCTTGGACATTCCCAAACTTGGATATGGCCACAGCTGTTGAGGCCTTCAAAATGGGATTGCTTAGGGATTCATTGTTCTATGATGATCTTGTTATGACACCATGCAGGAACCTAGATGAAGTAAGAACTCGTGCACTCAGGTTCATCCGGTTAGAGGATGACAAAAGGATCCAGGAAAGACAAGTAGGATCCTCAAAACAAGAAAAGCAAGGATCCTCTTTCAAAAGCAGCAGATTCAAATCTTACAATAGAAATGACAACCAGAACGTGCATGCCGTTGACCAAGAAGAGGATGATGAGGATTATCCTCCGATTTCTGAATATTGTTTTTCCGTTGATAATCATGAACTAATCCTTGCCATGCAGAATCTAGGAGAAAAAGCCAGATGGCCCAGAAAAAACGACAAACCAGCCGGAACTAAAGACAAGTCAAAGTGGTGTGCATACCACGAGGATTTCAGGCATTTAACTGAAGAATGCATCGCATTAAGAAAGGAAATTGGATATTTGCTAAGCAATGGACATTTAAAAGAGTTGCTGGGAAGAAAAAAGCAAAGGACTCAGGATCCTGAAAGGATCCCTGAAAAAGCTCCAGCCCCTCCGGCAAATGCACAAGTGATCAACTTTATTTCTGGAGGATCCGACATCTGTGGTACATCCTTTTCAGCAGCTAAAAGGCATGCAAAGGAAGCTAAAATGGACAACGGAGAAAGGTCCATTCGAACATCAAGTATCTCGGAAGGAAAAGCGATAACCTTCGATGAGGATGATCGCATTAACATTCAGGATCCTCATCACGATAGTTTAGTCATCACTCTCTTTATCTCTAACCATTTTGTCCGCAGGATCCTTATTGACGGAGGAAGCTCAGTAAACATTATCCAACTTGATGTCCTGAAGAAGATGGGTATCCCTGAATCAGATATCACTCCAAGATCCTCCGTGCTTGTGGGATTTAGTGGCGAAACTAAGAAAACTTTGGGGGACATCAAACTCCCAATCTATGTGGAAGGATTACATAATTATCAAAAATTTTGTGTTATTGACTGTTTGTCTTGTTGTAATGTTATCCTTGGCAGGCCCTGGATACATGATATGAAAGCAGTCCCATCCACCTACCATCAATGTGTGAAGCTCCCTAGCCCATGGGGAATAATCAAGATCGACAGTGATCAGCAGGAGGCTAAGGATTGTTATACCTCATCAATGAAACCAGCCTCGAAGCCAAGGGAGCAATAGCAATTACAGTATCCTCCAAGGAATGTCTTGGAGGCGAGAGAACAGGATGTGGACGAAATCCTTTTGGATCCTAATGATCCTGAATCAAAAATCTATATCGGATCAGGGATCCTTGGCAAGATGAAAGAAGACATAGTATCCTTCCTCAAAAGAAGAAAGTCTACCTTTGCATGGAAACACGAGGATATGACAGGTATATCTAAGGATATTATAACTCATAAACTTGGCATTGACAGGTCAATCAAACCAATCCATCAAAAAAGGAGGAAGTTTGCACCGGAAAGAAATGCCATTATCCAGGAAGAAGTAGAAAGATTACTTCGAGCAGGTATGATTAGAAAGGTAAAGTATCCAAAATGGCTAGCCAATGTGGTTGTTGTTCAAAAGAAAAACGAAAAGTGGAGGGTATGTGTCGATTTCACTGATTTGAATAAAGCATGTCCCAAGGATCCTTTCCCATTACCCCACATTGACTCCATGGTGGATGCAACGGCGGGTCATGAACTGTTAACCTTTATGGATGCATCATCTGGATTCCAACAAATTCAGATGGAACCATCCGACCAGGAGGATACGGCTTTTATGACCCCAACCGGTTTATATTGTTATATTGCTATGCCTTTTGGATTAAGAAATGCAGGTGCAACATATCAAAGATTGGTGAATATGATGTTAAAAGATCAAATTGGACAAACTATGGAAGTATACATAGACGATATGGTGGTGAAATCCAAGAAAGCTGAGGATCACCTAAGGGACTTAGGATATATGGTAACTCAGAGGGGCATTGAGGCAAGCCCGGAATAAATCAAAGCATTGGTGAATATCAAATCCCCTGCCAACGCTAAGGATGTGCAAAGGCTAACAGGCAGGATAGCAGCTCTAAACAGGTTCATATCCAAATCCTCAGAAAAGTGTAAAGAATTCTATGATATCCTAAGAAAGAACAAGAAATTCGAATGGACTGAAAAGCATGAGAATGCTTTACAAGCCCTAAAAGAATACATGTCCTCAGTACCAGCATTGATGAAACCAGAGAAAGGAGATGTGTTATCCTTATACCTTGCGGTATCCTCAAAAGCAGTATGTGCAGTCCTTGTTAAGGATCATGAAGGTACACAACATCCTGTCTATTATGTAAGTAAGAGTTTACTTGATGCTGAATCCAGGTATTCACACCTTGAAAAACTTATCCTTGCACTGATTATGGAATCCACTAAACTAAGACATTATTTTGAAACCCATGTTATTATTGTTAGAACTAATTTCCCAATTAAGAATGTCCTCAGGAAACCAGAGATGTCCGGAAGAATGGCTAAGTGGGCAGTAAAGCTTAGTGCCCATGATATAAGATATGAGCCTAGAACAGCCATTAAATCTCAAGCACTAGCAGACTTTGTGGCTGATTTCAGTAGTGATCTACAAAAGGAAGCCGAATTGGAGGTCCAGCAGCTGGATGAGACCAAGGATCCTTGGATACTACATACTGATGGATTCTCAAATGTCAAAGGCACAGGGCTTGGCATACTACTAAAATCGCCACAGGGGGACATAATACCCCATTCCATAGCTTGTGAGTTCCAAGCCACTAATAATGAGGCTGAATATGAAGCCTTAATCGCTGGCTTACAAATTTCTAAGCATATGGGGATCAGGTATCTTGAGGTATACGTGGATTCATTGTTAATCACTAATCACTTTAATGGATCCTATGCTGTGAAAGGTGAAAAACTAACCAAATATTTAGAGATAGTCAAAGAATTGGCACCCTCCTTTGTTTCTTTCAGTTTGACACAGGTACCAAGGGAGGAAAATACAGAAGCTGATGCATTGGCCAATCTAGGATCATCTTTGAAGATCCCAGAGGATATAAGTATCCCCATCATCCATATCCTGGCTCCTGCTATTGAAAATCAGGTGGCCATGGAAATAGAAGAGGATACTGCAATGATCCCTAGTGAGGAGACTCAATCTTATTCAGGATCATGGATCTCACCAATCATGAGATACTTACAACACGGGGAGATTCCTATGGGAGAAAATCCTAGGGCTTTCAGGATTAAGGTATCTCAATTCACAATCTTGAATAATGTGCTATATAAGCGATCTCTTGCAGGACCATATTTAAGATGTATCGAGGATCCTGAAATTCAAGAAGTGTTAAAAGACTTCAATGAAGGAGATTGTGGAAACCACACTGGGGGCAGGGCATTGTTCTCAAGGATCCTTAGGACAGGATACTACTGGCCAACTATGAAAAGGGATGCTGTGGAGTATGCTAAGAAGTGTGATCCTTGTCAAAGACACAGCAATATCCTTCATCAGCCGGCTGAATTTCTACATCCTATACCATCCTCTTGGCCATTCATGAGATGGGGAATGGATATAGTTGGCAAGCTCCCTAAAGCACCTGGTGGAAAAGTATTTATGCTTGCCATGACTGACTACTTCTCCAAGTGGATAGAGGCTGAAGCTTTTGCCCAAGTCAGAGAGAAGGAAGTTATATCCTTTATTAAGAGAAACATTATAACCAGATTTGGCATTCCTTCTGAAATTGTATGTGATAATGGTTCCCAATTTATTGGGAGCAGGACTACTAACTTTTGTGACAGTTGGGGAATTAAGATGATAACATCAACACCAGTCCATCCACAAGCTAATGGTCAGGCAGAATCATCCAACAAGATCATCATCAACAATCTGAAGAAGAAACTTGGATCCAAGAAGGGGAAATGGGCAGAGGAATTGCCTTATGTGCTTTGGGCTGATAGGACAACTCCTAAGAATGCTACTGGTCAAACACCCTTCTCTTTGGTATTTGGGGCAGAAGCAGTGATCCCAACCGAAATGGTGGTTCCAACTGCTAGAACAAGTCCTCGTGTTCCTGAAGAGAATGATGCAAACCTGGCTCAAGACTTGGATACTATTGAGGAAATCAGGGATTTGGCTAGGATAAGGATGGCAAGCTACCAACAAAGAATGGCTGGTACTTACAACAAAAATGTCAGGATAAGGAAATTCCAAGTGGGGGATATGGTATTGAGAAAAGCATTCCAAAATACCAACAATCCTGCTGATGGGAAATTAGCACCAAGGTGGGAAGGCCCTTACTTGATTGAAGCTGAAGCAGGAAAGGGGGCATATAGATTGCTAACCATGGAAGGAAATTTGTTACCAAGAGCCTGGAATGCTGTTCACTTAAAGAAATATTTCATGTGAACAGGATCCTCCTGGCACATATGATCCTTACATTGAAAGCATCCTCGAAGGATCCCAGTGATATCAATGATCCTTACTCTGGTAAAATCCTAATCCTAAACTATTCCATTTTATTATTTTTACCTAAGGATAAGGATCATGTATCCTTCATCCTCCTCTCACGAGAATTTGAGTTCTGATAGTCCAGGTAACCTCAGCATATTATTGACAGTCTTCAAAAGCATCTCAGATCCTTGGGTTCAACCCCAGTTATCCTTGGGCTTGTCCCCAGTTTTCGCCTGTAGCGCACGATGATCCTGGTATAGTTCATGTCTTTGGGACCAGTACCCACTCCAGGGGCTGATAACCTCATCGTACTGGCTATGCCTAGGATCCTACGTATAATGGTAGACGTACCATACATCCGTTCCTAAGGTTTCTAACGTTTTCGCGTTAGCTAAGGTTTTGGCATTTTCATGTCACTAAGTATGGATAGTCGCCAGTAAGGGCCATACTCCAGTTTACATACGATCCTTGGGCTTGTCCCCAGTTATCCTTGGGCTTTTCCCCAGTTATCCTTCGGGCTTGTCCCCAGTTATCCTTGGGCTTGTCCCCAGTTATCCTTTGGGCTTGTCCCCAGTTACTAACTTATCTTTTATATTGGCTTAGTCCCAAGTTATATTCCATTTTTTCAGGTTTTCGAAGTTAAACAATTAAGGATCCTTAATCCTTATTATCCATTAAAGTTTTACTTATGGTTATCCTGATTAAAGGTTAGGATCCTAACTTGGATCCTCAGGTATGATCCTTAACTATTTTTTTCATTATTCATTTGAATAACCCTTAGACCTTGACAACTGAACCTATGATCCTTAAAATAAACTACCTTGAAAATTTTCGATTATAGGATATTTGATCCAGGATCATATCCTAAATTTCTTAAACATAATTTGCTCAACTTTTCTTACTCAAACAAACATGTGTCAAAACAATTGGAAATAAAAAGGATAATAACACAAGATAAGCGACAAAAGTTTAAGATTTTATTTATTAACGAAAGGATTAACCCTTCAAAGGTTGTCAAAATTACCTACCCCAAGCATCTACCAGCAATACGTGGCCCGTCCGCTGGGGTAGGTAATGGGTGTCCATGATAATAGGTTCAAAAGTAATGCAGGGATATAAAGGCGGCAGGATCACATTGGCTTCATCCCCCAAACAGAGGATCCCTCCACCATTTGCAATCCTACCTATTATCTGAAGGATCCCGGATCCTTAATCCTAAAACTATTGTTCAAAGTTACAGACCATCATCGTTAAAAACATCAACAAACACAAAAAAAATTGGGCTCCGGCTATGTCTAGAAGTTTCCTTCATCGCCCAATCCTGCAGCTCAAGCCTTCGCTGCACCATCACCACCAGCTCCACTTGCTTCTCCACCCTGATCCTTGCCAGCATCACCACCTTCAAGCATTGGGATCTCCTCAGCTTCATCATCATCCTCCAACTCTGCCAGCCTTGCCTTCCAGCCCTCCACGTCCCATGTGCTTTTGTCGAAGGCAGGATCCTGAGCCTCCGCAGCCATCTGCAACTGGATCTTGTACATGGTTATCGCAGCAGAGACCTTGGCATCCAGGGTGATATCATGCTTCTCATAATCGAAGTTGATCACCATTTTGGCAGCTTCATCCTTGGTAGCCCGAAGCTCCTTCTCAAGATCAGCAATCTTGAGATCCTTCAGCACACCCATCTGTTGGAGGTCAGCGATTTGGCGGTCTTGATCTTCAACGTGGCCAATATAAGTTTCTATTTCAGCAAGTTTCTGCAAAAAGGGAAAAGGGTAAGCCCAGGACCAGGTGATCCTCGAACAAGCAGGATATACAAGCAGGATATTCAAGCAGGATATACAAGCAGGGGCAGTGATCCTTACCTCATTGACGTAATCAAGAAACTGTTGGCGGAGCAGGGGAAATCCTTGGAGACCCTCAGCATCAGAGGTTTTCCTCTTCTTTCCTCCCTTCCCTCTCACAGGTGCCTTGGGGACAGAGGTACTCGGGCTGGCAGGATTCTTCCTCCTTGAAGGTTTGACGTTGGACAGATCTTCAACGCCAAATTTTGAAGCAGACTTAGCAGATTTTCCAGCGCCTACACAACCAAAATAAGATAAGTATTCTAACTAATTTAGAAATCCTACATAGAACTACTTTTTAATAAGGATACTTACTTGACATTGTGGCAGATGCAGAGGATACTTCCTGTGAATCTTGGGTGGCAACTTGAAAACTTCTAATCTCGGGATCAAGCTTCTTGAAGGCTAAAACTCTCTCTTTTGCAGCAGGAGTCAACTTGAGATGAGCAACGGATATGGCTGCACAAAAAACAAAGAAAATATTAGTGACCCTTATCCTAAGGAACAAATCTTATGGTGATCCTTCCAGGATCCTCTATCCTACCATGAGTAGCCCACTCCTTGGGCAGATCCTTCCCATCAGGGATGGTATCCCTCCTAACAAAAAAGAACCGACGCTTCCAGTTTGTGTCGTTCTTGGTGACCTTGAGAACAGGGTGATCCTCTCCAGCTTTCCGCTTAAACAGATACCGATGGGATCCAAACGTTGTGAGATCATACATCTCAGCCAGCTCCGCCATTCCTAAGTCAATCCCTTCCTGCTCAATGATCCTTTCAAGGGTATATAAAACCCTCCAGATCATTGGCATGGCCTGGATGTAGGAGATGCCGGTGAGGGAAAAGAAGGACTGGGTGAATTGAGGGAAAGGATATGAATATCCTATCAAGAACGGAGTAACAGGAAAGGCTACCCAAGAATCAGAGATAAAATCACTCAAGGCGGTAGAAGTAAAAGACTTGAAGATGGTGTTTGCCGGGAAACAATGACGAATCTTGTCAACCTGAGGATCGGTAAAGCAGCACCTCTCGGCGGGAGAATCTTTGATAATCCCTTGACCCTTCAAGGGGCTGTTCTTCTCAGGATCCTTATGCGGGGAGTTCCGTAGCAACATCTTTGCAGAATAACGAGAAGAGATAGGAAAACAGAGCAAGAGAAGAAAGAAAGAGGAAAAGAGATACCTGATTGATCTTCGGACGAGAATATAAAGGGAGTCTCTCTTGAATTTAAATGCAAATTGATCCTATCTCTAACTCCTATTTATAATGATGATTTGCAGGGCTGTCACTTCTGTGACGTAAGGGTTTGCAACGGCTAGTCCGTCTCCAACGGCTAGTTATCCGATTAATTTGTTGCGGATAAGATCAAACAAAATACAACTCGTTTATTTACAATATTACTCCTTATATTTTGGGGGCAATTGTTAGGGCTGGATTTTTATGACTTATGATCCTTACATATGATCCTAACCAGTGATCCTTATTTCTTTGGCAGATAGTGATCCTCAGAAGAGTTCCAGGATCAAGATCACGGACCATCACAGGGATCCTCATACTAACAGTTGTTTTCATTGGATTTAATGTTATCTTGCAGGAATGTCTGGCAGGATCCGCTCTTAGCAACGTAAACAAGGGACTCGTCTTTACAACTTTGGCATATGCTTAAACAGAGATGAACGTTGTAGACGATATGGAAACTCAGCATAATTTAAGGGCGATAATTTAGGCTAGATTTACTTTTATTCCTAAAGGGGTAACGAGCTAATAGTTAGTCTATTTACCTAAAATAAGGCCACTCACACTTGTATAAATAGCTCTCTTCCACATTCGGAAGACACAACACACTTCCCACACGCTTTGACACACGATACTATAGTGATCCTTGTACTTAGCTCGTTACCATCCGAAGTTGTAACTTTTATTTGTTATATTGAAGTTTGGTGATCGGTAGTTTCCATCACCCGAGGTTTTTTATGCCGGAGATCATTGATCAAGGGCTTTTTCCTCGTATAAATCCTTGTGTCAATTGTGCATTTTACATTTAAGTGATCCTTCACTTTGTTCAACAAACCAAGCATCATTCCCCGTTTTCATAAGAGTTTGGTTGCATTATCCTTGTGTGATTTTTGACCAAAACACCTGACACTGCAAGATACAGGGACAATGGTTCGCCATCCTCATGCTTCATCAATAAGGGTGCAGTTGAAAGATACTGCTTCAAGTCTTGCAAGGCTGCTTCATGCTTTGCTCCCCATTCGAACTTCTTATTCTTCTTGAGGATATCGTAAAATTCCTTGCACTTTTCCAAGGATCTTGAAATAAATCTGTTGAACGCTGCTACTCGGCCTGTTAACCGTTGAACATCTTTCATATTCAAAGGTGATTTTATATCCAGGATAGCTTTAATCTGCTCCGGGCTTGCCTCTATCCCTCTTTTGGTCACCATATATCCTAGAAACTTTCCTGCCCCCACTCCGAAATGGCACATAGCAGGATTCAATTTCATGTTATATTGATCCAGGATATCGAACGCTCCCTTAATATCCTGGAGGTGATCCTCAGCCTTTTTAGATTTCACCACCATATCGTCAATATATACCTCCATGGTGTCCCCCAGCTTGTCTTTAAACATCATGTTTACCAACCTCTAGTATGTTGCACCTGCATTTTTCAAACCAAAGGGCATAGCAGTATAACAATAAATACCTATGGGTGTCATGAAAGCAGTATCCTCCTGATCAGAGGGTTCCATTTGGATTTGCTGAAATCCCGAAGAGGCATCCATGAAGGTTAACATCTCACGGCCGGCGGTAGCATCTACCATTGAATCAATATGAGGTAGAGGAAACAGGTCTTTCGGACAGGCTTTGTTTAAGTCTGTGTTGTCTAAACAAACTCTCCATTTCCCATTTTTCTTTTGTACCACAACTACATTTGCAAGCCATTTAGGAAACTTCACTTCTCTAATCATCTTGCTCCTTAGTAGTCTTTCAACTTCCTCTTGGATGATCACATTTCGCTCCGGAGCAAATTTCCTTCTCTTTTGTTGGACCGGCTTGAATGACCTGTCAATACCGAGCTTATGTGTTATAATATCCTTGGAAATACCTGTCATATCCTCGTGCTTCCATGCGAATGTTGACATCCTGCATTTCAAAAAATTAGTCAATTGATTTTCAATATCCTGAGGGATATTGGTTCCTAAAAGCACCGAGATATCCGGATTCTCCTGATCCAGGACAACTTTCTTTATATCCTGCTCCGATGCTTCCGTGATATCCTAGGCTCGCATCTTTAATTGCTTTGCTGCATTAGGCTTGGTTGAGGATTTCATTGAGGATGAGTAGCATTCCTTTGCCTCCTGCTGATCACTATCAACCTTGACAACCCCCCAAGGGGTAGGGATCTTGATGCACTGATGATAAGTCGATGGCACAACCTTCATATCATGGATCCATGGCCTGCCTAGTATGATGTTATAGCAGGATAGGGAGTCCATCACACAGAAACGTTGTATCGAGTTGACCCCTTCAACATATATTGGTAACTTTATCTCCCCTACGGTATTCCTAGCTTCCCCACTGAAGCCAACGAGCACGGTGGATTTTGAAGTAATGTCCATCGGAGATACCTTCATCCTTTTAATTGTTTCCAGCTGAATTATGTTGACAGAGCTGCCATTATCCACTAATATCCTGCATACAAAATGGTTAGCAACATATAATGTTATTACGAGGGCATCATGGTGAGAATCCTGGACAGTATCCATGTCATCACTGTCGAAAGTGATCACTTTGTCAGTTGTGAGGGTAGTCATTCTGGCTGGTCTGTCTCCCCTTTCAGTCTTATCCTCCTTTGCGTGTCTCTTGGCCGCAGAATATGAAGTCCCACAAATGTCGGATCCTCCTGAAATAAAGTTAATTATTTTGGCATCTGCTGGGGGTGATGCTGCTCGTTCAGGATCCTTCTCAGGATCCTCCCCTTTATTTTTCTTTCTTCCCAGCAAATCTTTCAGATATCCCTTGCTCAATAGGTAGCTTATTTCTTTCTTTAGAGCAATGCAATCCTCAGTCATATGTCCAAAATCTTCATGGAAGGCACACCATTTGGATTTCTCCTTCCAATCAGCTTTTTTTTTATTCTTCCGAGGCCACCTAGCTTTGTCTCCTAAATCCTGCATAACATACATTAACTCAGGTATATTAATGGAAAAACAATATTCAAATTGTTTTGGTAAAAAATCACACAAGGATAATGCAACCAAACTCTTTGTAAACGGGGAATGATGCTTGGTATGATGAGCAAAGTAAAGGATCATTATAATGAAAATTGCACAAGTGACACAAGGATTTATACGAGGAAAAAGCCCTTGATCAATGAATGATCTCCGGCATAAAAAACCTCGGGTGATGGAAACTACCGATCACCAAACTTCAATATAACAAACAATGTTTACAACTTCGGATGGTAACGAGCTAGGTACAAGGATCACTATAGTATCGTATGCTAAAGCGTGTGAGAAATGTGTTGTGTCTTCCGAATGTTCAAGAGTGCCATTTATACAAGTGTGTGTGGTTCTATTTTAGGCAAATCACCTAACTACTAGCTCGTTATCCCTTTAGAAATAGAAGTAAATTTAGCCTAAATAATCGCCCTTGAATTGTGCTGAGTTTCCATATTATCCATAACGTCCATCTTTGATTATGCATGTGCGAAATTAGCGTGACAGATTCCTTGTTTACGTTGCTAAGACCAGGTCCAACTCGTAATTCCTACAAAACAACATTAAATCCAAAGAGAACAATCGTTAATATGAGGATCCTTAGGATGATCCATGATCCTGATCCTGGAGCTCTTCTGAGGATCACTATCTGCCAAAGAAACAAGGATCACTTGTTAGGATACCAAGTAAGGATCATAGGTCATAAAAATCCAGCCCTAACAATTGCCCCCAAAATATAAGGAGTATTTATCTAATATAAACGAGTTATATTTTGCCGAATCTTATCTATAACTAACTCAACGGATATATAGCCGTTAACAATGAACTATCCGTTGCGATCTGACGTCATGGAGATGACAGCCCTGCACAAATCATCACTATAAATAGAAATAGGGATAGGATCGCTTGCATTTAAATTCGAGAACTCTTCCCTGTAAGGATCCTAAGAAGAGCAGCCCCTTGAAGGGTCAAGGGATCATCAAGGATTCCCCCACCGAGAGGTATTGCTTCACCGACCCTCAAATCGATAAAATCCGTCGTTGTTTCCCGACAGAAACCCTTTTCAAGTCTTTTAGTCCTACCGCTTTGAGTGATCACATCTCAGAGACTTGGGTAGCTTTTCCGGTCACTCCTTTCATGATAGGATACTCATATCCTTTTCCTCAGTTTACCCAATCCTTTTTCTCCCTTACCGGCATCTGTTACATCCAGGCTATGCCGATGATCTGGAGGGTGTTATACACCCTTGAAAGGATCATTGAACAAGAAGGGATTGACCTTGGCATGGCGGAGTTGGCTGAGATGTATGATCTCACCACTTTTGGATCCCACCGATATTTGTTCAAGCGGAAAGCTGGAGCGGATCACCCTGTTTTCAAAGTGACCAAGAATGACACGAACTGGAAGCGACGATTCTTTTTTGTTAGGAGAGACTCCATCCCTAATGGGAAGGATTTGCCCAAGGAGTGGGCTACCCATGGTAGGATCCTAAAGGGATCACCACAGAACTTATTCCTCAGGATAAGGATCACTGATATTCTCTTGTTTATTGTGCAGCTATATCCGTTTCACATCTGAAGTTGACACCTGCTGCAAAAGAGAGACTCTTGGCCTTTAAGAAGCTTGATCCGGAGATAAGAACTTTCCAGGTTGCCACCCAGGATTCTCAAGAAGTATCCTCTGCCTCTATCACGATGTCAAGTAAGTATCCTCATTTAAAAAGTAATTCTATATAGGATTTTCAAGTTTAATTAGAATACTTATCTTATTTTGGTTGTGTAGGTGCTGGAAAATCCTCTAAGTCTGCTTCAAAGTTTGGCATCGATGATCTTACAAATGTCAAATCCTCAAGGAAGAAGACTCCTGCTGCTAGCCCAACTGCTTCAGCCCCTAAAGCACCTATTAGGGGTAAAGGAAAGAAGAGAAAGGCCTCTGAGGATTTACAAGGTCTGCCTCTGCTCCGCCAACAGTTTCTGGATTACTTCAACGAGGTAAGGATCACTGCCCCTGTTTGTGTATCCTGACAGTTTTGAGGATCACTTGTTTCTGATGTTATGCCTTGTTTTCCTTGCAGAAATTTGCTGAGATAGAGACGTATGTTGGCCACGTCGAGGATCAAGACCGCCAGATCGCTGA